>NC_135334.1:33952102-34697694 GCF_023851605.1 Tamandua tetradactyla | reverse complement strand
GCCCTTTATCATGTTAAGGAAGTTTTCCTTCTATTCTTATCTTTTGAAGTGTTTTTATCAAGAAAGGATGCTAGATTTTGTTAAATGCCTTTTCCATGACAATTGAAATGATCATGTAGTTTTCCCCTTAACTTTGTTAATGTAGGGTATTACATTAATCTATTTTCTTTCTCTTTTTTTTTCTTCTCTTTTTGATGGAAGTTCTCTATTTCCTTGCATACTTGGGACAAAACGCACTTGATCATAGCATTTAATTCTTTTATTGTGCTATTGGATGCAATTTGCAAGTATTTAGTAGGGGATTTTTAGCAACTGTATTCATTAGAGAAATTGGTCTGTAATTTTCTCTTCTTGTAATTTCTTTGTCTGGATTTGGTATTAAGGTGACATTGGCTTCAGAGAATGAGTTACCTAGTGTTCCCTATTCAATTTTTTGGAATAGTTTGAGCAGGATTGGTATTAATTCTGCTTGGAATGATTGGTAAAATTCAACCTGTGGAGCCATCTGGTCCTGAGCTTTTATTTTTGGGGAGGTTTTTGTTAACCAATGCAATCTCTTTACTTGTGATTGGTTTATGGAGGTCTCCTATTTCATACAGAGTTGGTACAAGTTGTTCATGTGTTTCTAGGAAGCTGTCCATTTCATCTACATTGTCTAGTTTGTTGGCATAACATTGCTCATAGTATCCTCTGATGATCTTATTTATTATGTGGGGTTGGTAGTAACGTACCCCCTCATTTATAATTTTATTATTGCTTCTTATCTCTTTTTTTTGTCAATCTAGCCAAGGGTTTGTCCCTTTTATTGATTTTCTCAAAGAACCAACTTCTCATTTTTTATTCTAGCATTTTTTAATTATCAAATTTGTTCATTTCTGCTCTAAATCTTTGTTATTTCTCTCCTCTTTGCCTTGGGGTTAACTTGCTTTTTTTTTTTTTCTCTAGTTCCTTCTGGTATACAGTTAAGTCTTTGATTTTAGTGTTTAGGGCAATACATTTTCCTGTCAACAATGCCTTCACTGGACCCCATACTTTTCTTTTTTTTTTTTTTCATGATATAACATATATATGAAGCAAAGAAAAAAACAATAGTTTTCAAAGCACTCTTCAACAGGATAGACAGGATAGATCCCAGAGTTTGTCATGGGGTACTGTTCTAGCTTGCTAGCTGCCAGAATGCAACACACCAGAAATGGATTGGCTTTTAATAAAAGGGGATTTATTTTGTTAGTTCTTCAGAGGAAAGGCAGCTAACTTTCCACTGAGGTTCTTTCTTATGTGGGAAGGCACAGGATGGTCTCTGCTGACCTTCTCTCCAGGCCTCTGGGTTCCAACAACTTTCCCCGGGGTGAATTCTTTCTGCATCTCCAAAGGCCTGGCTGAGCTGCAAGTGCTGAGATGAGGAATGCCGAGCTGCTTGAGCTGTGCTACATTATGGTCTCTCATTTAAGCACCAGCCAATTAAGTCAAACGTCCTTCGTTGCATCAGGCACACCTCCTAGCCAACTGCAGATGTAAATCATCAACAGATGAGGTTCACGTACCATTGGCTCATGTCCGCAGCAACAAAACTAGGTACATTCACCTGGCCAAGTTGACAACTGAATCTAACTACCACAGGTATGATATCATCATCTCAGATTTTTCCTTCTAGCTGCTCCAGAACATTAGAAGCTAGAAGGAATAAATATTGTTTTATCATCACAATAAACTTTTTTCTTTTTTGTGAAAAATAATACATATACAAAAAAGCAATACATTTCAAAGCACATCACCACAATTAATTGTAGAACAGATTTCTGAGTTTGGTATAGATTATATTTCCACAATTTTAGATTTTTACTTCTAGCTGCCCTAAGATACTGGAGACAAAGAAATATCAATTAAATGATTCAGCAATCATATTCATTTGTTCAACCCTTACCTTTGATCCTTCTCCCACTCTTTAGAGGTATTTGGGCTATGCCCATTCTAACTCTTTCATGTTCAAAGGAGCTGTTAGTAATATGAGGCAGGGAGATGGAATTAGCTGATGTTTTGGAGAGGCTAGGCCCTCTAGGTTTCAGGACTTATCTGATCCAGGGGCCCATCTGGAGGTTGTAGGTTTTTGGAAAGTTCCCCTAGTGCATGGAACCTTCGTAGAATCTTACATTGTCCTAGGTGTTCCTTATCATAGGGATGGTTTAGGTTGGGGGTTGACAAATTATGATAGGTAGCAATGCCTAACTGAAGCTTGCATAAGAGTGACCTCCAGAGTAGCTTCTTGAATCTATCTGAACTCTCTCAGCCACTGATACCTGAGCCACTGATACCTGAGACGCTGATACACTGATAAGAATGTTATACTTCTTTTCCCCTTTTGGTCAGGATGGCATTGTTGATCCCATGGTACCAGGGCCAGACTCATCCCTGGGAGTCATCTCTCATGCCACCAGGGAGACTCTCACCCTTGGATGTCCTATTCCACATAGGGGGGAGAACAATGTGGATCCCATACATTTTTGATATGCTGTGTTCTCATTTTCATTTGTCTTGAGATATTAAGTGATTTCTCTTGTAATTTCTTCTTTGATCTACTGATTCTTTAAGAGTGTGTTGTTTAACCTTCAGAAATTTGTGAATTTTCCAGTCCTCTGCCTATTGTAGATTTCCAGCTCATTCTCCTATGAACCAAGAAAGTTCTTTCTATAATTTCAATGGTTTAAAATTTACTGAGACCTGTTTTGTGACCCAGCATGTGATCTATCCTGAGGAATGATCCATGAACACTTGAGAAAAAGGTATATCCTGCTGTGATGGGGTGCAATATTATGCAAATGTCTATTAGATCTGGTTTATTTATCATACTTTCCAAGTTCTAGATTTCCTTATTGATCTTCTGTCTAGATGTTTTATCTATTGATAAGAGTGTTGTGTTGAAATCTCCAACTGTTATTGTAGAGAAATCTATTTCTCCCTTCAATGTTACCAATGTTTGCCTCATGTATTTCTGGGGCACCTTGGTTGGGTTTATCAATATTTCTGATTGTTCTTACAAAAACTAGAATAAACATATGTCACAATTAAAATAGAGTGGTATATGGGACAATTACAATTAATGCAAACTAAGGACTGTAGTTAACAGTAATATTGTTATATTTTTCATCAATTGTAAAAAAAATACTATTCTAAAGCTAAGCATCAATAATAGATGGGTATAATGGGTATGGGATTTTTTTTCAGCGCGACAAGAATGTTCTCAAATTGACTGTGGTGATGAATGAATAACTCTGTGAATATACCAAGAGCCATTGATTGTAACCTTCGGATAGAGTGTATGGTGGGCGAATAAAATTGTTAGCCTCCCCCCTCAAGAAAAAGAGCCGGACTTGGTGCCCAGCCCTGTCTCTCCCTTTTCTTGGGGAAGAGCTGAACTTCAGCAAACTGATCTCCATCGTACCAAAAGCACTGTCTCTATCTGTCCTGCTTCTCCCTTGTTGGGAGCAAGTTTGAAATGGAACCTGCCAGGTTCAGATTCTTGGCTCATAAAGGAATGAAGTTGGAAATCAATAACAGACAGAGGGTCATAAACTTCACAAATATATGGAGGCTAAACAACACAATTTTAAACAAACAGTGGTTCAAGGAAAAAATTATAAGAGAAATCAGTAAATATCTTGAGGCAAATGAAAATGATAACAAAACATAACAAACTGATGGGATGCAGGAAAGACAGGGCTAAGAGGGAAATTTATTGCCTTAAATGCTTATATTAAAAAAGAAGGAAGAGCAAAAATCCAGGAATGAACTGTTCATTTGGAAGAACTAGAGAAAAAAAAACAAATTAACCCAAAAGCAAATAAACAAAAGAAAGAACGAAGATTAGAGCAGAAATAAATGAAATTGAAAACAACTGAAAATCAGTAAAACCAGAAGTTGGTCCTTTGAGTAAATTAATAAAATCAATAGACTCTTAGCTAGGTTGGCAAAAAGAAAGAGTAAATAAATAAAATCAGAAATAGAAAAGGAGACATAAACACTGACCCTGAAGAAATAAAGGAGGTAATGAGAGGATACTATGAGCAACTGTATGCTAATAAAGTAGACAATGTAGATGAAATGGACAACTTCATAGAAAGGCATGAACAACAAACATTGACTTCAGAAGAAACAGATGACCTCAACAAACCAATCACAAGTAAAGAGATTGAATCAGTCATCAAGAAGCTTCTCCAAAAGAAAAGTCCGGGACCAGATGACTTCATATGTGAACTCTACCAAGCATTCAAGAAAGAACTACTATGAATCCTGTTCAAACCCTTCAAAAAAATTGAAGACAGGGGAAGGTTACCTAACTCATTCTATGAAGCCAACATCACCCTAATACCAAAGCCAGAATAAGATAAGAAAAGAAAATTACAAACCAATCTCTCTAATGAATATAGATGCAAAACTCATCAACAAAATACTCGCAATTTGAATCAATCATCACATTAAAAGAATCGTACACCATGACCAAGTGGGATTTACTCCAGATATGCAAGGATGGTTCAACATAAGAAAATCAATTAATGTAATACTCCATAACAACAACTCAAAGCAGAAAAACCATAAGATCATCTTGAATGATGCAAAAAAGGCATTTGATAAAATTCAACATTCGTTCTTGATGAAAACACTTCAAAGGATAGGAATAGAAGGGAACTTCTTCAACATGATAAAGCGAGTATATGAGAAACCCACAGCTAACATCATCCTCAATGGGGAAAGACTGAAAGCTTTCCCCCTAAGATCAGGAACAAGACAGAGATACCACTGTCACCATTGTTATTCAACATTGTGCTGGAATTTCTAACCAGAATAATTATACAAGAAAAATAAATAAAAGGCATCCAAATTGGAAAAGAAATGGAAGGATACTATATGTCAAAAATCCCCAAAAATGTACAGCAGAATTATAGAGCTAATAAATGAGTACAGCAAAGTGGCAGGGTACAAGATCAACACCAAAAAATCACTAGTGTTTCTATATATTAGTAATGAGCAATCTGAGGAGGAAATCAAGAAAAAAAATCCATTTACAATAGCAACCAAAAGAATAAAATATTCTGGAATAAATTTAACTAAGGATACAAAAGACCCATATGAATAAAACTACAAGAAATTGCTAAAAGAAATCATGGATGAGGCGGGGCCAAGATGGCAGCTTAGTAAGGTACGTGCGTCTTAGTTCCTCCTCCAGAGCAACTACTAGGTGAACAGAAACAGTGCAGAACAGCTCCCAGGGCCACTGCAGGGAATGGACACACAGCGTTCCACAGTCTGGACAGGCTAGTCTGACTGCGAGACTCGGCTACGGTGAGATCCCCGAGCAGCGTGCGATTTCCTGAGCAGCGGCAGCTGTGGAGGCCGGAGCTCCTCCCTCCCTACTTCCCGGGCCAGCTGAGAGTCTCGGAGAGGCAAGTTTCCCAAGCCGCGGTGGCCGGCGCCCCTCTTTTGTGGGCGGCTTCCTGGACGGGCTACGAGTCTCAGATTAGAGGGCTACCCAAGCCATGGTGGCCCTCCCCCGCGGGCGGCTTCCTAGTCCGGTGGCGAATTCCCCAGGCCGCAGCGGCCGGTGACCGACGCCCCTCCCCCGCGGGCAACTTCCTGGTCCAGTGGCGAATTACCCGGGCCCGCTGCGGCCGGCGACTGACACCCCTCCAGGGAGAGGAGGGAATTTCCAACAGTGGCAGGGACTGGGTCCAACCAAACACCAATAGGGGAATTAATAAAGGAGCCACAGGGTCCCCTCAAGCTGCGGCGGCTGACGCCCCCACCACGCGCGGCCCCCCGAATCAACTGAGAGAATTGGATCGGAAATCCCAGGCCGCGGAGATCGGTAACCGGGAGGATCCCTTCCAAACACGTGAGACAAACGTGTGCCACGAGTGCCACCTACTGGGCAGGATAAGAAAAACAGAACCCAGAGATTTCACAGAAAAATCTTACAACCTTGTTGGGTCCGACACCCAGGGAAATCTGACTAAATGCCCAGACGCCAGCAGCAGAAGATAACGGTCCACGCTCAGAAGATTGAGAATATGGCCCAGTCAAAGGAACAAACCAATAGTTCAAATGAGATACAAGAGCTGAGACAACTAATGCTGAATATATGAACAGAAATGGAAAACCTCTTCAAAAATGAAATTGATAAATTGAGGAAGGACATGAAGAAGACATGGGCTGAACAAAAAGAAGAAATAGAAAAACTGAAAAAACAAATCACAGAACTTATGGAAGTGAAGGATAAAGTAGAAAAGATGGAAAAAACAATGGATACCTACAATGATAGATTTAAAGAGACAGAAGATAGAATTAGCGATTTGGAGGATGGAACATCTGAATTCCAAAAAGAAACAGAAACTATTGGGAAAAGAATGGAAAAATTTGAACAGGGTATCAGGGAACTCAAGGACAATATGAACCACACAAATATATGTGTAGTGGGTGTCCCAGAAGGAGAAGAGAAGGGAAAAGGAGGAGAAAAACTAATGGAAGAAATTATCACTGAAAATTTCCCAACTCTTATGAAAGACCTAAAATTACAGATCCAAGAAGTGCAGCGCACCCCAAAGAGATTAGACCCAAATAGGCGTTCCCCAAGACACTTACTAGTTAGAATGTCAGAGGTCAAAGAGAAAGAGAGGATCTTGAAAGCAGCAAGAGAAAAACAATCCATCACATACAAGGGAAACCCAATAAGACTATGTGTAGATTTCTCAGCAGAAACCATGGAAGCTAGAAGACAGTGGGATGATATATTTAAATTACTAAAAGAGAAAAACTGCCAACCAAGACTCCTATACAGCAAAATTATCCTTCAAAAATGAGGGAGAAATTAAAACATTCTCAGACAAAAAGTCACTGAGAGAATTTGTGACCAAGAGACCAGCTCTGCAAGAAATACTAAAGGGAGCACTAGAGTCAGATACAAAAAGACAGAAGAGAGAGGTATGGAGGAGAGTGTAGAAAGAAGGAAAATCAGATATGATATATATAATACAAAAGGCAAAATGTTAGAGGAAAATATTATCCAAACAGTAATAGCACTAAATGTTAATGGACTGAATTCCCCAATCAATAGACATAGATTGTCAGAATGGATTAAAAAACAGGATCCTTCTATATGCTGTCTACAGGAAACACATCTTAGGCCCAAAGATAAATATAGGTTGAAAGTGAAAGGTTGGGAAAAGATATTTCATGCAAATAACAACCAGAAAAGAGCAGGAGTGGCTATAATAATATCCAAAAAATAAGACTTCAAATGTAAAACAGTTAAAAGAGACAAAGAAGGACACTATATACTAATAAAAGGAACAATTAAACAAGAAGACATAACAATCATAAATATTTATGCACTGAACCAGAATGCCCCAAAATACGTGCGGAATACACTGCAAACACTGAAAAGGGAAATAGACTCATATACCATAATAGTTGGAGACTTCAATTCACCACTCTCATCAATGGACAGAACATTTAGACAGAGGATCAATAAAGAAATAGAGAATCTGAATATTACTATAAATGAGCTAGACTCAACAGACATTTATAGGACATTACATCCCACAACAGCAGGATACAACTTTTTCTCAAGTGCTCATGGATCATTCTCAAAGATAGATCATATGCTGGGTCACAAAGCAAGTCTTAACAAATTTAAAAAGATTGAAATCATACACAACACTTTCTCGGATCATAAAGGAATGAAGTTGGAAATCAACAATAGGCAGAGTGCCAGAAAATTCAGAAATACGTGGAGGCTCAACAACACACTCCTAAACAACGAGTGGGTCAAAGAAGAAATTGCAAGAGAAATTAGCAAATACCTCGAGGCGAATGAAAATGAAAACACAACATATCAAAACTTATGGGACGCAGCAAAGGCAGTGCTAAGAGGGAAATTTATTGCCCTAAATGCCTATATCAGAAAAGAAGAAAAGGCAAAAATGCAGGAATTAACTGTCCACTTGGAAGAACTGGAGAAAAAACAGCAAACTAATCCCAAAGCAAGCAAAAGGAAAGAAATAACAAAGATTAGAGCAGAAATAAATGAAATTGAAAACATGAAAACAATAGAGAAAATCAATAAAGCCAGAAGTTGGTTCTATGAGAAAATCAATAAGATTGATGGGCCCTTAGCAAGATTGATAAAAAGAAGAAGAGAGAGGATGCAAATAAATAAGATCAGAAATGGGAGAGGAGACATAACTACTGACCTCACAGAAATAAAGGAGGTAATAACAGGATACAATGAACAACTTTACGCTAATAAATACAACAATTTAGAGGAAATGGATGGGTTCCTGGAAAGACATGAACAACCAACTTTGACTCAAGAAGACATAGATGACCTCAACAAACCAATCACAAGTAAAGAAACTGAATCAGTCATTCAAAAGCTTCCTAAAAAGAAAAGTCCAGGACCAGATGGCTTCACATGTGAATTCTATCAAACATTCCAGAAAGAATGAGTACCAACTCTCCTCAAACTCTTCAAAAAAATCAAAGCGGAGGGAAAACTACCTAATTCATTCTATGAAGCCAACATCACCCTCATCCCAAAACCAGGCAAAGACATTAGAAAACAAGAAAACTACAGGCCAATCTCTCTAATGAATATAGATGCAAAAATCCTCAATAAAATTCTAGCAAATCGTATCCAACAACACATTAAAAGAATTATACATCATGACCAAGTAGGATTCATCCCAGGTATGCAAGGATGGTTCAACATAAGAAAATCAATTAATGTAATACACCATATCAACAAATCAAAGCAGAAAAATCACATGATCATCTCAATTGATGCAGAGAAGGCATTTGACAAGATTCAACATCCTTTCCTGTTGAAAACACTTCAAAAGATAGGAATACAAGGGAACTTCCTTAAAATGATAGAGGGAATATATGAAAAACCCACAGCTAATATCATCCTCAGTGGGGAAAAATTGAAAACTTTCCCCCTAGGATCAGGAACAAGACAAGGATGTCCACTATCACCACTATTATTCAACATTGTGTTGGAGGTTCTAGCCAGAGCAATTAGACAAGAAAAAGAAATACAAGGCATCAAAATTGGAAAGGAAGAAGTAAAACTATCACTGTTTGCAGACGATATGATACTATACGTCGAAAACCCGGAAGAATCCACAACAAAACTACTAGAGCTAATAAATGAGTACAGCAAAGTAGCAGGTTACAAGATCAACATTCAAAAATCTGTAGCATTTCTACACACTAGCAATGAACAAGCGGAGGGGGAAATCAAGAAACAAATCCCATTTACAATTGCAACTGAAAGAATAAAATACCTAGGAATAAATTTAACTAAAAAGACAAAAAACCTATATAAAGAAAACTATGAAAAACTGCTAAAAGAAATCACAGAAGACCTAAATAGATGGAAGGGCATACCGTGTTCATGGATTGGAAGACTAAATATAGTTAAGATGTCAATCCTACCTAAATTTATTTACAGATTCAATGCAATACCAATCAAAATCCCAACAACTTATTTTTCAGAAATAGAAAAACCAATAAGCAAATTTATCTGGAAGGGCAGAGTGCCCCGAATTGCTAAAAACATCTTGAGGAAAAAAAAAAGAAGCTGGAGGTCTTGCACTGCCTGACTTTAAGGCATATTATGAAGCCACTGTGGTCAAAACAGCATGGTATTGGCATAAAGATAGATATATCGACCAATGGAATCGAATAGAGTGCTCAGATATAGACCCTCTCATCTATGGACATTTGGTCTTTGATAAGGCAGTCAAGCCAACTCACCTGGGACAGAACAGTCTCTTCAATAAATGGTGCCTAGAGAACTGGATATCCATATGCAAAAGAATGAAAGAAGACCCATATCTCACACCCTACAAAAGTTAACTCAAAATGGATCAAAGATCTAAACATTAGGTCTAAGACCATAAAACAGTTAGAGGAAAATGTAGGAGATATCTTATGAATCTTACAATGGAGGCAGTTTTATGGACCTTAAACCTAAAGCAAGAGCACTGAAGAAAGAAATAAATAAATGGAAGCTCCTCAAAATTAAACACTTTGTGCATCGAAGAACTTCATCAAGAAAGTAGAAAGACAGCCTACACAATGGAGATAATATTTGGAAATGACATATCAGATAAAGGTCTAGTATCCAGAATTTATAAAGAGATTGTTCAACTCAACAACAAAAAGACAGCCAACCCAATTACAAAATGGGAAAAAGACTTGAACAGACACCTACCAGAGAGGAAATACAAATGGCCAAAGGCACATGAAGAGATGCTCAATGTCCCTGGCCATTAGAGAAATGCAAATCAAAACCACAATGAGATATCATCTCACACCCACCAGAATGGCCATTATGAACAAAACAGAAAATGACAAGGGCTGGAGAGGATGTGGAGAAAGAGGCACACTTATCCACTGTTGGTGGGAATGTCAAATGGTGCAACCTCTGTGGAAGGCAGTTTGGCGGTTCCTCAAAAAGCTGAATATAGAATTGCCATACGACCCAGCAATACCATTGCTGGAATCTACTCAAAGGACTTAAGGGCAAAAACTCAAACGGACATTTGCACACCAATGTTTATAGCAGCGTTATTTACAATTGCAAAGAGATGGAAACAGCCAAAATGTCCATCAACAGAAGAGTGGCTAAACAAAATGTGGTATATACATACGATGGAATATTATGCAGCTTTAAGACAAGATAAACTTATGAACCATGTAATAACATGGATGGACCTAGAGAACATTATGCTGAGAATCCAGCCAAAAACTAAAGACAAATACTGTATGGTCCCACTGATGTGAACCGACATTCGAGAATAAACTTGGAATATGTCATTGGTAACAGAGTTCAGCAGGAGTTAGAAACAGGGTAAGATAATGGGTAATTGGAGCTGATGGGATACAGACTGTGCAACAGGACTAGATACAAAAACTCAAAAGGGACAGCACAATAATACCTAATTGTAAAGTAATCATGTTAAAACACTGAATGAAGCTGCATCCGAGCTATAGGTTTTTGTTTTGTTTTGTTTTGTTTGTTTTTACTATTATTACTTTTATTTTTTTCTCTATATTAACATTTTAGATCTTTTTCTGTTGTGTTGCTAGTTCTTCTAAACCAATGCAAATGTACTAAGAAACGATGATCATGCATCTATGTGATGATGTTAAGAATTACTGATTGCATATGTAGAATGGTATGATTTCTAAATGTTGGGTTAATTTCTTTTTTTCCGTTAATTAATAAAAAAAAAAAAAAGAAAGAAATCATGGATGACCTAAATAAATGGAAGGACATATCATGTTTTCATCTATGAACAGTTGATCTTTGATAAGGCAGTAAAGCCAACTCACTGGGACAGAACAGCCTTTTCCATAAATGGTGCTTGGAGAACTGGATATCCATATGTAAAAGAATGAAAGAAGATCCATATCTCACACCCTATACAGATTAACTCAAAATGGATCAAACACCTAAACATTAGTGCTAAGACCATAAAACTTTTAGAAGAAAATGTAGGAAAATATCCTATAAACTTTTAAAAGGAGGCAGTTTCCTAGATCTTAGACTCAAAACATAAGCATTGAAGAAAGAAATAGATAAATGGGAATGCCTCAAAATTAAACCCTTCTGTGCATCAAAGAACTATGTCAAGAAAGTAAAAGGCAGCCTATGCAATGGGAGACAACATTTGAAACCACAAAGCAGATGTGGTTTCGTATTCAGAATACATGAAGAGATTGTTCAACTCAATAACAACAAAAAAACAAACAACCCAATTAAAAAAATGGGCAAAAGACATGAACAGACACTTAACAAAAGAGGAAATACAAATGGATAAAAGGTACATGACAAGATGCTCAACTTCACTGGCTATTAGGGAAATGAAAATCAAAAACACAATGAGATATCATCTGACACCCACTAGAATGGCCATTATCAAAAAAACAGAAAATGACAAGTGCTGGAGAGGATGTGGAGAAAGAGGCACACTTATCCACTATTAGTGGGAATGTTAAAAGGCACAACTGCTCAGGAAGCCAAGTATACTATTGCCATATGATCCAGCAATGTAATTCAAGATTTCTGTTCAGAGGACATGAGGGCAAGGACACAAATGGACATTAGCACACCAATGTTTATAGCATTATTTACAATGGCCAGGAGATGGAAACAGCCCAAATGTTCATCACTTGATGAGTGGCTAAACAAGCTGTGGTATATATATGCAATGGAATATCATGCAGCTGTCAGACAGAATAGTCAAGAAGCAATGGGGATGGAAATTGAGGACATTATGCTGAGTGAACTTAGCCAGAAACAAAAGGACAAATATTGTATTTTCTCACTAATATGAACTAATATTGATGAGTGAATTGAAGCTAAGAACACAGATTATCAGGAGATTGAAATAGGGTAGAGATTGGACAATTGGTGCGGAAAGAATACAGATTGTGCAACAGGACTTATTGTAAAAAATCAGAAATGGATAGCACATTACTATCTGATTGGACTACAATAACATATGTACATTGAATGAAATGCAATGTGAGTATGATAGAGGAAGAAGGGCTAGGGGCATGTATGAAAATAGAAGGAAAGATAGAGGATAAAAACAGGTGGTATAATTTAGGAATGTCTAGAGTGTGCAATGATAGTGATTAAGTGTAAAAATTAAAAAATGTTTTTGCATGAAGGAGAATGAATGTCAATATTGTAAGGTGTTAAAAATAGATGGTATATGGGAAAAGATACAATGTAAACTAGGGTCTATAGCCAACAGCAACATTGTAATATGCTTCCAATGAATGTAACAAAGGCATTATGCCAAAACTAAATGTCAACAGGTGGGGAATTGGGAAAGAGGTATAGATTCTTCCTGGAAGAAAAGGAAATGTTTTCAGATATAGTAGGGTGGTGAAGGCATTTCTGAACTCTTAGGTTGGATTGTATGATGTGTGAATAAATTTGTTTAAAAATGAAAAGATGCTCAGATGTGGCCTCTCTCTCTCAGCCAACATGACAAGCAAACTCACTGCCCTCCCCCTCTCTATGCGGGACATGACTCCCAGGGGTGTGGACATTCCTGGCAACATAGGACAGAAATCCTAGAATGAGCTGGGACTCAGCATCAAGGGATTGAGAAAACCTTCTCGACCAAAAGGGAGAAGAGAGAAATGAGACAAAATAAAGTGTCAATGGCTGAGAGATTTCAGAGTCGAGAGGTTATCCTGGAGGTTATTCTTATGCATTAAGTAGATATCATCTGTTTAGTTAAGGTGTAATGGAGAGGCTGGAGGGAACCGCCTAAAAATGTAGAGCTGTGTTCCAGTAGCCATGTTTCTTGAAGATGATTGTGTAATGATATACCTTTCACAATTTGACTGTGTGATTGTGAAAACCTTGTATCTGATGCTCCTTTTATCTACCTTAGGGACAGAAGAGTAAAATATATGGATTAAAAATAAATAAATAATAGGGGGAACAAATGTTAAAATAAATTTAGTAGATTGAAATGCTGGTGTTGGTGAGGGAGGTGTATGATATGTTCGAAATTTTTTTTCTTTTTATTTCTTTTTCTGGATTGATGCAAATGTTCTAAGAAGTGATTATGGTGACAAATATACAACTATGTGATGATATTGTGAATTATTGATTATATACCAAGAATGGAATGATCATATGTAAGAATGTTTGTGTTTCCATGTTATGTTTAAAAAAAATTTTTAATTAAAAAAAATGAACAGAGAAAAATAAGTGCTAGAGAAAATGTGGAGAAAAAGATGTACCAATTCACTGTTGGTATGGAAATGAAAGGTGTAGCCTCTTGGCTACAGTGTGGTGGTTCCACAGGAGGCTAGGGTTGGGATTGCCATATAATTCTGCAACCCTGTTGCTCAGTATATACCTGGAAGAACTGAGTCTGGGACATGAATGGACATTTGCACGCTGGTGCTTCTGGTGGCAGTGTTCCCAATCCACAACGAATGGAGATAGCCTAAGCGTAAAACGATTGAGGAATTGAAGGGGAACTATTGTGTATACACACAAAGGATTACTGAGTGTGCAAGAAGGAATGAAGCTGTGAGGCATGCAGCTGGGTAAATGAACCTTAAGAGTTGTATGTTCAATAAAAATGTCAGGAACAAAAACACAAATATTATCATGCCTCAATCATATAGACAAATTAGAACATAAAAATTTTGGTGAACTAAAGTTGAGAGTATGGGTTATCAGGTTGGGGCTTATTATAAAGGGTCCTAGATTGTAAGCTCTTACAGCAGTCATATATATTCAGAAGGTATAACTTTTAATTCTAAATTCTGAGATTTGAGCTGTTTGTACATAATGGTCTTTCCCAGAAACTTTGGGTATTTATGTGACACCTGAGACTCAGAGTTAGAGCTCTTAAGCTCTGAAAGTCAGTGTACCACATACAGGAACTGTTTAAAAAGCTGAAAAACTGATCAGACACCAAATAGAGATATGAATGAAGCTGATCTGGATAGGACTAAGGTGTATCAGAATACAGAGTAAACGATGATATTGTTCATATTTTAAAATTTCAACTTCTGTGTGAGACTAAACGGAGAGAATGTTTATTGGGTGCAAAATTTATAATTTGGGTAGTACATTTCCTAATTTAACTTAAATGTTCAGTTTAATTGAATAACATAAATACTTGGAATCTCATGGCATGAGATTTTGTTGTTGGTTTGTCCAGGTTAGTGTGATGCCCTAATAAATCCCAGAGTGATTTGGGCAGTGAATAAAGAAGTATTTGCAAAGTCCTCTTGGGGGAATAGGGAGAAAGGAGGAAATATTCAACTTCCCCATTTGCAGAATTTCTGATATTCTCACAAGCAGTGGGGACAACCAAATCAATAAGCCAAGCCCTCTATCTTGGGGTTCATCCCTATGAAACTCATTCCTGCAAAGGATAGGCTAAGCCTACTTGAAATTAGGCCTAAGAGTCACCCCAAGAGAACCTCTTCTGTTGCTCAGATGTGGCCTCTCTCTCTAAACCAACTCAGCAAGTGAACTCAGTACCCTTCCTCCTACGTGAGAAATGACTCCCAGGTGTGTAAATCTCCCTGGCATCGTAGGACTTGACTCTTGGGATGAGCCAGGACCTGGCATCAAAAAGATTAAGAAAGTGTTCTTGACCAAAAGAAATTAGAGAAATGAGACAAAATAAAGTTCCAGTGGCTGAGAGATTTCAAAAAGACTCGAGAGGTTATCCTGGAGGTTATTCTTATGCATTATATAGATATCCCTTTTTGGTTTATGGTGTATTGGAGTGGCTAGAGGGAAGAACCTGAAACTGCTGAGCTATGTTCCAGTAGCCTAGATTCTTAAGGATGATAGTATAAAGATGCAAAGTTTACAGTGTGATTGGTGATTGTGAAAACCTTGTGTTTGATGCTCCTTATATCCAGGGTGTGGACAGATGAGTAAAAAATATGGATAAAATTATAAACAAATAATAGAGGGTATAAAGGGTAAAATAAATGGGATAGATGGAAATACTATTGGTCAATGAGAGGGAGGGATAAGGTGTATGCTATGTATGAGTTTTTTCTTTTTTCCTTTTATTTCTTTTTCTGGAGTGATGCAATTGTTCTAAAAAATGATCACGGTGATGAATACACAACTACGTTATGATATTGTGAGCTACTGATTGTCCACCATGTATAGAATGTATGTGTGTGTAGGTTTCTCAATGGAAAAAGAAAGAAAAGAAGCAACACTGTATGGAATACCATGATTGTGGATAAGGTGTTACATAAGTCCACAGATGGTAGTTTTGGCAGAAGCACTGCATGCAGGGAAGGCAAACCCACATCTGGAGTATGTGTCTATTCCAGTTAAAACAAATTGCTGCCCCTTCCATAATGGAAATGGCCCAATGTAATCAACCTGCCACCTGGTAGAGACTGATCATCTCAGGGAATGGTGCCATATTGGGGACTGAGTATGTGTCTCTATGGCTAGCAGATTGAGCCCTCAGTAGTAGTCATAGCTAGCTTGGCCTTGATAAGTGCAGGTCCATGTTGTTAAGCCCATGATAACCTCCATTCCTATCACCATGACCACCTTGTTCATGAGCCCATTGGGCAATGGTAGGATGACTTGTATTCACAGAATGGGTCATCTTATCCACTTGATTTTTAAAACCTTCCTCTGCTGAACATTCACATGGGATACAAATATCTTCATTATGGTTTCCCTCCCCACTCCTCTTTTGTTTAGCTCACTGAGAAAGATCTATCCACATACCTCTTTCCCAGACCTCTTTGTCACCAATTTTCTAATCATGCTTCTTCCAAGTCCCTGACCATCCAGTCAAACCATTAGCAACCCATGAGTCAGTATACAAATGCACTTCTGGCAAGTTCTGCTCTTGAGCAAAATGAACAACCAGGTACACTGCTCAAAGTTCCACCCAGTGGGAGATTTTCCCACACCACTGTCCTTCAAAGACATCCCAGAAAGAGGCTGTAGTGCTGCAGCTGTCCACTTTTGGGTGGTACCTGCATATCATCCAGAACCATCTGTAAACCAGGCCTGAGTTTTCTCTTCCTCAGTCAAGAGACTGTAAGGAACTCCATAAGAGGACATAGTTCTGGGCTTGGAAAGAGAAGGTATTGTGGCAAAAATGGGGTCATGGGCATTTGGGCCACTTCCTCATGTGACTTAACTGTGCCCTCAGGACCTGCTCAAGCCCTATTTCTTGTATACCATTTCCATTTTATGATGGAATGCTGCTGTGCTCACCCAACTTTATGGCTTGGTTTTTCAGACAACATCCAGTTTGTGATAGGCAACTCAGTTCTCATGGTAACTTGGTGGTCCATGGTTAAGTGTTCAGTCTCTACTAAGGCCCAGTAGCAAGCCAAATGCTGTTTCTCAAAAGAAGTTATCTGCAGAGGGTGGTGAGACTTTACTCCAAAATCCTGTGGGTCAGCGTTGTGCTTATCCTATACGGGCCTGCCAAAGGCTCCAGACAGCATGTCTATTTGCCACTAATACTTCCAGCACCATCAGATCTGCTGCATTATATGGTCCAAGTGGCAAAGCATCTTGCACAGCAGCCAGGACCTGTCACAGACCCTCCTCTTCTTCCAATCCCCACTCAAAGCTAATAGCTTTTCTAGTCACTCAATAAATGGGCTGGAGTAGCACACCCAAATAAAGAATACGTTGTCTCCAAAATCCAAAGAGGCCAGCTAGGGGTTGTGACTCTTTTTTGGTCATAGGAGGGGCTACATGCAACAGCTTATCCTTCACCTTAAAAGGGATATACCAACATGCCCCAAACCACTGGACTGTAGAAATTTCACTGAGGTGGAAGACCCTTGTATTTTTGTTGAATTTATCTCTGCATCTTCTGACATGCAAATCCCTTAACAATACGTCTAGAGTACTTGCTACTTCTTGCTCACTACATCCAATCAGCCTGATATCATCAATATTATGGACCAGTTGATGTCTTGTGGGAGAAATTATCAAGGTCTCTGTGGACAACATTGTGATATAGGGCTGGAGAGTTGATATTCCAAGGTAGGATAGTGAAGGTATACTGCTGCTTTTGCCAGCTGAATGCAAACTATTTCTGGTGGTCCTTACTAACCGCAATCTGAATTAGCTAATCGAAAGTTACAATCATTGCCTACCAGTATTTTCCCGCCCCCTCCCCACCCACATCCCCACCAATTCTAGGAGGGCTTCCATTTTCAGTCATAAGGTCCTTCAATCTTGAGGCTCCACCATTTTCAATATGTGCCTTCCAAGGTCATCTTGCTTGCCTGCATCAGGTAGTAGAAAGGAAAGAGAATGAAGAATTGTGTGTATGTGCTTTATTTTAAGGAGTAAGGCTTCCACTCGCATTCCATTAGCTAGAAATCAATCACCTGACCACTATATGGAAGGCTTCATTGAAATATGTGTAGTTGAGTCGTCTGCCCAAGAAGAGAAAATTCTGGCCAATCCAGCCAGTCTTTGCTACATCTTTTAGCACCTGTTTTTTGATTAATGCATTAAAAAATACAATTTTATTTCTTTAAATCAGATTAGAAAATTTAGACTTTTCACTAAGGGTGGTCTTTGAATCAATTTATTTGAATATAAAATTAGGAATATTGCATTATAATGCCAAAGAACATTATTTTCAGTCTTTGAAAACTAGAGAACAAGGAAAAAGCAAAGGATCTAAAAGGAGTAAAGACGTAAATAATATGAAGTGTAATGCCATATCACTAAGCTATAATCAATCCACTCTTAGTTACTTGTACTAATATATATGGTAGATTTTACTACTCAATTGTTTTTTTATCTGTATAATCAAGAGCTGATTTTATATACCTAAACCCTTTGTGTATCTTAATGACCCTTATTATACTAATCAATCTACACAATACTCTTGAGTTTAGAGAGTCATTTTATATTCTTTATTTGAGCAGAATGGACAAGAAATTAAGTGTTTTATACAAAGGGAAACAGCATGTGGCTTCCAGGTTTACACTCACAACAACTAAATTTTCCCTCTAAAAAGTATTCAACTGAATTCTTTGTTTTTCATGCTGGTAGAAATGCAGTGACAAGCTAAAATTAAAATGGCAAAGTGAAGAAAATATACACAATAGTCATTTAAAATAGGTACACAAAAATTATATAATTGGAAGAATTAAAGGTTTAGACATGCATAATTTTCTCTCTAGTAGCAATATTCTCATGTAAAATTACTGAATATTAAAGTAGGTGTTTGTGAGGAATTGTATTCATTTTTTAGTTTCCTGTACAAGTACATCTATACTTTTTTTTTTATAAACACCTGTATTGAACTTAGGTATACAACCTGTGATAACACTCAATACAAAGTTATAGGTTAAACTTGCATCCTAAAATGTCATGTAGTAATAAAACATCCTTCAGAATATTTGCTCTAGAAGTGGCAGAAAGAGAAACAATACTAAGTATTTTATGTAGGATTAAACTTAAGCTTAAACTTAAGCTTAATATAAGTTAAAAATATAAGCTAAGCTTAATATTTAAATAAGAATACTAAAATGCTACATTCCACAAAGGAATTACCGATTTACACTTTCAAATGTTATGTACCCATCTCAATCATATTTGTTCCAAAAGATAAGAATACTAACAGAAGTTTCTCAAAGATCATGTTAATGTCCTTGGGATACTTCTGTGTCCTCTGGCACTTAAGGACATTGCCCAAATTTTATTAAATATTTCTTGATCTCAGTGCTTCTTCTTACCTTTAGAAACTACTCTCTTAGTTCTGAGATATCCCTTCAATTATGCAATTGCATTTCTAGACTCAGAATTATTTTAGCAAGTATACTATGTGTTAATCTATAGAAAATTTAAAAATCCACTAATCAAAAATACCATCTGAAATTTTTGGTTATTGATACCAATGGTAAAGTCTTGGATCAGGTAGAAGGCAAAGCAAACCTTAGAAAACAGTCATCTTGTTTTTTAAGTGCCAATAAAGTTCAATAATTCATTCAAATATTTACCATGAATCTACTGTATTTCAAGTACCAGTATTAGTTTACATAGGGGTAGACATGTAAACAAATAAATAAAATCTTATAGTTGCTATATTAGAATGCTGTACTTGGGAAAATGGGCATAAGAAAGTGGTTAATTCTACCCATGATGTCAGTAAAGTTTCCATAGAGAAGGTTAACACCTGGATTAAATTAGATCCTCAAAATGGGAGGTATCCTCCAGTGTGTGTGTTGTGGAAAGTAAAGAGAAGATTGTAAACAAAGGTAAAGATGCTGAATTAGCATTCTATGTTAAGTGACCTGAAGTAATTTGGTATGATCCCCATTGAGAGGAAGAAAGAGTGAGGTGGCAAGGAGAAAAAACAGATGGCAATAGACAAGCAGAATGAAGTAACATGATGAAAACATTTTCTCTCATGCCGAGGTGTTCAGACTTCATTCTATAGGTGATAAAGAACGATTGAAGAGAAGTAGTTGAAATGATCTTTTAGAGAACTAATTTTGACAGCCGTGTGGAAGGTGAAACAATAGTTAATTACAGTAGTCCAGAACGGAGATAATGGTGGTCTGAAGTGAGGCCACATCAAAGACAATAGGGAGGATAGTTGAAAGATGTTAAGAAAATATATTATTCAGGACATGATTATTGATTGAATGTGGAAGATACAAGAGCAGATGTGAAAAAGGACTCTCAAAGTTTCTGGCTTGACAATCTTGGCTTGTGGAAATACTGGAGGAAGAAAATATTTAGAGACGAAGAAAAGGTGTTTTCTTTTTACTATGCTGAGTCTAAAGTGGCTTATGGTTTGTTTTTTAAAGGTAGGGAATTTATTTAAGGAGTACACAAAGACAAAGGAACAAGAAATTACACCAATAGGTAAATTAAATAAAAAAGAAACAGCTACTGGAGGTCTCAGTTAGGTGGGTTTAGGCGAGAACAGGAGAGGACTCTGGGCAGTAAAGGACAATGGCAGCTACCTATATCCTTGTCTTCCTATATCCTCAGGAAACAATACAGAACAACAAGAAGGACAAATAAATTCACACATACCATATCCTCAACCTAATGAGAGTCAGATATATCCAAACTTCAAATTACTTATTAAGTTAAAAAAAAGAAAAAGCACCAGACCCAAGTGAGTGATCATTTACATTCCCTCAAGCCCTTGCAGCAAGCCAGGGCAGTTCAAGGAAAAACTACACAGAAATAAAGGAAATGGGAACTACTGGAAGGCCTAAAATTTATTCAAAATAACTACCAGAAATAGAAGTACCATTCTAAGTGTGAAGATACAGAAAAGCTACCTTGAAGATCAGAACTTTAAAGGGAAGGGATTACAAATACTTGCAGGCTTTCAAAGTCTTAGCTTCAGGAAAAGGACTAAAAGAAAAGATGTCCTTTGGTGGCTTGTAACATTTTTGCTCAGAAATTTACTTAGTAGTAACAGAGCAACCCCAGTTTTTTTTTATTACTGTTAGCATGATACATCTTTTTAATCCTATATTTTAAAACTATTTGCATCTTTATATTTAATGTGCATGTTTTTCTTTAGGTAACATACAGTTACTACTTGCTTTTTCACCCAATCTGTCAATCTCTTCACTTGTGATATTTAGAATATTTAAAGTAATTATTGATTTGTTTAGGTTTAACTCTATCCTCTTGCTATTTGTTTTCTATTTGACCTATCTGTACTTTGCTTTCATTTTCCTTTTTTTCTGCTTTCATTGGATTTTTTCTGTGATTCCATTTTATCTTCTTTGTTAGCTTATAAGATATAAATCTTTGTTTTGTATCTTAAGGTTTGCTTTAGGGTTTATACTATACATTTTTAATCAGCTACCTTCAAGTTGTATCATATCACTTTAGGTATAGTATAAAATGTATAACAGTATACTTTCATTTCTCCCCTTTCCTTCTTTGTGCAATTACTGTCATATATTTTGCCACATATGTTATAAATTCTCCACCTTATATTATTTTTGTTTAAACAAATAACTCCTAAAAGAACTTTTTTAAGGAATAAGGGAAAAAATTATATATCTAGCTACCATTTCAGCACTTCTTTGCATGCCTGGTGATTTTTGACAGGCTGCCAGATATTTTCAATTTTACATTGTAAGTACTGGGTATTTTTTATTTGTATAAACATTCTTCAGCTTTATTCTAGGATACAGTTACTTGGAAAGTTTTATTCCTTTGTCACTTGCTTTTAAGATTTGTTTGGCAGGATCAGAGCAGTCCTCAGTCTTGGGATAGTTATTGTATATGACTGAAACAAAATCATTCTCAGTGAATCATTCCAGCTGGTGGGAACTGTTATCTCTAATCCTTTCAGGTAGACCAATCTTTGCCTGGCCTTGAATAATTTTCTCACATGCATACATTGATTGATACTTAGCTGAACACTAGAAGGGGACCCTTTGAAGTTCTCCCTTTGTGCTATAATTGCTCCTCCAGTACTCAGTCCTGCTGTCTTCATCTTTCCAAACTCATATATTTATCTCCTTGACTTGGTACTTCTGTAGAATCTGCCTGGATTTCCTCTCCCTGCACTGCAGTCTGGAAAGGCAGTAAGCTAAGGCATTAATAGGGCTCATCTCATTACTTTCCCATCTCTTAGGAATCACTTATCTTATTTTGGCTGATCTCCCAATGATTCACATGATGTCTGTTTATGAGTTGTTTCAGGTAGGATGGTAAGTGCAGTTACTTTATCTTGGCTGGAGGCATAAGTATTAAGTTATTTTTTATGAAAAAAAAAGAATGACTTGGGGTTGAACCAAGAGCTCAGAAGCTGAGCAAATAATTAGTCCTAAGAACCAAGAATGGGGTCCCACTCAAGAAACTGGCAAGATGTGCTCAAATAAATTTAGAACTACTAATAAACAGTAATTGTTATGTGCTTCCTATTTTTCTTGCTTTTCACTGACTGTATCTACTTCAATTGTTGTAAGCTTCTCTTACCATTTTATGTTGTATGTGTATGTGTGGCGGGGTTACAAAAAACTTGCTTGGAAGTTCAGAGGGCTTCAGATTGATTGGAATCATCTAAGTAGCTACATCTGGATCTGATTCAAATGAGATCCTCAACTTTGAGCCTAGCCTGCTGCCCTAATGGGATGAAAATTTCTTGAGAGGATATGAATATATTTTTCATGTGGAGGAATGCAAGTTTGTGTCTAGACAGTGGACTATGGCAGATTCAATGGCCACAAATTCTTTGACACTCCTCTCATCAAAAGGCAGGGTTATAATCTCTCTTCTTCAATGAAGGTAGGTACTATGGCAGCTTTGATAAATCCAATACAGCAGAAATGAAGCTGGGCCAATTTATGGGTCTAGTTCATAAGAGACTGGCAGCTTCTATCTTTTATCTCTTAGAATTCTCCTTTGGAAAGGTACTCTGGGAAAAACTAGAATGAAATAGTAAGTTCAACTACCCTGAAATTGCCAAATGTGGAGCATGATACCAGTCATTCCAGCCCAGGTGCCCAGACATGAATTGAAAGAGCCATTCTGAAAATTCCAGGTCCAATATACACCACATAAAGGACAGAGACCCTAAAGATATGGCCCAAATCATCTCCAGATGGTTGAGTTACCTCTGCTGAGGCCCCAGACATCATGAAACAGAGACAAATAATCAGCCAAGTTTTGACCGAATTTCTCACCTATAAAATTGTGAGATACAATAAAATAGCTGTTATTATAAGTCACTAAGTGACATGGTTAGGGACAGGTGTCAACTTGGCCAAGTTGTGTACCTGTTCATCTGATTGGCAGCTGGCCTGTCTTTGCAATGAACATTTCATAGGATTAGGTCATGATCACTTAGCTACATCCACAGCTGATTCCATTTGTAATCAGCCAAAGGGGAGTGCTTCTGCAATTAGTGATGCTAAATGCAATCATGGGAAGCCTTTAAGGAGGACTCAGAGGAGACAGTTGCATTCCTCTTTGGGCTGTGAGCCTCCCTGTGGAGTTCATCCAGGCCATCATTGGAGTCATCGCTTCGAGCCTGCCCTGTGATTTTGGACTCTGCTTCCTACGTCACGTGAGACACTTCATAAATTTTATATTTCAAGTGTTCCCTGTTGATCTGTTTCTCTAGAGAACCCTAACTAATACTCTTGGTACCAGGAGTGGTTCTTAAGGAACAGAATCTTAAAAATGGGTTTTATGAATGGTTTTCTACTCTGACTGGGCTCAGAGAACACTAAGGACTCTGATTCCCGTAATCAGAATGACACTCTCCAATCCTGGACTGAGTTGGCAAAGAGATAGTCAAAATATCATCATTCGATTCTCCTAATGCTTCGCTTGTACAAGCCAGACTCTGGGGGATAAATGTTTTTGACACCTTTACAGAGTTTTGGTAGTAAGAGGTTATGAGATGTTGGTTGTTTGTTAGAGATACACTGTCTACATTAAAGGTGAAAGATGGCTTAACTTCAAACAAGAATTAAGGCCGTCTGAAAGATGTAGAGTTTCTATATCCTGAAGGAAAATTTTATTTCCTGTAGCCGTAGACTTGAGATCTCTGAAAATCAACTCAGATTCTTATTGTTAGTAGCAACTTTACAACGTAAACTGAAATCTCAGTCTTGCATGGTGCCTGCCGTAAAGTGAGGCATTGATTGGAAAGAGTGGACCCTGAAAATGGGATGGGACATATGGATTGGATAATGATGTGGGTGAGGTAAACCCTAGACCATGCTGACCTTCTAGATAACCCCTTAATAGCTGCCCTGAGACATAGCCTCCCCACCTCCAGCCTGCCTTAGGAATTGGCCACCCAACCTCCTCCTGAAGGGATTAGCCCTAGAGTTATTAATCCTGTTTCACAGATGAAACTGCAAATGAAAGCCCTGAAGCAAATGCTGGAAGATATTTCTAATTCTTTTCATGACCCACCCCCACCACCCCTCATTTCTTCTAGACCTATAACTAGACTAAGTCCCAACAGGCCCCTAAAGTGAGGTACAAAGTATCACACATGAGGAGGTACGTTATACTCCAAAAGAACTGTGTGAGTTTTCCAATTTATATAGACAAAATCAGGGGAATATGTGTGGCAATGGATTTTAAGAGTGTGGGATAATGGTGGGAGGAATATAAGGCTGGATCAGGCTGAATTTATTGATATGGGCCCACTAAGCAGAGATTCTGCATTCAATGTTATAGCTAGAGCAGTTAGAAAAGGTGTTAACAGCTTGTTTGGGTGGTTGGTTGAAACATGGATCAAAAGGTGGCCAACATTACCTGAGGTTGAAATGCCAGAACTGCCCTGGTATAATGTAGATGAGGGGATCCAGAGGCTTAGAGAGATTGGATGTTAGAGTGGATTTATCATGCAAAGCCTGCTCTTACACCCCAGGAATGCCAGAGATGCACCTTTTACCAGAACAGTGAGAAATAAGTGTGAGACTAGCACCATCATCCCTCAAGAGCTCTGTGGTTGCACTTCTCTGTAGGTCAGATATTACTGTAGGAACTGCTGTCACTGAGCTGGAATCTTAACACAATGGGGACAGGATCCCGAGTTGGCAGAAGCCAGGTGGCAGCACTTAATCACCAAAGACAGGGTAGATGGGTATTATAATAGACAACAAACTCAAAGGAGGCATCAAAATTATATGACACGCAGAGATTTGTGGCATTGGCTAGTAAATCATGGGGGCCTAGAAATACAATAGAAGGGCAGTCTACTAAATTCTTGTTGGAGCTGTATAAACAAAAGAGTTCTAGGTCAAGGGAACAGAAGTCTAACCTGAATTACAAAAACACAGAGTCACGGCCCCTTAATCAATTTCCAGACTTGAAACAGTTTACAGACCCTGAGCCCCTTGAATGAAGGGGAGGCCAGGTCCCTATGGGGAGAAACCTGTTACACTGCCACAAATTTATACTGTTAACCTTCCTCTAAGTCTTCCCCAAGGAGACCGACGGCCTTTTACCAGGGTAACTGTGCATTGGGGAAAAGGAAATGATCAGATATTTCGGGGATTATTAGACACTGGTTCAGAAGTGACATTAATTCCAGGGGACCCAAAACGTCACTCTGGACCACCAGTCAGAGTGGGGGCTTATGGAGGCCAGGTGATCAATGGAGTTTTAGCTCAGGTCCGTCTCACAGTGGGTCCAGTGGGCCCCGGACCCATCCTGTAGTTATTTCCCCAGTTCCGGTATAATTGGCATAGACATACTGAGCAACTGGCAGAATCCCCACGTTGGTTCTCTAACTCGTGCAGTGAGGGCT
Source organism: Tamandua tetradactyla (assembly GCF_023851605.1). Classification (NCBI taxonomy): domain Eukaryota; kingdom Metazoa; phylum Chordata; class Mammalia; order Pilosa; family Myrmecophagidae; genus Tamandua; species Tamandua tetradactyla. Next base: position 34,671,856 of record NC_135334.1, on the reverse strand, counting down.
ATTATGGTGGGAAAGGCCAAGTGGAAGCCACTAGAACTGCCCCTACCAAGCAAAATAGTAAATCAAAAGCAATACCGTATTCCTGGAGGGATTGCAGAGATTACTGCCACTCTTAAGGACTTGAAAGATGCAGGGGTGGTGATTCCCACCACATCCCCATTCAACTCTCCTATTTGGCCTGTGCAGAAAACAGATGGGTCTTGGAGAATGACAGTGGATTATCGTAAACTCAACCAGGTGGTAACTCCAATTGCAGCTGCTGTTCCAGATGTAGTATCATTGCTTGAGCAAATCAATACATCCCCTGGTACCTGGTATGCAGCTATTGATCTGGCAAATGCTTTTTTCTCAATAGCTATTAGTAAGGACCACCAGAAACAGTTTGCTTTCAGCTGGCAAGGTCAGCAATATACTTTTCACTGTCCTACCTCAGGGGTATCAACTCTCCAGCCCTATGTCATAATCTTGTTCGCAGAGACCTTGATCGTTTCTCCCCCCACAAGACATCACACTGGTCCATTATATTGATGATATCATGTTGATTGGACCTAGTGAGCAAGAAGTAGCAACTACTCTAGATTTACTGGTAAGGCATTTGCGTGTCAGAGGATGGGAGATAAATCCAACAAAAATACAGGGGCCTTCCACCTCAGTAAAATTTCTAGGTGTCCAGTGGTGTGGGGCATGTCGAGATATCCCTTCTAAGGTGAAGGATAAATTGCTGCATCTGGCCCCTCCCACAACCAAAAAAGAGGCACAACGCCTAGTTGGTCTTTTTGGATTTTGGCGACAACATATTCCTCATTTGGGTGTGCTACTCCGGCCCATTTATCGAGTGACCAGAAAAGCTGCTAATTTTGAGTGGGGACCTGAACAAGAGGAGGCTCTGCGACAGGTCCAGGCTGCTGTGCAAGCTGCTCTGCCACTTGGGCCATATGATCCAGCAGATCCAATGGTGCTGGAAGTGTCAGTGGCAAATAGAGATGCTGTCTGGAGCCTTTGGCAGGCCCCTATAGGAGAATCACAACGCAGACCCTTAGGATTTTGGAGCAAAGCCTTACCATCTGCTGCAGATAACTACTCTCCTTTTGAGAAACAGCTTTTGGCCTGCTACTGGGCCTTAGTAGAGACTGAACGCTTAACCATGGGCCACCAAGTTACCATGAGACCTGAGTTGCCTATCATGAGTTGGGTGTTGTCTGACCCACCAAGCCATAAAGTTGGGCGTGCACAGCAGCACTCTATTGTAAAGTGGAAATGGTATATACGAGATAGAGCCAGAGCAGGTCCTGAAGGCACAAGTAAGTTACATGAAGAAGTGGCACAAATGCCCATGGTTTCCACTCCTGCTGCCACATTACCTTCTCTTTCCCAGACCAGAGCTATGGCCTCTTGGGGAGTTCCTTACAGTGAATTGACTGAGGAAGAGAAAACTCGGGCCTGGTTTACAGATGGTTCAGCACGATATGCAGGTACCACCCGAAAGTGGACAGCTGCAGCATTACAACCCCTTTCTGGGGTGTCCTTGAAGGACAGTGGTGAGGGGAAATCCTCCCAGTGGGCAGAACTTCGAGCAGTGCACCTGGTTGTTCATTTTGCTTGGAAGGAAAACTGGCCAGAGGTGCGTTTGTATACTGACTCATGGGCTGTTGCTAATGGTTTGGCTGGATGGTCAGGGACTTGGAAAGACCATAATTGGAAAATTGGTGACAAAGAGGTCTGGGGAAGAAGTATGTGGATAGACCTTTCTGAGTGGGCTAAAAACATGAAGATATTTGTGTCCCATGTGAATGCACACCAGAGGGTGACTTCAGCAGAGGAAGATTTTAATAATCAAGTGGATAAGATGACCCGTTCTATGGATACCAGTCAGCCTGTTTCCCCAGCAACTCCTGTTATTGCCCAATGGGCTCATGAACAAAGTGGTCATGGTGGTAGGGATGGAGGTTATGCATGGGCTCAGCAACATGGACTTCCACTCACCAAGGCTGACCTGGCTACAGCCACTGCTGAGTGCCCAATCTGCCAGCAGCAGAGACCCACACTCAGCCCCCGATATGGCACCATTCCCCGAGGTGACCAGCCAGCTACATGGTGGCAGGTTGATTACATTGGACCACTCCCTTCATGGAAGGGGCAGCGATTTGTTCTAACTGGAATAGACACATACTCTGGATATGGGTTTGCTTTCCCTGCACGCAATGCTTCTGCCAAAACTACTATCCGTGGGCTTACAGAATGCCTTATCCATCGTCATGGTATTCCACATAGCATTGCTTCGGATCAAGGAACACACTTCACAGCAAATGAAGTGCGGGAATGGGCACATGCTCATGGAATTCTCTGGTCTTACCATGTTCCCCATCATCCAGCTGCTGGATTGATAGAACGGTGGAATGGCCTTTTGAAAACTCAATTACGGTGCCAACTAGGTGGCAAAAACTTGAAAGGCTGGGGTAATGTTCTCCAGGAAGCTGTGTATGCTCTGAATCAGCGTCCGCTGTATGGTGCTGTTTCTCCCATAGCCAGGATCCATGGGTCCAGGAACCAAGGGGTGGAAATGGGTGTGGTGCCACTCACTATTACTCCTAGTGATCCACTAGGAAAATTTTTGCTTCCTGTCCCTGCTACCCTGAGTTCTGCTGGTCTACAGGTTTTAGTTCCAAAACGGGGTGTGCTTTCTCCAGGAGAAACAACAGTGATACCACTGAACTGGAAGTTAAGATTGCCACCTGGCCACTTTGGGCTACTTATGCCTCTGGATCAACACACCAAGAAGGGGATTACATTATTGTCTGGGGTAATTGACCCTGACTATCAGAAGGAAGTAGGACTGCAACTACATAATGGAGGTAAAGAAGAGTTTTCTTGGAATATAGGAGATCCCCTGGGGCGTCTATTAGTACTACCATGCCCTGTGATTAAAATCAATGGAAAACTGCAACAACACAATCCAGGCAGGACCACTAATGGCTCTGAGACTTCAGGAATGAAGGTTTGGGTCACCCCACCAGGCAAAGAACCACGGCCAGCTGAAGTGCTTGCTGAGGGGAAAGGGAACATGGAATGGGTAGTGGAAGAAGGTAGTGATAAATATGAACTTCGACCACGTGATCAGTTACAGAAACGAGGACTGTAATGCTGTTTTGTTTGTGTTATACTATTTAAGTTGTAAGATATCAAGTTTAAGAATGAATGTTGCCCAAGGATTTGCACCTATTCTGGAGAGATTTAATGTGTTTCCAGTTATATGCAGGACAGTTGAGTATTGTCAGGTAAAAGAAAAAATGTGTGCTTATTTGTTTTCATTTGGAAATTAAGTATGGTCTAAGGTGATATATATATATATAGTGCCAAGTTGACAAGGGGTGGACTGTCATGGTTAGGGACAGGTGTCAACTTGGCCAAGTTGTGGTACCTGTTCATCTGATTGGGCAAGCACTGGCCTGTCTGTTGCAATGAGGACATTCCATAGGATTAGGTCATGATCACGTTAGCTACATCCACAGCTGATTCCATTTGTAATCAGCCAAAGGGGAGTGTCTTCTGCAATTAGTGATGCTAAATGCAATCATGGGAAGCCTTTTAAGGAGGACTCAGAGGAGACAGGTTGCATTCCTGCTTTGGCTGGTGAGCCTCTCCTGTGGAGTTCATCCAGGCCATCCATTGGAGTCATCGGCTTCGGAGCCTGCCCTGTGGATTTTGGACTCTGCATTCCTACGGTCACATGAGACACTTTCATAAATTTTATATTTGCAAGTGTTCCCTGTTGATGCTGTTTCTCTAGAGAACCCTAACTAATACACTAAGTTTTGGAGTAATTTGTTATGCAGCAATAAATAAGTAGCACAGAACAAATCAGTTAAGTTTTGGAGATGACCTATTAGGTATCAACTTGGCATTTGGATATATGAGTTCAGGGAAGAGGTCTAGGTAAAGATATCCATGATACGATGAAAGCTCTTCCAAGACAGGGATTTTGTTTTACTCGCTAATGTATCCCCAGCACACAGAACAGTGCCTGATACATAACAGAAACTCAAATACTTGTTGATATGAGCCAGATCATAAATGGTATTTGAACCATTTTAATGATGTGATTACCTTGGAAGTGAGTGTAGTAGAGAACAGATGAGGTTTGAGAATAAACACTTCAACATTAGAGGTTGACTAGATGAAGAAGAGTCAGCAAAGGAGACAGAGGGTACAGTACAGCCAGGAAGAAGGATAAATAAGAGACACTGTTTAGAAGCCAAGTGAAGATCATTTCAACAAGGGGAAATGATAAAGTATGTTAATGAAATTGATGTGTGCAGTAAGATGAGCATGAGAAGCAATTACTATTGACTTACACATGAACATTTTGGGAAAATGATGAGGATGAAGCCTAACTGTACTGACAAGAGGAGAATGATTGGAGAAGTAAAAGTGTGCTGGTCAGAAAGGAAGTATGTCCCCTAGAAAAGCCATGTTTTAATCTAAATCCCATTTCGTAAAGGCAGAATAATCCCTATTCAATACTGTATGTTTGAATCTGTAGTTAGATCATTTCCCTGGAGATGTAACTCAATCAAGAGTGGCTGTTAAGCTGGATTGGGGGAAATATGTCTCCACCCATTTGGATGGGTCTTGATTAGTTTCTGGAGTCCTATAAAAGATGCAACATTTTGGAGAATGAAAGAGATTCAGAGAGCAATTCAGAGAGCACAGAGGAGAATGACATGGCCACAAGAAGCAGAGTCCACTAGCCAGCGACCTCTGGAGATGAAGAAGGAAAATGCCTCCCGGGAAGCTTCACGAAACAGGAAGCCAGGAGAAGCTAGCAGATGACGCCATGTTTGCCATGTGCCCTTCCAGATGAGAGAGGAACCCTGACTGTGTTCACCATGTGCCTTTCCAGATGAGAGAGAATCTCTAACTGTGTTCGCCATGTGCCCTTCCACTTGAGAGAGAAACCCTAAACTTCGCTGGCCTTCTTGAATCAAGGTATCTTTCCGTAAATGTCTTAGATTGGACATTTCTACAGACTTGCTTTAACTGGGACATTTTCTCAGCCTTAGAACTATAAACTAACAACCTATTAAATTCCCATTTTTAAAAGCCATTCCGTTTCTGGTATATTGCATTCTGGCAGCTGGCAAACTAGAACAAAGAACCTTCTTTTTTTTTTTAAAAAAAGAATTTTGCTATCAACTGGAAAAGAGAAGTGGTTACAGGGAATGTGATACAAAATTTTGTTATTTGTTAATAGGAATCATCCTTTAAAGGGAAAAATGAATAAAACACACAGAGTGGTACCAATTGTGTAGATTACAAGGGATGAAAGAAACCTAGTACATAAATGAGTGGGCTACCTTATAAAAGAACAACAAAATAATTTATCTACAGTTTGCAAGAGAAGAAAAAGTAGTGTGTATGGATACAAATGAAGGCATGTTGTGGAAATTTCCTTCTCTTTGCTTTTATTTTCTCAATAAAAATGGAAGCAAGGCTATTAAGTGAAAATGTAAGAAAGGGGATGTGTGAAGTAGTCCTTACAATGTACTCAATATGCTTGGCATATTTTTCCCATAACATGCTGTAATTATTTATGTACATGTCTCTCTTTAAACACTAAACTGTAAAATAATTTAAGGCAGAGCACTTTTTTTCATCTTTACACAACCAGCACATTACACAGTGTCCTGCAAAGTAATATCAGCTACCTTTCTGACTAGATAAATGAATGTTACATGTTTTTTTTCCAAGACCTTGGAGCAAAGACAAATATAATTTGAAAACAGCAATAAATATAATGTTATCAAGCATGAATTCATAAATACTGAAGCCATTAAACTTCAATTTACATGTAAAAGAAAAAAATAGAACATATACTAAAATTTTTTTAACATACTAAAGATATAAAGGGATGTTGACATAAAAAATAACTGTAGAATGTGGGTTATTCCGGAATAAGCTTCACTACTGATTCTACGTATACAGCATTTCATAACAAAATGCCAAGTTTCACCTTCCAAACAAAAATCTTTGAAAGAGGATTATTCCAAAAATATCTTCATATATATTTAAAGTAGGAGCACTCTCATATTATGGTCATATCTTGTAAGCATATGGTTTCATCTTGACACTAAGTATGAGAACAATTAAAAATCTAGTACTTTCAATCAAGTGAGGGACAATGGAATGTACTCGACATTTAGAATGCTATCATTACTTGAGATTCTATAATAATCAATATAATCCCAAAATAATACTGGAAGATATTAATTCTTATACAAGCCTCAAATAACTATAAATTGTGTTATCTGGGACACTTATTTTTAAAATCACCAAAATTCAAAGGCACAAATAATAACGGACAAAAATAAAAACAAACTTGAATCATAAACATGAGTTATATTTTCATGATCAATTCTTTATTACTTTTGGGACATTCTTATTTCTTTAACAAAAAGAATAATAGAAATATAACATGCTGGTTGAAAATGAAGTGCTGTTCTACATAATCCTATGAAAAGGAATTTCATTTATTATTAAACATGCCAAGTCTTTCTAAAAAATGCAAAAGAAGTCAGTTAACAGACTTAACCTTGGAGCAGACCCACTTATCTTTGAACCAGTGATATGCTATGTCCTACGTATTCCTTCAAGGCCCTTTTCTACAGTTAACTGTAATAGTTAAGAATACCAAGAATTAGGAACAGAAGAAGAACGTGGAGCTGGTCATCCAGTTCATCTGGTCTTACTCCATTAATACTAAAATGAAGTCCACAGAAGGAATTGAGACTTTGTCAGTGACCCACAGGTCTGCTGCCATGACTCTTTCCCTATAGCCTAAGGATCAGTTGTTTAGTTAGATGACGGAAATAAAACTGAAAGGGATATAAAAATGATATTTAAAATGATAGGTACATTTTAACACTTTTTACTTTTGGTAAAGTCATATGGTTTCCACCACTGAGCAAACTGCAGTGCTTTCTTCCTCTGGTCCTCAAAGCTTTCTCGGATTCCTTTCCTCCAAAGTCTTGGTTCTATATCCAACATCCCACCAATGATTTCCTTTTAAAAAAAAATGAGAAAAACACAAACACATGTATGTATAATACTGAAAAATATCTTTTCTATTCATTACAGCATTAAGCAGTTTTCCATGCTGTTGTTCAAATAATGCACAAATATTAGTTTCCAGTTTAAAACATTTTGTTTTCAATTAGTTTTAATGATACAAATGCTGTGATTCTAGGAGTCCTTTGCTGTGTCTATTATCAAGCCACAGTTACATTTTGCTACTTGGTAACACATTACTAGAGGGTAGCTGTGCCAGTCTGAAACTATTATGTACTCCAGAGAAGCCATGTTATAATCCTGATCCAATCTTGTAGGGCCAGACCTATTGTTTAGGGTGGGAAACTTTGACTGGATTGTTTCCATGGAGTTGTGACACCCAGTTGTGGTATGACCTTTTGGTTAGATTACTTCTACAGAGATGTGACACAACCAATTGTGGGTGTGGCTTTTTGATTAGATGAAGATGTGATTCCACCCATTTCAAGTGTACCTCGATTACTTTACTAGAGTCCTTTAAAAGGGCAAACATTTTGGTGAGAGTGCAGAGCCAGAAAAGCCAACACGAGACACCTAAGTCTGAAGATGCAGGGCCCAACAGATGTCACCAAATACCTCCCCATGAGGTGTTAAGCAAGCCAGAACTTGGAGAGTGCCAAGGGAAGCCAAGAGATGAACCCAAGCTTGGAGAAGACAAGGAACCCCCACAGGAAAGAGAAGCTGAAAGCAATGGAACCCAGGAGCAAGGGACCAGCAGATGCCAGCCAGGTGCCTTCCCATCTGACAGAGGTGTTCCAGATGGCATTAGCCTTTCTTGAGTGAAGGTAACTTCTTACTGGTGCCTTAATTTGGACATTTTCATGGCTTTAGAACTATAAACTTGCAACTTAATAAGTTTCCCTTTTAAAAGCCATTCCATTTCTGGTAAATTGCATTCCAGCAGCTTTAGCAAACCAAAACAGTGTTAAGGGGAGGAAGAGAAAATGAAATTTAATTATTCTGGCTCTCATTAGATACTATGGTAAACAGTTTGGAGAAAAAGTAAATCAACATGTAGTAATTATTAACTTTACTGCTCAACTGCAGCTGAATCTTAGGTTTTCTCTGCTACCCAGTATACTTGTAAATCAGTTTCTTTACTACTAGCTGGACAACTTTTTTTTTTTTTTTCAGAACAAAACCACATTTAAAAAATTATTAGAGAAGTTATTGAAAAATTATGCAAAAAAATCAGAAAAATCATGAAGAAAAACAAAATCACATTTTAATATTAATCTAAGTAAATCTAGAATTAAAAGTTATAAATCATCTTCATTTAAAAAGTTACATTCCCAAGCTCTGAAATGAATAACTTGCATTATTATTATTCTGGCTTATTTCCTTCATGATCTTCCTTTTTTACTATTAGCTACAGACATTGACCAAATTTATGCATGTGAGTATCTGTGTATAGAAAGATAATGAGGGAAATTTGAGATGCTTAGAGGGAAAGTATAAGGAAATACAGGGAAATACTTGACTAGGGGTTAAATTCTGCATATTCAGTCTAGCTCTACTGGACTGTGTGGTGAAACAAATCACAAAATATCTCCAAGACATAGTTCTTCATCTTAACTCAACAGATATACCATGGGGGCCAACCATGCACAAGGCAAATGCCAAATGTTGTAGAGGTGCAAAGATAACTAACATAGATCTATCTGTCATTTAAGAGCTCTTATTGGTACCTGGAATGTGGTAGAAGCCAGAATAACAATCCAGTTACACAAAGAACTGTGATATAAAGTAGAATAAATTAAGTGCCAAAACAGATAAAGAATCTGCTTTGGAGACTCCAAAAAAGGGGGAAAGCTTCTAATTGTTTTATGAATCAGGAAAAACTTCATGAAAAAGGGAACCTCTTAACATTGGGAAAGGAAAATAGAGGGACAAATCGAGACAGTGGTTTGTAGAAGACATCAAGAAATGGAGCAAATTTAGGTTTAATGCAAGAGTTTCTCAGCTTCAGCCCAAGAAAGCATTGTAGTTTAAGAAAGCCTAGCTTATTAAATGGGCCTGAAATTGTCCCTATAAAACATCAATGTTTGTGTTATGTGTACCCTATAGAATTGATCTTTGTTCTATTACATAAGTAGCTGCTAACAGAAAGGGATTATTCAAATAATCTCTTCTTGCTCTCAGAAATTTCTTGCTGAAGAAAGTTTTTGGACCCACAGGCTGTTTCTTGAAAAACAAAGGGTTGGGGAAAGTAGATCTGTGAGGCAAAACTAACCAAGGAAAATTTTCTTTTAACTTTAAAACAATATCACATATAAATACTATATATGGCATAATATTTGAAATGGGAGCAATCTCCCAAATAAACTTACACACACACACAAAAATACTTAATTTCCTTTTCACTACAATCAAGCTTATTTTAAAATAAATCCAGGGTCATAGAGTCTTTATTTATAAACTCTATTAAATTAATAAAATTTGGATTTTTCAGAGCAGTGAAAATAGATTTTTTCCAGTTTACTCTGGAAAAAATATTCTAAAAATTTATCAAACATGTTTCTGTAATATATTTCAACAGTTCAAATATGTATATGATTCTAGATCTCTGGTTAACCCATTAAGGGCAACAGCAAGAAAAGTTTTGAATCCAAACATCTGGATTTATTTACAAATCGTCATTTGTAGACAATACTCTTACACAGGAGATGAAAGTGGAAAGGGAGGGAGTAGAGGGTGGTAAAGGGGACACCCTATACAAAGAGTTCACCAAGGCCCCTCTAATTTAGAGGAACTGACTACATAATGATATAAGCAAAAACGCCTGAGAGACACTAGATTAAAAGGTCACTTCTAGAACTATTATTGACCAGATTTCTTCTGACTGCTTTGGTTGCTGCATTAATTTCATTCCAGTTCCTAATGCTAATTTAAATACTTCCCCAATACTCCAATAAACCTTTAATTTATGGATAATATCCCTAGAGGATAAACTGTAGTAACAGCAATTAAAAGACAGAGACTCTAATATCTTCCCCAAAACTATCTGTATGAAATGAGTCATGTATTCTTAGACTATATTTTAGTCAGAAATGAAGAGATGAGATCATTTATTTTCTAGTTCAACCTTAACTGTATGTACCCCCAACTCTGTCACTTACTAGCAACATGACCCTGCAAGTTATATATGTCTCTATAGCTCATTTTCATCTATAAAATGAAAGTAATAACAGTACTACACAACAGAGTAATTATGAGACTAAATGAGGGCTTACAACACTGCCTGGCACACTGTAGACCCTTAATATATATTGGTAGTTAATCATTATTCTCAACACAAGGATGGGAGACTTCAAAGGAAAACATTACAGTTTTCCTATTACTATATAAACTATTATATACTATTGTTACTATTGCTGACAAATGTTTGGTTCCAAAATGACACTCCTGATACTGTTATAACTATTCTGAGTCATTTTTAATAATAGATTCTAGGTTCTCCCTCTAAAAACTGGTGGAGCACTATTCACCATACTCACAGTATTGGTACCTGAAGTTTAAATTTACCCTCAAAAGAAAAGAAGTAAATTGCTAAACACTGGAATTTTAACAAATTGTGAGCAAACCTTTCCAAAGTAAGCAGGAAATTTGTGCTGATCTTCAATAACATGGGCAAACCCTCCCTGGAGGCCAAAATCCACGGAGAAGTAAGGTAAGCCTCTGGGTACCTACATAAACAGAAAAATCATACATCAAATATGGCATCAAATCAGAAAGTAATGCTTACTCCCTCATTTGCTCTCTAATATTATAGTAATTAAGCACCTACTAAGTCAAATATATACAATGAATTTCCTACTCTAGAGATATGTAAGCAATAACCTAATTTCCTAAATAAACCATTTCATGTCAGCCAGACAGCTCTCATTTCCCAGCAATTATAATCAAAACCAATTATTTTCCTGCCCTGGGGGAAAACAGAAAAAATATACTATTTTTTTTTTTCTTTGCATGGGTAGGCACCAGGAATTGAACCCGGGTCTCCGGCATGGCAGGCAAGAATTCTGACACTAAGCCACTGTCACACCGCCCAATACTAATTTCTAATATAATGGCAAAATATCTTCCCGTAGACTAAACAAACAGAGAATAAGGATACACTTCTTCATATGTTAGTCATAATGCAGATTAGGAAAAGGGGCCTGGTCATGTACTTAGAGCTTTCTTTATGAGATCCCTGAAACTTTACTTTTGTTTAATTGGTTGTTTATCAAATAAATTAAACCAGAACAATCAGATCTTTTTGTAAAAATATTTTTATTGAGAAATAGCCACACACATACAGTACAATCATATATACAATCGATGACTCACAATATCATCGCATAGTAGTCTGTTCCTCACCATGATCATTTTTAGAGCATTTGCCTCATTCCAGAAAAAGAAAAAGAAAACAAAATAATTTATATATCCCATGCCCCTTATCTCTCTCCTCTCATTGACCCATGGTATTTCAATCTACCCAATTTTTACCCTCTATCTCTTGCTTCGTTTTTTCTTTTTCTTTCTTTTTTACTTTCACATAGGCAGGCACCAGGAAATAAACGCATTGCAAGTAAGAACTCTGCCGCTGAGCCACCGATGCCCGCCCTATTATTTACTTTTATCTGTATTTTTTTTTCTTTTACTCATCTGTCCACACCCTGGATAAAAGGAGCATCAGACACAAGATTTTCACACACAGTCACACTGTAAAAGCTATAGAGTCTTCTTCAAGAATCAAGGCTTCTGGAACACGGTTCAGCAGTTTCAGGTTCTTCTCTCTAGCCACTCCAATATGCCATAAACTAAAAAGGGATATGTATATAATGTGTAATAACCTCCAGGATAACCTCTCGACTCAGTTTGAAACCTCTCAGGCACAGACCTTATTTTCTCTCATTTCCCATTTTGGTCAAGAGGGCTTTCTCAGACCAGTGATGAGGTCCCAGCTAATCCCCAGAGTCAGGTCCACTGGGAATCATGTCCAGTGTAAGGGGAAGGGCAGTGAGTTCCCCTGCCGAGATGGCTTAGGGAGAGAGGCCAATCTAAGCAACAAAAGAGGCTCTGCAGCAGTAACTCTTAGACACACTTATCAGTAGGCTCAGCTTCTACTATGTAGAAGTAAGTTTCACATGGGTGAGCCCAAGATTGAGGGCAAAAACTCCTAGCTCCTTTAGTGCTTATTCCAGTTTTATCTGTGCTGAGGCCTGTTCTCAGTAGACAGAATTTGCTCATTAATTTGGTAATTGGAGCAGGTTGAGCTAAGCCCTTGTACTAGTAAAATCTGTTTCCTTTTCCCTTAGGGGACCAGCTTGGTGTGCCCATGTTCACCTGGTCCAAACTGGTGTATGCTGCGTGTCTGGTCACTAATGTTCCCCCAACAGTTGTTCTGTACCATTCCTGGTTATTTACCAGCTGCTCTGGAGGGTGAACTAAACTCTACACCTCACTATGCCCACCATCTTTATATCTTTTTTTTTCTTTAACTAGTGAGGTGGACATAGCAATACTTGGTTTACCAAACTCATTTCAAAATATCTCCAGAATTATCTATTATGTTTTCCTCCCTCCTTCCCTTTCTTTCCCATCTTCCTCCGTTTCTCTGCCTACACATACACACACATAGATGGAGTATTTTAAAACACATGCTGACAAGAGAAGTTCATAATTTCTTGCTTTCTCTATCAATTAACTGAATTTTGTGTCCTTCCAAGATTTCCCTTCAAGCCCCACCTTTTTTTAGTAGAGAGCATTCAAGTACATTAATTCATAGTAACATCCATCTTTCCTCTATAATTCTCTCATACAGTCAGCATTTACTCATTTTGACACTAAATCACATTTTACTTAACCTTATATTTTGTATGGTTTTCCAAGAAGGCAGGATATGGAAGGCCACAGTATGATAGGGTAGAAAGAGAGTGGTTATCTTGAAATATTATAAAGCAATCAAAATTAGGCTTATGAAGAGTTGTTCATGTAATAAGAAAATGCATAAGTTAAAAAAAGCAGCTTATAAAGTGATAAATAATATATAATGTAAAGAAACCCCTTACTGTTTTGTTTATATCTTTCTGTATTTCCACATTTTTGAAAATGTAATGAACATGTATAACCCTGAAAAATAAAGGAAAATAAGACAGACAAGACTCTAACTAATCACAGCTCTAATTCTAACAGTGTAACCTCAGGTAAGTTATCTAACATCTGAGTTTCATGAGAAAAATGAAGAGCTCGGAGCTTTGCTATGAGAATCAATTAGGACAAAGCATGTAAAATGGCCACCCAATTCCTGACACACAGAAGATAACTCAAGTAGTACTTTCATTTCCACCTCCTTTACAAGAGCGTTTTGTGAAAATCTGGTAGTCAAAGAAAAAAAGGTAGGAAGGCTTCATTACATTTTTGCCACCTAAAGTAGATCACCATTTGCAAAGCATGAATCTAAATGCCTAAAAGTGTGCTATAGAAGGATATCTAAATGCTTAAAGGCGTTACAGAAGGTCAATACTTCAGGAAAGATAAAATTTGAGGAAGAAAATTTTGAGGACAGTAACAAATCCTTTTATTTGTATCAAAATGGATGCCACGCCCCCCCCATAGTGTCAACATCCTAATTCCTTATTTGTCATAAATATGTTACCTTACAGATGTGATCAAGTTAAGGATTTTGAGATGAGGATATTATCCAGGTGGAGACAATGTAAGAACAAAGTTCCTTATAAGAGAGAGGGTCAGAGCCAGAGGGTCAGGAGGGTCAGGCAGAGAAAGACTGGAAAATGCTAAGCTGCTGGTTTTGATAATGGAGGAAGAGGCCATGAACAAAGGTATGTAGGTGGCTACTAGAAACTGGAAAAGACAAGGGAATGGATTATCCTCTAGAACATCCAGAAGGAAAACAGGTTTGCTGATTTCAGCCCATTAATACCCATTTCTGACTTCTGACCTATAAAGCTGTATGATTTTAGGCTACCAAGTTTGTGATAGTTTATTAAAGCAGCCACAGGAAACTAAAACACATAACAAGGCTCAACAATCTATGACGTATTTCCCAAGATGGCACAATGAATACACACTTCTTTTATCCAAAAGACAGTTGCTGCCACAAGTGTCACCTCTGTCCTCTTGCTATAGTCTGTAAAATGTCCTACATGCTGCCTTGCTAGAAGAGCTGTTAGTGAGTAGGCATTGCAGAGACTCTAGTATCAAAATGTATGTACATTTAGCACTTTTCCCTTTACTTCACTTGGTCAGTAGAGGAAAGGGAGTTACTCTGACATTATTCTTTAAAGGTACCAACAGAGTTATAGAAAAAATTTTATTTATGATAGAAAAGCAGCAGTACCTGAAAATTTCCCTCTAATATTCTATATGCACCTCCTGGCTTCCTATAATTGAACCTTGAGTTTGAAGTTTTCTGGGTAAACCCAAATTTCTCTTGAGAAGAACTTCTCTTTTTCAAAAACAAAAAAAATTCCCTAAATGTGCTGGATGCTTTTACTATTGCTATAGTTGCCACAAAATTAAAGTCAAAAACAAGTTTTAAAAGTTCATGAAGACTTCTCATACAATCTTCACGAAAAAGACTTGAGAAAAATAACCACTTTTGTAGTAAGTTATTTAATATCATGCAGTCACTCTGCAATGAACATTTAAATCTGCTTCCCTCAAACAGCCAAAATGTCCATCAACAGACAAGTGGCTAAACAAATTGTGGTATATACATACGATAGAATATTATGCAGCTTTAAGACAGAATAAATTTATGAAGCATGTAATAACATGGATGGACCTAGAGAACATTATGCTGAGTGAGACTAGCCAAAAACTAAAGGACAAATACTGTATGATCCCACGGATGTGAACCGACATTAGAGAATAAACTTGGAATATGTCATTGGTAACAGAGACTATCAGGAGTTAGAAACAGGGTAAGATAATGGGTTACTGGAGCTGAAGGGATACAGACTGTGCAACAGGACTAGATACAAAAACTCAAAAATGGACAGCACAATACTACCTAATTGTAATGTAATTATGTTAAAACACTGAATGAAGCTGCATCTGAGCTATAGTTTTTTGTTTGTTTGTTTGTTTTTATATATATTTTTTGTATTTTTTATTTTTATTTTTTTCTCTATATTATCATTTCTTTTTCTGTTGTCTTGCTATTTCTTTTTCTAAATCGATGCAAATGTACTAAGAAATGATGATCATACATCTATGTGATGATATTAAGAATTACTGATTGCATATGTAGAATGGAATGATTTCTAAATGTTGTGTTAGTTAATTTTTTTTAATTAATAAAAAAAAAATCTGCTTCCCTCGTCTATTTTCACAGACTTCATAATAAACTGCAAAGAAATTATAAGGCCCAGAGAGAGTAAACAAAACAAGCAGAAAAGGGGCCATTTATATTTGTATAGCAAAGAAAAATACAAATTCAACAAAGAATCAGAATGAATTACACATATATGAATCTCTATTATAAACCAATAATCTACTCAGCACCAAACAAAAACAAAAACAAAACACCCCACTCCCAATGAAGCAGGCAAAATACCTTATGAAACCAGCAAAGACACAAAGGTTTAAAAGAAGTGTAATGAGACCCTTTCTGAAGTAAAAATAATACAAAAAAACTTGAGTGCTTAACTGCATGCTCAATAACATCTTATTATCATTTTAAAAAGATCCCGGAAAGCTTGTTAACCTAGAAAGTGATCTCTGGAACTATTCTTACACTCGAGTTCTCTGCATAATTCCATCCACATAATTACAGAATCCTAAAGTTAAATTAAATGAGACCTCAGGAGGTCATCTGGATTACTTCTTATCTACTGTGACTCTCTCAAAATGGTCTCGTTTAAAACACTTTAAAACTGAATATACAACAGCCATTTTTCTAAGGATCAGTATCTTTCTCATTTTTCCATATTGGGTAAGTTATATTATTATTAAAACAAGCTGGCTCCTTGACTCAGGCACTTATTCAGGTTTGAAAAAACAAACAATAGGTACTAGATGGCTCACTGGTAAGATACTCTCTCTCCACACACACACACACACACACACACACACACACACACGGTGCAGCAAATGGGTAATATAACATTTCTTTCAAAATGTCTACTTTGAAATGTTTCCAACTGCCATTAAAATTGTACTCTGTAAGAATATTTAATACATGGGAAGTGATTATGATATGAGAAGTGAAAACTTTGGGCAATAAATGTACATACATTATGACACCATTTTTTGTAGGCTTATTAGTGAAAGAAGTAAATAAAACATTTAGGTTTTTTGTACTTTCTTTTTTTAAAAACATGTCCTCTGACCCAATTCACCAGTAAGGAAAAAAACTGTAGACTATGATTTACCTCTGAATTAAAACTATGTGTCTTTAATAATGCAATAAAATCTGAATATGTTGACTTGGCTATAATAAGTACAATTAGTAATCCTACTAATCACACATGTTGGGAGTCAGCTTTCCAAAAGAAATAGGGGAGAAATATCCTATTGACATTTACTAGAACAGGAGTCAGCTAACTTTTTCTGTAAAAGGCAAAATAGTATAATATTTTCGGCTTTGCAGATCATATAGTCTCTATTGCAACTACTCAATTCTGCCCTTGTAGCATGAAAGCAGCCACAGACAATATATAAACTGTTCACACAAACAGGCAGCGGGCTGGATTAGGCTCACAGGGTGTAGCTGCCACTCCCTGCAATAGAATATAAGCTCTTTAAAGACCTTCTTTATTTTACTAGAATAGTACCTAGTAAACATTACAACCACAATAAATAGTTCTAAAATAAATTATTTTTTGAATAGGAAAAAGAAGATTCCAAGCTCTTATTAAATCTATGTTCCATTTAATTTATGGTCCTAGAAAAACAAGAAATCATTGCACAAGTACTCAACTTATACTTGTTTATAAAAATTGAATTGCAAATTAAGATCAAACCATGAAATGTGGTTAAGCAAATCTCCAAAAGAATAATGCAGTCATAATCTGACTTAACAGGAACAATGAGGAACCTTTGCACAGGAAAAAGAAAATGAGTTCCAAATCCAAAATGGAGCCTTTATGAAAATTTTTCTCTCATTATAATCACAGTAACAAGAAGGCCCTTCTAGAACTGGGGAAAAAATGTAGAAATATTAAACTTCCCTACTTAGAGAATCCCTGATATTCTTGCAAGCTTTGGGGACTACCAATTTAATAGGTGAGCCCTCAGTTTTGGGGCTTGCCCTTATGAAACCTATTTCTGCAAAGGACCCCCAGAGAACACCTTTTGTTGCTCAGATATGGCCTTTGTCTCCAGGCCAACTTAGCAGGTGAACTCACTGCCCTCTCCCCTACACGGGACATGACTCCCAGGGGTGTAAATCTCCCTCACAATGAGGGACATGACTCTTGGGGATGAGCCTGGACTCAGCATCTTAGGATTGAGAAAGCCTTCTTGATGAAAAGGGTGAAGAGAAATGAAACAAAGTTTCAGTGGTTGAGAGATTCAAATATAGTCAAGAGATCATTCTGGAAGTTATTCTTACTCATCATATAGATATCCCTTTTTAGTTTTTAGTGGACTAGAATAGGTAGAAGAAAATACCTAAAACTGCTGAAGTGTATTGTATTAGCTTTGATTCTTGAACATAATTGTATAATTATATAGTTTTTACAGCATGACCATGTGATTGTGAAAACTCTGTGGCTGGCACTCCCTTTATCCAGTGTATGGACAAAATGAATAAAAAAATAAGGACAAAAAATAAGTAAATAATGGGGGGATACGGGGGACATGGGATGTTTTGGGTGTTCTTTTTCATTATTATTTTTATTCCTATAGGTTTTTTTTTTTGAGTAATGAATTCAAAAATTGATTGTGGTAATGAATGCACAACTGTATGATGACATTGTGAATCACTGATTGTACACTTTGAATGATTATATGGTATGTGAATATATCTCAATAAAATTGCATTAAAAAAAAAAGACCTAGTGTTGTCACAGAGTGGCTGAGTAGTCCATGAGACAAGCTCTTATGGCAGATACTGATGGCTGCCAATACCAATTAGAGGGACAACAATAGTAAAGGGCAATGGAGTGAGGAAGAAACATCCATTTGGAGAAGCAAAAAACCTCCACAAACAAATAAGCATTTGTTAAACCATGCAGAATGAAAATACTGTCTTATTTGTAGAATCAGTTACTTTGCCTTTGGTCATTCAGTCAAATGGTGTCTTTCTCAACGGAGTTGTGGAAATCAATGAAGATCTTAAACACTGAAATATTTTCTTGCATTAGAAAGAAAAATTGATACCTACAGACTTTCTGATATCTTTTGAAGACAGATCAATCAATTTCTTGTTCATGGACCATTCTTCATCAGACTCCATTATGGCTTTCTAAAAATCAATGATTTGTTAATGAAAATAATAGGTAAGTACAAAAAGACAGTTTAAAAATAAAATATACAGTGAATTAATTACTGGGCATATTATACAAGGTTAGGCCTTTATTCTGAATGGGTTAAGGCAATTTTGGTTACTTGAAATTGGTACATAAATTTTTTAAAGTTTTATCTTAAGTAAAAGATAATATTCTTTTATCTATTCTTAATTATTGTATTAACCTCAACTGTACATGACAAAAACAATCCTTAATAAGAGCTAGCAATTTACTATTGAACATACTTCATGAATATAAACTATTCCCTACTGCAATTTTTAATGACCAAATAAAAAGATTTAATGTAGAAAACTAACACATTTTTCTCTTAAGAGATGACATTTTGCCATGAGCAACAGTGGCCACTGTTTGTTGGGCCCCATACATCAAATGCCTCTAGTCACAATCACCTAAGACTATAATGAAGGAGTACAGAAAAACAATAATCTCTCATCTTAAGTTTGTTTAACAAATGACTACCATAGGTCTTTGGTATTATCTGGTATACTCATTATACTTAATAAATAATTCCTCAAATTAAATAATAGATTGTCTTTAAAGATTTCTAAAAAGAAAGTAGATTTTCACTACTTTTTTAACCTTAACAGTATTATAATCCTTTCTTTTGGATTTATAATTAATATTAATAACTTTATCATCTCAAACTGTCTAAATGTTTAATTCTCAAAAGTCTTCACTCATCACCTCACAAAACATTACCTTCTTTTTTCTGGACATGTGTTAATATTTCATATATGGTTCTACATTTATGCATCTGCATTAATCTATAAATTATATTATATTCAGATCAGAATCAAACACACAGTACTTAATAAAAGCTGCTTGAAATAATAATGACACATAATTGGTTAAGAACTCCAGTCATTTATTATATGCCCAAAAATGCTTCTCAGATGTTACAAACTTTTTTTCTATAAACACGATGAGAATGATGGGGTATTTGAATACTAAAACTTACGGCAATAAGTTGTATCAGCAATTGTGATCTGTGCTATCTGTCTTTCTATCTTTGACCCTAGTGCATTTCAATTAAAAGTTTCCTTAGGTTATAACAATTTTGACCTGAAAGGACTTGAAAGCAAAACACTGATTTCACTTGTGAAATGAGAAATTAAAATAGAAATTACAGTATTTGATAGTATATTCATACTTGTAAACAAGCATGCTTTTCAAAGCTCAAAACCCCAAACCTCTTTCTACAGACATTAAAGCACAAAAAAATACAGAGAATTTTTTGTGCTTTACTGCATTTTTTAACATATTGTGAAATTTCATATAAGTATAAAGAGAAAAAGCACATGAATAAAAACAACTCTATATTCATAAAATAGCTTTGTAATAAAAAGTAAGAATCCATGTAAAGACCATCTTTAAATACCTTAAAATAGATAGGAGCCATATCACCCACTTCCTTTGGGAGAGGAATACATTCATAAACCATATGATATTGTTTCTTCATGCTCATATTAGTTTCTAAAAAGATGCAGTCCAATCCTTTATTTTCAAACATCTTTACCAATGATTTTCTGAACATCTGAAGAAGGAAAAATAGCTAGGTAAAGGACTTATGGGAAAGTCAAAATACGAAAACAGTAAAAAGACCAATAAATCCCTTTAAAATAAAAACATAGTAACAATAGCTGAACTCTTTAATGTTACTTTATAATTATTTACTTTCTAAAACTACTACGTAATTTCACATATTTAAGCAACATAATTCTGAAAGTAATTCCGCAGAGTTTTATGTATATATTGGAAATAGTTCCAGTAAACTAAATTGAGAAAAGGAAGAGATAAAATCAAATGTAATTGGTAAAATATGCAGAGCTGATGGTAAAATCAAAGGAAAACATTCATAAACCAAAAAAAAGTACTCCAAGCTGGTGGGCATCCTTAAATTTTGGAACAGATAACAAACGGAATTCACTTCCAATTATTGCTCTATGCTCAATGGTATCTTCATTTGTTGTATCCCTTATATGTCTTCTGACCCCTCCTCACTTGTGACCTCATATATTCAAGATTTCCTCTTTAAATACATAATATAATCCTATCAAGTGTATGAAGGTCAAATGCACAAAAGTTGAAAAGAGGTTATAATTTGTCAAAGAGCTAAGCATTATTATAAAATCCCTAATTATTTACTACATTATTTTACATATTATATTCAGTTGTTCATATATTCATTTATTTTCATGCGCTCCTAAGCTTAGGGACAGCTATGTGTAGACAACAGTTGGATGGAGCTTAGACATGAGGCCCAGGGCAGGCTGCAGACTGGAAGTCAGAGGCCAGCTCTCCTCATATCAGCATGCTCTAGTGTGTTCTAGGTATCTGAAAATTTGAAATTCAAACTTGGCCTTTACAGAGCATTATTAAAGTTTATTTGCCTAAATAGAAGGATAAAACATTTCATTTAGACTTTGCTAATTTGATATCTTTTAATTTTAAACTTTTTATTCTGAGATATTTATAGATTCATAGAAATAATAGAGGGAGATCCTATGTACCTCGTACTCAGTTTAATTCAATGTTAATATCTTACAAAACTAGCGTACAGGGCGGGCCATGGTGGCTCAGCAGGCAGAGTTCTCACCTGCCATGCTGGAGACCTGGGTTCGATTCACAGTGCCTGCCCATGCAAAAAAAAAAAAACACAAACAAACAAACAAAAGAACTCGAGTACAACATCACAAGGAGCATATTGACATAGATACAGTCAAGATACTGAACAATTCCAACAGCATATGGATCCCTCCTGTTGCTCTCTTGTAGTCACACATACTTCCCTTCTGCCCTATATTCCTTGTACTTAATCCCTGACAAATATTAATCTCTTCTATTTCTTTAATTCTTTCATTTAAAAAATGTTATTTATATAAATGGAAGCATGTACACTTTTGGGATTCATCCAAGTTGTTACATCCATTGTACATTCTTATACCAATGTACCAAAGTATGTTTAACCATTCACCTCTTACACAACATCTGAGTTTTCCAGTTTTGGGCTATTATATTTCTTTACAGGATTTTGTCGATAAATAACTTTCATTTCTCTGGAATAAATGCCAAGACATACAATTTTTAAGTCATATAGTAATAGCATATTTCATATTTTAAGAAATTGCCCTACTGTTTTCCAAAGTGGCTAACCATTTTACATTTCCACCAACAATGTAAGAGCAATGTAGTTTCTCCACATCATCATCAGCATTTGAAATTGACAAGATTTTTTAATTTTATATTCTGATAGGTATTTATAGCACTAGATCCTTATGATTTTAATTTTGTATTTTCCTAACAGCTAATAACGTTGAATATCATTTCATGTACTTATTTGCCATCTATGTATACTCTTTGGTGAAATGTCTCTTCCTGGCTTTTACCTATTTTCTAACTGGTGTCAAGTCTAAGAACTTTCTTGTATAGCCCAAGATCCTGAAGATTGTATCCTAAAAGTTTTCTAAAAGGATTATCGTTTTACATTTTACATTTAAGTCCATAGTACATTTTGAATTAATTTTTGTAATAAGGCATGAGGTTTAGGCTGAGGTTTAGTTTTTTGTCTATGGAAGTTCAATTGCTAAAGCACTATTTGTTCAAAAGGTACCTTCCTAGTAAAACCCTGGATGACTGTTATAGATTCTATCTGGATAATCATGAAGCAGGCAGGCTCAAGATATCAAGGGTTTTAAATGAAAAACTGAACAAATACTAAATTAACTACTACTGCAAAGATGTTTCAATATTATAAAATCTATTAAAATCACACTAAAAGCCCCAAAGAGCACACACACACACATACACACTCAAACGCAAATATTTAAGTACTTTTCCTCTATATACATAAATACTTTAAATCAAAAATATTAGTTTAATGGTGCAATTTGAGGTTACCATCTCCATTAAAGTAGGATTTTCCCTAGCACAATATAACAAATACCCTATATACATTTCAATAATATTCATGTTTTCAAGGTACAAAACAACAAAACAATGAGGAAACTTTTTGTAGCTCATTATCAAAGATAAACCAAAAACTACCTCATGCTTCATAGATATAAGGAGATCTTAATTTATAGAGATGACATGAAAGCCCATATTCCTAGTAGAAAACATTCTATCATTTGGGTTATCACTAGTGTACATTTCTGAACTATGAGTATACATATCATTGCCCATTTCTCATTTAATCAACCCATCTGGACTTAAGTTTCTTATAACGTATTTAAGTGAAAACTACTATAGTGTTGCAGTTCTTAATTTCCATCAAGTCAAACTACAAAGAATCAGGTAAACATAAGTAAATAGTTTTGGAATTAAAGTACTTTTAAAAATATTAAAGCTATATAGAGCTGATCATGGTAAAATTTATATATGTTTTCTAAAGATAACATGTCTAAAGATAAAGTTATCTAAAGGTAAAGGTCATGAGACAGGACAGAAACATACATACATTTAATTCTCCTTCCTCTATAGGAAATCCCCTCAAAAAATGACATTAAAGCAATTTTTTTAAAAGGTATAAACCTACTTGAACAAAAAGAATGAGAGAAAATACACCAAAAATCAGATCACCCTGTAACATCTGACTTAAATGCTAGAAAGTCTGTTCATATCTAGTGGGGGTGAGGGTAGAGGCAAGTTTGCAAGAATAGTAAAGGAGAAACCCAGACTGCACTGCTCAGGAATTGGCAGCATCAAGTATTTACGGAAGGTGTGGCTAAAAATACATGGCTTTTCTTCTGAAGAAGCAATTAAAACCCCAAATCCTCTCCTCTACAAGCATAAAACTGCAGGATTCTCTTCTGGAGGAGGTAAAATTTAAGGCAGGTAGCTGGGCTGAAAAAACCAGACATACTTGGGATATATGGTGAAAATAAGGGAATTATAGGAAAGTATACTTAACAAATGTTCAATACTCTGCCATCCCCAGATTTTTTTCTCACTCAGCTCCCAGAACATTGACATCCAGACTTACAGACTCTAGGCAAGAGAATAAGAGTATTTCTAAGGAGTATGACTAGCTCCAAGAAAAAGACCTAAAGGTACCAACACTGGCAGTTTCCCAATGAAATGGGCCCTATCTCCATACTTCCCAGTGAACTCACTGTAGGTAAGCACCAGCATTCCTTCCTCACTCCAATTTGAGATATTCAATATATAAATAGGCCTACAGTGTCTGATGGTAGCATAAATTCAAGCTGTCAATCTGATAAGAATACATTTAAAGGGGATCAAGTTTCATTATAAATTTAGTAAAACTTGGGGGTGCAAGAGTAGTTCAGTGGTAGAATTCTTGCCTGCCATGAGGGAGACCTGGGTTTGATTACGGTCCATGCACTTCTTCCCGCCCCCCTCCCCCAAAAAATCAACAACAGGGGCTACAATAATGGGATACTCACATTGAAAAAGAATGAAATGCGACCCCACCTTACAGCATACAAAAAAAATTTTTTTAAGACAAAATCTAAAACACTAGATTTATTTAAATAAGCTTAGATTCAATATTTCATGAGTTCCCCATCCTGTAGTAATTTATAACTTATAATAACTTCCTTTCATCAAATAAATGAGTTATAATACCATTATTTGCATAAAAGATTGTATAAAATTCCTCCCTCACCCAATTTTCCATAATGCACCTGGCTTACAACATCTGCTAAGCTATAATGTAACCTCTACTAGAATATACTATACACTTTAGACAGAATTAATAACTGATTTTATCTTTGCATTTCTCACAACACCTAGAAAAATACCTTACATTAATGTATTCAGTATCTGTTCAACTGAATAATCTTCTTTATACAGCCCAATGCTTTTCAAGGAGTTTCATATGGTACAGAAATATAAAATATATAAACTAAATTCCTGTAATTATTAAATATCTTTTGGCACTGTATTTTGCTCTACAGGAAGTTAGTTTTGCATGTATAAGTTTTTAAAAGGCACCCCAGAAAAGATCTAAGATAATTCTGAAAACCAAATTTCCATACTTTCCACCTTAAATTACTTACTGGTACTGGCATCTGCTATTAGAAAAAAAAAATCTTCACATCAAAAATACTTGTCCAGCATGATTTTTCTGTAAACCTACAAATGCTCTAATCGGAAAAAACAAACAAAAAACCTGTCCACATTCTCACCCTTGCTTGGCCATGGATGCATTAAAAAAAAAATTGCCCTTAACCTTCAAAGCATAAACCCAAAAAGGACAGGGAGTAAGAGACCAAATTTCATGAAATGTAGTCAAAATAGTCTCTCTATTGGCATCTTTATCAGCAAGTTGCAAAAACTAGTAATACAGACTCTTATGAAGTCTTTTAATTTTTGCATTTTTTTAACCAGGGGTCCCTGCAATTCCTTTTCTGCTGTCAGGCCTACAAATACAAGAGCGTTCCTCCTTTCCTTCTTTTTTGGTAGTGAGGAGGTCCTGAAATAATTCAGCAGCAATTTCACCCATGCTGTGCCATTCAATCTCTTGAAGAGTCTGTTATTAAAAAAATATACACACACATAAATTATGTGTATACATATATATATTTGAATCTAAAAGCTGGGCATTATTATTAAGGGGAAAAGGCAGAAATTAAAGCCAGTAACGAAAGCATCACAAAAATCACAGCCACAGAGGTCAATTCTGTTCAAAGGATTTTTGAAATTGCTGAATAAAACCTCTGACTCACAAAATATCTTTTTATCACCTCAAATTTCTTTCCTTTTGCCTAGGATTTATTAGCTTACTATGAGAACAATGATTATTTCATACTACTAAAAAAAAAACCAACAGTGATTAGAAGTCTTAGATTAACTGTTTTTTTTTTTTTTTGAGTGCATGGTCCAGGACTCGAACCCAGGTTCTCCTGCATGAAGGCAGGCATTCTAACCTCTGAACTGCCCAGATTAACTTTTTTTTTTTTATTAATTAATGGAAAAAAAGAAATTAACCCAACATTTAGAAATCATACCATTCTACATATGCAATCAGTAATTCTTAACATCATCACATAGATGCATGATCATCATTTCTTAGTACATTTGCATCGGTTTAGAGGAACTAGCAACACAACAGAAAAAGATACAGAATGTTAATATAGAGAAAAGAAATAAAAGTAATAATATAGTAAAAAAAAAAACCTATAGCTCAGATGCAGCTTCATTCAGTGTTTTAACATGATTACTTTACACTTAGGTATTATTGTGCTGTCCATTTTTGAGTTTTTGTATCTAGTCCTGTTGCACAGTCTGTATCCCTTCAGCTCCAATTACCCATTATCTTACCCTGTTTCTAACTCCTGCTGGACTCTGTTACCAATGACATATTCCAAGTTTATTCTCGAATGTCCGTTCACATCAGTGGGACCATACAGTATTTGTCTTTTAGTTTTTGGCTGGACTCACTCAGCATAATGTTCTCTAGGTCCATCCATGTTATTACATGCTTCATAAGTTTATCTTGTTTTAAAGCTGCATAATATTCCATCGTATGTATATACCACAGTTTGTTTAGCCACTCTTCTGTTGATGGACATTTTGGCTGTTTTCCTCTCTTTGCAATTGTAAATAATGCTGCTATAAACATTGGTGTGCAAATGTCCGTTTGTGTCTTTGCCCTTAAGTTCTCTGAGTAGATACCTAGCAATGGTATTGCTGGGTCATATGGCAATTCTATATTCAGCTTTTTGAGGAACCGCCAAACTGCCTTCCACAGTGGTTGCACCATTTGACATTCCCACCAACAGTGAGTGGATAAGTGTGCCTCTTTCTCCGCATCCTCTCCAGCACTTGTCATTTTCTGTTTTGTTGATAATGGCCATTCTGATGGGTGTGAGATGATATCTCATTGTGGTTTTGATTTGCATTTCTCTAATGGCCAGGGCAGATTAACTTTTTAAGTAGAAATAATTATTACAAGCAGGCCATGATGGCTCAGCAGGCAGATTTCTTGCCAGCCATGTCAGAGACCCAGGTTTGATTTCAGTGCCTGCCCGTGCAAAAAATAATACTAAATAAAATAATAATTATACTTCATCAAACAGTTTATTTTGTGGACAAAAGTTTTCAAAAACATGGAGTATATAAGAGAAGGAAAATAACAAGAACTGAGTGGTAAAAACATTATGATACACAGATACACACCACTGTGGAAACATATGCAAGTGCTTAAATTCAGAAAATAAAATCATTAGACAAAGATACAAACCTATTGGAAATTATTTACAATAATTTGTGAAAATTGCTTAAAAGCATCTCAGTTATAATTAGCATTATCATGCTGACCTGAATTTCTTCCCAGATGTCCTCATCCAATAAGGTAGCTGCTCTATAGTGTTGTAGAGGGACTATCAGGCAGTGCCCCTCAGTAAGAGACTGAAAGTTGGGCAAACATAAATAAACCTATAAAAAAATTCCAAAGATGAAATGTTATTGCTATTTATTCTCAGTTGTAACAGATGAGTCCCTAGTAGGGAAAAATGGCTAACATTTAATGAAGTATACATTCTTATCAACAATATTTTTATTTGAATATTTTAAAAGATATTATGAGGATGAATTTTGAGAAACTGGAAATTTAGAGCGCAAAATCTTCATTTTTAGTGTTATACATCAGACAAAGGTTAAGATCACCTAAGCACAGAATAAATGACACTTTTTCCTCATTCTGAGGGAGCTACATGTTTTGGAAGCCTTTTAACAGCACAAGTTTCCCAAGCATAAAATGATACATGGCCTGGTAATGATAAATTAGTTTAACTTATTAACAAATCAGGTTTTCTTAAATCTCATTAGCTGAGACAAGAGAATTAACCTAACTAGGAGGGAAGGAAAATGACCTTGGGATGGCTTAGCTGATCTAGTTAAGCCCTCATTAATTACACATATACCCATTACCTAAAAGCTGATGCTATTTTCCCATTATATGCAAACTTTCTTTTAAAAGCAAAAAGGTTAAGTAGCAAAAGGTTTTACGAGGAGCATACAGAAAATTTTGTAAAGGGACTCAATCATATTTTCTATTATTTTTGTTAAGTTTAGTTAGAACTATTTTGCATGGCCGACAATATTTATTTGTTTATTTATTTATTTTACACCATATTGAAAATTTTTTTTAAATTTGATGAAAGGACAAAGTAGGAGTGCATTTGGATTTTTACCTATATTTACAGTAAAACTGCAATTACATTCACAATTTAAAAAAGAAATAAAGACAAAAAGGCATGGGAAAGTCTGAGGGCAACTCACTAGACTTAAAAAACAAAATATATTGACATAAATAAGTAAACTTCCTACAAAATTACTGTGAAAAAGAACAAGATACAAGTGTCAATCATAGGTAAGAAGACGCAAAACAGTCAAGTCTATTTTCAAAAGCATTATGAATATCATGAAAATTACCTAAAACAGGTACTGGAAATTATTTTTTCCCAGACAAGATGAACATATAAGAGGGAAAAGAAAAATAAACACCTAAAGGAATGAATTGGATGTGATATGATGTGATGAAATGGCACTTTAATTCTGTGGTCTAACTTTCAAAAATCCATAACCATAGTCTAATCATGAGAATAATATCAGACAAATTCCAACAGAGGGGAGAATACCTGAAAAATATTCCTCAAAACTCTCAAGGTCATCAAAACAAGGAAAACATGAGAAACTATCATTGTCAAGAAGAGTCTAAGGAAACATGACAACTAAACGTAGTATGGTATCATGAAACAGAAACAGGACACTAGATAAAAACTAAGGAAATCTGAGTAAAGTATAGCCTTTACTTGATAATGATGTATCAATCAATGCAGGTTTATTACTTAACAAATATACTATACTAATATAAAATGTTAATAAAAGGGAAAATGGTGTGGGATATGGGACTCTATGTACTAACGTCTCAATTGTTCTGTAAATCTACAACTATTCTAAAAGTAAATTATATTTATTTTAAAAAAAGCATAGTGCTGACAAGGAGGTGGATATAGACATTTTATTAAAAACATTTAATTAAAAAAAGGAGTGAGCAGGTAAGGATGTCTGATGATCAGAAATTTATTAACTTCTGACTCTAATGAGTGCTAATGTGGTTTCATGAATACATTTGGGTTGAAGACATTATTTTAATAGTAGAAATTCAAGCTGAGCCTCCAATTATTGAATTGCTTTAAAATACTGTTTCCTATTTCAGTTTAAGAGTAAGGCAATTCCTTAGAAACTCATGCTCATATATAATTAACTTAGGTAATAACTAAAGGGAATGATTTGTTATTGTTTATCTAGATTTTAAAAACTGATCTACTAGGTACAATGGATGGGGCAGGAAACCAGATATAGGGAACTGATGAACTTACTCCTAACCAATATTTCAGATATGTCCATATTGAAATATTTACAGATGAAAGGCTGAAGAGAGTGTAATAATGCACAGGTTGAGAAAGGAGAGAGATAACTGATTTCAAAACTTTCTGAATGAAAAGTCTAGTCAGAGGGGACAGAAACAGATTAGCCAATTCTCTCATTGCTAAAGGCAAAGAGAAGAATTTAATACCATTAGAAATCATTAATTTGGAAAATGTAGGTTATTCACAGTAGCAAAACTAAAAAGTAAGGGGAAAACAATCTAGGAGATCAATTTAACTGGTTAACAGTTTCCTTTGACCAGTGAATTAAGAAATGCCTGCTTTGGAATGCAGCTTAAAGAGCAGGAGGCTAACAAAATGATTGTACCCTTAATACACCTGTGCATCTATGCAGCCAGCCTGTCTTCAGTGCAACAGGGAAAATAAAACCATTGAAAAGATCCAAACTTCACCTAAGGCAATATAGGAAAATTTTAAGTGTTATTTGATATTTACTTTACTCTTACATTTTTTAAAGATAGGGAGTAGACTAAAGGTGAATGAAATCTTGACACATAAAGTCACATATACAAAAAATTTAAGTATTTATGTAAAAGGTCTAGAAAGGAATTCAGAAAAACTTACTACAAATAATTGGTTAAGGTGTTGTTTATTTTTCCTTTCTAATGTTTATTAAATTTGAATGCAATTTTTATATTTACCTTATTTTAGCTGAAATTTGGAAGAGAAGAAAAATAAGGATAAGAAATAAAAGTAAAAGAAGCCAACATTCAAACTGAGTGACTATCTTAATGACTTAACAATATACCAACCTAAAGAAAGACTAGACTTGGAACAGAAAAGTTAAAGTCATTGACTGTTCTTTGGACACATAATTGTACATGCATTTGTGTATGTGTAAGTGTATAGTACAATAAACAAATAAATTAATTAAATAAATACATATGCATATGTCTATACCTTAAACTATTTGCTCCAGACACCATTACGCCTTTCTGTGTCCATGATATAATATACCAGGTACACATAAATTATTTACTTAATGTAAAAATCAAATCAACAAATATTTTTTGAGATAAGTGACTAGAATGTACTAGGAGCAGAGTTAGATGCTTGGTATACAGTGACAAAGCAAAAATTATCTCTGTTCTCATGGAGCATACAGATTTTTATAGATTTATAGAGGAAGATATCCAATAAATAAATAGAACAAAAGAAAATACAATAAATTTCTTCAAATTATGAGATGTTCTATAAAGGAAAAAACCACTATGAGAAAATAAGGAAAAAGGCAAAAGCTACTTCAGACTGAGTCTCTCGGAGGTGATTTTAACGCTGAGAAAGTACCAATCACGCAAATAACATCACACTGCTGGTAAATGGGAGAGCCTGAATTTGAATCCAGGTAGTCTGGATCCAAACTCCATGAGCTTACCTACTACCCAATGCTGCTTCTCTAAAGAGTAGACTCATACAAGATGTAGAGCTTCATGTCATTGAATCAGGGAAGACAGATTCCTCAGAAATTTTACATGAGTATGAAGAAAAAGGCAAATATACATACTAAGAAATCTCTTCCTTAGGTAAATAATGTTACATTTCTTACCTTAATACCTATTGCAACAATAAGATGCTTGGGAAATTGAGAACTGTCAAAACAATATAGACATTTTTCCATTTGTGCAGTCAGACTCTGGTGCTCAGCAATAGCTCTTTTCCTCTGGTTCATATCTTCACCAAGACCTTCTCTATCAGCTGCTTTGGAGACAAACATGTCATCCAGAGTATAATAGTCTCTATCTGTTTTTCCCATAAACTGAAAAATCAAAATAATACGGTGAGGGGAAGAGTGTGGTAGTTAAGGTTTTATTGTAGTATAGCATCTTGAAGTCATATCTCCAGTTCTATGATAAAGCTCTTACATAACAAGAAAGAAAAATAAAATATGATTAAAAAGTAAACTTTTACCTTCAAAGATCAATCAGTCCATCACCATCATCACTTTTACATGATCACTTTACTAAGCATTTACTAAATGCAGTTCACTGCAATTTGAGTTTTTATAGTCCTATAAGGTAGGAACCATTATTTGGTGGAAGAAACTCCACCAGAGAGAGTTTAACTACTTTCACTTTAAAAATTAATACACACACTTACATAGGACAGAAAACATTTTTCAATTTTATCTCTAGATACCTTCTCTACATCTTCCCCAACATAAATTGTGTACTAACTGATGTTTTTTAAACACAATTTACTTATTTGTGCCCCTACTTAGAATCATTAAAGAGCTCTACATTGCCTACAGGAACAAATTAAACTCTAGTTTAGACACAGAAAACAATAATGGTTAAAAGCTTGGGTCCTACAGTCAAAACGGCCAGGGTCAAATTCTATCTCCCCCACTAACTGTATAACCTTAATTGAGTTATTTAGTCTCTCTGTGCCCTCTCTATGCCCTATTTCCCTCATTTTACAATGGTTATAATAAAATTATCCATCTAACAGGGTTGTCTCACCTAATCCTCACAGCTCGTGCATGGCATGCAGTAAGGACTCAGTAAATGTGAGTCACCAACATTATTATAAGTAGCCTTGAAGGCCTCTCAAGACTCATCTCACTTTGCTCTTAGGCAGACTCCATGTTCTAGCTACCCCATTTTAAGTGCCAGAAAGTACTGTTACCTGGATGTTTTACATATACTGCTGTCTGACCAAGTCTGTCCTCAATTTCACCATTTTACACCTACTCATCTTTCAATCCCAGACTTAAATATAGTCTTCACATCCATGAAAGAACATTCCTAGATCTTCCAAGCTCCTCGAATGTGTATCTATAGTTCCATGAATCTCATGATGACCACACAGAATCATAATTGGCCATTAACTTTTCTTTTCTTCCATTAGACTAAATTCCCTGAAGACAAGGAATTACTTTTCATTTATCATCAAATACAAAGCCATAGAAAGATGCCTGGATCTCAGCATACATAAAAATATTTAAAGAAAGTTGAAGTGGATCTATTAATACTAAAGTAGATCTCAGAGCAAAGAATATTATGAAGGGTAAAGAAGCCATTTCATAAAGTTAAAGGGATCAGATTATTAAGAGGGCAAGACAATCCTCAAAGTTTATGCACCTAATAACAGAGAATCAAAATACATGAAGCAAAACCTAAGATATGCAAGAAAAAAATAAACAAATACACAAGCGTAGTCAGAGATTTAAACACTCCTTTTTCAATAATTGATGGAACAAGTAGACAGAAAATCAATAGGCATATAGTACACTCAAAAACTCTCTCAACCAACTTGACGTAAGTGACATTGATAGAACATTACATCCAACAATACCAGAATACACATTCTTCTCAAGCACACATGGAATATTTACCAAGATAGATCACATTCTGGGTCATAAACAATTCTCAATATATTTAAAAGAATTCAAGTCACACAAAGTATATTCTCTAAACACAATGAATTAAATTAAAAATTGGTTAGAGAAGATCTTTGGAAAATACCTAAGTTTTTGGAAACTAAATAACACACTTCTAAATAACCCATGAAGAAATTTAGAAAATACAGTCAATCCTTGTTATTAGCAGATTCTGTTTATATGAGAATTCATTTACTCACTAAAATTTATTTGCAACCCCAAAAATCAACACTTGTAGCACTTTTACAGTCATTTTCAGACATGGGCAGAACAGCAAAATAATTTGAGTTGACTGATGTGCACATTTCCAGCAAAGTTGAAAAAGCAACAATCTATCTTTTTGTTTTTTCACAAAAAGTGCTTTTTGTTTGTGATTTTGCTATTAAGGAGTGCTAAAGAGGTATCTAGTGTTCCTAAGCAAAGAAGGATATGATATCCCTTATGGAGAAAATATATATGTTAGTTTCATACAGGCATGAGTTAAGTGCTCCTGGTCATGAGTTTAATGTTCATGAATCAATAATAAATATTAAATAAGATATCTTTAAATAGAAAGACAAATAAAACAAAGTTATTTATTGATTGGTTGATGAAAATGTTATGACCAGAGACTCACAGGATGCTAATCTAATATTCTCCTTAGAAGCAACATTCAGTATTCACTAATTCAGCATTCTCAGTGACTTTATAGAACATACAGCAACTAACAAAAACTTGAAACCAAAATAAACCAAAGCCACAACATATTAGCCCTTGCAAGATGCCACAGTATTTAGCAGTATTTAGAGGGAAATTTATAGTATTAACTATCTAAACAATAACACTAAACAAGAAAGGACTCATCATTGATGTCAGCTTCTACCTTAAGGAGCTAGAAGAGTATATAAAGCAATATAAGCAGAAGAAAATTTCTAAACTGTTATTCTTGATAGAACCAAGTTAAAAGATCATTATTAGTCAGGTATTTATCATAGCAGATTATCTTATTTGTCCACACTTGAAGTTTATTTTTCTCTTCCACATTTTCTCAATATTAATTCTTATATTCCTCTCTATTCTTTCACATTTTTCTATTTATGTGAACTATACTGCATTGTTTTTTTAACTGCAGACCTTTATACCCAATTCATTACATTTTGAACAACATCAGAACTGGTCATTCATTTTTATAATAATGACCAACTATGTACTAGGTACCAAGAGAAATTTTAAGTACTCTCTAATTCAAATAACCCTACAAAAATAGGAATTGTCATTCTCACTTGACAGATTATTAGAAAAAAACAGATTCAGAAAGAGTAATGTAAAGTCACACAGCTACTAAGAGGCAGAATCAGGAAACAAAGCAAGGTCTATCTGATGACAAAAGTGAAAAGTGCCTAACATATAGTAAGACATCTGTCCCTTAAGAAACATAAAAGGGTATATTTTGAATACAGTCTATGAATCAGAACAGGCAGTCAGAAGAAAACTTAGACTTAATCAAGAATAAATACACCATACCCAATTGAGTTAAGATACCTGTTTTGGTTTGCTGACGGCTGCTGGAATGTAATATACCAGAAATGGACTGGCTTTTAAAAGGGAATTTATTAAGTTACAAGTTTACAGTTCTAAGGCCACAAAAATGTCCAAACTAAGACATACAAAGAAAGAAACCTTAACGCTAAAGAAAGGCCAAGTGGTGTCTGGGAATTCTCTTCACATGGGAAGACACGCAGCCGGTGTCTGTTGGTCCTTTCTTAGCCGCTCCAGGGCAAGCTTTGGATTTCTTCTCTTGGCTTCCCTTGGCTCTCTCCAGGTTCTGGCTCACTTAGCATCTCATGGAAAGGTACATAGCAATGTCTGCTGAGCTCTGGCTCCTGTCTAGTTTCTGTTGACTCTCTTAGCTCCTGTAATCTCCTGGGACTTCGCATTTCCAAATGTCTGTGTCTAGGAATCTCTCTGTCAGCACTCCAAGTATCTCCAAAAGTCTGCACCTACATCAGCTCTTTTCAGAGAAACATTTCCAAAATGTTTCCCTTTTTAAAGGACTCTGGTAAACTAATCAAGACCCACCTTGAATGAGTGGGGCCACATCTCCATCTAATCAAAAGGTCCAACCACATGGGTGTGTCACATCTCCATGGAAATAATCCAATCAAAAGTTTCCACCCTAAACAATAGGTCTGTTCCCACAAGATCGGGTTAGGAAAATAACACGGCTTTTCTGGGGTACATAGCAGTTTCAAATCAGCACAGTAACTATTAAGGGGAATGCAGATAGCTAACAGTTATTTATTTTAACTAAAATATATTAGCAGGAGCAGATAATGTGCTTTTACAGATAAAAATGTGTGTTTCTATGTGTGCTATGTTATAGCACAGTGATATTAAAAATCAGTTCATAATTAGAAATGCATTTAATTCAAATAAAATGTTTTATAACATGGAGTATAATAGCACTCCTATTATTTAAATATAAATTCCATGGATGCTGCCAAACTTCTCTGATTTATTTCTAGTGTTTGAAATAAATACGGTATATATTCTTGCCAATTAAGGCAAATAACTCTTCAACACCACTGAAATATAGTTCTCATCTACCCAAGAACATCTATCTAAGAAATATCATTCTCACTTCCTAAAGCCTCTACTTACCTGGTTTTTCCTATCATGTTTTTTGGGGGGGTTGAGTCAAAAATTTTAATCTACAGGAAGTCACTCAAGTTAGTAGGTCATGCCCAGCTTACACGTATGCTATGGTAGAGAAAAATTAATACATTTTATCAATCACTGAGCCTACCTTCTTATTATTATTGGCAACAGTAGTCAATATTTTGTAATGGTTAGATTATTTACAGATGATAGAATATATTATGCTTAAGAGAGGAAAAACAATAATGCTGGAGAATGAGAGGTAAAGAAATAGCAGACAGACATGAAAATATACCTCAATCATTTAGACAGAATCTGAAAGAAAGCTGATGATTTTATATAAGGCAAAGATGGTATATCATAAATTTTTAAACTATGTGAATTTCTTTTCCAAATATTTCTGGAAAATGAAGAAAAATGATTATAAGAATTAAAAGAAGGGTATTTTTGAAAATGTGAAAAGGGAGAGAAGGAGAAGGAAGTGGAGGAGGGAAAGGAGAACACAGGAGTGGAAGAGGATGGAGAATACCATAGTGAAGCAATGGATACATATATATATATATATATATATATATATAATCACAAAGAAAAAGAGAGACAAAAACTTAAGCTATTTTTACTGAAAAAAAAAACAAAACAGCTAATAAATAAGGAGCAACAGAATTTTTAAAACCACTTTGTAAATTCAATTTGGAGAACAAAATTCTCACATACGTTAAAATATCCCAAAGACTACTTTTAATTACAAACAGAAAAATTCACCTCTGCAATGACATAATCAAGATTTGCATAGCAGGACATCCCAACATTATGCGCCTCTTGATAAGATAAAATTGGAAGTCCACAATATCACTAACGCAACAATTTTGCCAAAACCGTTTAGCCTTCATCTAATCATGTGAAACAATCAGACAAACCCTGATTGGGAATTAAGTTTATAAGCCACCAGTCTAGACTCTTAACACAGTCAATGTCAGGAAAAACAAAATAATGTAGAGGTCTACACTACTTTAGCTTACACTAAAGACACTGTGTAGTAAAGGATTAACTTTACCAAAAGAGAGATCTGAGCTTTGCCCTCAACTAGAAGATAATCTGTAAATCCTCAGAATGTCTTACCTAATAAGAGTGTCATTTTTTACGTAGGGACCTTGAGTTACAACAGCCTGTGCTAATAATATGACTTATGTTGGGGTTTTGGCTATCAGCTCAACTTCCAGATACACTGGAAACTACATGGATAAGGGGAAGATTTTGGAAGAACTATGAGGAAGTAAACAGGAAAAGCCTGGATTGCTATGAAGGGACTGCTGGTAGAAATTTGGATGGTAAGGGTCTTCTAATAAGGCCTTAGACAGAAATGATGACTACATTCTTGTAAACTGAAAGAAAGGTGATGTTTGTTTTAAACTGGCAGAGAATTGACAAAATTGAGTTCTGGTATTGGAAGGAAGGTAGAATTTGAAGGTGATGAGCTTGGATATCTAGCTGAGGAAATTTCCAAACTAAGCGTGGAAAATGCAGCCTGGCTTCTTCTTGCAACTTACTGTGAAATGCAACAAGAAAGGGATAAGCTGAGAACTGAACTCTTGGATACAAAGAAACCAGAAGCTGATAATGTGGAAAATGCTGTGCTCTTGGTAAATGAGACCCTGAGAATATGGCCCCATGTGAGGATTGAAACAAACAGAACCAATTAGCCGTTTCAGAAAAAGCCAGGGTTGGAGATGGAATCGCCCAAAAACGATCTGTGGAAAGTCCTATTGTCTAATGGTTTTGACCTCTATGCTCCATGCCAAATCAATGAATTTTTTATGAGATCTGTATGAACAGAACTACTGCCAGTCTGGACTAAAAGAGAGAGAAAAGGGCAAACTGAAGGAAAAATGACTTCAAAGGCAGAACCATGGAAACTAAGGTCTGGAGCCAGGAAATCTTGGGCAAGGAGAGCAGATCCACTCATGTGTGTAGAGAGGGTGAGTTTACTCCAGAAGCAGAGGGCAGGACTTCCATTTCATTGCTGGGGAAGAATGTTGCCCCTCAGGCCTCAGAGAGGGTGAAGCACATTCTCTAGGGATTGAAGAGGGTCTGGCTGCCAGCCCTTTGTTCTGAAGGAGTTGAGTGTGTGCCCTAGAGATGGCTGAGAGTCCAGGTGCTACCCAGATGCTTGAAAAGGGTGGGACCAAGACCAAGGTGGTCTCCCCAATGCCTGGATACACTGGAATGCTCATCGCAATGTTAGGAGAGAGAGGGGCCACTGTGTAAGCCCTTGGAAAGGGTGGGATAGCTGCTCTCTCAAGTCCCGAGGATAAATGATTCTCAGACCTTAAAATTTAATGAAGTTTGCCCTGCTCTCTTCAGACTTGCTTGAAATTCAATTTCAACAAATGTTTGACCTATTTTCCTTTCAATTTCTTCCCCTGGAAATGGAAATTTCTATCGTATGACTGTCCCTTCTTTGCATATCAGCAGTAGATAACTTGTTCTGGTTTCACAGGTTCATAGCCAGAAAAGAATTTTGCCTTGGGATAGACCACAACTGTAACTGATTTTGATGAGATTTTGTACTGTTTTTGACATGGTATTATATTTGTATTGTTAATGGTTTAAGGCTTTTGTGATATTGTGATGTAATTAATGCATTTTGTATATGGAAAGAACATGTCTTTTGGGGGTTCAGAGGGTGGAATGGGCTGGTTTGAAACTGCTATGTACCACAGAAAAGCTGTGTTCTTTTAATCCAATCTTGAGGGGCAGACCTATTGTTGGGTGGGACCTTATGATTAGGTGGTTTCCATATGACCCCACCCATCACAGTGGTCTTAATTAGCTTATGGGCATTCCTTAAAAGGAGAATATTTTGGAGAAAGGTCAGACACAGATGGTTGGCGATGCTGGGAGAGCCGTTTGAAACCAGAAGCCCAGAGAGAAGGACAGCAGACATGACCATGTGCCTTCCCATATGACAGAGAAACCCCAGACTTGACTGGCCTTTCCTGAGTGAAGATTATCTCTCATTGGTGCCTTAATTTGGTCATTTTCACTACCTTAGAATTATAACTTTCAACATAATAAATCCCCTTCATAAAAGTCAATACATTTGTGGTATATTGCATTCTAGCAGCTATAACAAACCAAAACAAATAGCTATTATTCAAAAATGGAAAACAGTGATTGTTGGAGAGGATACAGAGAAATTGCTACCTTCTTGCATTATTGGTGGGAATATAAAATGGTGCAGCCACTAGAGAAAGTAGTATGGCAGCTCCTCAAAAAGTTAAATATAAAATTACTCTATGACTCGACAATTTCACTCCTAGATTTATACAAAAAGAAACTGAGAACAGGGACTTAAACAGATACTTGTACATCAATGTTCATAGAAACATTACTCACAATAGCAAAAAGATGGAAACAATCTAAGTGTCCATCATCAGATGAATGGTAAATGTGGTATATACATACAATGGAATATTACTGAGCCATAAAAAGGAATGAAGTTATGACACATGCTACAGTATGGATGAACCTTGAGAGTATTATGTTAAATAAAATAAGCAAGGCATACAAAAAGAAATATGCATTATTACACTTGCATGAAATATCTAAAATAGACAAATTCATGGACACAGAAGTAAACTAGAAGCTATCAGGAGGGGTTGGGGGTTGGTAAAAGGGAGTTATTTCTTAATGGATACAATTTGTTTAGAATGATGAGAGTTTTGTTTACAGCTAGTGGTGATGTTGCACAACATCGTGAATACAATTAATGCAACTGAAATATACACTTAAAAATGGTTAAAATGGCAATTTTTATTTATACATATATGTTACCACAATAATTTCTTATATGGTTAAAAAGGCAAATTTGGTTTTGCGTATATCTTACCATGGTATTTATTTTATTTTAAAAAGAAAAAGAAGTTAGGGCAGCCATGAGGATCCCCAAACTTGGGGTTTAAGAGTGTTTTGGGGAACTCTCCCAAACTTAATAGAGATGTAATAGCCCAATGCAACACATGAAGAAATACTGAGATTCCATCTTGGATCAACATTTTTTTTAAAACTATAAAATTTAAAAATATGTTATACATTATCTTTTTTAAATAACCAGATGTCCCTGTATTATGTAGGAATCACCCAAAAGTGGACAACTGCAACACTACAGACCCAATCAGGGATCGCCCAGAGGTTCAATGGGGAAGAAAAATCCTCTCAGTGGGCAAAATTTCAAGCCTTGTTCAAAATGACTGGAAGGAGAGATGGCCAGAGGTGCAGGTCTACACTGATTCATGGACTGTGGCTCACGGTTTGGCTAGATGGTCAGGGACTTGGAAGGAACATAATTAAAGAATCTATGACAAAGAGGTCTCATGAAGAAGCATGTGGAAAAACCTCTCCAAATGGTCACAAATGTGTGAGCTTTTTATGATCTATGTGAAAAACTTCGCATCACCAGTAATTCCTATCACTGTCAAATGGGCTCATGAACAAAGTAGCCATGCACAAATGGAAATTATGCATGGGCTCAGCATCATGGACTGCCACTCATCAAAGCTGATTTGACTAAAGCCAATGCTGAATACCCAATCTCCCAACAACAGAGATCAACACCAAGCCTCTGATCTGACACTGTTCCCTGTAGGGATATGCCTGGTAGGTTGAGTAAATTGAAACACTTTAATCATAGAAAGGGCAGGGGTTGTTCTTACTAGAATATACATTTATATATATAATAATAATAAAATGAAAAGACTGGAAGAATGGTAGATTAGAAAGTTCTAGGACTTAGTCCTTCCACCAGAACAACTACTAAAAAGACAAGAACTGCCTGAAACAACTACTTGTAAACTCCAGGGGCCAGAAGAACACTGCACAGCACCCTGGGAAGAAAGGAGGAGGAAGAGGCTAGTAAAGTACAATAAAGAAGAGTGAATTGCTCTGTCAGCACTGCAACTACCAGCTCCCATCCCCCACTCATCAGGTAGGTTGCTATGGAGTCCAGCACCTGGTTTGTTCACTAGTGACAAAAAGACATAAAAATGCTCTTCCCCAAGATCAGAGGTGGGGAAGATAGATAAATAGATAAGTGGGACCTCATCAAAATTAAACAATTTTGTACCTCAAAAACAATTTATCATGAAAGTAAAATGACAAACCACACAATGGGAGAAAATATATGGAAACTGCATATCTATATCTGATAAAAGTTTAACATCCAGAATATACACAGAAAATCTTTAAATTAACAACAAAAAGACACAATGCCCAATTTAAAATGCGCAAAAGGTTTGAACAGACAGCTCTCCTAATAAGATATATAAATGACCAAAAAGCACATGAAAAGATGCTCAACATAATTAGCCATCAGGAGAAAGCCAATAAAAACCACAAGGAAATATCATTTCACACCCATTAAAATGGTTGCTATTAATGAAACAGAAACTGTTGCTTTTTTATTTCTTTGCTTTGTATATATGTTAGACTATCCAATAAAAAAGTTAAAAAAAATAAGAAAGAAAAAGGAAAAAAAAAAGCCTATGTTGGTAGCGAAGAAAAAGGGAAAAAAAAGCCTATGCTGGTAGCAGAGAAGCTTAGCCTACCTATAGGTATGCCTAAGAGTTACTTCTGGAGGACTTCTTTTGTTGCTCAGATGTGGCATAACTTCTCTAAGCCCAACTCTGCAAGTGAAGTCATTGCCCTTCCCACTATGTGGGACATGACATCCAGGGATGAAAGTCTCCCGGGTGACATGGGAGATGACTCCCAGGGATGAATTCAGCCCTGGCACTGTGAGGTCAACAATTCCATCCTGACCAAAAGGGGGAAAAGAAGTGTAACTAATACAGTATCAGTGGCAGAGAGTTCAAACAGAGTCAAGAGGCTACTCTGGAAGGTGCTGTTATGCAAGCTTCAGGTAGACACTGCTACCTATTATAATCTCCCAACCCTCAACCAGGACCATTCCAGCCAATCCTAAAAAATACCTAGGGCAATGCATAAGATTTCACAAGGGTTCCATGCACTAGCGCAACTTTCCAGAAACCTACAACCTCCAAATGGGTCTCTGGACCAGATAAGTCCTGAAACCTAGAGGGCCCAACCTCTCCAGAACATCAGATAGTTCCATCTTCCTACCCCATATTAGTGACAGACCCTTACAACATGAAAAAATTAGAATGGCCATAGCCCAAACACCCCTAAAAAGAGGGACAGAAAGATCACTGGTGATGGTAGAGTTTTATAGAGAAGACAGGATTTAACAAATGAATATGATTGCTGAATCATTAAACTGATCTCATTTAGTCTCTAGTATCTTACAGCAGCTAGAAGTAAAAACTTAAAATTGTGGAACTGTAACCCATGTCAAACTCTGAAATATGTTCTACAACTAATTGTGGTGCTGTGCTTTGAAATTTATTGCTTTTCTGTATGTGCTATTTTTCACAAAAAAGAAAGAAAAAAAGTCAATTGTGGTGAAAAAAAAAATATTTACTCCTTCTAGCCTCCTATATTCTGGAGCAGCTAGAAGAAAAATATGAGAGGATCATATCGTAGCCCATGACAAACTCTGAGATCTGTCCTACAGCCACTGGTTGAAGAGTGCTTTGAAAACTATTGCTTTTTTATTTCTTTCTTTGTATATATGTTATACTATGCAATAAAAAAGTTAAAAAACAGTAACAAACAAAAAAAAGAAACAGAAAATAACAAGTGCTGGATGGAGAG
Source organism: Tamandua tetradactyla (assembly GCF_023851605.1). Classification (NCBI taxonomy): domain Eukaryota; kingdom Metazoa; phylum Chordata; class Mammalia; order Pilosa; family Myrmecophagidae; genus Tamandua; species Tamandua tetradactyla. The sequence continues at coordinate 34,630,106 of NC_135334.1, read as the reverse complement.
GATGTGGAGAAACAAGAACACTCATTCATTGCTGGTGGCAATGTGATATGGTGCAGCCACTGTGGAAAACAGTTTGGTGGTTCCTCAGAAGGCTTAGCCATATGATCCACCATTCCTATTACTAAGTCTATACTCAAAAGAATTGAAAGCAGGGACTCAAACAGGTATTTGCACGCAAATGTCCATAGCAGCATCCTTTACAATTGCCAAAAGATGGAAGCAACCCAAGTGCCATCAACCAATGAACAGACAAATAAAATGCAGTATATGTTCAATGGAGTATTATTCAGCCATAAAAAAAGAATGAAGTCTGGATACACACGAAAACATGGATGAATCCTGTTGAGTGAAATATGCCAGATACAAAAGAGCAAATATTATATGACCTCACTGATTGGAAATAATTAGAATCAGCAAACTCACAGAGTCAGAATCCAGAATATAGGTTACCAGAGGATGGAATAAGGATAAGGAATGGAAAGCTAACGCTTAAAATATATAGGGCTCATACTTAGAATGATGGAAATGTTTTGGAAATGGATGGGGATAAGGGAGCACAACACTGTGAACAAAATTCACAGCACTAAAATACATATTTGAATATGATTAAAACAGGAAATGTCAGATATTATATAATAACAAATTTTTTTTAAGTCCACTACACAGTGTACCCTAAGTTAAACCACGGACTATAGTTAATATTACAATTATAAAAATGCGCTGTTATCAATTGTAACAAATTTTCAACAACCAATGCAAGTTGTAGTTGGTAGGGTGGTATATAGGAATCATTTTGGCCCTGATTGTTATAATAAAGAAAAAAAATCGGCTAAACACTTGAATAGAGAGCTCTCCAAAGAAGATATACAAATGCCCAGATAGCACAATTTCATTAGCCAATATAGTAACGAAAATCAAAACCACAATGAGATACCATTTCAAACCCATTAGAATGGCTGCTATTAAAACAAACAAAAAACAAACAGAAAATTACAAGTTTTAAAGAAGACATGAAGAAATATGAACACTTATCATTGCTGGTGGCAATGTAAAATGATGCAGCCACTGTGGAAGATAGTTTGGTGGGTCCTCAGAAAGCTAGGGATTGTACTACCCTGCCATATGACTGAAATCCCACTAACAACCAGAAATGAAAGCAGTTAAGGCTTAAAGGAAGTTATGGCTTAAAATAATTGGGGTTCTTATTCAGAATGTGTTGGTAACAAATGGTGGTAATGATAGTAAAACATTGTGAATGTAATTCATTGCTCTGAAATATATATCTGAATGTGATTAAAAGGGAAAATGTTAGCTTATATATATGGTAAGAGAAAAAAACTTTTTTAAAAATCCATGTAACTACACTACACAGACAGTGAACCCGAAGTTACAACAGGGACTATATAGTTAATAGTATAATTATAAAAATGTGCTTTCATCAATTGTAACAAATATTCTGTACTAATGCAAGGGACTAATAATAGGACGGTATATAGGAATCTTGTGTTTTATGCATGATTGTTCTGCAAAGAGAAGTTGGGGAACTTCTCTAATGAAGAAAAGAAAAGGCAAAAAGGGGGAATTAAAATACTGGCTGGTGTGTTTGATGGTGACTATCAAAGGTAAACAGTTGTTACTTCAATGGAAGTGAGGAAACATATGTCTGGAATGTAAGACATCCTCTAGGGTACCCCTTAGTCCTACCATGGCCTGAGACTTAAAGTCAATAGAAAGCTACAACAACTTAAAGTAGGACTGCTAACAATGGCCCAGACCACCAGAAAAAAAATTTGAGTCACCTCATTGGGGAAGAAACTATAACCAGTTAAGGTGGTACTGAGTGAAAGAGAAAAGTAGTTACAAATATCAGCTAAAACCACATGACCAGTTGTAGAAACTAATACTGTAATAATTATGAGTAATTCTTCCAATATTTTGAAATGAATATTTATTAGGAAAATTTTTTTTTCTCTCTCCACCCTTTACCACATAACATAAAATTTATTGAGTAGTTAACTTTTACCTAAGTATTTAATTTACAAAAAAATCAAAGGGAAAGTGTCAACCAGCTAAGAGAAGAATGAAGGTGACCCAAAGAGGAGAGAGATCTTATAGTCTATTCTAAGAAAAGAATTAGCATGTTTTTGGTAATATAAGGGACAGTTGCATCAAGTTAGACAGAAGCATAACTTTGCTATCCTATTTGGGGGATTAAATATAGTTTAAGGGACTATGTCAAGGCAATAAGGAACAGGCTATGGTTGTTTCTCAATTTGGCTAGTTGGTACTACTTTTACCAGAATTCCCTTTCCTGAATGTTTCTGGCTAGGGTAGCCCATGAAAGAGATTCTTGTAAGAGAGAGAGTAGAAAGGAAGGAGCAGGCATTGTATCACTTGTATACATTATCACTTATCTGTTAGCTTACTTCATTGGTATAAGGCAGCAGTTGGTGCTACAACTACTCCGCCTTTTCTTCTATTCTCCCCAGCTTCTCCAACGCCTGGGTTAGTTCTGTATTTCAGATCCTGACCTCTAAAGGACACCCATACCACCAAGGTCAGAGGCAACAAGAATTGGCATGTGTTTTTGTCCATCCTTGAGGGCTCCAGATAGTGCTTGTGGTTGCAGCTTTTTCCTTCTTTACATCCATTTTCCCTCCCCAATTGCGTGTCCTGTGGACATAAAGCTCCAGCATCACACACAAACACAACAGCATTTAGAGAAAGCTGGACCAGCTCCCATAATTGCATAAGGTCAAATCCCTTCGTTTGTGTATGTGTTTCCTAGTGGTTCTCCTTCTCTGACTGAAATATGACTGATACAGATCTAATGTACTGTAAATAGCAATAACAAGGTGCTCTAGTTCTGAAGCTCTGCTTATTTAATTTTTTCAAGAGTGTCTCAAGAACAAAATTATAATTTTTAATATAATTAAGCTACTGTTTAAAAACAGTATATAACAGTACATGAAATTCAAATGTTTCAAATGTCAGTTGTATAATATGATGGCTGATAATAAATGTAATAATAACATAAGGCCACTCCTTTATGCCTTAGTATACTATCTTTAATAATCAAAATCAATAATACCATCTAGTACAGTCTAAACTGAATGTAGTCGGTCATTTACCTTCTCTGGTCCTATGCCCTGGTTGTCATGTTACTACAGAAATGTCATAAAACTTCATAAAATGGTTAAACTATAAATTTATAAGAGGAACTTGCTCTCCCACACAACTGGAAAACCTCCCATTTCCCACAGTAGCTATTTCAGAAGTTCACCAACAAGCCTTGGGCACCCTACCAATTCCCCTCTCATTCTCACTCTTACTTTCCCTCAAAGAAAACAAACAAACAAGAATTTCTTCATCTTCTTAGCACCAAACCAATAAACAAAAAACAAACTGTGATGGTTTGAAGCTGTGCGTACCCCAGAAAATCATGTTCTTAAATTTATCATTCCTGTGGGTGTGGACTCATTATAAATAGGATCTTTTGATGAGGCTGCTTCAGTGAAGGTGTGACCCACTTCATCCTGAAGGGGTCTTAATCCTTTTACTGGAGTCCTTAAAAAACTGGATGAATTCATTAGAGAAAACAATGGAAGCAAGAAGCTAAGGGCAACAAAACCTAGAAGAGAAAGTAGAGATGAGCAGATGTGGCCTTGCCACATGACAGAGGACAAGGTTTGCTGGCCACCAGTCTTTAGGAAAAAAGTATTACCTTGATGATGCCTTGATTTGGACTTTATCAAGACTCAAACTTGAATACAAGTTTACATTCCCATTGTTAAAAGCCTATCTATTTCACAGTATCTACTTCGCACAGTCTGGCAAATTCCTGTCTTTGCATGTGCTCCTGTTTAAAATAATCCTGCTATCTGTGCCCTGGACCCTAATCCCTCTTTACATGCTCTGAATAGGACTGACTCTCTGCAATCTGCTCAGATATGCCACTCTTCTTCTTTACTGTTGGCCTTTACTGTTGGCCTTTCCAACTCTTCCAAATCAGAATTTAAACACTGAAACACACTAAAGATTCTATTTTAAACACTCCTTTGTAATAGATATGACCCTGCCATCAGTCACAGCTAAATTTCTTGAAAAATTTGACTAAAGAGAAGAAAAGAAATCCGGACTTTATTGTGGGGATTGATAATCAATTAAATTAAATTGATAATTAATTATATTATTATATTGCTATTATATGAGATATCAAATCATAACTGATGTTTAAACCTTTTTTATTGTATGCTGGCAACACATAAAACAGCTAAATTTCCCAAATAGCTGAAGGTGTGCCATGTAAGCATAAAACCATTATTTATTCAATCCTTTCAAAAGGAAATGTTTCTAGCATTAAACACTGTCCTACCTTTTCAAATATGACACATGGAACTTAATATATTCCTGACAATAAAAAATAATTACTGAGTCAATTACTATGAGCCTTCAAAGTAAAAAAGGGCTAGTTTCTTCTATGGTAGGGCAGTTAAACCAACCAAGACTTCCACGATTTATTTATTTAGTTTTCTGCATTTTTGTATCTCATCCTCTGCTCTATGTATACCTCAGGGGGCAGTTCTTATTGATATAAGCATTTCTGCTTGTGGTGTTCTGTTTCCCAACTTTCAATTTGCTTATTTTACTAGGCACCTGGTCTAAAACTGTATAATCAAGTACATTACAACTGTGTATAATATAAGAGTAGGGTTTTAGAGGCATCTTCTCCACATACTCAATAAATAATTATTAAATTTATAGTAAAAATATAAAAGCTAGCCTACAATACATAAACGTGACGAGGATCAGGAGAAGATATGCAAAATGCCATATTTTTAATCATAATGTCAAACCACAGAACAAAGATTCATATACTTGTTTTATTCTCTGGTCTATAATCACATCCTAGCTAGAAGAAATTTTTTGAACTCTGTTTCTTTTACTACCAATTCCCATTCATATACTGCATCATTATGATGGTAAAATATTCACAATAATTTGTTACAGAAATAAAACAAAGAATCTGATCCCATGCATTTTCAAAATTAATTTAAGATAAGTAAAATCCAATCAAAGACAAACATTCCAAAAAGGAATTATTTTTCAAAGTGGAGCCAGAGCCAACTTGGTTAAGACAATGAAGAACAAATAATGATATATCAAGAAAACATACTGTGGCCTTGGCCTTCTGCATTCATACTATGTGAAGTATCACATTACCTAGTCCTTTTACAAATAATTAAAACCCTCACACTCCATAAAAAACCAGTATCACTATCACCTAGTTTATTAAAAAGAGTAACAACTTCCAAGTATTGGCTTCCTGAAAAGGCTAAAATGATACTATGTTTCAGATGTTCACATAGCTACCAAATATTCAAAAAAGCCAACAGTCCTATGATATTCTGCCTACTAATATCAATAAGCTTAAGCTGAGAAAAAAAATCTCGAATGAAATATATCCTACTATAGCAACTCACAGCTGACATACTATTTCTAAAAATTGCTTTCTTACTAAATCATGTACCAGTGCAGTGCTAGAAAGTTAGCAGCTAAATAGATATGCTGAGTGAATCGTAATTTCAGCTTCCAACTAAGCCTTTGTTGAAAAAACAAAAAAATAGAAAGAAATTCCATTAAGTGATTTTAAAATCTTACAAGGTAATATGGCATCAGATTCAAGTTCTTTAGCTTGTACATAATTCAAGTCCCTTAAGTTGATTCCTATCTTGTTACTTAGGCATAAGAATGAGCAACTCATAAGTGACTGTTTTTGTTAAGGGATTAAAAAAAACAAATCATCGAGGTTAGGAAAAGGAAAGAATCACTGATGCTGGGTCACAAAATAAAGAAAACCTCACGTTAAACACCAAAAATGACAATGGATATCTCTCATGCCACAAGAGATTTAACCATCTGAACCTAAAATCAAGGTGAGCTTTAAATCCCACAACCTTTTACTATCTAAGTAACCAAAAAAAATAGACTTTAATGTTAGCTTTGACAAATAAAAAACAATGGTTTTCATTAGAATATTTCCATGTCTACAAGAACTGGGAACATTATATATAATTCCTACCCACCTTTGTCTGGCAATACAGCTAATTTAAACATTAAACTAGGACTTCAGGGAAGATGGTAGAATAGGATAGATTGAGTTCACCCCTGTTCCAAGGAACAGGTAGAGAAGTAACAGAAAAACCAGGATGGCCATTCCAAGGTACAAATTACTTCAGAGGGTTTTTTGCACTACAGATGAATATTCTGGTTTAAAAAGCTGAGGAACTGAAATTCAGAGAACCAGACCATCCAGCTAGTACAAAGAGCCTCATGTACCCCTTTTCAAATGGAGGCCCAGATCCCTGAAGAGTGCATGGACAGGGAAGCGAGGACTAGAAAGTAAGTCAAGCCATGTTCCTTGAAATGCCACATCCATGTGCAAACCCTTGGGACCCACGCCCCTACCCTGACACAAACACACCACACACAAGCTCCACCTCACTACAATCTGTCCTCAGGTCCCCGGTTCCCCAAGCAGGCAAGTGCTGCACCCCAGCACTCCAAGCATCCCTGCCTCAATCCAACCAGGACATCTTTACCCCACTGCCCCACCCCCTGCACCTGCAGGCCTGCGTCCCATCCACACTTGTACCCCCACCCCGGCCCAACCCACTTCCCTGTGCACACATTCACCCAGCTCATCCATACACACACACACACACACACACACACACACACACCTGCACCTCACCATACCCCTTCACAGGTGCTCACAGGTGCCTCCATGCCAAACCCACACATGTGCGCACTCCTACCCCGACAGCCTCCTGCAAAACGTGCACACGCACACCCACACCCACGCCCCAAACCCCCACACACTCGCCCTGCCCCGTCGACCTGCACCACAACCCTGTCTGTCACATGTATAACTATGCCCTAACAGCTGCACCCCACCCTTAATGCCCCACCCCCATGTACATCTGTGTCCTGGCCCCAATGCCCACTCAAATGCACACCCGCACCCTGCCCCTTCCCCAGTACCCCCAATCCTTGAGCATGCACACCCATGTCTCAGCCCTACACTCCGACCTCCGTGCCTGTGGGGCTCCAAAAACTGTTTATTCTAAACAGCCTGCTAAGATGGTCACCTTAAGTGCTTCCAGGTCTAAAGTTCATGGGAAGCATGATGTAGCATAGCTTATGTAGCAAAAACACAGCACCAGCTATATAACCAATGATGTAACATGTATCCAATCATATATTCCAGGAATGATGTCACCTGTTAGTAAAATGCCACTTTTGTGTAATTTAGCAAATGGGTAACTATTGCTCTGTAAGCTTCAGGAGAGAGAGAGAAAAAGCAGAGTGGAAGGAATGATTAAAGATGGCCACTCTACCAGAAGCTCCTTGTGCTTTCTTTCAATTCACTGGACCAGAGTGACCAAACCTTAAAATATGCACCTGACAGTGCCCAATACCCAGTGCCCCGATTCCCACAACCCCTGTGCTCCCTACGTGCACCACACCCTACCCACACGTCCATGCCACAGCCTACCACCCTTGTGCTCCACCCTCTTGCACACCAACACATCCCATGACCCGCACAGCCCCCACGATCTGCTCCTGCCACACCCTGTCTCTGTGTCCCTCATGCTGCACCCGGCCCCTGATGTACCCTACAGTGTACCCCATGAACAGCACCCCTGGCCCATGCCCAGTTTTACTCGGTGCCCTGCTACCACACCGCTGCACCCTTCCCCACACCCTACATCCTGCTCCACGCCAGTGCCACAAATATAAAATCTTAGACTACTGAGGGAAATCAACTTCCAAGGTAACCCTAACAAGATAATTATATGCCTCTAAGGCAACAGAAAATCACAAAGTATGTGAAGATGCAGACAGATATAGCTGAATAAAATGAACAAATTAAAACACTGGAGGAGACACAGATTTCAGAACAACTAATCAAAAATGTTTGTACAGCTCTACAAAATAAAATCGGTGGTTGGCTAATGACATAAAGGAGACCAAGAAGACACTACAAAAGCATAAAGAAGAATTTGAAAGAAAAAACAGAAAAATAGCAAATATCACACAGATGAAAGATACTGCAGACCAAATAAAAAAAAAAATACCAGGGCGGGCCACGGTGGCTCAGCAGGCAAGGACGCTTGCCTGCCATGCCAGAGGACCTGGGTTCGATTCCCGGTGCCTGCCCACATTAAAAAAAAAAAGAAGAAAAAAAAAATACCAGAGACACACAACAGCAGATTTGAAGTGGCAAAAGAAAGAACAAGTGAAATAAAGGACAAGAGAATTGATTCACACACCCAAAAGAACAAATGGCAAAAAATATGGAAACATTTGAATTGAATCTCAGGGAAATGAGGGACAATATGAAGTACACAAATATAAAAATCATCCTTGTCTCAGAAGGAGAAGAGAATAGTCATGGGCTAGGAAGATTAGTCAAGGAGATAATGGGGAAAAACTTCCCAACTCTTATAAAGGACATATCTGCAAATCCAAGAAGCCCAACAAACACCAAATAGAATAAAATCAAATAGGCCTGCTCCAAGAACATACTAATCAATCTGTCAAATGTTGAAGAGAAGCAGAAAATCCTAAATGCAGCAAGAAAAAAGTGATCTACTATATACAAGGGAAACCACATAAGATTGAGTTTAGACTACTCAACAGGTACCATGCAGGTGAGAAGGCAGTGGTATGATATATTTAAGAGTCTGAAAGAGAAAGACTTCCAGTCAAGAATTCTGTACTCAGCAAAACTGTCCTTCAAAACTGAGGGAGAGATTAAAATTTCCACAGACAAACAAATCCTGAAACAATATGTCAACAAGAGACCAACCCTATAAGAAATACTAAAGGAAGTTCTGTTAGCTGAAAAAAAAAAAAGGAGAGGGAGGTTTGGAGGAGGACATAGAATTGATGAGTACCAGTAAAGGTAACTCAACGGATAAAATACAAAGAGGAAAAACAATATAGAGATCTGACAAATAAAATCCAAAGGATAAGATGGTGGATTCAAGAAATACCCTTTATAGTAATAACTTTGAATGTTAACAGACTAAACTTGCCAATTAAAAGATACAGATTGGCAGAATGGATTAAGAAATATAATCCAGCTATATGCTGTTTACAAGAGACTCATCTTAGATACAAGGATACAAACAGATTGAAAGCGAAAAGATATAAAAAGATGTTTCCCGCAAGTTGTAACCAAAAGAAAGCAGGAATAGCCATGCTGATATCAGACAAAATAGACTTTGAATGTAAAGACATCATAAGAGACAAAGAATGGCACTACATATTAATAAAAGGGACAAGTCTCCAAGAAGAAATAGCAATCATAAATGTTTAAGATCACAATCAAGAAGCTCCAAAGAACATGAGGCAAACACTGGCAAAACTGAAGAGAGCAATAAATGTTTCAACAGTAAAAGTGGGTGACTTCAGTATACCAATTCCTCTATAGATAGAACAACCAGACAGAGGACCAGGATAGAGAACTTAAAAAACTTGATAAATGTATTAGACCTGAAAGACATATATAGAACATTACACCCCAAAACACCAGGATATATATATTCTTCTCCAGTGCTCCTGGAATATTCTCCAGGATAGATCATATGCTGGGGCACAAAACAAGTCCTTATAAATTTAAAAAGATCAAAATTATTCAAAGCACTTTCTCTGATCACAATGAAATGTAGGTGGAAATCAATAATCACCAAAGAACCAGAACTTTCACAAATACATGGAGACTGAATAGCAGATTCTTAAACAACCAGTGGGTCAAAGAAGAGATTGCTAGAGAAACCAGTAACTATCTGGAGATGAATGAAAATGAGAATATGATATATCAGAATTTATGGGATGTGGCAAAAGCTGTGCTGAGAGGGAAATTTATTGTCCTAAATGCTTACATTTAAAAACAAGAAGGAGTAAAAATTGAGGACTTAACTGGTCACCTGGAGGAACTTTCTAGAGAAAGAACAGCAAACTAACCCTAAAGCAAATAGAAGAGAAATAACAAAGATGAAAGCAGATTTAAATGAATTAAAGAACAAAAGAATAAAAGAAAGAATCAATAAAACCAAAAGTCAGTTCTTAGAGAAAAATCAATAAAATCAATGGATCTCTATCTAAACTGATAAAGAAAAAGAGAGAGAGGAGGTAAATAAAATCAGAAATGAGAGGGGGGTCATTACCATGGACCCTGAAGAAATTTTAAAAAATCATAAGAGGATAGTATGAACAACTATACACCAACAAACTAGACAACTTAGATGGAAGAGACAAATTCCTAGAAACACATGAAGCACCTATACTGACTTGCAAAGAAATAGAAGATCTCAACAAATCAATCACAAGTAAAGAGGTTCAATGAGTTATCAAGAATCTTCCTACAAAGAAAAGCCCAGAGCAAGATGGCTTCACAGGGGAATTTTATCAAACACTCCAAAAAGAACTAACACCAATCCTGCTCAAACTCGAGCAAATACAGATGTTAAAAAGCATATGAAGAGATGCACATTTCCATTAGGTATAAAGGGAATGCACAACAAGACTACAATGAGATAGGTATCACCTCACACCTATAAGAATGGTTGCTATTAAACAAATAGGAGGTCGGTGCAATGGTGGCTCAGCAGGTAAAATTCTCACCTGCCATGCCACAGATACAGGTTCAATTCCCAGGGCCTGCTCATGCAAAACAAACACACAAACAAAAAAACTATAAACAAATAGGAAACTACAATGTTGAAAGAAAAAGAGAGACAAATGTTGGAGAAATTGTTACACTTATGCACCGTTAGTAGGAATGTATCATGGTACAGCCACTATTGGAAGACAGTTTGGTGGTTCCTTAGAAAACCAAATATTGAGTTGCACTACAACCCAGCAGTACCACTACTTGGTATACACTCAGAAGAGCTGAAAGCAGTGACACAAACAAACATTTGCACACTGATGCTCATAGTAACATTATTCACAATTGCCAAAAGATGGAAACAATCCAAATGCCCATTCACAGAGGAGGTGACAAACAAAATATGACATATACATATGATGGAATATTATGCAGCAGTAAGATGAAATGATGCCCTGAAACACATGACAAGATGGATGAACCTTGAGGACATAATACTGAGTGAAATAAGCCAGATACAAAAGGATAAATACTGTATGATTTTGTTTTTATGACCTTGGTAAAGGTAAACTCAGAGGCTTATAATACAGAATACAGAGGATTTAGAGATATACAGAAGCTAGGAATGGATCAAAGGTTAGCTAAAGAGGCTGAACTCAAATGTACGGGAATAGATAGAAGTGCAGGCAGTTCATTAGTGGGTCTATAAGTAATATCGTCATTTTGAAGTTGCACATGATTGAAAGGGATTGTACAGAGCCACATATCCCACCAATTAACACTACAAATATAAATGAGTTCTTGCATGAACTACTTCAAAGGTATGAATCTTGTACAAGGAGTTTATAATACTGAGGTATGGGGGAAAACTACTGCATGCTATGGGCTATGTTTAATAGGAAGACATCAACAGTACCACAGCAATAACAGGGGTAAATAATGAGAGGGAGGGACAAAAGTTAAGGGGAAGATTGGATTTTCTATTTCATGAGGGGATGTTTATCAGTTATTTTTCTCTTGTGAGCAATGAAAATTGTGTAAAATTGAGAGTGCTGGTGATTATACCACTAAGTGAAGATAATGTGACATGGACTATTGATTTTGGACATTATATATGATGCCCAATGGACAGGGGGCTGATGGATTCACAGACTGTGAACAGAATAGCAAACTGTGGTGTATACATATGATCGCATATTGGACATTATGTGATGCAAAATAAACCACAAACAAAAGAGCAAATATTGTATGGTCTCATTTAGAAAATACTTATAAGAAAATTGGGGCCTAGATTGTAAACTCATAGCAGTCACATTTAGTCTAGAAATTGTTATTTCTACATTTTAAGAGGATATGCCATATATGCATAACTTGGTATTGCCCTGGAATTTTGGGTTCCTGTGTGTCACCTATGACTCAGAGTAGGAGTTCTGCAGTTCTGAAGGTCAGCATGGCCACAAACACCAACTGTTAAATAAACTGAAAAAGAGATCAGGCTTCAATTAGAGATAAGAATGAAGCCTATCGGGGTCGGGACTAAAGTAAATCAGAATACAGGGGTAAGGAGGACGCTGTCAGTATTTTAGAACTTCACCTACTCTATAAGACCAAAAGAAGAGAGGTTTATTTTGTCCAAAACTTAAATTTTCTGTAGCACATAATCTAACTCAACTTGTCTGGATACAGTATTTAAAAACCCAGAAACAGGGAGCCCAGAATGGGAATGAGGGCATGTAATTCTGTACAGTTTAATGTAATGCCTGGGTGCATTCCAGAGTTTGTTGAGCAGACAATTAAAAAGTATTGGCAAAGACCCTTGAGGGATGGGAGAAAAAATATGGAACTATTAAACTTTCCTGCTGAGGAAACATCTGATACTGTCTCAAACATTAGGTACTCCCAAGTCAACAGGCTAAGCACTTGCTCTTGAGGCTTGCTCTTGTGAAGCTTATTTCTGTAATGGAGAAGCTAAGCCTACCTATACTATGTCTAAGAGTTACTTTCAGAGGACCTCTTTTACTGCTCAGATGTGGCCTCCCTCTCTAAGCCTAACTCTGCAAGTAAAAACCCTCCCCCTCTTGTGGGGCATGATATCAGGGGCAAAAGTCTCCCTGGCAATGCAGGATATGAATCCCAGAGATGAGCCTGGCCCTGGCATCATGGGATCGACAGTGCCTCCCTAAACAAAAAGGGGAAAAGATCTGTAACAAATAAAATAGCAGCTAAGAGAGTGCAAATAAAGTCGAGAGGTTACTATGGAGGCTACTCTTATGCAAGCTTCAGCTAGATACTGCTATTTTTCATGGTTTTCCAAACCCCAACCAAAACCATTCCTATTGACCTTAGAGAACACCTAAGGCTTTAGAGAGACTCTACAAAGGTTCTGTTCTGGTTTGAAAGGATGTATTTCCCCTAGAAAAGCCATGTTTAATCTAAATCTCATTTTGTAAAGGCAGAATAATCCCTATTCAATGCTGTATGTTTGAATCTGTAATTAGATCATCTCCCTGGAGATGTAACCCAATCAAGAGTGGTTGTTAAACTAGATTGGGGGAAATGTATGTCCACCCATTTGGATGGGTCTTGATTAGTTTCTGGAGTCCTAAAAAAGAGGGAACATTTTGGAGAATGAGAGAGATTCGGAGAGAGCAGAGAATGCTGCAGCACGACGAAGCAGAGTCCACAGCCTGCGACTTTTGGAGATGAAGAAGGAAAATGCCTCCCTGGGAGCTTCATGAAACAGGAAGCCAGGAGAAGAAGCTAGCAGATGACGCTGTGTTTGCCATGTGCCCTTCCAGATGAGAGAGGAATCATGACCATGTTCAATATGTGCCTTCCAGATAAGAGAGAAACTCTGACTGTGTTCGCTATGTGCCCTTCCACTTGAGAGAGAAACCCTGCACTTCATTGGTCTTCTTGAACCAAGGTATCTTTCTCTGGAGGCCTTTGATTGGACATTTCTATAGACTTGCTTTAATTGGGACATTTTCTAGGCCTTAGAACTGTAAACTAGCAACTTATTAAATTCCCCTTTTAAAAAGTCATTCTGGGGCGGGCCGCGGTGGCTCAGCGGGCAAGAGTGCTTGCCTGCCATGCCGGAGGACCCCGGTTCGATTCCCGGCCCCAGCCCATGTAAAAAACAAACAAACAAACAAAATATAATAAAACAAGAAAATGTTTAAAGATGTTTCCCTTTCTTCCTTCCTTCCTTCCTTCCATCCTTCCTTCCTTCTCTCTGTCTTTAAAAAAAAAAAAAAAAAAAAAAAAAGTCATTCTGTTCCTGGTATATTACATTCCAGCAGCTAGCAAACTAGAACAGGTTCCATGCACTATTATTACTTTCCAGAAACCTATAACCTCCAGATGGGTTCCTAGGCCAGATTACTGCTGAAATGCAGAGGGGCCAGTTTCTCCAGATCATCAACTAGTTCCATCCCCCATCCCTTAATATCTGTTACACTCTCCAACATGAAAAAGTTAGAATGGGAGAAAGATCAAAGGAGAAGGCGGAGTTATAAATGAGAAGATAGGACTTAACAAATGAGTATGATTGCTGAATCATTATATTGGTATTTTTTTTAGTCTCTAGTGTCTTGGAGCAGCCAGAAGGAAAACCTAAAATTGTGGAACTGTAACCATACCAAACTCAGAAATCTATTCTATAACTAATTGCTGTGGTATGCTTTGAAATTTATTGCTTTTTTTGTACATATGTTAATCTTCTCAATAAAAAAACAAAAACATTAAAGTGGAGTAGCACACAAGCTTTTTTTTTCCATTTTAGTCTATACAGCGTGTTCAGAAAACTAATTTCAACAAGATTTACATAATTTTATCAACATAAAATCTGCATTGCCTGATTTTAAGTTTACTTTTCCAGTGTTTCCACTGTAGTTTTATTATTTAGAAATATCCTGACTTCTCCCTAAAATCCTCAATGGAAGAAAGACAAGTATAGGGATTAGAGGCAGGACTCAAAATTGTTCCTCAAAAAGACAAAAGCTTATGTGTAATTCTGGGTATTGGACAGTCAAATTAAAGTATGGATAACAGAACAAACGTTTTTAAAATAAAATGTACTATTTGTGGTTGCAAGGACAGTTCTGTGGTAGAATTCCTGCATGCCACGTGGGAGACACGGGTTCAATTCCCAGCCCACACACTTCCCAAAAAACAAACAAGTCAAACAAACAAAGGAAAAAAAGCAATCCACAAAAAATCAACAAATGATGCTGCAATAATGGGATACCCACATGGAAAAAGAATGAATGTTACCCCCACCATACAGCATACAAAAAAAAGGTACTATTTGTAGACCAGGCAATCTACTAGTTAATATACCATTATCCCACCATTTGTTAAGCATTTGAGCTTCCAGTTACCATTATACTACTAAAATTTACTGGAAGAATATTATCACTATTTTTGAAATTTAAAGATAATTAGTTCTTGATTGTATGCACTATAAATTAACCACACATTCCAGGAAACCTGCCCTATCATTTTACTATCCCTGAGACCACAGCTCTTTATATCAGATAAAATGCTGAATATAATAATTTCTCTGCAGTTCAATCAGTGATGAGACTGCTTTGAAATTTTTTAAATGTGGTCTCAAATAAGAGAGGGAAAAAGCTAACTGATAAAAGAAAACGATGATAAGAGATAAAAGGCTGTGCTTTTTAAATATAATTGTTGCAAAATCTAAACAATGGTTATCAACGAGAACAACATAAAACATCTGAATTTTCAAAGCAATTTATGATAGTAGTGAAAAGGAATTTTTGAAGTTTCATACAGTCAACTTCAAAGTTCAAAGATGTGATTCTAGACAACAAAAATGTATGGAATAAGATTAAGTGCCAGGGACTACTCTAGATATTTACGATACAGTGTGAATAAAAGCAGACAAGACCCCAATATTATGGAAACTTAGAGAGCAGAGGGAAAGATAGATACTCACTAACGGACTGCTCAAAGAACAGACAGATTAGAGCTATGATAACAATTTGACATCCTAAAAGAAGGATTGATTCATTCAGAGAGGTGAGGAAAGGCTTTCCTAGAAAGAATGATACAAGTAAAATCTGTATGAATAGGAAGAGACAACCAGATTGAAAGAGATAAAGGTAACAAAGAATAGCAGAAACAGCATATTCAGAGAGGCTGTAGCAGAAGGAAGTTCATAATATAAATGAAGAGCGGAATGCAAGTCAGCGTGGCTGAAGCAGAGGAAACAAAAGAGAGCACATATGAGTTAAGCCTGAAAGAGAACAAAACATTCAAGGTCTTGTTCTTGTTAGGCCACACGATTGTTAAAGAATCTGATCTTTAGCGTAACAATAACCAAATGACACTTGAAATGCTTTAACCTAAGGGTTAACATGATCAGACATGCATTTTAAAAAAATTATCTGGCTTTACAGCATAGAGTAAAGAAAGAATTAGAAGAAGAAATGAAAGAATGTCAGAAAGCCAGTTAAGACGCAATTTTCGTAAACTAGGTAAGAAATAATGGTAGCTTGGTTGGTGTGGTAGCACTGGAAATGAAGAGAAGTAGATTTATTGGGGTCTGGGGAGAGTATAAACCTGGTGCTAGATCTGATATGGGTATGAGAGCAGTGATGCTAATGAGCCCTAGTTTACTGACCTAGATTTAACAGAAGTACTACGTATTGACACAGGAAATACTGGAAATGAACCCGGCTTGGAAAAGGGAATTATGATCATGGGTAAGTTATTGAATATCTCTGAGCATCAATTTTTATTTATTAATGGGTTAATAATACCTATACTACCAGATAATTACAAGCATTAGTGTATAGAAAGGACCTGATGTATATAGCATGTCTTCAAAAAAATGGTAATTATTATTATTATTATTCTGTCCTAAGTTCTTTGAGAACAATGAGTTCTCAAATGGGGACAATTTTGCCCAACAGGGGACATCTGGCAATGTCTAGAGACAATTTTGGCTGTTAAAACTGGGATGGGGTGGGGAGAATGCTAATGGCATCCACTGGGTAGCAACCAAGGATACTGCTAAAGATTCTAAAATACACAGGGCTGTTCTCCCACAATAAAGAATTAGCTAGTCCAAAATACCAACAGTATCCAAGGTGAAAGACCCTGTTCTAGAAGGACTCTGATTATATTAGTTCCACAGGGAAAGTTTTTTGTATTCATTACTGATACTGACCAACCACAGGAATTGGTGAATTAAATCAAATTATTACTTACATTCTGCTTAATCAATACCAAATATTATCTAAATTCAAGCCTGGAAATGGAAGAAATTAGTGAATTAACAGACTAAATACTATGCATACAAAAATATTCATTTCTTCTAACCATAAAAATTAATTTGTTTTTTACATTTTGATAGATGAGAAAAAAAACCTGACATACAATAAAATAACTGGCATTTTTTTAAAACTAAGATACTTGGATCACTAAATAAAAGAGTCCATGAAAACTAAAGGCTTTTTAATGTTGTTATGTGAAAATAATGGCTTGTAACAAAATATATTTAATTTGTATTACAGTATTACACAGGAATTACCAAGAGAAAATATATATTGCAGTTTAAGCCTTACAAAGGCATTTCAAGTTTTATGACAATGCTTCTAAAAAAAAAATTTGATCAAAACTAACACTATCCTTCAAATCTCAAACCCTCTAATTCACAGGAAAAAGACCAATTCATTGATGAAATAAATATAAATTTAATGTGGTTATTTTCATGCAATTCTGAGATCTAATTTTAAAAACATAGAATGAATAGGTAACTTATCCAAACAGGGTTCCCAGTTCTCAATAATTAAAACTTAATAGGACAGAATCTGAAAGAATTAACAGTCCTCACAAAATTTTACAATGATCAAAAACCAGGACATTAACTAAAGAATGTTAACTAAATAAATCTTCTGGTGGTCCCAGCCCCAGCCCAACATCCACCCTGGGTGAAGTTCAGAAAAACCAAAACCAAAACCCAGCCTGGACTGGATTTAAGCCTCTATTTGTTAAAAATGAATAGTTTTCTGAGTTTGTGTAAAATAAAAACATAACTTCTAACATTTCAAGTTTCCTTACGGGGGGATGTCACAGGAAAATATATAGGATTTCACACTCTTGGATTAGCATTTTCCAAAGCTAACCTCATCTCATATCTGCAAAAGTCTATAAGAATGGGAATGGCTACCATGAGAACTGAAATGACTAATGGATGTAGCAAATTCAATATGTCTTTACTCCCTCTAATTACACCTTTAAAAAAAAGTAAGCCCCATAATCTAAGTTTTTTATTAATATTATAGCTTACTGAAAATTAAAAGAGGATTCATGTTTTACTGTGTATTATGAAAATATATATGTACTTCAAAGATTATTTCCATCAGAAAATACATCTAGCTTTAAGTGTCACAAACACAGAAAAAATACAACTATATATAGAAACGCAAACATATTTTAGTAGATGATAAAGATCATTTTGTTTTCTTACAATTTAAGGTAAAACTCTAATTACTTTGTGTCTTTTTTCTCTCCCTTACCATTCGTCTTTTGTACCTTCCATTTCCCTTCCTCTCCAGCCCATTTTTAATGTTCTATCAATACAAAAGGATAAAATTCGGGCTCACATGCTAACAAAATTAATGAGGAAAGATGTATATAGAGCTCATGAAGATGCGCCTGAGACGTCGCCAAGGAAACACTAACGTCTTAAATTTTAAATGGAAGGGTTTATATATAAAGAATGTTTGAGTCAATAGAATATATTTTAAGAAATAGCAAAACATATACAACTTATTCCAGCCTACGAACAAATGACACATAAAAACTGTCCAAAGACAGCTAAATTTAGTGAACAATCAACAACTATCCATCAATATGCGTAATTTGAAAGACAGTATTTTTTAATGAAAAAAGCTAGGTTGAGAGTCAAAATTTGAGGCTTCTGACTGGCTTTTGCCATTCCCTCATTAGCTGTAGGAACTTGGAAAAGTTACATAATTTTGCATAAACCAGGTTCTTCATCAAAAAGAAGTTATTATTTACCTATTATCTTCTAGAAAATCATTGTACACTGCCATCCATATTTCAAGATACATACTTGTAGGCTTTAAAGGGGAAAATAGATGAACATACCCTTCTTTTTCAGGATACTTTTAATTGTTTCCTTTTTTTTCATTAATTATACAGTACATATTCAGTTTTTTAAAAAACTACAAAAATACAGAAAGAATTAAAAACTCAAATACCCTACATCCAAATATAATCAAGTTCATATTTGGTATGAGATAATTTTCTTTTCTGGCTATTAGAAAGAGATGCTATTAATAATTTAATGGCAAAATAAACTGAAAAAAAAGGGAATATAATTTTAATTCCACAATTACAAAAAAGGGCAGGCAGAAAAATTTAAATAAACTAAAAATTAAATCAGATAGCAATAAAAATAAAATATATACCAACAGTAAAAGACAATAAGGTAGATTTGAATACTGACTAGAAATAGTATCAAACTTGCTGTTCATCAAAAAATCTTTTCTGTCTCCTCAGTTAAGGTTAGGTCAACCTGGTGTTGCTCCCAAAAGACTGCACTTATTTTTTGTGGCAATTTGCACATTCATGGTAATTGAATTCATTTTTCATAATAATTTATTTAATGATCCTTTTTCCTCATTAGCCTATAAGCTTCATTAAGGCAAGGATCATGACTTCCTCTTGTGCCATTATATTCCCAACAGGAGATCACCTCACATAATAAATCAGATAAATGAACATTTGTTGACTGAATAAACAAATAAAATAAGCAGACTCTTGTTCTATTATCATATATTTCTGATTGTTACTTCTCCCCAAAAGTAAGACCCATTTTCAGGGGAACCACTAAAACAAAGAAAGTATCCAAATTCAAAGAATTTGCCATAACAATGTATATCATTTAGAGGGCTTACTAAAACATGGATTGGCAAACTATAGCCCACAGGCCAAATCAGGCTAGTCGCCTATTTTTTCTTTAAAGTTTTGTTGTAATATGGCCATACCCATTGATTTATGCATTGTCTATGTCTGCTTTTGTGCCACAACAGCACAACTGCAACAGATAGTTAAAAAATATTTACCTTCTGTCCCTTTACAGAAAAAGTTTGTTAACCTTTGTTCTAGACTTCACTTCTAAATAACAATATAAAGAAACATGAGCTTTTGTGAGCTTTTCATAAAAATATTTAACATATCAAAACTATATACCAGCTCTTTCCCATCTTGCAAGATGGCTGGTGAAATGGCTGAGAAGCCAGCTACTATGGAGAAGAAGTCAAGAAGGCTAATTCCAGTGGCAGTGTTAAGAAGAATAGCCTCAAGACCAAAAGCCCGAGAAGGGGAAGCCTCACTGCAGGCAAAACCTGGTCCTCGTAAGAGGAATTTGCAGATATTCCCAATCTGCAATATACTCCAGAAAGGCCATGTACAAGAGGAAGTATTCAGCAGCTAAATCCAGTATTGAAAAGAAAAAAAAGGAGAAGGTTCTTGCTTCTGTCACAAAACCCATTGGTGGTGACTAAAATGGAGGTACCACAATGGTTAAGCTTCACAAAATGCTGAGATATTATCCTACTGAAGACATGCCTTGGAAGCTGTTAAGCTGTGGCAAAAAACCCTTCAGTCAGCATGTGAGAAAGCTGAGATCTGGCATCACTCATGGGACCACTCTGATCATCCTCACTGGTTAACATAGGGCCAAGAGAGTGGTTTTTTTTTAAGCAGGTAAACTGCGGCTTGCTACTTGTGACTAGACCCTTGGTCCTCAATCAAGTTCCTTTACATAGGTCACACCAGACGGTTGTCATCGCCACCTCCACCAAAATTGACATAAGTGGTATGAAAATCCCAAAACATCTTAGTGATGCTTACTTCAAGAAGCTGTGCTAAGCCCAGACACCACAAAGGTGAGATCTTTGAAACTGTGGGCTCACAATGTGCCAAAAATCAAAGCTGTCCTCAGCCCAAGGATACCTGCCTTTTATGTTTTCTCTCACAAATGGAGTTTATCTCACAAATTGGTGTTCTAAACTTAACACTTAAGAACTTAATTAAATAACTGGAAAAAAAAACTATATACCAAAGAAACTGCTGGCTCTAAATATACAAAAGTTCATAAACTTTTAAGAGTGAGGGGATTAAACACAGCATATATAGTTGTAGTCAATAATCCAAGAACTCTGCACTTTATAAGCTGCTTATAGAGTTACTTCAAATTTTTAGCACCGCTGATTTTCATTATTAAAACTACAAAAAAAATTACTTCTACACTGTAGTTAATTATTAGCCTTGAACTAAAAATTAAACAATGCCAAATCAGCATTTCCTTAGCAACCTGTAATTCTATTGGTAGGGACTGGAATTAAAAAAACCTTTATCATTTATGAGAAATTTCCTAACATGATTCAAGCCTACTGTGCCAGTTTGAAACTATTATGTATCCCAGAAAACTCCTATCTTAATCCTGATACAATCTTGTGGGGCCACATCTATTGTGTAGGGTGGAAAGTTTTGATTAGATTTTTTCCATGGAGATGTGACACACTCAATTGTGGGTGTGGCCTTTTAATTAGATGAAGATGTGACTCTACCCATTCAAGGTGGGTCTTGATTTGTTAACTAGAATCCTTTAAAAGGGGAGATATTTCAGAAAAAGCTTCAAAAAGACTACAGGAGACCCAAACATTTGGAATGCAGAAAGAAAATGCACCCAAGGAAAGCTATTTAAAACCTAAAGCCAAAGTACCAGTAGACATCAGACATGTGCATTCCCAGCTGACAGAAGTGTTCTGGACCGATCAGCCTTTCTTAAGTTAATGTTATCTTTTCCTGGTTGCCTTAGTTTAGACATTGATATGGTCTTAGAACTGTAAACTTGCAACTTAATACACTTCATTTCTAAAAGCCATTCCATTTCTGGTATATTATGTTCTGGTAACATTAACAAACCAAAATACCTACTCTCTTCCTTCTGCTATCATACACAAATCAATTTTCAGCCAAAAAAAACCAAAAACGAAAACAGGCATGATAAAGTTAGAATAGTTCGCTGGGGGAGAGGAGAAGAGATGGCTTACTGCATTTTGTCAGTTTCTTCAACCAAATGAACATCACCATTAAATGGTGCAAAGAAAACAATTTTCTTGGATAAAAACAACACCGTTACAAAAACACACCTTATTAATATTACTACAAATTCAACAATACATAAATTGCTCAGCGAGCACTTTTTAAAAAAATCTAGATTCCATGTGTACCAGTTGCATAGTACTGCATTGGTTTAGTGTACAGGTTTATTTAACTCCATCAGTTTTGATCAACTTCTGCTGAAAATTATTAGTGAATATCTAAATGATATTCAAAAACAAAAGAATAAGCATTTATTTAGAAATAGCATAAAAAATGAAAGAAGGTGGGAAAGAAACATTGACTAACTACTATCTATGACAGACACTATCCTAGAAAGCTTTCTCATAAATCCATTTAATAAGGATATTTCATATGATTATTTAAAATATATCATTTTATAAAACTAGAACATTATTTTTTAAGTCAAAGGTTTCTGTGGTAGCTAAAATAGACTTGAAATGGAACTTTTAGGGGCCAAACACCATTGATAAATTGCTATAGTATTCTAATTCTTATGTTTTACTTTAGTGAATAGGAATATTTTTTAAATGAATTATTTAAAATGTTCAGGGAAACTGACTAAATGAAATTTCAATTATTGACAAATCAGTTAATACTAAAAATTATCCCATACAATATAAATAATATTAAAATATATTAAAATTATTAAAAGTAATGTCCAAATGTAACAAAAGAAATATATATTAAAAATATGTTCTGGGCAGGCCACAGTGGCTCAGCAGGAAGAGTTCTCACCTGCCATGCTACAGACCCGGGTTCGATTCCCGGTGCCTGCCTATGCAAAAAAAAAAAGCTCTATTGTTTGGACCCTTAAGGCTGTAAACAGCAGTGGTGAAATATGAAAAATACTACACAAGTCATGATCAATGTATCACAATCCATATAAAACAAAATTTCTATTCATTCCCTCTTGCACCCAAACGTGGCAAAAGAAAAATACACATGCAATCTGGTGTGCTTTATTTTAAATTTATAACCACACACTTCAAATTGGCCCTTAGCACTGCCTAAAATTGTACTTATTTTCCTTTATAGATTCACTCATAGTTTTTCCCAAAGACCATTTCACATCTTCTTCTCAAACCTCTAACGTCCTTTTTCTATCTTCACACTCAGCTGACAACCTTAGTCTCTGCACTGAACTATCAGAAGTAATAAGAACAAAACTGCTAATTTTCCTACTACCAAATTAGCCAACCTATTTGCATCTGTATCTTTATACTCTGCCTTTTTTCCCATTATAAATGTGAATAGTAACAAGCTCCTAAAGCCAACCTCTCCATCTATATATTGTCTCTATTGGAGACTAAATCATGACCGCACAAAAGGCATGTTTAAGTCCTACCCCTGATCCTGTTGTTGTGAACTCACTTGTAAGAAGAACCTTTGAAGATGTTGTTACTAACTAAGGTGCATTCGGATTTAATGACGTGAGCTATACTCAAATATGGCTAAAGTCCTTATAAGCAAAGGAAATTGGACATACAAAAAAGAGAAGCCATGGGAAGAGAAAGAAGTTGGAAGTCAATGAAACCTGAAAGAGAAATAAGAAAACACTGACATGTGTACTGCCATGTGACAGAAAAGCCAACTACAATTACTAGGAGCCGGCTACAAAACACCACAGTCTTGAAGAAAAAAGCACAGCCTTGCTGGCCCCTCAATTTTAGACTTTTCAAGTCTGAGCCAAGAAATCTCTATTGTTGTAAGCCCACCCCTTTTACGGTATTTGTTTCAGCGCCCAAGAAACTAATACACAGCCCTTTCTCTTCTGGCTATTCAAGAACTTTACTTTTTCAATTAGCCCTTTCTCTATTATGTCATTTTTTCCACTGAATTATTCCCATCAGCATACAAAGATGCTGCCATTCATGCTCATCTTAAAAAAAAATACAGACACATCTTCCCTGACCCCACTCAATTACAGTTCCTCTTAACAGCAAATTCTTCCTAAGAATATTTAGTTGAATATATTCACGGTCTTCACCAATTCTACACATGTTCACTCACGAATATCTATAATCAAGGAAACCACACTTGCCACCAGAAGTCTCCAAATTGCCCAATGGTCACATCTCTATTCATTTTAACCTTTCAAATGTAGCTGGCACAGTTGGCATCTGAAATACCACTCCTTCTTAGTTTTTTCTTACCTCACTAGCTGTTCTTTCTCAGTCTCATTTGCACAATCACTTCTCTCTCTCCTTCCAGACAGTACTCCAGGATTCACTCTTCAGACTCTCCCTTAAGCGTTTTCACACTTTTAAATCCCATGGCTTTAAATATTATTTACATAAAATATGTAAAATTTATATGGGAGAACCAACCCTACGCAGAGCTCCAGGGGAAGTCACTCCATACCACCATGCTGTCTAAAAGGCATTTCCTAGTTCAACGTGTGTAATAGTACTCTTGATTCACATCCCCCCCAACTTGTCCCTCCTCCAGTTTTTCCATTTCAGTAAATATCACCAACATCGTTGCAAATCGTTAATACTTCTCACCAGTTTTATTACCATAAACCAAGGCTCTTTTACCATTTATGTGGATTAATGCAACATCCATATAAGTGATTGCCCTGTTTTCACTCTTGCTTCCCTATATTATTTTCTCAGAACAAAAGCTAGAGAAATACTTTCAAAACATAAGCTAGATCATAACACTGCTTTGCTTCCCACCATTTAGATCAAAAACAAAAGTTCTTACAGCATGGGCTAAGAGACCCTACATCATGTGACCTCTGCAATATCTCCCATCTCATCTTCTCCTTCTCTTTCCCCTTCTCCCTTTTCTCCCAGTCACGCTTGTCAGCTTGCTATTTCCTGATGTTCTTCAGATTTGTCTCTGCTTCAGATCCTTTGCATGTTACTTCTTCTGCTAAAAATATTCCCAAATATTCACATGAATCACTCCCTCACTATGTTCAGAGTCTACTGTAACTTCCCTTCCACAGAGAGGCCTTCACTCAACACTATTGAAAATATGATCCTTCTCCTATCTTTTGCTTTACTTCTATAGAAATATTTTCTATCATGCAATATATTACTTGTGTTATATAATAGTTTATATTATGTATTTGTTCATTTTCTGTCTCATCTATTAGAAATATAAGCTCCTTGAGGGGAAAAACTTTGACTTGATTACCTCTCTATGTCTAGCACTTAGAATGGTGTCTGATACAAATTAGGTATTCAATAAACATTTGTCTGCTGAATAAATGACTTATTACAATTTCTAAAAAGGATTTTTCTCTTAAAAATAAACTTGAATGGATCATGATGCCATTACTAAAACCATATTTAATTCAGACTTCCTCACAAAGTGATCTTATTTCTAAGAAGTGAAATTTCATAAAATATGTCCTTTCTACACTGAATTTCCATATCTTAGGAAATTCCTTGCAATTCACACCAAATAAACACAGGATTTAATTATCCTAACGGGCTAAATTTAAGAATCCATACAATTCTTGGTGATGTGAAGAATAAGCATTTCTAAATTTAAAACCAAGTTTATTTTATCCTTCCACATCCACCTACTTCCAACATATATCCTGGTTTCATTTAATTTATTTTAATTTTCATGAGGTTAATATTTTAACCAGGCAATATATTGACATAGTTAACAAAAAAAAGAATTTGAAAATATATACAGTAAGAATTCTCCTTCCCATTTCTGTCCCTCAGATACACAGTTCCAGGCCCCATGAACCAAAAAGCAATCACTGGTATTATAGAACAGAGGTAGACAAACGTTTTCTGTTTAAAAAAAAAAAAAGAGATAATAAATATTTTTTACTTTGTACGCCACAGAATCTCTGCCACAACTACTCAATTTAGCCATATAGCAAAATCAACCATAGATAACATGTAAAGAAAGTGCCTGACTGTGTTCCAGTAAAGCTTTATTTGTGGGCAGTGCAACAATGGCTCAGTGGCAGAATTCTTGCCTGTCACACTGGAGAGCCGGGTTCAATTTCCGGAGCCTGCCCATGTCAAAAAAAAAACAAAAAACTTTATTTGCAAGAACAGGTGGTGAGCTGCATTTTTCCTATGGAGTCATTCTTTACCAACTCCTGTTATAGAGCTAAATTTATATATGTCTCTTCTATAAAACAACAACAACATTAATAGTAGTTATGCCAGTTTGAAACTATTATACATCCCAGAAAAGCTATGTTTTAATCCTGATCCAATCGTGTGGGAGCAGCCATTTCTTTTAATCCTGATTCAAGATTGTAAAGTGGAAACTTCTGATTATATTATCTCCACATAGATGAGGCACGCCCAATTGTGGGTTTGACCTTTTGACCAGAGGGAGATGTGACCCACCTATTCAAGGTGGGTTTTGATTAGTTTACTAGAGTCCTATAAAAAGGGAAACATTTTGGAGAAACCTCAGCTGCAGATGCCTAGAGAACAGTTGCTTCAGAGCTGACAGGGACATGAATGTTTGGAAATGCCTGGAGTTGTAACAGAGACAGTAGATGCCTAGACATGGTCAGAACCTAGCAGACATCACCACGTACCTTCCCATGAGATGCTAAGCAAGTCAGAAACCAGAGTTGTATACTGGAAAACTAAGTGCAGGCCCACAGATGCTTAGAGAGGAAACCACTGGCATCAGAAGCTGGAAGCAATGGAATTGGGAACAAGGACCAGGAGATGCCACCCACGTGCCTTCCCACATCGACCTTTCTTGAGTCAAGTTATCTTTCTCTGGGTGCCTTAGTTTGGACATACTTATGGCTTTAGAACTATAAACTTGTAACTTATTAAATTCCCTTTTTAAAAGTCATTCCATTTCTAGTATATTACATTTCAGCAGCATTAGCAAATCAACACAGGAGAGTTTAGGAAAGGATTGCAACAAAGAATGCTATTGAAAAACAAAAATTCATCCAGTCTATTCCTCGTAATAAATTAAGATAATGCATATTTTCAAATAAGTAGGCAATATTATTCCAAAATGCCTTCTCTACAATACGTAATCTATTATTCCATATTTTATTCTACCTCCTGATCATAATTATGAATAATTGGAGGACCATTAAGACAAGACAGATTAGTAACACAACTGGCAGCACATTTCCAATCATTAAACTCAGGGCCCAAACTTTCTCTTAAATGGTAGATCAAATCTATAAATAATATATCCACAGAATACATTAACAAACTAGTTACTATATTTAAAACAAACAAAATTCCAAATGTATACTTCCCAATCATAATCAATTCCAAAATATATGCTCCTTATATGTCTTACAAAGAACTTAAAATAATGAAATAAATTAAAATTAGAGAACTAGATCTCTAGAAAGTAAACCATTGCTAGATTGATTAACGAGCTTCTTAAAATACAAAGGTAACCTAGGAATATATCTTACCTTAGATGCCATTCTCATAAAAAGCCTGTTTTGATCTTCTGCTGTTCCCATCTTTTCATTTTTGACTAAATCATTTAGGCTTAGTTTAGCATCATCATAAAAGTATCTGACCCTCTCTTTTTCCTCATGTGTTGGTACCTATGGCAAAACGAAAATTATTAACATTGTGAAAATATAAGTCTCTGAACTGCTTTTAATGGATTATTCCATATATTTGATAGTAAATGTAAAATATATTATGCAACACAATCTTCCACTTATCCTTATTCTATTTGCTTCCATATGGAGGAACCATTAGAATAATGTTTCTTACTTCTCCTGCCCCTTTATTTCCTCTTCCCCAGGGATAGAAGTATGACATTATCTGATTGCTGAATGTGGGGCAAGAGCACAATTGCTCTATTCCTTCTTTTTCCCTCTCTGCTCTTCTCCTCCCTATAGCAAAAAATGCCTACCATTGTAGAAGGCAGCCTGCAGTTATCTAGAGATCAAGTAAATGTATCTAAAACAAAGGAAGTATTCATAAGCCCAATTCTAATTTTTAAGTCCAAATCAAAACTGATATTGTGATCTCTATCTAAGTTAATAATTTTCACTAGTTAATATCCCTATCAGTTGGTTCCATAACCAAATGTCGAAAGAAAAGTATTATTTATTCTTCCCAAACCAAATCTCTCCAATACTGCTCTCATATTTCCTTAACCAAATAAAACCTGGTCTTCAACTTCTTTGAGATCTCTGGAACCATATCCTGATATCTTTTCTCAGTATTACTGTAACTGTGTTAGCTAGCTTAAATTTCATATTCCATGACTTCAATCACTCTGTTATGGTTAGGTTCATGTGTCAACATGGCCAGGTGATGGTGCCCAGTTGCCCAGTCAAGCAGGCACTGGCATAACCATTACTGCAAGCACACTTCATGGCTAGTTTATTAAATTATCAGCATGTAGACTGCATCCATGGCTAATTACATCTGCAGCTGGCCAAAGAGAGTGCCTCCCATAATTAGTGATGTTTAATCTAATCAGTTGTAGGCTTTAAAGGGGAAGTCAGAAGAGAGAATCGCTCTTTCCACTTTAGCCAGCCAGCCTCTGCTGGGGGGAGCTGTCAGCTTGTGCTCTGCCCTACGGAATTTGGACTCATACATCTCCACACTTGCCGTGAGACATTTTCATAAAATCTCATATTTATAGACAGATATCTCTTGTCAGTTCTATTTCCCTAGAGAACCTGACTAATACACACTCCATGGGTCCAGACCCTCATCTCTTCTACCTTTTACTCTTTCATTACACTCAAAGAATAAACCCCTATGTTGAATGAACATGTCTACCTTCTTTACTCCTATACCTACACTACTTAGTAGCATGTAACTCAAAAAGCATCTCAGTCTGTTCTTTCTGCTATTCTCCATAGCATACTTAATACTTTACTATTCTCCTGCTTTATCTTTCTTCCAACCTCCTAATTTCTCTCTTTACATCAGAACAGGTCTCTAGCTTACTTTCTATTTGTTGAATGCATTAATTTATATCTCAACAGTGTAGACACCCATAAGACAAATACTAAACATTTGACGGAAAAATTCTGAATGAATACATCTTTGTGAACATGATTCCCACTTGTAGGATACTTCAAATTTAAAACAAACTCCTAATTTGGGAAAAATCAGTGCACTGCTTTTGGCATCTCGAAGTCTCGAGGTAGACTTCGAGATGCTAATTGCTAGAGCTGTTAGATGTAAAATTAAAATAGGTTTATAACGGATCACATTATCTACATAATTATTTAAACATTACTGTGTATGAATACCCCATCAGCAGATCTCAAATTAGCTGTCTAACACAGATAACAGATCCAGAAGACCAAGGTTTTCCCTAAGAGATATAGTAAGTATGTAAGAGGAAGCTACAAACACTGCCAAAGAAATTGTACCCTAAAATTAAAATTACCTTAAACATTCAAAATCCACAACAACCTTTCGAAAAAAAGCAATTGAATCTAATTCTACTTTGTAAAATGCAAAGGACTATAATTAAGAATAAAAGTAGAAACATAATTTTACTATGTTCTAATGTTTTTAGATTAGAAAGCTACAATTAAGAAAATATTTAGAGATTGTCTCACGCAAAGTAAGTCACAGGAAGAAGGAACGAATTTTGAATAATAAATAAAGACATTATGTTAACTATACCATCTGTCTCCTCTGTCTTTCTACTTTTGATTCTACAGATTTTCCCGGTGTGTTCACAGGCCATACTCTTCCAGACTGATCTGTTTTAACAAGGATCACTTCTTGATGGTCTTCCTTCTATGGAAAGATTGAGAGATAACTTTTGAAATTATTGTGAAGAATGTTGAATGTTTATATTTAATAACAAAAAAGTGATTAAAAAAAGATTCCCACTTTCATATATTACTATGGATTATTTTAGGATCTCCAGGATTTTAGTCATCTATCATACTAGAAAATGACTATAATCTTTTCAAGAAAAAAGGTGGGAAAAAATACCTAAAATTTAGTTATTTAAAAAAATAAGCAATCACCAAAGTAAAAAGTTAAATAAAATATTCATTTAGGTAATAATAAAAGATGACAAAATACCAACAGTCAACTAGACAGTATATAAGAGTATTCATTACATATGAAGATGTCATATTTAATGTATGCTTTTTCAATCTGAAGATCCTATTAAAATTTAATTATAATAAACAAAAGAACTAAATGACAAAACAATCTTGTTAAATTAGCTACTATAATGATACTCCGCATAAATTTCTTCTTTCCATTAGCAGCCCTCAAATGCTTTCCACTTCTATGATTTTTCAGAGGAAGTTATATCCCATATACTTTCAAGTCATAATCTTTTTCCTACAAAGTTTTAGCCAAATAGGTGCCTAGCACAGCACAGAACAAGAGTAAACTTTATTCTGTGATTAAAAAGGGATGTTAACGACCACAAGGAGGCCGCAATGGAGGTAACATAGCAACAGCGACTATAACTCTTTTCTTCCAAGAATATAGCTATAAACAGGATTGCCAGATCTTAAGACAATTTATACTTAGCTTCCTGAGGAATCACCAAATTCTTTTCCAGAGCTGTTGCACCATTTTACATTACCATCAACAGTGAGCAGAAAAAAAGCTCAGTTTCACAAGCGACTGCATAGCCCCATCTAATATCTAATATCTGGAGAGAAAATAGTGCACCAGGAAGACTATATGGATTACTGTGAGTAATAAGATGCCATACTGATCTCTAGTGCCTCTAAGCTCAGGTCCCTAGTTTTAAACCAGCTGAAATTGGAGTGATTTTAAAAATGGCTCCGGAGGAAGTGTAAACTAAGTATCAAGTTGCCCTATCACCCAGGAATAGTACTACTTGGTATATACCCAGAAGAAGAGCTGAAAGCAATGACACAAACACATTTGCACCCCAATGTTCATAGCAGCATTATTCACAATCGTCAAAAGATGGAAGCAAATCAGATGCCCATCAACAGATGAGTGGATCAGCAAAATGTGGTATATACATACGATGGAATATTATGCAGCAGTAAAACGAAATGATGTCCTGAAGCACATGACAAGATAGATGAGCCCTGAGGACATAATGCTGAGTGAAATCAGCCAGACACAAAAGGATAGATACTGTATGACTTCACTTTTGTGACCATGGTAAAGGGAAAATCAGAGGCTTATAATACAGAATATAGGGGATTTAAACATACATAGAAGCTAGAGATGGGTGAACTGTGAGCTAATGAGGTTGAACTCCAATGTAAGGGAAAAGATAGGAGGGAAGGTGGTTCTGTAGTGGGTCTATAAGTAATAGTACCATATGGAAGATGAACAAGATCGAAAGGGGTTGTACAGACCTATGTGTCCCACTGACTCACGCTAGAAATATGAATGAATTCTCGCAAGAATTACTTCGAAGATATGATTCTTGTACAAATAGTGTTTAAGTCCAGGGTACAGGGGGAAAACTGCTATTGCATGCTATGAGCTATGTTCAAAAGGAAACCATCAGGACTACCACAGCAACAGCAGCGGCAAATCAGATGGGGAGGGACAAGACTTAAGAGGA
Source organism: Tamandua tetradactyla (assembly GCF_023851605.1). NCBI lineage: Eukaryota > Metazoa > Chordata > Mammalia > Pilosa > Myrmecophagidae > Tamandua > Tamandua tetradactyla. The sequence continues at coordinate 34,598,752 of NC_135334.1, read as the reverse complement.
GGTTTAGATTTCTTATTTGGTGAGGATGTGTTTATTGGTTTTCTTTCTCTTGGGAACAATGAAATTATCTAAAATTGAGAATGTTAATGGACTGCAGACTTTGGGCCCTCTACAAGATGCCCAATGAATGCAGGTGGCTGAAGGATGCACTGGAGGAAAAGTAGACTGGTGAACAATGATGTATACTTATGAAAGAAGGTTGTGCTGCTACAAAAAGGAATAAAGTCGTGAGGCATGCAACAATGTGAATGAACATGTGGGACATTTGGTGAGACAATATAAGCAAGAAGCAAAAGAGCAAGAATGATATGGTCACCTTTAGAAAATACTTATAAGAAAACAGGGACCTAGACTGCAAGCTTTTACAGCAGACACATTAAGTTCCGGAGTGGTGATTATTATTTCGGGATTTGGAGAGGCTGTTTTATATATATAACCTGATATTTAGAGATAAGAATGAAGCCAAACAGATTGGGGTTAAAGTAATTCAGAACATAGTGGTAAGGAAGACAGTGTCTATATTTTAGAACAACACATAACTCTTTGAGACCAATGGAAGAAAGGTTTATTTGGTCTGGAACTAAAATTTTCTGTAGTGCATAATTTAATTCAACCTATCGGTATAGCTCATTTGAACAACTGAAACACAGGGAGCACAGAATAAGAGGTCCTTTAATCTTGTATAGATTATCATAATGCCTGGATACATCCTAGAGTAAATTAAGCAGATAATCAAAAACTATTTGCAAATCCCCTGAAGGATGGTAGAAAGAATATGGAACTATTAATCCTTACCATCAGGGAATTCCCTGATATCGTGTCAAACTTTAGGGACACCCAATCAACAGGCCACACCCTCGGTCATGAGGCTTACTCTTTTGAAGCTTATGTAGGTAGAAGAGAACCCTAGACTACCTATAGGTATGCCTAAGAGTTACTTCTGAAGGACATTTTTTGTTGCTCAGATGTGGCCTCAGTCTCTCTAAACCCAACTCTGTAAGCGAAATCACTGTCTTTTCCCCTACATGACATTCAAGGGTGAAAGTCTCCCTGGCAATGTGGGAGATAACTCCCAGGGATGAATCCAGACCTGGCACCATGGGATCAACAATTCCATCCTGACCAAAAGGGGGAAAAGAAGTATAATTAATGAAGCATCAGTGGCAGAGAGAGTTGAAATAGAGTCGAGAGGCTACTCTGAAGGTTGCTCTTACACAAGCTTCAGTTAGACCTTGCTACCTATCATAACCTGCCAACCCCCAACGAGGACCATTCCAGTTAATCTTAAAGCACAGCTAGGGTAATATATAAGATTCCATAAGAGTTCATGCACTAAAGTAACTTTCCAGAAACCTACAACCTCCAGATGGGTCCCTGGTCCATATAAGTCCTCAAATCCAGCCAAGTCTGTCCAGAACGTCAGATAGTTCCATCTCCCTACCCCATATTAGTGACAGACCCTTCCCATATCAAAAATTTAGAATCGCCATAGCCCAAACACCCCTAAAGAAACAGATGGAAGGATCAAAGATGATGGTGGAGTTATACAGAGAAGATAGGATTTATCAAATGAATATGAATGCTGAGCCACTCAATTGATATCTTGTTTAGTTTCCAGTATCTTAGAGCAACTAGACATAAAACCGTAAAAATGTGGACAAACTCTGAAATATATTCTACAACTAATTGTGGTACTGTGCTTTGAAATTTAGTGTTTTTTTTCACAAAAAAAGAAAAAAGTTGATTGTGGTGATTAAAAAATATTTAAGCCTCTAGCCTCCTATATTCTGGAGTAGCTAGAAGGAAAAATCTGAAAGGATCATGTGGTGGCCCATGACAATCTCTGGGATCTGTCCTGCAACTTCTTGTTAAGGCATGCTTTGAAAACTACTGCTTTTTTGGGCGGGCCACAAGGCAGAGTTCTCGCCTGCCATGCCAGAGACCTGGGTACAATTCCCAGTGCCTGCTCATGCAAAAAAAAAAATTATTGCTTTTTTTATTTCTTTGCTTTGTTTATATGTTACTCTATACAATAAAAAAGTGAAAAATTGATTTATTTAACCTCAACACTGTAAGGACCCAAGTAAGCCTTTGACTTCTATCAACATTTATTTCCTTGCTGATCTCATACAGTACCACGGATTTAAATATGCTCCAACCTAGGCTTCTTCCAGCTCCACACTATAACCAACTGCAGATTTGACATCTCTGGTTGTTCTACATCTAAATGGCATCCAAACTCAATATAACCAAAACAGAAGTTCTAATCTTTACCCCCAAATCTGCTCCTCCTCTTTCTCAAATAATGACCACTCTATTCTTTCAACAGCTCAAGATAAAAATCTTGGGATCCTCTTTGACGCTTCTCTTTATCTCATATCTCACATCTAAGCAATCATAAATATCCTTCTTTCAAAATACATACAGAAAACATATAAAGAATATCTAATCAATTCTATCTACCCCTCTAGGCAACTATCTTGATCAAGGCCACCATCACCTCTTATCTTTATTGCAAAAACCTAACTAGACTCCAGCTTATTATCCTGCCATCTATTCTTAATCCAAAACCAAGATTGTCCAATCAAAATATATTCTCTGCTCAAAACGTTTTATTAGCTTTTCATCTCACTGAGATCAAGGACCCAATTCTTTATATGACCTTCAAAGCTTAATATGATCTGGCTTCCCACAGTCTCTCTGACCTGGATCACCGGCATTCTTCTTTCTGGTTCATTTGACTCCAGCACCACTGGTCTCCTTGCTGTTCTTCTTACACATCAGAAAACCCCCCACCTTAGGCCTGCTGTCTGTTTTCTATACCTGGAGTGTTCTTCACTCAGATATAGAGAAATACACTCCTTCATTTCCTTCAAATCCTTGCATCAACATCACTTTTTCAATAAGGATTACCTGTATATTCTATTTAAAACTGTAAGCCACCAATACATTTGACATCCATTCACCCTAATCTTTTACTGTGTGATCTATTTATCATTTATTGTCTCTCTTTCTCTCCTCCTACTTGAATGATGAATTAATCACTGGATAAAGTAATTTATTTGATATGAAACAGATATCTAATTCAAGTCTTTAGGGGAAGAATTTACAGACCAAAGGAGTTAACTAACTTTTACAAGGTTAAACAGTAAGTAGCAGAGTACAAAATAAAACCAGGTCTCCTTGGCACCAGGCTAAGGCTCTATTTCCAATGTAAGAAAATACATATGAAAACACATTTTTAAAGCAAGCATAACCCCCTCACACACACACACAGATAAAGAAACACCTTATATGAAAATATTACCAATGCAAAGTAGTATTATTTTATGTGCCTGCAAAGATAATTATGTGCCTGCAAACAAACTTTTATACCTTACCTCTTTCCCAGATTTTCTCGACAATATCTGTGTTGTAATTTCTTTGAACTTATTTGCCTTTTCAAGCTGAGCTTTAAGTTGTTCAGCTAATTTCTTCAAAAACAAAATGTGAAAAACAGATAAACATACACATACTTTTAAAAATTCTGCATTATAGAATATTTTCAATTTATATAACAGAAGGAAAAACAGCATAATGAACACCCATGCAGTCATCACCTAGCTTCAGTTGCGAACTCACAGCATAATATATTACTTTTTAATGCACTTATCTCAGAACTTCTTAAATTTCTGTGGCATTTGTTTATGCTTTAAAGGTAAATCATTACAAGGACATATTTTTGGAGAGGGTGTTGTTTGAAACTATATATACTCCAGAAAAGCCATGTTCATTCAATTCTGATGCAATCTCGTGGGGTCAGACCTATCGTTTAGGTTGTTTACATGGAGAAGTGACACACCTCAGTTGTAGGTGTGACCTTCTGATTAGATGGAAATGTGACTCCACCCATTCAAGATGAGTCTTGATTAGTATATTGGAGTCCTTTAAAAAGGGAGACATTTTGAAAAACACAGATGCTTCTCAGCTGACACAGAAACAATGCAGACGCAGACATCTAGAAATGTTTGGAGTGCCAACAGAGATACGTGGAGTGCCAACAGAGAGAGCAGATGCCTAGACAGGGATAACTGGAGATAGAGAGCCCAGCAGATCGTACCATGGGCCTTCTTATGAAATACAATGTGCCTTCCCATGTTACAGACATAGGCTTTTCTTCAGAGTCAAGGTATATTTCACTGGATGCCTTAGTTGGGTCATTTTTGTGGCCTTAGAAATGTAAACTTGTAACTTAAAAAATCCCCTTTATAAAAGCCATGACATTTCTGGTTTATTGCATTCCAGCAATATTAGCAAACTAAAATAAGGGGACAGGAAGATGAAGGAATTATATAACCTTAAAGCTAACATTTTTATAATTCCTTAGATATTATAATCTTACAATATTTAAAACATGGGTTAAAAAAAGGAAGCCATTATAAGATATAAAATATTGCCTTTTGTATTGTCGATAAGCAATTTGGATAAAAATTCTGAATATATTTCATTTTTATTCTGAATAAATTTATATTTAAAAATTGACATATAAGGCAACAAGCCAATAAGTTAAAAATTAAACAAAAAGGATTTATGTGACAAGCAAAGAATAGCATTTACTACTAAAGTGGTTCCATCAACACAATAATATTTCTTTTAATATAAGCTAACCTCCTACCTAGGTGGCCTCTCTCAATTTTAGCTAATTCTTCAGTGCTTTCAAAATTCAAATTTCATTTTCTTGCTATTGTTGTTTTTGTTAGTTTCTCTCTCTCTTGCAAGTTCTGGGTTGAGTTGAAGTTGAGTATTATGAAGGTCCAGATTCAGAGAAAAACAGCATCTAAAAGATTTGCCTTTATAAGACATACAAACTAATAAATAGAAATGTCTTGTGAAGACCTTTTGTTCTGCCAAAGTGTATTGCACTGACAAATAAATAAAAAATAAAAAAACTTTTAAATAATTACTTTAAGGTGAATGAATACCTATGACCATGAGTGAATCTATTCTGTCAAGACATGGAAAGTTGTCTGACTTTCTATTTGCTATGTGCAACATAACGTATTATGAGTGCTTACTCCAGCAGGCATGTGACAGACCTTCGATATAATAAATAAATAAAATTAAAGCAGCGGCTCTTATCAAATCATTCCTATTTCTATTCAATTTTTAGGTAAAATAGTTTTAAATTACAACATCATGGCATTAAATGAACTTGTAATTGAGAAATTAGGATTTAAGGAATGATTTTGATTACTGAATCAAATGACAGAAAGTAATACCTGAAATCCAAAACTATGATTCAGCTGTCCTGGTATGTGAAATTATTGTAAAAGCCCTTATCTTGTGCCTTTGTGACTTTAAGACCCGCTACTCCCTTTATCTGGTCATTTTCTTGAAGGGGATAGTCCTAAGACTATTGAAGTATTTGAAGTCAGCCATTAACTAGTTTCAGCCCTGGACATTTGTAAATCCTATGAGCTAGACTCTGATTTTAAAAGATCACTTGTCTCCCTTCCTTTGGGCCTATACCTATAGTACTGAAGTGATGGCTCTGCCTCCCTTCCTTTCAGCTTCTGTTCACCCATTGAAATGATAATGATAAAACTGTCTCCTTTTCTGTATTGAACTAGCTGTTCAAAATGACCTCATCTCCCTTTGCTAAAATCCTCAAAAACTTTGAACCCCCTAAACTCATTTTGCGCCACTAGGCCATATGCTCTCCTACTACACGCCTAGTAATAAACTCTTTCTCTCTTTGAATCCCCGATGTCTCAGGAACTGGTTGAGTGTCAGGCAAAATAATCTACAGCCTTCATCCAGTAACAAGACAACCTATATAAAGCACCTGACACAATATCAAGCACAAAACATTGGTTTAAAACTTGGATAAATGAATTAACCACCCTTTTTTAGGAATTCATTTTTTAGGTTAGGAATTCATTTTTTAGGTAAGGGAAATGAAGAAAGTAGTAAGTATTCCTAGGAATACATGCCTAAAAGGGGAAAGAAGACAGTTTTATCTTTATCTCTCTCAAATACATTCAATAAGTTAGAAATTCAAGAATAGAGCAAATGGCAAAGTAAAAAACAAATTTTAAAAAAGTAGGTAGTTCCTTAGCATCTCATACTTCAGAAATCTGACAATGTAAGTAGATCATTCATTTAGCAGTGGACAGAATACTGTTCCTAAAAATGTTTAAGAACTTCTTTAAGGAATCAACAAACAATAGTTATTTTCAAAGCGTGGTATATCCACAAAGCTAAGGAACTTCCAAAATTACTCTTAAGATGTTAAATACTTAATCACTATTTTCCCAAAGAGCAAAATATACAAGTCTTACCATATTTCCCATCATCTCTGCCTTGATAATCTTGGCACCCAACTTGTTCTTCTCATCAACACTCAGAATATGGATGGACTCATCCTCTGAACTTCTGTTTGAACAGAACAGATCAAGAGGATATGAAATATAGTTACAGTGCAAATAACAACATCAAGACTCAAATGTTCTTTCAATTGACCTCAACAAAGCATTCAGTATCAACAGAAGATCAAGATCCTAATATATAAAAATGTTCTGCCATAAATCAATAGTTTGTGGTTCTCTGTTCCATCTCATGTGTGGCCCGTGATAGGGAACAAGCTGCCTGACAAAATCCACTACTAATAAGAAGACTCAATCAATAAATCCACAATTCTTCGTTATTTAATATTACCATACTCATTCTAAAATGGAAACAAACAGAAAACACTAGAGTAAGGCCATAATTCTAGACATCTGGGAAAACTCTTCTCATTTAATGTGATAAACTATTGATAACCTAAGAAACTGTAACCAGGATATTATATGTTCAACTATATTCAAAGAAGAAAAGCAATGATCATGTGCACTTTTGCAAAGGCAGTCCAGAATTAAGATCTCAAACTGAGATCATGTCCCAAAATTCCACTATGGAGCATTACAGAAGAAAAGAGAAAGTTCCAGATAGGGTCAGATTCCTGCCCCACTCAAAGTTGTCCCAATTACTGCATTAAGAGAGACCTAGGGCTATGATGTAGGGAGTGGGAAGCCAGGCAGGGCTTGGTGAACTTTGCTGAGTAAAGAAGACATACCTAAGAGTCCAGGGAGACTGAGGAAGCTAGAGTTTATACAAAAGAGTACCAGAGAGGAGCTCCCTTGACTATTCAAAGAAAAACTAACTTAGGCTATGGAAAGAAGTTTCCAAAAGGACTTGAGAAGAAGCATTCAGCACTCACAAAGGCCTGTAAACAGTGCCCAGCCCCAATGGCCAAAGAAACTTCATGATTCTGAAAGCACTGGGTAGAGTAGGCTCTTGCCTCACTGGAGGGGATTAAGTCCTAGACTAAATGCTGCTCTGGTCCCACCTCACAAATCTTAAAAGCAAGAACCAAAAGGATTAAGTGGTTTCCAAATAACTTAATCACATTCCAGAACAAAGCTCAAAATTATTTATAGGAGAGGAGTGATAGCATCAATATGGCGACATAAGACATCCTCTGGAAAAGTCTCTACTCAAAAACAGCTAATAAAAAGGACAAATAACCACCTGCTTGGAACTGTGGAGGATAACTGAGACTGGAGAAGGATGTCAAAAATGCTGAACATAAGAAAAAGAAAAAAATACCAATAAAGGTAGGAGATCTACAGCCTGGACCCACCAGCACTGACCTCTCCAGCTCACTAGGTCCTGGCCAGATTAAGATTCACACAAGGGTGGCACAGCTCAGGTCTTTCTGCCAGATGCAGACCATAAAGCCATTCACAGCAGCCAGTTAGAACCCCAGGTAAAGGGAACAAAGTATACAGAGACCCAGGGCACAGCACAGTAGACAACTAGTACACCTACACAAAAAAGGCAACCAGGAAATAAAAGAGACCATGAAGAAAGTTAGCAAGGAGTGTACACACTCAGCACAGTCTCTGTTTGCTGAAACATCTAATCAAAAATCAGAATTTTTTGGATTGAATCAATCTGCCTCCACAGAGAGGGATATCCCAACAGGAAAGTAATAAGATGCATAAAAACCTCACAGAAATACAAAGCGGGGAATGGAGGGAGATGGAACTGCTATAAGGCAGGACAAATTTCAAAGCAGAAAAAATACAATAAAAATGGTGCACTGTGTAAGGGAGAGATGTTAAATCTCAAGTGCTGGAGAAAATAATACACAAAAACAAATCAAAGAGATCAGAATTCCTACAGAAGGAATAGAGGAAAGGTAATTTTGTCTAAGAGGTGAAACAACTGCACCTAAAAAGGCAATCTTAAGAATCGTATCACATATCCAGGGCAAGAATCAAGTGCAGAAGATCTGAAATCAGAACAGTTAAACATGGGCTACTTTAAAGGCCCTGTATAAGATGGACCAAGGGTCAAAGAAGAGCCTTTTATTGTAGCCAAACTACAATGAAACCATAGGCAAGAGGGAGAAAAGATCTTCAGAGTTAGAATATTAAAATAATCTGATACCTAGACATTAGCAAAAAAAAAAAAAAAATGCAAGCTATATTAAGAAAAAGGAAGATATGGCTCAATCAAAGGAGACATTAGTTTTTCAGAACAATTAATCAAAGAAGTTCAGGCAAATTTCCTAAATCAACTTAAGAAGAAAAAGAATAAAATGGATAGAAATAAACTAATGATAGAGAGCTAAAGGAGATATAGGATTTTAAGAAGATAATGTGTAAGATAAAAAATGAAAGATATTATACAAACCTCTTTTTCAGACCACAATGAAATGAAGCTGGAAATCAATAACAGGCAGAGAGCTAGAAAATTCACAAATACATGGAAGTTAAACAACACACTCTTAAACAATCAGAGGGTCAAAAATGACAATGAAAGAGAATTCAGTTAATCTCTCGAGTGGAATGAAAATGAGAACATAACTTATCAAAACATATGGGATGCTGTGAAGGCAATGCTGAGAGGGAATCACACAGCCCTAACTACTTACATTTAAAAAGAAGAAAAGGCTAAAATCAAAGACCTAACTGCACATCTGGTGAACTAAAAAAAGAACAGCAAACTATCAAAAACAAGTAGAAGGAAAGAACTAATAAAGAGCAGATGTAAATGAAACTGAGGTAAAAACAACAACAACAACAAAAATAAACACAGAGCATTAGCAAAATCAGAAGCTGGTTCTTTGAGATGATCAATAAAATTGATAAACCCTTAGCTAGATTGACAAAGAAAACAGAGAGAAGATGCAAATAAATAAAATCAGAGATGGGGTGTGAAGGGAGACATTACTACTGACCCCACAGAAATAAAAAGAATATTAAGAGGATATTATGAACAACTATATGCCAACAAATTAGACAACCTAGAAGAAATCAACAAATTCCTAGAAACACATGAACAACCTATAATGCCTCTAGAAAAAATAGACGTCAACAGACCAATTACAAGTAGAAATCAGTCATCAAAGACCTACCAACAAAGGAAGCCCAGGAGCAGAATGGCTTCACAGGTGAATCCTATAAATCATTCCAAGAAATATTAATACCAATCCTTCTCAAACTCTTCGAAAAAATTAAAGAGGAGGGACCACTACCTAACTCATTCTCTCAGGCCAATATCACTCTAATACCAAAGGCAGACATTACGAGAAAAGACAATATGCAACAATTTCTCTAACAAATCCAGAATTATTTCTTGATAAAAACACTTCAAAAGACAGAACTAGAAGGAAACGTTCTTAACACAAGAAAGGGCAGATATGAAAATGCACAGCCAATATCATACTCAATGGTGAAATACTGAAAGCTTTCCCTCTAACATCAGGAACAAGACAAAGATGCCCACCTTGTCACCACTGTTATTCAACACTGTACTAGGAATTCTAGCTAGAGCACTGAAACAAGAAAAAGAAATAAAAGGCATTAATATTAGAAAGGAAGAAGTAAATATTTCACTATTTGCAGATGACATGATATACAGAAAGTCCCAAAAAAATCTACAGCAAAGATATAGGAGCTAATAAAGGAGTTCAGCAAAGTGGTGGGATACAAGATCAACATGCAAAAATCAACAGTGTTTCTATACACTAGCTACTAAGACATAGAAGTAAATCAAGAAAAAAATTCCATTTATACTGCAACTAAAAGAATAAAATATCTAGGAATAAATTTAACCTAGGATGTAAAAGACTTACACAGAATACTACAAAACATTACTGAAATAAATCAAAAAAGACCTAAATAAATAGAAGGACATTCCATGTTCATGGATTAGAAGACCAAATATTGTTAAGAGTCAATTCTAATCAAATTAATGTACAGATTCAACCTAATCTCAATCAAAATTCAAACATACTATTTCCAATAGTCCAGAAATGGAATTATAAAATTTATTTGGAAGGGTAAGGGGCTCCAAATAGCCAAAAGCATCTTGAAAAACAAGAATGAAGTTGGAGAACTCACACTGCTTGCCTTTAAAGCACATTACAAAGCTACAGTGGCCAAAATAGCATATTCCTGCCATAAACACAGATATATTGATCAAGGGAATCAAAATGAGTTGAGAAATAGACTTCTATTATCTATGGCCAACTGATATTTGGCAAGGCTGCCTAGTCCACTCAATTGGTAAAGAATAGTCTCTTCATCAAATGGTACTGAGAGAACTGGATATCAATATGCAAAAGAAAGCATATTCTTACACCTTACATAAAAAATTATCTCAAAATGAATCAAAGACTTAAGTATAAGAACTAGGACTATAAAACTCCTAAATGAAAATGTAGGGGAGCATCTTCAGGGTCTTATGTTAGGCAATGGTTTCTTAAATTTAAACTAAAGCATAAGCATGCTAAAAAGAAATGAAGTTGTGAGGCATGCAACATTGTGAATGAACTTGTGGGACATTTGGTGAGGCAAAATAAGCCAGAAACAAAAGAGCAAATATTGTATGGTCTCATTTAGAAAATTCTTATACGAAAACAGGGACTATAGCAGTCACATTTAGTCCAGAGTGGCAATTGTTATTTCTGGATTTTTAGAGGTTGTTTTAAGTATGTATAACCAGGTATTTAGACATAAGAACGAAGCTGATCAGGTCGGGATTAACGTAATTCAGAATATAGGGGTAAGGAAGACATTGTCTGTATTTTAGAACCTCACCTACTCTTTGAGACCAAAGGAAGAAAGGTTTGTTTTGTCTAGAACCTAAATTTCCTGTAGCACATAATCTAACTCAACCTGTCTATATAGATAACTTAAATAATCCAAACACAGGAAGCCCAGAATAAGAATGAGTACCTTTAATTCTGTTTAGCTTAATGTAATGCCTGGATAAATCCTAAAGTGTATTAAGCAGATAATCAAAAAGTGCTGGCAAAGTCCCTTGAGGAATGGGAGAAAATATATAGAACTATCAAACTTTCCCAACAGGGAAAACCCCTAATACTGTGTCAAACATTAAGGACACACAAATCAATAGGCCAAGCCCTTGATCTTGAGGCTTACTCTTGTGAAGTATGTAGTGAAAAAGCTTAGCCTACCTACAGGTATGCCTATCAGTTACTTCTGAAGAACCTCTTCTGTTGCTCGGATATGGCCTCACTCTCTCTAAGCCCAACTCTACAAGTGAAATCATTGCCCTACCCCCTAGTAGGACATGACATTCAGGGCTGAAAGTCTCCCTGGCAACATGGGATGTGACTCCCAGGAAAGAGCCTGGCCCTGGTACCATGGGATCAACAATGCCATCTTGACCAAAAGGGGGAAAAGGACCTTAGCAAATAAGGTTTCAGTGGCTGAGAGAGTTCAAATAGAGTCGAGCTGCTACTCTGGAGGTCACTCTTATGCAAGTTTCAGCTAGACATTGTTATCTATCATGGCTCACCAAACCCCAACCAAAACTATTCCTGCCAATCCTAAAGAACACCTAAGGCATTATTTATGATCCCACAAAGGTTCCATGTACTAGGGTAACCTTCCAGAAACCTACAACATCCAAATGGGTCCCTAGACCAGATAAGTTCTGAAATGCAGAGGGGCTAGCCTCTCCAGAATATCAACAAGTTCCATCTCCCTATCCCATATTATTAACATCCCCTTCCAACATAAAAAAGCTAGAATGGACACAACCCAAATACCTCTAAAGAGTGGGAGAAAGATCAAAGGAGATTGTAGAGTTATTCAGAGAAGGTAGGGTTTAACAAATGAGTATGATTGTTGAATCATTATATTGATATTTCTTTTAGTCTCCTGTATCTTAGAGCAGCTAGAAGTAAAAACCTAAAATTATGGAATTGTAACCCATATCAAATTCTGAAATCTGTTCTACAACTAATTGTTGTGATATGCTTTGAAATGTTTTTTATATATATTTTCACAAAAAAAGAAAAAAGTTGATTGTGATGATAAAAAAAAGAGAGAAAAAAAGTTGATTGTGATGATATATTCTGGAGCTGCTAGAAGGAAAAATCTGAGAGGATCATATGGAAGCCCATGACATACTCTGGGATCTATCCCATAACTACTTCTGAAGAGTGCTTTGAAAACTATTGCTTTTTTCTTTCTTTGCTTTGTATATATGTTATAATATACAATTTAAAAAGTTAAAAAAAAAGCACTCAATCCAAATAAAATTTTTTGTTAAGTAGAAAAAAGAGAACAAAGAGCACAAGATAAAAAGCAAAGATCAAATTACAGATTTGAATCTAATCATATCAATAATCACATTATATATAAATGAGCTAAACTTAGGAATTAAAAAGCAGAAATTGTCAAATTGGATAAAAAAAAAGCAAACCTCAACTACGTGAAATGCATTTTAAATATAAAGACACAATAGGTTAAACACAAAAGATGTAAAAAAAAATATACCACATTAATTCTAGTCAAAAGAAACCTGAGGTAGCTACACTAACAGTTAAATAATGAGCTTACTAAGTAAAAAATATACATATAATACCAGAGATAAAGAAGATCATTTCATATTAAAAAAAGAGGTCAATCCATCCAGAGATGATAAGAATCCTAAACGTTATACATCTAATAAAAAAGCTTCAAAATACATAAAACAAAAAAATGACAGAACTGCAATTCAATGCATGAAACCAAAAAACTCTCTCAGTACTCACAGTGCAAGTAAACAGGAAATAAACAAGGATATGGAAAACATGAACACCATCAATCAAATTAACTTATTGACGTTCATAGAACATCTACCCAAAAACAGAATATACAATATTTTCAAGTACATATAAAACATCTGCCAAAACAAACCATATCCTGGACCACAAAATAAGTCTCAATAAATTTAAAAGGAATCAAATAATAGAAAGTTTGTTTTCTGATACCAGTGAAGTTAAACTAGAAATCAGTAACAATAAGAACTCTGGAAAATCTGCAGTATTTGGAAACTAACTAGCATATATGTAAATAACCTATGGGTCAAAAATAAATCAAAGGAAATTAGAAATTATTTTGAACTGAATGAAAATATAAACCCAAATCAGAATTTGTGGGATGCTGTTAAAGAATTACTTAAGGGGAAATTTATAGCATAAAATAACAAGAAAATAAGAAAGATTGTGAATCAGTAAGCTCACCCGCTTAAGAATAAGTAGTAAATTAAGAATTAAGAATAAGTAGAATAAGAGTAAATTAAACCCTAAGTTAGCAGAATACAAGAAATAATTAAAATCATAATGGAAATTAATGAAATCGAAAACAATAAAAAAGCCAGTGAAACCAAAAGCTGGTTCTTTTGAGACAACCAATAAAACTGATAAACCTCTTGCTCGACCTATCAAGAAGGTACAAATTATTAATAAAGGAATATGAGAGGTAACATCACTACATACTCCAAGCATTTTACAAAAAGATTCCAGATGGCAAATAGGCCCATGAAAAGATGTTCAACATCATCACTCATAAGGGAAATGTAAAGCAAAACCATAACAAGATACTACTATACACCAGGAGAATATCCAAAATTAAAAGAACACCACATCAAGTTCTGGCAAGGATGTGGAAGAACTAGAAAATAAATAATGCTATTGGTAATGTAATATGGTACAACCACTTTGGAAAAGTTTAACAGTTTCTTAAAATTTAATCATACAGTTACCACATGATTCTAGTTATTTCTCCACTAAGTTTTTACCCTAAAGACAAAAAAGCACACATCCATACAAAATTTTGTACATGAGTTCAGAAAAGCTTTTTTATAGCCAAAACAGGAAACAATTCAAATTTCCACCAAGAGGTGAATGGATACACAAATTATGGTATATCCATCAGTGGAATATTACTTATCAGTAAAAAGGAAGAAGCTATTGATTAATGCAGCAACATGAATTTCAAAATAATTATTCTCAAAGAAGTTAAATAAAAATGAAGAGTATATAATATATGATTCCACTTATATAAAACTCTAGAAAATGCAAACTAGACTAGAATGAAAGAAAGCAGACAGGTGGTTGCCTGGGTAGGGGAATGGAGGATAGGTGAGGCAAGAGAAAAGGATTATGAAGGGGCACCAGGAAACTTTGGGGAACGATGGTTTGATGGGTATACACACATTTCACATTATATAAATATATGCAGTTTATTACATAATAATTATACTCAATAAAGCTGGTTTAAAAACACTCAAAGGGGATAAGAAAAAAACTTAAAAGTAGAACTATCTAATCTCTACCATATCAAATATAAAAGACTTATCTGTAACATTACAAGTTTTCCCAAATTCCTAGATTTTATCATACATTATTGAAATCAACTTAATCAAGTTTGCAACATACATTCTGAGCTAGTAATATGCAGCATATAGACAGAATTTAAATCAAAACTTTACTCCTCTATATATGGAAATTTTTTGTAAATACTAAATTTCTTTTGGGCAAAGGAAATAGAAACCTTTGAGCTGAAAAACAAAACAAAACATGATATTAATTGCTACAGAAATCTCATATTAGTGAAAGAAAGGCAATATTCTGATGCTTAGACTAAGAAACCTAAAATAAGTTAGGTAAAGCACAATTAGAAAGTAACATAGTTTTGTTCACCACATGTTCTTTCAGTTTACATTTTTAAAAGCAATTAAAATGAACAGTAGGGGCACTGCATCTGTGTAAGCAGGGGAACCTTTTTACTTTTCATATAACTTTGTGGAGTGAGTAACTATCATTAGTTGCACTTTTCTATAAGGAAAATATTTTTCATTAATTTTTTATTGTACTTCAAATATTATTTACTTGAATTTTCATACCAATCATATTTCTATAAAGATTGACTTACTAATCAAACACCAGTTTTCTCAATTTGAATTTTCCCCACACAATCAATTTTCTAAAAGTCTAGGCTTTGAAGATTTACTGTCCTTTATGTCCATTATATGGAAATTCTAACTATTAGTCAAATTCTTACATGTACGTATAATGTAAAATAAATTGAAATTACAGTTCATGCCCTTTCTAAAGAGAATCAGTGCAATTATTTTCCCCTGAAGTTTGTGCTGGTCCCTGGGTCTGACTCTCAAACTCTCATTTCCTAAGTGAGAAACCCCTGGCTGTTTCTTTCTTTCTTTCTTTCTTTTTCTCAGTTTGCTCTGCTTTATTTTTATCCTTTATTATGATTTCACAGTCCACTGTGAAAGATTCAAGTTAAAGCTGTTTCAAAAACTAAACAGAAACTAAAATAAAAGGTCTATACTGTATATTAAATCTTGCAATTTGAAAGACTTAAAAACCTTAAGAAAAGTCTCCACATTCAGGTTTGCCAAAACAAGTAGAAAAGGACATATTAAGTAAGACCATGCCAGAGATTGGGTGTTAGCCATTAAGTGTTAAAGGTTAAGAGCATAACCAGAACATGTAAGCCCTGGCTGCTTTTCCTTCTACTTTTTCTGTTCTTCTTTACTTTCCTGTACTTAATATCCAATCAGGTTTCTCCCCCCAACAAATGATGTCTAGTTCATCCACTTGTCATCTTAACACCACCCAACTAAGGAAATAAGAATCCAAAGAAAGGTAAAATGACTAAGGAAATGAGTTTCCCAATATTTCTCCATCTTTTCTGTTATTCCATTAGGCATTTACTATAATCCAGATGCAGGATAAGGCTGCACAGGATTTCCTGCTGAGTTTAATCATTCAGAAAGTAAGCAATTTTGCAAGCAATCTTAAGTTTAATAAGATAAACTTTTGATAGATAAAATCTACTTGTCAATACATTTCCTTCTTTTGAGGAAAATGTTTCCAGGGATGTTATCACAAACTACCATATCAAATGTCAAAATGTAAATAGATACATGCTTATAACAGATATGAGTAAAAATAAAAGTATCAATACCTAAAAACAGAGTATAATGAAATTTTCAGTTCCTGAAGCAAACTCTTTATGAAGCACTAAAAGCTATTTATTTCAATAAGTACCTCCTTGCAGCTCCCACACAAGAATTCAAGGGGCCACGAATGAGAAGCTTTTTCACTAGGCCATAGAAGGCAACTCAAACTCCTCCTGTCCATCTCCATGTTCACTCCTTTTAGTTCAGGTCTTCTTGTCTGTCAGCTAAATTAAAGGAACAGCCATCTAATTGGTAATCTTGTCTCAAGTCTACTGCATTTCACACTGCTTCTGGAATCTTTTTAAAATGCAAATCTGATATTTCTTTCTCATTACTCATAAAGTATTGTTCAACTCATGATTTCTGAAGCTGCTTATAAGGCGTACAAGACAATGCTTACAAAACATACCTGCTCATCTTCCTCCAACTCAACCATATTCTGTAAATTATTGAGAGGCTAGTGTAAGCTAACTAAGCACTCTATGAGGACTTAGAGATACAAAGACTAGAAAATATATACCATGCCCTGAGGGAGCTTCCGCATTCAACACTCCAAAATAGTGATGGCAAATGCTAACTATACCATGCTGGCTTACCTCTCCAAGTTGGTTGTTGTTCCCCACTTACTGAGTAATGGGTTCACATTTCAAAACTTCACCCAAGTATACCTATGCAACTTTCTCAGACCCTACTACCCCTACCCTTGCCCCAGAAGAATTAATCATCCCTTCCTTTGTGTTACTACTGTGACTTTAAGTACCCATATCATGGCATTTATGTGCCAGATTTGTTCACATGTCTACAGGACTACCTCTTCTTGAAGGCAGAACTGTGCCAATTATTTTCTTTTTTTTTGGGGGGGGGGGGCATGAAAGTCTCCGGGAATTGAACCCACATCTCTGGCATGGCAGGTGAGAATTCTGCCACTGAGCCACCATTGCACTACCTTGTGCCAATCATTTTTATATCGCCAAACATAAAACAGAACCATCTAGTAAATTTGTGAACAGCAGAATGAATTAGTCAAAATTCACCTTTGATGCAAAAAGTACCCCTTGTTACATAATTCCTTGTCACACCAATCTAGAAACTTAATCTTTTTTCAAACATGAGTGATTAAAAGAAACAAATGTTCGGTTTTTCAACCTTTTAGTATCCAAAAATCACCAAAGGGAACTGTGATGTGCACATGAACAAACAATTTTAGGGTAATTTGGTTCCAAAAGTTCAACATTTGTTGGTAATACTAAAATAATGTTTTTAATCTAGTAGTAGTAATGGTCATAAGAATGAGAGGCTATTTAAATTTTGTAGCTGTGTGTGACCCAAATTGTTGCATCACTTTTTTTTCTCTGAAGTTTTCAAACTCATTGTGATCTATATGCAGACCAAAAAGGACCATAACAGTCTATGGATCATATTTTGGAAAACAGTGACCTAATTACCCTGGATCCCACATTGATCTGCACTAACCGCAGGGATCTTGTTCAATTACCCTTTCTGTCATTTCTTTATATTTTTAACTTCTAAAATGGATAGAAGGATCCACACCAAAAAAAGAAAAAAAAGGGGATTGGAGGGTGAGAGCACTTCATTGAATCAATATGTCCCACATGTACATTCTATCTCTGCCACCTCATAATCCATAATCATAATTTAGTTCACTCAAATCTGACTTCTATATCCTCATTTACAATGTAAATATTCTTGATTAAGTTGCTACAGTCCTCTAACTTTGCCATTTCATTTTATTTTATTCTTCACTTTTTTGAGAACCTTTCCTCCACCCCGCAGACCTCTGGATGAAAACTTAAAGATGCAATCAAGGGAAAACAATGAAAGTAAACTGACATCTATCCAAAACCCACAAGTTTCAAGGAAATAACTGGAATCTCAAGAGTCTCTTAAAAGAGGTAACTTTCATTATCATGAAATTCTGAACCCACACAAATCAAAGGGGAAGAGGAAGTGGCATTTTCTCAAAGGAATTGAACTGTTTATTAGTGGATGGAAAGATACAGGGATAAATGGCATGATATACTACAATTACGAACATCTTTCATACTAGTTTTTTCAGTATTAACTGCTACTTTGACACACTTAACAATTACGGTGACAAATACATGAGGGCTGTTGGGCACACAATGACTGAAGAATGTACTGTTTATTTCATTAACATAGAAGCAAAGACACTACTCTACAGTAAAAAGCAGCGAACAGATGCTTCCTTATTTTCCCTAAGATTTTAGAATAACTACCAGATACTTTGAAAAGAAACATTACCATGACATCTGCAATTATCATACAAAAAGAAAAAAGTGAAAGCACTTCTCATTTTCCAGGATTACTGCTATACCTCAAAAGTCTTCTTTATAAGTAATTTCTAAAAAGCAAGTCCTATTTCCCCAGTAGAATATACTCTCTTTAAAATACACATATGCGCACATGCATACACACAATGCACACACACGAAATTGGCTGAAAACTTTTAAAGAAGGAATTAAAAGGGCTCTAGCCAAATGACATTTTGGAAACCTTGAGTGAGTGAATTGCAATTATTCTTCGCCTGCAGGGAGTGTTCTCAGATCTTATTCTTTTCTTACCAATTGTTCTCAAATTTTCTCCCCTACCTAAGGATCTGATGACTATACTCAAAGCCCATAGAATCTAGCATCCTTATCTTGTCCATCTAGACTATAATAGTAAACTCTGCCAATGATGACATTCAAATATTTAAAAATTATATTAAATAGGTTAATTCCTGATATGAAGTTAATAAAATCTACATTAAGAACATCATATTAATTTTTGTTCATGTCACATTACACTCAAAGGTTTCAAACTCCTGAAAGTACTTGGCTAATATATCTTCCAACAAAAAGAAAATAAAAATATATGCAAACACAATTTATTTCCAAGAATGATATGCTTAGAGTGCTTAGTAACACGGCCTACAATTGGAGAGTTTTTCCCTGCTGTTTAAGATAAACAACAGGGCTTGATAAATTTTATCATATTAAAGTGAGAATGAAAGATTGGATAAAAAAGAAAAGAAGAAAGGGATTTACAATGAAAAAGCAATGACAAAGACAATCTTTAACATGTAAAGAGCTTTCATAAATAAAGAACTCAAAAAGTAGGCAAATCTCTCTCCCAGCCAACACAACAAGCAAACTCACGGCCCTCCCCATCTCTACGTGGGACATCACTCCCAGGGGTGTGGACCTTCCTGGCATTGTGGAACTGAAATCCTAGATTGAGCTGGGACTCAACATCAAGGGATTGAGAAAACCTCCTGGACCAAAAACGGGAAGAGTGAAACGAGACAAAATAAAGTGTCAATGGCTGAGAGATTCCAAACAGAGTCGAGAGGTTATCCTGGAGGTTATTCCTATGCATTAAATAGATATCACCTTGTTAGTTAAGATGTAATGGAGAGGCTGGAGGGAATTGCCTGAAAATGTAGAGCTGTGTTCCAGTAGTCATGTTTCTTGAAGATGAATGTATAATGATACAGCTTTCGCAATGTGACTATGTGATTGTGAAAACCTTGTGTCTGATGCTCCTTTTATCTACCTTATGGACAGACAAGTAAAACATATGGAATAAAAATAAATAATAGGGGGAACAAATGCTAAAATAAATTTAGTTTGAAATGCTAGTGATCAATGAAAGTGAGGGGTAAGGGGTATGGTAGGTATAATCTTTTTTTTTCTTTCCTGTGTTCGTTCTATTTCTTTTTCTATTGTCTTTTTATTTCTTTTTCTGAATTAATGCAAATGTTCTAAGAAATGATGAATATGCAACTAAGTGATGATATTGTGAATTACTGATTATATATGTTGATGTTTTATTTGGTTTGTTAATTTTTTAATTAATAAATAAATTAAAAAAAACAAAAACAAAAAGAATAAGGAATAGGGGGAACAAACGTTAAAATAAATTTAGTTTGAAATGCTACTGATAAATGAAAGTAAGGGGTAAGGGGTATGGTATGTATAATCTTTTTTTTCTGTTATTGTTTTATTTCTTTTTCTGTTGCCTTTTTATTTCTTTTTCTGAATTGATGCAAATGTTCTAAGAAATGATGAATATGCAACTATGTGATGATAATGAGAATTACTGAATACATATGTAGAATGGAATTACATGTTAATGTTTTTGCTTGTTCTTAATTTTTTAAATTAATAAATTAAAAAAAAAAGTAGGCAAAGCATATGACTAGTTAACAAAAAAAGAAACAAAATAGACATTTATAAACCCAGAACAAGCATGAAAGGAATCCAGAAGTCTTCTTAGACAGAGAGGAGGCAGGATAGACAAAAAAAAAAAAAAAAAGGTGGAGGCTTTTGGAATTAGCTAGTTCTGAAATCAGGAAAAGGGCTATGCTCCAAGAAAAGTCACATAGAACAGGACAGCAATTCCAACTCTTGACTGGTGAACTCCGGGAGCTGGAGACCTGCTCTGAAAAGGATTTTTCTTCCCTCCTTTCCTTTCTTTTTTTTTTAATTTTTTAACAATCCAATAAAGAAAGTGACAGGTATTTCAATCCTCAGCACTGCCCCAGGCAAGGGCAAAGTTAAGGTATGTCTGAGAGACAAAGTAATTAGTTAGATGAAGGAGATAATTCCCTAAAGGGCATAACTTCAAGAAAAGAGTGAGAGAATAACAGGGCCTAGTCAAAGTGGTAGCTCTCATTCAGAGAAATCAGACCCCAGAGAACGGAAAACAGAAACAGCATAAGCTTGTCTTCAGTCTTAGCCTCTATCTCAACCAGGCCTCTGGAAGGGACAGGGTCTCCTGAAAATTAAAGGCACCACATTTTATGCCAGAAGGGAGAAGCAGGCTGACAAGCGCCACCTGCTGGGCAGAAGAGGAAAAGCAAAGACTCTAGAGGCTTCACAGGAAAGCCAGAAACCTGCTAGGTTTCATCCTCAAGGAAACGCAATACTGATTACACACCTTTCCTGAGATCTGGGCCTGTCTTCTCTGGAAAAATGTGAATGGGGTCGATCATATTTGGAGAGAACATCCTCAAAAAAAATTTTTCCATAAAGGCAGGGCAAGAACCAGAAAAACAAAAGCTGAAAATTTCTAATCAGCTGAACAGAAGCTATGCTAGAGGTCTAGAAGAAGTTGAACTGAATATCAAAGAACAGATAAAAAACAAAGCCAACCAACAAGAAAACTCAAGGTAAAAGAAAAAAACAACCTCTAGAATAAACTAATAAGGAATTCAGATGCCTATATACCAGCTAAAAATCAAGAGTGATACTAGGAAGGATGAAGATATGACCCAGTCAAAGGAACCAACTAATACTCCAAACAAGATACAGGAGTTGAAACAACTAATTAAAGATATTCAAACAAATCTCCTAAATCAAGTCAATAAGTTGAAGAAAGTATGGCAAAAGAGATGAAGGATATAAAGAAGACACTGGGCAACCATAAAGAAGAACTCTAAGGCATAAACAAGCAAATAGCAGAACTTATGAGACTGAAAGGCACAACAGAAGAGATGAAAAACATAACTGAGACCTAACAACAGCAAATTTGAAGAGGCAGGAAAAAGGATTAGGGAACTAGAGGACAGGATATCTGATATCCTACATACAAAGAACAGAAAGGGAAAAGAATGGAAAAAATATGAACAAAATTGAAGGAACTGAACATCACAAAGTATATGAATATACATGTTATGGGTGTTCCAGGAGGAAAAGAGAAGGGAAATGGGACAGAGAGAATAATGGAGGAAATAGTCACTGAAAACTTCCCAACTCTTATGAAAGACATAAAATTACAGATCCAAGAAGCGCAGCATACCCCAAACAGAACAGATCTGAATAGGCCTACCAGGACACTTATTAATCAGATTTTCAAATGTCAAAGACAAAGAGAATTCTGAAAGCAGCAAGAAAAATGTGATCCATCACATACATGGAAAGTTCAATAAAACCATGTGGGGATTTGTCAGCAGAAACCATGGTAGTGAGAAGGCAGTGGTATGACATATTTAAGATACTGAAAGAGAAAACTGCCAACCAAGAATTTTATATCTGGCAAAACTGTCCTTCAAAACTGAGGAGGGTTTAAAATATTTCCAGAAAAACAGATACTAAGAGTTTGTGAACTAAGAGAGGTTGTGAACAAACCTGCTCTAAATAGAATTACTAATGGAAGAAATAAAGGCAGATAGGAAAGATAAGAGAGAGGTCTGGAGAAGAGTGTAGAAATGAAGATTATTAGTAAGGGTGAAAATAGAGGGAAAAAATAAGATATGACATATAAAATCCAAAAGATAAAGTGGTAGAAGAAAGTACCACCTTTACAGTAATAAAATTAAGTGTTAATGGTCTAAATTCCCCAATCAAAAGACACAAACTGGCAAAAATGGATTTAAAAACAGGACTCATCTAGATGTTCACTTTAGACTCAAGGACAAAAGAAGTCTGAAAGTGAAAGAGGAAGGCTAGAAGCATGTATGATACCAGAAGGAAAAAGAGAATAAAAAATGGGACTGTATAACTTAGCAAAACATAGAAAGGACAATGATGTTGATTAAATGTACCAATATAAGAAAGTTTTTACATGAAGGAGAATAAATGAATGTCAACACTGAAGGGTCTTAAAAATGGGATGATATACGGGAAAAATCCAATCCAATAGTTAACAGTAACACTGTAATATGTTTCTATTAATTGTAACAAAGATAGTACACCAAAGCTAAATGTCAAGAAGAGGGGACATAAGGGGGATATGAGATTTTTACTGCTGTTCTTATTGTTTCTCTTTTTTTTTATTCATTTTTTCCCACTTCATTTTTTTTTTGTGTGTGGAAGAAACGGAAATTGCTCACAAGATTGTGGCAGTGAATGCATAACTATGTGATTATATCAGGAGTCACTAACTGTTTACTTAAGATAGATTAAATGGTATATAAATGAAATTGGTTAAAAATAACAGAATGATACATGTATTGGAGAAAATGTGGACAGAAAGATGCACCTATTCATTGTTGGGAGGGAAGCAGAATGGTACAGCCCCTCTGGAGGGCAGATAATAGTCCCACAGGAGGCTAAGATTAGGGTTGCCATATAATCCTGCAACCCCGTTATTAGGTATATACTTGAAAAAACCGAAAGCAGGAAAAGGGATATTTGCACACTGGTCTTTACAGTGGCAGAATTTACAATTTGCAATAGATGGAGGTGGTCTAAGGGTTCATCAACTGATGAATGAAAGGACAAACTTTGGTATATACATAAAACAGAATATTGAGCAGCTGCAAGAAGGAATGAAGTTGTGAGGCTTGCAACTAGGTGAATGAACACTATTAAGACATTATGTTGAGTGAAGTAAGCCAGAAACAAAAGGACAAATTTTGTTAGGACTCACTAATACGGACTAACCAGAATGTGCAAACTCTGAGAACTGAAGTGAAGAGCATGGGTTATAAGGGGATAGAACATGGGCACAGATTGGACAATCAATGCTTTAAGGAGTATAGAATATTCAGTTAGGCTTACTGTAAAGGTTCCTAGATTGTAAGCTCCTATAAAGTCTTATGTATTCTTGACTTTTAAGTGTTACTTCTAAATTATGAAAAGCTGAGCTCTTTGTGTATAAACTGGTTGCTTCCTGGAACTTTTGCATAAACTGCTTGCTTCCTGGAACTTTGGTCTCTGTGTGACACCTGAGAAGAAAAGTTAGAGTTCTGCAGCTCTGAAAGATGTTATTATCCCTTATGGCAAATGTTAAAAGAAGCTGAAAAAGAGGTCAGAATTTAATTAGAGATATGAATGAAGTTGATCTGTTAGGACTAAGATAAATCACAATAAAGAGTAAAGGGTGTTATTGACAGTATTTTAAAACTTCAACTTCTGTGTGAGATCAAAGGAACAAATGTTGATTTTATGCAAAATTTATATTTTCTGTAGCACACTATTTAATTTAACCTGTATAGTCAGTTCATTCAAATGACATAATTACATGGAACTCTGAATAGAGAATGAGATCTTGTTATTTTATACAGGTTGATGTTATCCCAGAGTAATGGGGACAGGAAATAAAAGTAACTGCAAAGTCCCCTTAAGGG
Source organism: Tamandua tetradactyla (assembly GCF_023851605.1). NCBI lineage: Eukaryota > Metazoa > Chordata > Mammalia > Pilosa > Myrmecophagidae > Tamandua > Tamandua tetradactyla. Next base: position 34,574,349 of record NC_135334.1, on the reverse strand, counting down.
ATTGGGGACAAATGTGGAAATATTAAACTTTCCCACCTGGGGAATTCATGATATTCGCACAAGCATTAGGTATTCCCTCAATCTTGGGGCCTGCTCTTATGAAACCTATTCCTGCAAAGGAGAAGCTAAGCCTACTTATAATTATGCCTAGTAGTCACCCCCAGAGAACCTCTTTTGTTGCTCAGATGTGGCCTCTTTCTCTAAGCCAGCCCTGCAAATAAACTCACTACCCTCCCTATAACATTGGACATGATTCCCAGAAGTATAAGTCTCCCTGGTAACGTGGAACATGACTCCCAAGAATGAGTTTGGCCCTGGCCCTGGCCCTGGCCCTGGCCCTGTGGGATTGAGAAAGCCTTCTTGACCAAAAGGGGGGGAAATGAAACAAATTAGTGTTTCAGTGGCTAAGAGATCTAGAGTTGAGAGGTCATTCTGGAGGTTATTCTTATGCATTATATAGATATTCCTTTTAAGTTTCTAGTATATTAGAATAGCTAGAAGGAAATACCTGAAACTGTTCAATTGTAATCGCACAGCCTTGATTCCTGAAGATGACTGCATAGCTATAAACTATATAAGCTATATAGCTTATTCAAGTGTGAATGTGTGACTGTGAAAACCTTGTGGTTGACACTTCCTTTATCCAGTGTATGGACAGATGAGTAAGAAAATAAAGATAATACATAAATAATGGGGGGAGGAGAGGGATAAGGGGTATGGGATGTTTTTGGTGTTCTTTTTTATTTTTATTACTTTTTTTTTGGAGTAATTGTTCTAAAACTGTTTGCAGTGATGAATCCGCAACTATATACAACTCTACACACTCATGAATTTTTTTCATACATATATAGAAGATTCTTAGATTTTTTCCTTCCCTCTCCAGCCAATCATGGAATTCATACAAAGCCTTTATTAACACCGCTAATAAAGAATACTGTCTTCAGTCAAAAAAAAAAAAAAAAAAAAAAAACAGCGTTTAGTGAGTGTCTGTATTACGGTATAACTACCAGTTTCCAATTTAAATAAAACATATAAATATGAAGCAATTAGAGAACCAAATGGAATATTACCAGTGTAAAATTGCCTTGCATACTCTGTTTAGCTGCAGTCACAGAAGTTAAGACCTACAGATCACCAAACATTAAGCCAATCTTAATGATATCAGAAATAGCAAGTAAGTATTAGAAATCATTTACCACCCAAGGTACAAAAAGTGAAGCCTAGATAATTATATAGGTACGCACAGCCTTAAACATTCTATAGTCCTTGTTATGTGTGTTGGTTTGAAATTGTTATGTAGCCCAGAAAAGCCTTGTTCTAATCCTGATTCAATATATAGGATGGGACCTTTAGATTAGGTTACTTCCATGGAGATGTGGTGTGTCCAGTTGTGGATGTGGCCTTTTGATTAGATGGAGATGTGATTCTGCCCTTTCAAGGTAGGTCTTGATTAGTTTTTTGGGGTCCTTTACATGGGGGAAACTTTTTGGAGAAATCTCATATGCAGACACAGACATTTAGAAATACAGAAGCCCCAGGAGATACCAGAAGCTGAGAGAGCTGACAGGAGCTAGGCAGGAACAAGGAGCAACACAGTCACAGACATGTGGAGATGCTTGGAGTGCCAAGAGAGAGAGTAGGTACCTAGACACGGATGTTCAGAAATGCAGAACCCAACAGACAACACCATGTGCCTTCCCATGAGATGTTAAGCAAGCCACAGTTTTGCCCCAGAGAAGCTACATGAAGGTCCACAGACCTTTAGAGGAAGTTGCTGGAAGCAACGTACCAGGAAGAAAGTTCAGGAGATGCTAACACATGCCTTCCCAAGTTACAGACATCAGTCTTTCTTTGGAGTCAATGCATCTTTCTCTAGATGCCTTAACTTGGACATTTCAAAGGCCTCAAAACTGTAAACTTGTAACTTAATAAATCTCCTTTATAAAAGCTGTGCCATTTTTGGTATACTCCATTCTACCAGTATTAGGAAACTAAGACTTCATATTTATCCAGTCAACACAAATGGATCTGTCCTTCAGTCACCTGGGTCCAAAGCCTTGACCTGACTCAGAGCCCATTTGACTGGAGCTCCAAAACTCAGTCCAGATTTTGCCAACTCCTTACCAATATAAACTACTACCTACTGTGCTTTATAATCCACAGCTTCAGATGGAGTTAATAATAAAAGTGATTTACTAGACTCATGATCCCAAACCACATACTTTTATTTACTAGTGCCATTGAATCCTATTATTTCCTAAAACCTCTTCCTACAGTGTCCCACTGATTTGGTGGCAGGTGTTTTGTTATTGTTGTCTTTTTTATTAGCACATTAATGATCATTTAAGTCTGTCATTATCCTTTGGTTCTTATTTTGGATTTCCAGCTATCCTCACCAGGGCCATCCCTTTAGCTAAATCAGTGTGCCTAGGTTTGATCTCACTCAACCTAGGACTCTTCTTCTTCTGACCCAGCTGCATGTAAGTGCAACAGGTACATACAAATAAAACCAGCAAGTGCTTCCTATTTTTCTAATCATTACAAATATAATCACTACCCTATCTATATTTCACTTTTAAAACTCTAAAATGATCTTTAAAACCTTCAATTATCAAGAGTGGATTATTTATTTCTCTCTTCCCTCTGCAGTATGTTTGGCATATCTTTGTCACTTTATACTTTAACCCTGGCAGCATATTTTCTTTCAGTCTCCTAGATCACCCAGAGGCATGCAATATTTACAAATATAATTGTACTTAGCAATGGAGTCATTTCCTTAGAAGATAACACAGCACCAGCAACAAAATCTATCAAATTAATGCACTCAGCTTTTGAAGTTGCAAAAAAAGCAGCACATTTTGAACAAATATAACTATTGATTTTTTTCAAGTTCTTATGGTTAAATAAAACTAAAATAAAATACAATCCATAAACAAAACTACTGATTGTTAAATCTGTATATCTTATCTCTTTCATCAATTTTAAAAAAGATGAAACTCCTGTTTCATTAAAAACTAATGTTCTCAAAATACAGCTGAGTTCTTTGCATTCTCTGGAATTTAATATTCAATTATCAGTTTAAAATATAAATGGCAAGATACCCAGAAAATGAGGACTTTGTATCCTGCAGATGTTCTTTCTTCAGAGAATCATCTCTTAAGCTTTCATCCTGTGACTTTCCTCTCACGTGTTCTGGAATGTTTCGGCAGTCCTTACCGCTACTGGTTTCTAATGGCTTTTGATTTGAATGTCTCTTGTCTCCCTCTCTCCTGTCAGATTGACTCCATGATGATAAACTGCCTTTACTGTTCTTACTGGGTTTTTGAAAACCACAACTCAAAGAACCCTGAGATACTGATGCTGAAGATGAACTTGGTTCAAAATCTCTGCCCTTGCTGAGAAATGACATTTCTTCATCATCAGAGGGTCTTAAGAATTGAGATCTCAAATTTCTAAGGGAAGAAAACTCTTGGTTTTGTCTTAGATTGGATTCACTTCTTGTTTCTAAAGACCCTGATCTATTTCCTTTTTCATCACCAATAAACTTATCTTTATTGATATCGTTTGTAATATCTGTTGCACTATATCTATCCTTTGAACATTTATTATAACTTAGAAAATCTGATTTTCTATTATCTTGACTATTCTGTGCTTTATCTGAATATGTTGATTTTCTCCATCGTTCTTGTCTATAATCTTCTTTTTTGGATGCCGTTTTTTCAGCTTCTTCTAATTTCGATTGAAATATTTCCATTGACTACAAAGGAGAAAAATTGAACAAAACATCTAAAATTAAAAAAGGGTCCAGTGACTTGTCCCTCCCCTGCCCCATATACCATATTGCCATGATCCATTGTCATGTGACACATGGAAGAAAAAACTCACACACACAAAAAAACATAATTATCCTACCATAATACTGATACTTAAAAAAAAAAAAGGGTAAACAAAAAATTACCAAATAATGAAAAAGATCTAGGAGCTCAAAAGGAGAGCCACTTAGACTAAATTCCCTGCACTAAAACAAAGAGTAATACAAAAAAAAAAACAGATGAGATGGAATTTTTTAAAAAGTAGTAACTCCTACTCTCAGTGTAATTCAAGAGGTTACTTACTGAATTGTTAAAACAATTATAGACTCTCACGGAAAAAGAAGTAGTTCAAAACCCAGAAAAGCTTGTAAACGAAAACTGTCAAAAAAATTGCCCAGATACATTGAATAGATTAATTTAAAGTGGGAAAGCCTAATTAGTTAGTTCTAAGGAAAGAAAGCACTGCCTACTGAGCAGCTTTATTCTTTCTTAGTGATACATAAAATAACAGTACATCTGTAATTAGTAATTTCTTAGACACAATAAAATATGGCAATAAAAACAGCAGTTACCACAATGTATATAAGACTTACTATATTACACATTTTACATCACTTTAGTGGGCTCCTGAGACACAGTACCTACGTTCAAATCTATTTATTAACCATGTAATCTTAGTTATTTAACCTATGTATACTCATTTAAAAAATAAGAATAGTAGTATTTTTTTGAGGACTAAATGAGTTAATTACATATAAAACAATTTAACAGTGCCTAGGCATATGAAAAGCACTCAAATTATTATAAATGTTTATAACATTCCTATGAAGTGGATACTAATAATTCTGTTTTTAAAATCAACAACAACAACAAAATCAAGGTAAGGTCATGCACCAGATAATAACAAAGGCAATATTAAAATTCAGAACTACATGACCACAAAGTCAATGTTTTTTAAGTCCTATTTAAAAATATCTCTCTGGGTTGACAGAAAGCGGGTAGAGATTGGGCATTTGGTGCTGAAGGAATACAGATTATGCAACAGGACTGATTGTGAAAATTCAGAAATGGATAGCATGATACTACCAGATAGTAGCACAATAATATAAGTACACTGAATGAAGCTGAATGTGAGTATGGTTGAGGGAAAAGAGATGAGGGCATACAGGAAACCTAAAGGAAAGACAGAGGATAAAGACTAAGACAGCATCACTTAGGAATTCCTAGAGTGAACAATGACAGTGATTGAATGTACACATATAAAAATGTTTTTGTATTAGGGAGAATAAATGAATGTCAGCACTGCAAGGTGTTGAAAATGGGATGGTATACAGGAAAAAGTACACTCAACGTAAGCTAGGATCTGTAGTCCACAGTAACATTGTAATATACTTCCACTGAATGTAACAAAGGCATTATGCCAAAACTAAAGGTCAACAGCTGGGAGGTGGGGGAGGGGTAAGGATTCTTTATGGAAGAAAAGGAAATGTCTTCATATAGATTATGATGGCAAAGGCATGTCTACTTACTTAGGCTGCATTGTATATCCTATGAATAAAATTGGCTAAAAATAAACAGAGAGAAACAAGTGCTAGAGAAAATGTGGAGAAAGAGATGTACCTATTGTTAGTAGAGAAGCTGAGAGGTGCAGTCCCTCCGGGAGGGTGGTGCAGTGGTTCCACAGGAAGCTAAGGGTGGGGTTGCCATTGATCAAGCAACCCTACTGCTAGGTATATAGCTAAAGGAACTGAGAGCGGGAAACAAATGGAAATTTGCACACTGGTGTTTATGGTGGCAGTGTCTGTTATTCACAACAGATAGATGGAGGTGGCCTAAAGGTACTACTGAGAAACGGTAGGGGGAGCTATGGCATTTACATACAATGGATTACTGAATGGTTACAAGAAGGAATGAAGTTGTGAAGCATGCAACTAGGTGAATGAAACTTAAGGACAGTAATTCAATGAAATGTCAGGAACAAAAAGACAAATATTATTATTATGCCTCACTCATATGGACTAACTATAATATACAAATTTCAGGTATTTGTGTGACACCTGAGACTCACAGTAAGGTAAATCAAAATACTGGGTAATATGGTCTGTCTCTTCAAACTTCAATTTCTGTGTGAGACCAAAGGGAGAGATGTGTATTTGGTGCAAAATTCATGTTTTGCATAGCACATTATCTAATTTAACTTCTATAGTCAGTTTACTTGAATATCATAATTACATGGACTCTTGAATAGGGTGTGAAATCTTGTTGGTTTGTACAGGTTAGTGTGATGTCCTTATATATCCCAGAGTAATTTGGACAGAGAATAAAAAATAATTTGCAAAGTTCCCTTGGGGGAATGGGGAGAAAGGAGGAAATGTTCGACTTCCACATCTGGGGAGTTCCTGATATTCTCACAAACAGCAGGGACAACCAATTCAATAGGCTGAGCTCTGAATCTTGGGGTTCACCCCTATGAAGCTTATTCCTGCAAAGGAGAAGATAAGCCTACTGATAATTATGCCTAAATCACCCCCAGAGACTCTCTTTTGTTGTTCAAATGTGACCTCTATCTCTAAGCCAACTTGGCAGGTGAACTCATCGTCCTCCCCCTCACATGGGACATGACTCCCAGGGGTGTACATCTCCCTGGCAATGTGGGACCTGAATATTGGGGAATGAGCCAGGACCCAGGTCATGGGAATGAGATACACTTCTTGACCAAATGTGGGTAGAGAGACATGAGAAAAAATAAAGTCTTAGTGGTTGAGAGATTCCAAACAGTCGACAGGTTATCCTGGAGGTCATTCTTATGCATTATATAGACATCCCTTTTTAGTTTATGGTGTATTGGAGTGGGCTAGAGGAAAGTACCTGAACCTGTTGAACCATGTGCCAGTAACCTTTATTCTTAAAGAGGACTGTAAAACTATATAGCTTTTATAATTTGACTATGTAATTATGAAAACCTTGTATCTGATACTCCTTTTATGCAGGGAATAGAGAGATGAGTCAAAAAAAATAAAAATAAATAAGGATAATAAATAAATAATAGGGGAAGATAAAGGATAAAAATTATATTTAAATACAAGTGGTCAATGAGAGGGAAGGTTAAGGGGCATGGGATGTATGAGTTTTTTTTTTTCTTTTGATTTCTTTTTCTGGAGTGATGCAAATGTTCTAAAAATGACCATGGTGAGGAATATATAACTATGTGATGATGTATGAACCACCGATTATATAATATGGTTGGACTGTGTGTGTGTGTATATACAGATTTCTCAATAAAAATATTTTTTTAAATGTCTCCCTATGATTTTCATCTGTTTAAAGCATTAAGAAATTGTATAAACCTTCACAATTCAAATAATAAACTTAGCATAGCCCCTATTATCAAAACTTAATAAAAATAACATAAAAAGGAAACAATGGACCAATCTCCTTTATATCGAAAGATACAAATTAAAAATAAAATATCAACAAATTTAATTCAGTAGTATATTAAAAGAAATGCCATGAATAAAAAAGAAAATCATTCAAAGAACAGAAGAATGACCCAGCATTAATAGGTATTCACTAGTAATTTGCCATCTGCATGAATTACTGAAACTACAATTAAAACAGTCTGGGGCAGGCCACCGTGGCTCAGCAGGCAGAGTTCTCGCCTGCCATGCCAGGGACACAGGTTTGATTCCCGGTACCTGCCCAAGTGAAAAAAAAAAAAAAAACAGTCTGATACAAGTTCAGGAAAAGGCAAAAAATCAATGGAACAACAGATTGGAGAGTAAAGGAACATAACCCATGTATATAATGGAATTTAATATAATAAATGTTATTTCAAATCATGAGAAAATAATAATTTGATTCAATATATTGTAAATGACTAGCTAAAATTTGAGGAATGTTAGCACTCTACTTTACAGCATATGAAAATACATATTCCAGGATGATTAAAGATAAATATAAAATACAAAATGAGTAAGTACTCAAAGTAAATATAGGTACACATTTTTAAGACCTTGGGATGGAGAAGTCCTGTCAATGAATTTCCCCAAAAGCAGTTAAGTTATGAAGGAATAATTTGATGGATTTTTCTAGGTAAAAATATTTCAAGTTTATTCACAGCAAATATAAACAAATTAAAAACCAAACATGAAACTTAGGGGGAAAAACAGATTTGGTAAAAAATGTTAGACCAATCAATATCCCAAAAGAAAAATAATATAAGAAGCCAACTCATGAAAAAATACAAATAGCCACAAAACATGTTTAAGAATTTTCAATTCACTAGCAATAAATATATAAAAATAAAAGCCAAAAAAACCATTTTTTACCTATCATAACAGCAGAGACACTAAAAAAATGATAATTTTACTGTTAAAAATCATATGATGAAAGACATATTTTAATAACAGCATAATTTTTTGTCTACAATTGTTCTGTAGAGAAATTTGGCAATATATTTATTTCATTTTAAATGTCCATATCCTATAAGCCAGCACTTTCAATTTGAGTAATTCATATCTAGAAAATAATCAGATAAGTATGCAAAACGTATTGTACAAAAATGTTCTGCATAGTATTATTTAACAAAGGTTGAAAAAAACACATAAATGTCCATTCACTGACAAATAAATAAATAATGGTACAACCATACAAATATATAAGAAAATATTAGGTTGTTAAAATATATATATATATATCTACTGTCATCACATGTCTATCATAATAAGTAATGAGTCCACATTTATAAAACTGCATATTTTCAATGTATATAATAAATAGAAAAAACATCTAGAATATGTATGAAGACATTAACAGATTCTCTTAGGACTAAAGATGATCTGCTTTTCCTTTTCTTTTCTCTTTTCTTTTTGTGGCTTGCCTATATTTTAAAAATCTTACTAATTCTAAACTTGAACAAAGAGGAAATAAGGGGGGAAAGGTATCACTGTAAACTGAAAAACAAAGATAATTCACATATGGTAAATATGGGAGCTAGTTCTAAAATAGCATGAGCAGCATTGGTTCCATTGTTTTAAAAGTATACGTGCCCTCATGGGAAAATAACTATGGAATATACCAAAATTTTAACAGTAGTTATCTATAGAAGTATACTTTGAAGTCTTTCCTGCATAACTTGAATTTTATCACAATAAGAAAATACTATTATAGCATTAAACACATACTTCAGCTTTACATACTTAACTGTATATTCATTACGTCAATAAAAACATGCTATTTAAGTTACATAATAACGAAAAGCAGAAAATAACTTCAACAGAATATAAGTTTGAAATTGAATATCAATGCAACTCAAGTAGTTAAAGGCATTAATTTGTCCTATAACTCTAAAATGATAAAAATCCCCTTAATGGAGAGACTCACCCCATATCTTTCGGCTACAATGTCCTCAAAATTTCTATTTTGTTTATCAGCTTGTTCCTTCATTCTTTGATATGACTTCCTTAACCAGCTTAATCCACCATCTTCTACTACTGAAACTAAATTCCAATATAAATACCAGTTATACTTTCCTTTGGATATCATAAAATTAATATTTATTGCCTCTGCAATGACTTCTAAACTAGATAATAAAGTATTTTTTCTTGAATATATATAAAAATCATAAGGCATTTAAAATTCATTCAACATATATTTGAGTGACTATATATACAAGGTACAGAGTTCTGTCACTATAGGGAAGGAAAAGATAAAACTATCCTCAAAAAATTTTCCAATGTAAGAGAATGAGGTTAAAAAGATAAACACAATTACAATAAAGATAATATATGATAAGCATTTAAAAAGATATAAAAGGTTTTAGAAAATTAGAAAAATGAAAGGTTACTTTCAACTAGGAGGTCAGGGTAAATTTCACAAACTAGGCTGAAAAAAAATAAGTTGGGCTTCTATAAACAAATAGAAAAGCAGGGAGGACATTCCCAGAAATAAATAAGGAATAAAGGTACACACATCAGAGGAGAAATGAGAGGAAGGTGAAGCTACCTTAGCTGCAGTACAAATAAAAAATGACCAAAAAAAAATTTTTTTTTACTATACATAGAAAAAAAAAACAAAGAACAAATGACAGACTTATAGAACATAAGCTGAAATGTGCATTAAAACAAATTATCCTACTTTAGTCATGATTGCCAATCATGAACATGTAAATGCCTATTATTGCAATGAACTTTAAGCTATTTACATTTCCCTTTATACAAATCTCACTTCTGATATGCGTAAAGAGCAAATCTAATCAATAACTTAAATTTACTCCACTTGCCCAAAAATAGGACTGATTTAAGATCACCCTAGCTCTATAACCAACAGAAATGCACACAAACAGACCCCTCCCCCCAAAAATTATGCAGAACAATGTTCACAGTAGAACAATCTGCAATAATCTCAGCCTGAAAACAACCCAAATATCCATCATCAGTAGAATGGATACAAAGATGTGACATATCCTAAAACAGACTAATTTACAATAACAAGGATGATGAACTATAACTATACATGACAACATGGATGAATCTCAAAATATGCACAAAAGAAGCTTGAAACAAAAGAGGGCATACTGTACAATTCAAGGCGAAAATTATCTTTGATTGTAGTAGTTACCCTGCTGGGCAAAAGGCACTAACTAGAATGGACCACAAAGGGGGCTTCTGGTTGCTGAGGATGTTTTGTTTCCTGAACTGTGTGATTACATTCATGTTTTCACTTTATGAAAATGAGCAGTCAGCACACTTATGATTTCTGTACTTTTCTATACATGTATTGTACTTCCATACAAAGTTTACTTAAAAGAAGATTTCACAATTCTATTCTATTCAAATTAATTCTATTCTCTTGTTCAAGTCTCAAAATGTTATCTCTACCAAGCAATCTATTCTAAAATAATGTGGCCTCTCTAAGATATTCTTTACTTTGCAATGTAGATCTCTACTTAACATGATTAACTCTTCATTCAAAACCTTACTTTGCTCTTGCTTTTTTATTTATATAATCTGAGTTCAATACTGATAGTGCAATTACTCAGTAGGAAATTAATCTAAATATGCAATCTACAGTGTGATAGGTAAAAGAAACCCATCATAATCAATACGTGTGTTAATGTCCTAGGTATAGAAACAAATCGTCATTTCAAAGAATCACCTGTGAAACTGATAAAGTGCTGATGGACATAATAAAAATTTCTTGAACAGTCTATAATTGCGAAAACATCAATATAGCTCAGAAAAAAATACCTCAGAGGAAATGTAAGATTATTCTTATTCCTCTGTATTGACACTTATCAAAGAAATCTAACAAGAATAAACACTTTTAAGTCAATTCAGTCACATGCTAAATTCACAATTTAAAAAATATTTATACAATAATGTTATCTTTAGTGATATTATATGTTCTATTTCAATACTATTAACCTTATAATCACACATGGCAATAATCAAGTTTTTTTAATATAATAGAAATCAACACAATTTAATACTTAAAAAGCAAACAAAATTACCAATTTGCAGCATCATCTATCATAAAATTCAGTCTAAAATTTAATTAGTGAATATCTAGAATGATTATAAAATTTGTTAAACACAGTAAGAGGTAAAAACACGAATAAGGCATGGTCCCAGTCCTCTATGCTGAGATAAAGATACAATCAAATATTCTAATAAGTGGAAATGTCAAAATTCTAACCTCAAGCAGCTTGATTCCAAAGTCTGAATCCTTAACTTTGTGGTCACCTACATATTCCTTTTTAACACTAAGGTTTTAACAACTTTTAGGTGCCTCAGAGTTTCAGCCCCAGCACTGGTCTAAACAGAAGGAAACTATCTGTACATGGAGATCATTTTTGAAAACTTAAAAATGGGTGTCTGGCATGCCAGGACTTTCTGTCACTTTTTCTGCTTCTAAATAAATTTAAGAAAAGGGAAAAGGGAAATGATGATGAATGCTATGAAGGGAATCATACACTATATGATATGAATGATACGAAGGGTAAGGAGAAAGGCTCTCTGAGAAGCCATCTTACTTCTGGTGTCTTTGGTTCTGCCATCTGTTTAAGCCAGCTGAAAGATACCACCTAAAAACTCTACGTCTTTTCCACCCAGTAGAGTTAAGACCCTCTTGACTGAAAATATTAAAGATTTATCTTGTCAATTTTAAGCTTTCCCCACAGATAAATTTATTGACTGCTCTTTGAAAATGTGGGTAGTAAAAGCACAAATCATAAAATCAGCCCTACATAGTTATGGTTTACTGAGCTAACTTACTGTTCCCCTAATAGTCTTCTTTTTTTTTTTTAAGTTTCTATAGAACAGTATTTCAATTGTCACCCATCTGATGACTAGACTACTATTATGTAACCCAGCAGAGACATGTCTGCCCACTCAGGCAATCAAGTTATAATTTCTGATTGTTTCAGTAAAATTATTAAATAATAATTATAAAGGAACCTATAAGGTGGTTCTAGGGACATATCTACCTAAAATACAAAAGAATTACAACAAATGGCCAAAATAAAAATAAACTATATATAAAAAAGCAGAAAAATGCCCTACTGAAAAATCACTTGAATAAAAAGATAACATGATAATATATATACTACTACCATTGGTATCCTAGGTTTGTAAACAAAATTTTCATTGACTTGTCAATGCAACACTTAATTGGCAATATGTATTTTCTTAATTATATTGTAAAGTACATTATGTGACACCTTAAATATTTTGTCTCCATCTGCTGGAAAATAAAAGCACTATCCTCAGGTCAATTCACATTTTATTAACGCTGGCAAAGGAAAAAGTTCTGATGTGAAACCACATCTTTACTGTGTACACATTATTTGCATGAAATTTCACTTAATGGTTTTCACATTGTTATAGACTGTAAGAAACCAAATGCATTTTATATCCTCACAGAAGCATACTTTCTATTAATCCACCCAAAACAGAAACTTAAAAATAAAGATATCAAATATAAAAATATTTACTTAATCAACTTACTCCTAAATATATCATAATTAAAAGAATATTCCCAAGTACTAATAATGCGAATATGGCCTCAAAAGTTTACAAATATTTTATCAATGCTCTGTCATATGTAAATCAAAACTACTAATAATCCACAGATGCTCATATTATGAAACCATACAAATTTCACATCAAATAGTCAAAAATACATCAGTGCTTTGTGAATACACAGGCACAGGTAATTCAGGCCTTGGTCAACATTAAAGCACCAAGCAGAATAATTTAAATATTCAGTGAAAAAATTTAGACTTAATACATTCCATAATCTGATTTGAATTATTTATTATTATGCATTTTGGAATTCATAATAGATCTTACCAGTCTACCAACAAACTCAGGTCATTCCTTTAAGAATGAAAAGTTCTGAGAAATTCCTGTGTACCTACAACCAAAATATAGGCATACCTTTACTAACTGATGACACCTTACAATCTTCTGGTGGAAGACCTGTCCCACCATCCTTCCAGTACGGATTCAATTCTCTTTCCAAAAGTCTGGACTATAACAAAACATTTCAAAGGTCAGAATTTTAAAATAACCACACTACAAAAAATTACAAATAATAAATTAAAAATCTGAGACCTAATTAACAGTTGTGACGTTGGAAAAGTCATTTAAAGTACTCTTAAGATATACTCGTCCATAACTTGTAAGAGATAATGTCAAACTTGATTCATTCAATGCTTTCACTGAATGTCTACCGTGTCTCAAAACTGTGCTAAATGCAGGAGATTTAACAGTCAATATGCCTAGCTCAGCCCTTGTTCACTTATGATCGAGGACTACATACAATAAACAAACAACAGATAACACTTTGAAGATAGATGTACAAGTGCCAAAGCTGCAAACAGAATTCAAACCCCTCTCATTCAGAAGAATCAAAGAATACTTCCTATAGGAAGTAAAATGTTCAGTTCTTAGACCTAAGACTGGGCAGGAATTAACAAAGTTTTCTGATTGTTTGTTTGTTTGTTTGTAGGGTGTGATAGATACGTTCCAGTAGAAGGAATAATTTCATAAAACCTCAGAGGAAAAAGAAAGCACCAAATTTTCAGGGAACTTAAAGTACTTCAGTCTGGCTAGAACTTAGAAGTGTGAGTGGTGATTCAAGATTAGGTTGTAGAATAATCAGAATGTAGGCCATATAAGGCATTTTTAATTGCTTAGGGGCAACTGTGAATCATGAAAGTAGTTAGCTTTGTATCACACAAAGATCAAACTGGTTTCAGTGTGGAGGAAGATTATAGAAGGACAAGCATAGAGGGTGGGTATCCAGTTGAAATATTGTGGCTGTAGTCCAGGTAAGAGAAAATAGTAGCCTAACAGCTATCAATGAATAAGACAGGTATGGTCCTTGCCATCAAGAAATTACAGTCTAGTGAAGGGGGAATGACAATTAAGCAATATCACTGTAGATAAGTACTATGAAAGTAAATGATGCTTTAAATAGCAGGGGCACAAAAAATTGAAATTAGGAAATCAGAAAATGCTTCCTGGAAGAACTAATCATGACAGAGGGATGAAGAGAAATGGAAAGAGTTGAATGTTCGGAACCATACTACTAAAAACAAAAATGTTGAATAAATTTTTCTTAATCTTTTAAAATGTATCAATGAGTTGACAAGAAAATAAAGAATCTTCAGAGGACAAATTTAAGTTAAAGCATTAGCCAAGAGTGATAAGCAAAACCCTAAGGGTTTTCTTTCTTAGAGTTGTTTGTATCAAAAAAGATCGTCCCCTCTCTTTAATTCACTACAAAATCCCACAGAACTTACAATCAAGGAAGTTCTTCCAATTGCCTTATCTAAACACTCAGAGAGGTAAACATCAGATAGTCAGCAAGAAAAAGGATTACTGAATAGGACAAATGATAACCAGCTAGGCAAATTGTGTTATGCTCTCTGAAACATATAAAAGACAAAAGATTGTATATACAAAGAATTTCTAAAAATAAGTAAGGAAAAGATAAATGATCCCAGTAGAAAATAGGCAAAGAAAACACAGCAAGCAAATCACACTATAGGAAATTTGAATGACCAAAATACATGAAAAGTCAAAGTTTTAGTGATGAGATGAATGCATATCAAATCAATGAAATTTCATTTCTCATCTAATAATTAACCTGGCAAAAAGTTAAAAGTTTGAAAATATAGTTATTAAGTACTGGTAAAGAAACATTGCTTGGATAGTATAAATTGTTATCTCTCTGCAAATATTTGTAAAAGAAGACAGGTACATACTCTATAACTTAACAATTTCACTTCTAGTTATGTATTCTAGTTATAATTTAGCAATTCCACTACTAGTTTCTCATATGTGCAAGAGAAAATATATATACGGTCCTTCATAGTAGCACTGTTTGTACAGTGAAAAAGAGTAAACAATGCATAAGTGTCTAGAAATAGAGGAAAGAATAATTAGATAATGGAAGATACAGAACGATTAAAAGCAGTGAATCAGAAATAAATATATTAACATGAACCAATCTCAAAAACATGTTCAGGCCTTCTCTTCAAGATGGTTTTCACATCTTGAATAAAGAATAAATAGAAAAATATATAAAATATAAAACATATTTGAGTTCAGAACAAGATAAACATCTCTGTGAACCAAAACAAAACAGGAATGCAAGGCAGTAAGCAGGACTAAAGCCTCTGTCTTACTGAGCTCAGTTGTTCAAGCAGAAAGTAACAGTCTTGAGCACAATTTGCATAAGATTATAAATACTAAAGAGACTCCAGCTGAAACAGAAGAAGGGAGCTAGTCTCCCCACTCAAAGTCAAACACTTTAGTGAGGCGGTTTCCTGCTTATGAAAGAAGGCTGAAAAAAAATTTGGCATAGAACTCTATAAGCTAAAGACAGACATAAATGTTACAGTTCTATAGCATATAGCACAATACAGACCTAAGGAAGCAAGAGAATACAGACACAGCCTCAAGTACTGGCTTTCAAACTGTTCTTTTCACCCTGACCCAGAAAAAGGATATACTGGAAAAAAAAAAAGTTTTAAGACATAAACTGTATCTTTATTACAAGTAATATATGCTGATATTTTATATATTTTAAATGTTAATTAAAACAAATTAACTTCACAACCAACATCTTGAAGAATGCTGAGAATATTTAAAAAATGATATACCCAATGCCAGTGAAGAGATAAAACATCAACATGGTTTCACACTAAGACTTCAGCAAAGGACTATTAGTCTAGACTTCTTACCATTCATTTTACCCTCACTGCCATTACCAAAATAACATTTTGTTTTAAGAGGAGGGCCATTTTTTCTCATTAAGAAACCAAATATTTATGATCTCTTAAGAATATGATAATATACAGAGAATGACACACATAAATTGCTGTGTAGGTTTGAAAACTGGCTAATCTCACTCATCTATTAACTAGATGATTTATACCTGCATACAACGATCTGAATTCTTTACCTAACCAAAATCACAAATTACTACAGGTTATCAAAATTTAGAACTAAATCAAAGGACTTACAGAGCAGCATGGTAAAATAAAATTGATAGGGAAGGGGATAATAAATCTTCTATAATTTTAAATATACAGAGTCAAAAGCACCAATTATGTGCAGAATCTAAACTAGCAGCTAAAGAAGATAAAAACATGAACAAAATAAATTTCTCAAAAAGTTTATAATCTCATAAGGAAGACAGGATAAGACCATCAAATTACAGCACGTCATAGAAAATAACAAGTTAGGACAAATGAAGTTCTAAGGAAACATAAAGAAGGGATTTATTTTAGTCAAAGGAACAGGGAAAGTTTCATAATTTATACGAAATAGACACTGAACGATAAACAGGATACAAACATACAGAGATGAGGGGAATTAAGTTAGAAAGAAATAGATGAGCAAAAATTCAAAGACAGGAAATTACAGACAAACGTAACTAGATTAGTCATATTACCAAATAACTCCACTAGTTTGGTTGAGATAGAAATTACATAAGGGAAAGAAACTTGCCCTAAAGACTAATCTAATTAATTTGGACTCTATTTTGCAGGAAGCTGTTTAGAGACCTAAAGGAAAACAAGAAATATAGCATCCTTTTCTTAAGTCCAGGCTCTATATACATTAAGAAATAAAAGCCTAGGAAACAGAAGACAAAAATTATTTTTTGACTTATTTATTATTGTTGAAGGCTAAACTGAAAAGAGTTCAGTAAAAGTCAAATGAGCCTGTTAAGTGAACCCCACAATGAAACAGACTTTTCCAGATGTAGAAAGCACTAGGCCAACCTCTATTCCATTTCCTTCTTCGTCTCTGTAGGCAGACTGTTTCACAGAATAAGGAAGGCTAGGCTACACTAAACATGTCCAGTTTCTTCTTCCCAAATTTATCAATAGAAAATGTACTCCATAACCCCATAAACAGAGTAAGAAAAGAAGAATACATGAACATCACTAGAAGAGCTTCGTCCACTAGAAAGGAAGCATTAGAAATGGTAAAGCATCCCTGCCAAACTGAATCATAGAAAACTTCACTGGTCATTTAGAGCTGTTTAGTGCCCCCAGAAAAGGCCATGCTCTTTTAATCTATCCCTGTGGCTGCAGATCTGTTGTGGGTGAGACCTTTTAATTACAATATTTCAATTTGAGATGTGACCCACCCCATTCAAGGAGGGTCTTAATCCTTTTTATTGGAGTCCTTTATGAGAGAATAAAGGACAGAAAAAAACAAGAGAGCTTAGACAGAAACACCTGGAGAAGTTCAGAGAACGCTTAGAGAGAAAGCTCCCAGAGGAGCTGAGAAAGAAAAGCCCTGAAGATGCTAAGAGAAGAGGCCACTGGAACCAGAAGCTGAAAGCAGTGAAACCCAGAAGCAAAGGATCAGCAGATGCCAGCTATGTGCTTTGCCATCTGACAAAGGAAGCCCGGATGTGAACAGCTTTTCTTCAGTGAAAGTATCTTCCTCTCAATACCTTAATTTGGACACTTTCACAGCCTTAGAACTGTAAAATTGTTAGTGAATTAATACCCATTGTAAATGCCAATCCATTTCTGGTATACTCTTTCTGACAGTTTTAGCCAACTAAAACAGCTTCTACCATGATCAAAGCTGTAATTTGAAGAAATTGACCTGAGTTAGTTGTGGGACGGTGAAAAATAAACTAAGAGGTCATTTGTTGCCCAGGCAAGAATACATGAGGACCTGAACCATAATACTATATAATTTTAATGGCTTAGTTTCAGATATATACATACTAACTCAATTTCAGTTTAAAGACAAAATGAGCACAAACAAAACAGATCTGAACAGACCAACTCCAAGACACTGATCAGATTGTCAAAGCGAAAGAGAGAATTCTGAAGGCAGCAAGAGAAAAGCAATCCATCACATAAAAGGGAAGCTTGACAAGACGTCAGCAGATTTCTCAGCAGAAACCATGGCAGTAAGAAGGCAGTGGTATGATACATTTAAGAAAATGAAAGAGGAAAAACTGCCAACGAAAAATTTTACATCCAGCAAAACTGTCCTTACAAAATGAGGGACAGTTTGAAATGTTTTCAGACAGACACTAAGAGAGTTTGTGAACAAGCAACCTGCTCTACAAGAAATACTAAAAGGAGCACTACAGGCAGATAGGAAACACAGGAGAGAGAGGTCTGGAGAAGAGCATAGAAATGAGGTCTATCAGTAAAGATAAAAAGAGGAAGAAAATTATAAGGTATGATACATGAGAATAAAGTCATGACAGATGCAACAATGTAGATGAACCCTGAGGACATTATGATGAGTGAAATGAACCAGAAACAAAAGGACAAATACTGTATGGTCTCAATAATATGAACTAATATTAACAAGCAAACATTAAGAGTTAAAGTTGAGAGCACAGGAGATAAAAAGAGGGTAAAGATTAGGTATTTGATGCTGAAAGAGGACAGAATGTTCAAAAGGATAGATTGTAAAGATCCAGCAATAGACAGCACAATACTATCTGATGGTAGTACAATATTGCCAGTACACTGAACAAAGCTGATTGTGAGTATAGTTGAGAAAGGAAGAGTAGGGGCATGTATGATACCAGAAGGAAAGATAGAAAATAAAGACTGTGACTGTTTAACTTAGTGAAACCTAGAGGGGACAATGATGGTGACTAAATGTATAAATGTAAGAATGTTTTTACATGAAGGAGGACAAATGAATGTCAATAGCACAAGGTCTTTAAAACGGGACATTAATCAATGCAAACTAGGGTCTATACTTGTGTTAGTTAGATTCAGTTGTCAACTTGGCCAGGTGAGCATACCTAGTCTTGCTGCTGTGGTTTGCAAATGCCAGATATGTTTGAACGGTGTTTTGGATGGCTAAGGGGAAGATTTTGGAAGAACTGTGAAGAGAACGATGGAGAAGTCCTGGAGTGCGTGAAGAGACTGTTGGTGTAAATGGAACCACTGCCAATCTTGACAAAGGAGGACATAAAAGGGAGAGATTGGAGTCTGCAGAGTGAGAACCATGGAAGTTCGGGTCTGAAGCCAAGAAACCTCGGCCAGGAGAGTGGACCCACCCGTATGCATGGAGAGGGTGAGTTTACCCTGAAGGGCGAGGATGAGTCTCCCCTCTCATTGCAGTGGAAGAGTTGTGCAGCCTCGGGCCTTGGAAAAGGCGTAGCACGCTCCTTGGGGGACTGGGAGAGCCTGGCTGCCACCATGTGCAGGGGTTGAGCGTGTGCCCCAGAAATGGCAGACAGCCCAGGGGTGGCCCTGATGCTTGGAGAGAGTGGAGCCCAGAGGTGGTCTCCTCGATGTTCCCCGAAGTTGATTTGGAAAGAGGCCGGCCACTGCATAGGCCCTTGGAAGGGGTGGGACTGCCACTTCCTATAGCCGAAGGATGAATGACTTTCAGACTGTGAAATCCCACGGCGCTTGCCCTGCAGGTTTTACATCTGTGTTTCTTCCAATTTCTCCCTATGGAAATGAAAATCTGTATCCTGTGAATATCCTCCTTTGCTTATTGGCACCGGACTTGTTTTGAGATTCACAGGTCTACAGCAAGAGAATTTTTTACATCTGTTTAAGGTGATGCTTGAAGTTGCCAAGTTGACAAGGGGTGGACATGTGTTAGTTAGATTCAGTTGTCAACTTGGCCAGGTGAGCATACCTAGTCTTGCTGCTGCAGACATAAGCCAATGGTACGTGAACCTCATCTGCTGCTAATTACATCTGCAGTCGGCTAGGAGGCCTGTCTGCTGCAATGAGTGACGTTTGACTTAATTGGCTGGTGCTTAAATGAGAGAGCACAATGTTGCACAGCCAAGCAGCTCAGCATTCCTCATCTCAGCACTAGCAGCTCAGCCCAGGCCTTTGGAGATGCAGAAAGAAGTCACCCCAGGGAAAGTTGTTCGAACCCAGGGGCCTGGAGAGAAGACCAGCAGAGACCATCTTGTGCCTTCCACGTAAGAAAGAACCTCAGTGGAAAGTTAGCTGCCTTTCCTCTGAAGAACCAACAAAATAAATCCCCTTTTATTAAAAGCCAATCCATCTCTGGTGTGTTGCATTCCGGCAGCTAGCAAACTAGAACAATACTTAACAGTAACATTTTAATATGCTTCCATTAAGTGTAACAAAGATAACACACCAAAGTTAAATGTCAGTAAGAAGGAGATATAAGGGAGGGGTATGGGATTCTTGGTGTCACTGTTTCTCCTTTTTATTTATTTTTTTTATTTTTTGAGCCTTCATTTTTTTTCCCTCTTCTTCTCTGTGGAAGAAATGGAGATGTTCTCATATAGATTTGGTGGTAAATGCATAACCATGTGATTATACCTGGAACCACTGACTGCTACCTAGGAAGAACTGTATGGTGTGTGAATAAAACTGTTTAAAAATAACAGAAAGATACAAGTGCTGGAGAAAATGTGGAGAAAGAAATGTACTTATTCACTTTGGGGAGTGAAGTAGAATGGCACAGGCCCCTGGAGAACTATATAGTGGTTTTTAACAGGCTAAGTATAAAGGGTTGCCATATGATCCTGCAACTCCATTATTAAGTATATGCTTGAAAGAACTGAATGCAGGAACATGAGTGGACATTGGCACATTGGTACTATGGTGGCAGTATTCGTGATTTACAATGGATGGAGGTGGCCTAAGGGTACATCAGTGATGAACAGAAGGGCTAACTATGGTATATACATACAGTGGAATGATAAGTGGCTGCAAGAAAGTTGTGAGGCATGCAAACAGGTGAACAAACTTTGAAATGAAACAAAATAAAGTGGCCCAGAGGGCAGGCCATGGTGCTGCAGCAGGAAGAGTTCTCAGCTGCCATCCCGGAGACCTGGGTTCAATTCCCAGTCCCTACCCTTGCAAAATAAATAAATAAATAAAGTGGCCTGGGTTCAATTCCCAGTCCCTACCCTTGCAAAATAAATAAATAAATAAGTAAGTAAGTAAATAAACAAGTAAATAAATAAAAAAATAAATAAAGTGGCCCAGAGATTTCAAATGGAATCGAGAGGTCATTCTAGAGGTTATTCTTATGTATTATGTAGATATCCCTTTTAAGTCTGTGGTGTATTGGATTGGCTAAGGGGAAGTACCTGAAACTGTTGAACTATAATCCAGTAGCCTTACTTTCTGAAGATGATCATCTAACTATATAGCTTTTAAGGTGTGACCATATGACTGTGAAGACCTGTGGCTGGCAGTCTCTTTATCCAGTGTATGGAAAGATGAGTAAGAAAACAAAGACAAAAAATTGGTGGATCATGGAGGGGGGGGATGGGGAGTTGTGGGATGTTTTGGGTGTTCGTTTTTACTTTTATTTTTTATTCTTTTTTTTATTGTTTATGTAATAATGAAAATGCTTGAAAATTGACTGTGATAACAAAAAAGAACTTATGTCATTTCATCGTTGTTATTAATTTTATTAAACAATACAAAACATAAAATAATATTTTACTAATAAAACACTTGTATAGATGTTCTTATATGCTTATTAAAAGGCAAATTAGAAAGTTACAAAGAGTTACATACATACATACAAAAGGTAAACATACCTGTTCAGCTGTTTGGGTTTTCTCCTGCTCTATTTTCCTTAGAGTTTCTTTATCAGCTTTGAGTGATAATAATGATACAGTTTTAACAGACATAAAATCAACAGTCATCCACTCATCCCTCTGTTAAGAAAAAAAAATTCCTTTCAATCTAAACTGATTAGAACTTAATAATAAACACTTAATAGTATTAAGAGCAGGAACTTTGGAAGGATAATATAGTAACACTATATTTTTCCTCGATTTTTCTGTAAAACTAAAACGGCTCTAAAAAAAATAAAGTCTATTAACTAAGAAAAAAATCCTACCTTTCAGGACTGATGTAAGGATTAAATGACATAAAAGATATAAGGCATCCCACACAGTGCCTGGCACATAACAGGCATTAAAATACTAGTTCTTTTCACTTTCTTGCCTCAAGTATGGCTAACAATGGATAAATTACATTCTTCCCTGGGTATATAAACTATTACTCGAGATATGTGAATTATTCTACTATATATATTGCTGAGAAAACTATCGCTCTCAGTGAAAGAGGAAAAAAATTATGACTGAACTCACTTACTTAGAAAGGTCAAACAGTAGTAATAGTCACTAGGCTTCAAGTAAAAAAGGGCAAGTGTACTTCTCTATCAACAACTGGAAGTAGCAAGCCCTTTAAGGGACCAAAATAGAGACACACACTTTTTCACAGCAAGAGGAGGTGAAAGGCTCAGCAAACAGTATTACTGACACAAGTAATTCATATTGCATATTGTTTCAAAGTCTAATTTTTCTCCTAGGGAAATTTATAAAACATCTTTCATTTTAGCATTCATCTACCTTTAAAAGTTCATACATCTTCGTTTAATTTCAGGTGGCTTACCTGAACAATTTGGTCACTGTCTTCTTTTTCTGACTTTTCATCTTGCACTTTCCAGGCCTTTTCTTTGCTAGGAGCCTGGGATGGAACAGCTTCAACCCACTCATCTTCAGAGCTCTAAGAATATATAGCATACAAGTAAAATGCTTAAATTTACACACATTAATATAAAAATTCTGTGCTTTGTTAAGTGGTAGAAGATTCAGCGATCAAATGTTCTGGAGAAAATTCTTATACTACTATGTTTCCTGAAAAAAAAAAAAGACATTAAAAATTCGAAGAAAGAACAAGACGTAAGCCAACTATTTTGAATTAAGCTCACAAAATATCAACCAAATTATTTGTTTTCCTAGTAGCTGTGCTGGTTTGAAAGGATTGATGTACCCTAGAAAAGCCATAGCAATGGGCACTACAGGTTGGAAACTTGATTAGGTTATCTCCACAGAGATATGGCCCAATCAATTGTGGGTATCAGGCTTGATTAGATGGAGATGTGTCCTGACCCATTCTTTGTGGGTCTTGATTAGTTTACTGGAATCCCATAAAAGATGAGACATTTGGAGAGAGTTCCTTTTTGAGAATGAGAAAAGAGCTGCAGAGCCATGGCAGATGGACAAGAGAACCAGAGTCCCCCAGCGAACGACTTTTGGAGAGAAAGAAGGAAAATGCCTCCCAGGGAGCTTCATGATGTAAGAGGCCTGGAGAGAAATAGCTGCCACGTTCACCCTTCCAGCTAAGAGAGAAACGCTGAACGTCACAGGCCTTCTTGAACCAAAGTATCTTTCCCTGGATGCCTTAGATTGGACATTCCTATAGACTTGTCTGAATTTGGACAATTTTAAGGCCTTAGAACTATAAACTAGCAACTTATTAAATTCCCCTTTTTAAATGCCATTCTGTTTCTGGCATACTTCATTCTGGCAGCTAGCAAACTAGAACAGTAGCTTATCACGCCAAGAGAAAGCAAAACACAAAGATCAAAGCTGTCAGGTAGAGAGAACTCACTTCAACACAAAGCTACAGTTCCTAGCAGTACTACATCTTTGCTTAAACAAAACAGGCAAAAAGACACCTAAGTAAAAGAATGTGCTGTTTGCCCCTGATTTTTTAAGTTTTGATATTTCCCTGGATCTAAAAATGCTGTGATCTCAGCTGACAGCCAGACTGGTTAAGTAATTTGCTGTGTTTAAATACCAGATTACTAATTCAACTTCTAAGAAGTATTTAGTCAACATTCCTTACGAGTTCAGCATTAAGCCAGGTTTGGGGTTTTGTTTTCAAGAAATATATCAATCAACTCTTCCATATCAAGTACTGTTGTAAGTACTTTCACATATGCTATGACACTGACTCCTTAAAACAGTCTCTATAAAGTATTATTTTAGTTTTACAGATAAGGCAATGCCCCCAAAATTATATAATTTGCCAAAAGTTACATGGTTTCCAAGTAGGAGAACTAGGATACAAATCCAAATCTACCTGGCTGTCTTTGGAGTTGGAGAACTTAACAGTCAGTAAGATCCTAGAAATCACCTAGTACAAACTATTAGTTAATGCACAGTTGAGAAATTTTGAAGCCAAGGGTGGTGGAAAAGTGAGAGGATAATAGGGCTAACATGAGAACCTGAGTTCCTGAATGAGACCAGTTTTCTTCCACTCCACCAAGTTCTTGAAAATTATCTTAATCTTTCTTGACTGGAGAACACAAATATGTTTGTTAAAAGGTATTAGCCACATAGAGCAAATATTTGTGCTTTGGCATCTCAACTGACAACTGACTGAATGCACAGCAGATTGTGCCTAGTTATTTATTTACCTTTAGGTTTGATGTGATTTATAGAAACCTAAGAACTAGCTATGCATATTTATAATAACTATTTTTAAAAATAATTACTGATTCCACAATTTAAAAAGTCAATGCAAAAAATAAATAAATAGTTGGTGACAGACACAAAAATATACTCACCAGATATCTACTGTACCACAATTCTAAGTAGAATATGGCTAAGGATCTCTTGAAATAGTACATTTTGGCAGCCCATAATATTTGCTTACAAGGTTCACAAAGAATTTGTAATAGCAGGGGGCTGCTTATGGTTAAGTGGGTTTTTAAAGGGTGATATAAATTCATTAAAAACTTATACTGAAAAACACTATAAGAAAACACCCCAAAATAAAATCAGCAACTGTTTCAAATTAGAAAAAATAGTAATAATAATTAATGTAAGTGTATTTCTGGTTCACTCATGTTTAC
Organism: Tamandua tetradactyla; assembly: GCF_023851605.1. Taxonomy (NCBI): domain Eukaryota; kingdom Metazoa; phylum Chordata; class Mammalia; order Pilosa; family Myrmecophagidae; genus Tamandua; species Tamandua tetradactyla. The sequence continues at coordinate 34,549,364 of NC_135334.1, read as the reverse complement.
ATCATTAAAGCAATTTAGAGAGACCTAGTACTACCTCTTAGTGCTATCCACTAAAAAGGGAGTTTATAATCTAAAATAACTAGCACTTTCTTTGGGAGAGTGCCACTTTGCTAAGATTTTTAAAAACGTATTTATCAGAGGCTTTTTAAACTACAGATTTTCTCTACCACTAGGTGTTGACCAACCACTTGATATTCACTAACTAGAACCATCAGATGCTTTGCCACCACAGAGGCAACCTATCTCCATCCCTGGATAAATATAATCATCATGATTTACAACTTCAGTTGAACTAAACTCTCAAACCCAATTAGCATTCCTCTTATTGGTCCTTTGTCAGTTCTCTCTCCCATTATCTTCACTTGCTCCCGTCTTTTGAAACATTTATCAGTTTTACCTCTATTTGTATAACAATTTCATTAATATATTACTCTTCCCCTAAACAGTAAGTTTCATGAAGTCAGGAACCACAACTGCTGTTGCCTACTTTGTATCCCCAAATACCTAGTTTAAGGCCTTAGCAGACAGTGGATACTTAATATTGTCTTCAACACCCTCCTCATGGTTTCTACAAATTTCTGCTCCTCTTATTCTCAGCAAATAATCTCTGCTCCTACCTCTTCAGGAAAAGTGAGGTCATTTTAGTTTCCAACTCACCGTCCTACAAACTTACTTATCTACTCTGGCTCCTATCTACTGAAACTGCTTCAATGGTCATCATTGGCTTCCAATTTGCCAAATTCAAAAAAAAAAAAAAATGTTTCATTATCTATCACCCTACACCACTCTGCTAAATACACCTCTGTTGAGCACTCACTTTCTTGACTTCCATAACATTTCCCAGCTCTCCTCCCACTCTTTATTTCTTCTCCATTTCCTTCTTAAACTCCTTCTTTGCTCAAGCTCTTAAACGTCATTATTGAATGAAGTCTCATTTTTTGCTTAATATAGACAGACAGACATATAGATAGATATAAATAAATATATCTATATATGTGTGTATCTTTTTATAGATCTTCTTTGATTTATTTTAGCAATGTTTTATAGTTTTCTGTGAACAGGTCCTTTATAACTCTCATTAAGCTTATTCCTAGATACCTGATTCTTTCAATTGCCACTGTGAATAGAATTTTGTTTCTTAATTGTCTCTTCAGTTAGGTCATTACTTGTGTATAGAAATATTACTGATTTTTGTGCATTAACCCTGTATCCTGCCACTTTGCTGAATTTATTTATTAACTCAAGTAGCCTTGTTATAGATTTCTCAGGATTTTCCATGTATAGAATCATGGCACCTGCAAATAATGTTAAGTTTGATTACTTCCTTTCCTATTTGGTTGCTTTTTATTTATTTTTCTTGACTGGATTGCTCTAGCTATATTTCTAGCACAATGTTGAATAACACTGGTGACAGTGGGCATCCTTGTCTCCTTCTTGATCTCAGGGAAAAAGTTTTCAGTCTGTCATGGCTGAGTATGATGCAGGCTGCAGATTTTGCATATATGCCCTTTACCATATTGAAGAAGTTTCTTCTGCTTCCTCCTTTTGTTGCTTTTTATCAGAAAAGGATGCTGAATTTTGTCAAATGTTTTTTGCAGCCTCAATCGAGATAACCATATGATTTTCCCTTTTGACTTATTATGTTGTATTACACTGATTGAATTGCTTGTGCTGAACCACTCTTGCCTACCTCGAATGAACCCCACTTTCATTCATTCATAATTTCTTTAATGTGACACTGGATTTGATTTGCAAGTATTTGTTGAGAATGTTTGCATCTATATTCTTTACAGAGATTGGCCTGCAGTTCTTTCTTGTAGTGTCTTTACCTGGTTTTGGTATTAAAGTGACATTAGCTTCATAAAATTAGTTTCATTGTGTTTCATTTTCTACAATTATTTAGAGGAGTTTGAGCAGGAATGGTGTTAGTTCTTTTTGGAATGTTTGGTAACATTCCTGTGAAGCCATCTGGCCCTGGACTTTTCTTTGTAGGAATATTTTTGATGACTGATTGAATCTCTTTACTTATTGTCACAGTCAGGTTCATGTGTCAACTTGGCCTGGTGGTAGTACCTGTTTGTCTGGTTGGGCAAGTGCTGGCCTGTGTGTTGCTATGAGGACATTTCACAGAATTAAATCATGATCACGTTGGCTACATCCACAGCTGATTCCATTTGTAATCAGCCAAGAGGAGTATTTCTTTAATGAGTGATGCTCAATCTAATCACCGGAAGCCTTTCAAGGAGGAGTCAGAAAAGACAGGCTCTCGGCCGGTGAGCCTCTCCTGTGGAATTTGTCCAGACCCTCCATCAGAATTATCAGCTTCACAGTCTGCCCTACAGATTATGGACTCTACATTCCCATGGTTACATGAGACACTTTCATAAATTTTCTATTCACGAATATTTCCTGTTGATTCTGTTTCTCTAGAGAACCCTAAAATACAACTTGGTAACAGGAGTGATTCTTAAGAAACAAAATCTTAAAAATGGGTTTTTATGAATGGTTTTCTACTCTGACTAGATTCAAAGGCATTAAGGACTCTGATTCCTATAATCAGAATGACACTGCCAATCCATGGAGTGAGTTGGCAAAAGAGATAGTCAAAATATCACCATTTGATTATTCTAACACTTCGCTTGCACGCAGCCAGGCTCTGGGGAATAATGTTTTTTTGGCTTGGAGGATGACAGCGGATTATCGTAAGCTCAACCAGGTGGTAACTCCAATTGCAGCTGTTGCTTCAGAGGTGGTATCATTGCTTGAGCAAATCAATATATGCCCTGGTATGCAGCTATTAATCTGGCAAATGCTTTTTTCTCAATAGCTGTTAGTACAAGGACCACCAGAAACAGTTTCCTTTCAGCTGGCAAGGTCAGCAATATACTTTCACTGTCCTACCTCAGGGGTATATCAACTCTCCAGTCCTATGTCATAATCTTGTCCACAGGGATCTTGATTGTTTCTCCCTCCCACAAAACATCACATTGGTCCATTATATTGATGATATCATGTTGATTAGACCTAGTGGGCAAGAAGTAGCAACTACTCTAGACTTACTGGTAAGGAATTTGCATGTCAGAGGATGGGAGATAAACCCAACAAAAACACAGGGGCCTTCCATCTCAGTGAAATTTCTAGGTGTCCAGTGGTGTGGGACATGTTGAGATATCCCTTCTAAGGTGAAGGATAAGTTGCTGCATCTGGCCCCTCCTACAAGCAAAAAAAGAGGCACAATGTCTAGTTGGTCTCTTTGGATTTCGGTGACATTAATTCCAGGGGTCCCAAAACATCACTCTGGTCCACCAGTCAGAGTGGGGGCTTATGGAGGTCAGGTGATCAATGGCGTTTTAGCTCACGTCCATCTCACAGTGGGTCCAGTGGGCCCCCAGACCCATTCTGTAGTTATTTCCCCAGTTCCAGAATGCATAATTGGAAGAGACATACAGAGCAACTGGCAGGATCCCCATATTTGGCTCTCTAACTCATGCAGTGAGGGCTATTATGGTGGGAAAGGCCAAGTAGAAGCCATTAGAACTGTCCCTACCTAGCAAAATAGTAAATCAGAAGCAATACCAGATTTCTGGAGGGACTGTAGAGATTACTGCCACTCTTAAGAACATGAAGGATGAAGGGGTGGTGATTCCCACCACATCCCCATTCAACTCTCCTATTTGGCCTGTGCAGAAAATAGATGGATTTTGGAGGATGACAGTGGATTATCATAAGCTCAACCAGGTGGTAACTCCAATTGCAGCTGCTGTCCCAGATGTGGTATCATGGCTTCAGCAAATCAATACATCCCCTGGTACCTAGTATGCAGCTACTGATCTGGCAAATGATTTTTCGCAATAGCTGTTAGTAAGGACCACCAGAAACAGTTTGCTTACAGCTGGCAAGGTCAGCAATATACTTTCACTGTCCTACCTCAGGGGTATATCAACTCTCCAGCCCTGTCGTCATCTTGTCTGCAGGGAACTTAATCATTTCTTCCTCCAAGACATCACATTGGTTCCATTATATTGATGATATCATGTTGATCAGACCTAGTGAGCAAGAAGTAGCAACTACTCTAGACTTACTGGTAAGGCATTTGCATGTCAGAGGATGGGAGATAAATCCAACAAAAATACAAGGGGCCTTCTACCTCAGTGAAATTTCTAGGTGCCAGTGGTGTGGGGCATGTCGAGATATCCCTTCTAAGATGAAGGATAAGTTGCTGCATCTGGCCCCTCCTACAAGCAAAAAAGAGGCACAATGCCTAGTTGGTCTCTTTGGATTTTGGTGACAACGTATTCCTCATTTGTGTAGGCTATTCATATCCCTGAATCAACAAGCCAAGAAGGTCATTACATTACTGGCTGGGGTAATTGATCCTATCAGAGGGAAATAGGACTGCAACTACACAATGGAGATAAAGAAGAGTTTTTCTGCAATATAGGAGATCCCCTAGGGCATCTTTTAGTACTACCATGTCCTGTGATTAAAATCATTGGAAAAACGCTGCAACCCAATCCAGGCAAGACTAACAATGAATGGCTCTAAACTTGAGGAATGAAGGTTTGGGTCACCCCATCAGGCAAAGAACCATAGCCAGCTGAAGTGCTTGCTGAGGGTAAGGGGAACATGGAATGTGTAGTGGAAGAAGGTAGTGATAAATATGAACTACGACCACATGATCAGTTACAGAAATGAGGACTATAATGCTGTTTTGGTCATGTTATACTATTTAAGTTGTAAGATATCATGTTTAAGAATGAATATTACTCAAGGACTTGTACTCTATTCTGGACAGATTTAATGTGTTTCTGGTTATATGCAGGACAGTTGAGCATTATTAGATGAGAAAAAAACGTGTCTTTTATTGTTTTCTATTTAGAAATTAGGTTTGGTTTAAGGTGATGAGTATTGCTGGCAAGTTGACAAGGGGTAGACTGTCATGGTCAGGTTCACATGTCAACTTGGCCAGGTGGTGGTTCCTGTTTGTCTGGTTGGGCAAGTGCTGGCCTGCCTTTTGCTATGAGGACATTTCATACAAGTAAATCATCATGTCGGCTATATCCACAGCTGATTCCATTTGTAATCAGCCAAGGGGAATGTCTTCTTTAATGAGTAATGCTTAATCCAATCACTGGAAGTCTTTTAAGTAGGATTCAGAAGAGACAGGCTCTCTTCCTGCTTCGGCTGGCGAGCCTCTCCTGTGGAGTTCATCTAGACCTTCCATCAGAATCATCCGCTTCACAACCTGCCCTATAGATTTCAGACTCTATGTTCCCATGGTTACATGAGATACTTTTATAAATTTCATATTCATGAATATTTCCTGTTGTTCTGTTTCTCTAGAGAACCCTAACTAATACACTTAGAATTGGCTTGTTGAGGTTTTCTATTTATTTTCAAGTCTGTGTAGGTTGTTCACGTGCTTCTAGGAATTTGATAATTTCATCTAAGTTATCTAGAGTGATGGCATATAGCTGTTCAGAGTATCCTCTTATGATTATTATTTGTTTCTTCAGGATCCATGGTAATGACGCCCCTCTCATTTCTGATTTTATTTGTATCCTTTCTCTTTTTTTTTTTATCAGCCTAGCTAAGGTTCAACAATTTTATTCATTTTCTCAAAGAACCATATTTTCATTTTATTGATTCTGTCTGTGGTTTTGTTTTTTGTTCTCCAGTTCACTTATTTCTGCTTTAATCTTTGTTATTTCTATTCTTCTATTTGCTTTAGGGTTAGTTTGCTGTTTTTTCTCTAATTGCTCATGGTGACCAGGTAAGTCCTCAATTTTTGCTTTCTTCTTTTTTAAGATAGGCATTTAGGACAAGAAATGTCCCTCTCACTACTGTCTTTGATGTAGCCAATAAATAGTGATAGGTTTTATTTTCATTTTCATTCATGTCCAGATATTTAGTGCTTTTTCTTGTGATTTCTTATTTGAACCACTGATTTAAGAGCGTGTTAATTAATCTCTCTATATTTGTGAAAGGTCTCATTCTTTGGCAATTATTGATTTTTTACCTTCATTCCATTATCATCAGAGAAAGTGCTTTGAATAATTTCAAACTTTAAATTTTTTTAAAGCCTGTTGTGTGTCCCAGCATATGATCTATCCCAGAGAATGTTCCATGAGCACTAGAGAAGAATGCATATCTTAGTGTTTTGAAGGTGTAACAATCCATATATGTCTATAAAGTCTAATTCATTAATTACATTGTCTAGGTTCTCTATTTCCTTATTGATTCTCTGCTTCTTTGTATTATAAAAGACAATGGTATATTGAAGTCTCCTACTATTACCATAGAGATATCTATTGCTCCCTTCAGTTATCTATTGCTCAATATATTTTTAATCTCAAAACAGATTAACTGTGTTGATTTGAAGATGTTCTGTACCCCCAGAAAAGGCCATGTTATTTTAATCTATTCCTGTAGGTTCAGACCTGTGGGTGGGAACTTTTGGTTACGTTATTTCAACTGAGATATAATCCTCCCCGTTCAAGGTGGACATTCAAAATTATTATGTACCCCAGAAAAGCCATGTCCTTTTCCTAATCCAATACTGCAGTCCTTTAAAAAAGGAAACATTATGGAGAAACCTTAGATACAGATGCAGACCCGGACGTTTAGAAATACAGAAACCCCAGGAGACACAGTTGCTTCTGAGCCGAAAGAGACACAGATATTTGAAGATGCTTGGGGTACCAACAGAGAGGGCAGAGCCTAGAAACAGACATTTAGAGAGGCAAGGCATAACAGACATCACCACATACCTTCCCATTAGATGCTAAGCAAGCCAGAACCCAGAATTGTGTCCTGGAGAAGATAAGTGAAGGCCCACAGGTGCTAAGAGAGGAAACCACTGGCATCAAAAGCCAAAAGCAATGGAACCAGGATCAAGGATCAACAGACACCAGCCACATCTGCCCATGTGACAGATAGTGGCCTTTCTTGAATCAAGAAAAGTATATTGCATTTCTTGAGTTTTTTATTTATTAAGTTACAAGTTTATAGTTCTAAGGCTATAAAAATGTCCAAACTAAAGCATCTAGGGAAAGATATCTTGGTTCAAAAACCAGTGAAGTTCAGGGTTTCTCTCTTAAGTGAGAAGGCACATAGTGAACATAGTCACAGTTTCTCTCTCAGCTGGAAGGGCACATGGCAAACACAGCATCATCTGCTAGCTTTCTCTATCGGCTTCCTGTTTCATGAAGCTCCCTGGGAAGCATTTTCCTTCTTCAACTCCAAAGGTCACTGGCTGGTAGACTCTGCTTCACGTGGCTATGTCATTCTCTGCTCTCAGAAATCCTCCAAAATGTTTCCTCTTTTATAGGACTCCAGTAAGCCAATCAAGACCCACCTAAATGGGTGGAGACACATCTCCCCTAATCCAGTTTAACAACCACCTGGATTAACAGCCATCTCCAAGGAAATAATCTAATTACAGATTCAAACATACAGTATTGAATAGGGATTATTTTGCCTTTATGAAATGGGATTTTGATTAAAACATGGCTTTTCTAGGGCCCATACATCCTTTCAAACCAGCACACTCACTTTTAAATAAACCATGAGTAAAAGAAAAAATAACAGGTAATTTAGGTAATATTTGACTAGGATGGCAGCAAAATATAACACACAAAATTAGTCATATGAAGAGATAACAGTGCTAAGATGAAAAGGAATAGCTTTGAATACTCAATAGAAAAGAAGAAAGATTTAGAATCAATGACTTGCATATCCAACTTTGGAAACTAGAAAAAGAAAAGCAAAGTAAACACATAATAATTATTAGGAAAGAAATAATGAAGAAAACAGAAGTCACTGAAACAGTAAACACATAATAATCATTAGGAAAGAATAATGAAAAAAACAGAAGTCAATGAAACAGAAAACTCACAGAGAATAATCAATAAATCAAAAGCCAATTCTTCGAAAGATTAATAAATAATTGATTAGACTAACCAAGCAAACAGAAAATAAAAATTGCGAAAATCAGGAATAAAGAGAGGACATCACTACAGATCCTACACACATTGAGAGAACGAGGGATTAGAGAACTTCATGACAATAAATTCAACAATTCAGATGACATAAATAAATTTGAAAAACACCAATTATCAAAACTGACTCAAGAAGAAACAAATATACTCAATATTAAGAATAATTCCACAACAGCTTAATCGAACACCATAGTATTTGGAACCTTGTGCAGGGCATGAGATTTTGTAGGTTTGTCCAGAGTGATGCCCAGATAAATCCCAGAGTGATCTGAACAGTGAATAGGGAAATATTTGCAGAGTCCCCTAGGGGGAATGGTGAGAAAGGGGGAAGATTCAACTTCCCCAAGTGAAGAATTCTTGATATTCTCACAGGCAGTGGGGACAGCCAAAGCAGTAGGCCAAGACTTCAATCTTGGGGTTTGTTCATATAAAACTTAGTCCCACAAAGGATAGGCTAACCCTATTTAAAATTAGGCCTAAAAACCACCCCCAAGAGAACCTCTTCTGTTGCTCAGATGTGGCCTCTCTCTCTCGGCCAACACAGCAAGGAAACTCACTGCCCTTCCCCTTTATGTGGGACATGACTCCCAGTGGTGTGGACCTTCCTAGCAACCTGGGACAGAAATCCTAGAATGAACTGGAACTCAGCATCAAGAGATTGAGAAAATCTTCTCAACCAAAAGAGGGAAGACCGAAATGAGACAAAATAAAGTATCAGTGGCTGAAAGATTCCAAATAGAGTCGAGAGTTCATCCTGGAAGTTATTCTTATACATTAAATAGATATCACCTTGTTAGTCAAGTTGTAATGGAGAGGCTGGAGAGAACTGCCTGAAAATGTGGAGCTGTGCTCTGGTGGCCATATTTCTTGAAGATAATTGTATGTTGATATGGCTGTCACAGTTTGACTGTGTGGTTCTGAGAGCCTTGTATCTGATGCTCCTTTTGTCTACCTTATTGATGGACAAGTTGAACATATGGATTAAAAATAAATAAATAATAGGGGGAACAAATGTTAAAATACATTTAGTAGATTGAAATGCTGGTGATAGGGTGAAGGGGGTAAGGGGTATGGTATGTATAAATTTTTTCTGTCTTCTTTTGTTTTTTCTGAATTGATGCAGATGTTCTAAGAAATGATCATGATGATGATGAATATACAACTATATGATGATAGTGTGAGTTACTGATTATATAACAAGAACGGAATGATCATATGATAAGAATGTTTGGTTTTGTATGTGGTTATGTATCATAAATAAAAAATAAATAAATTAAAAAAAAAAAGAAAAAAAATAATTCCACAAAGAAAACTCTGGGCCCTAATGGTTTCAATCATGAATTTTAACAAACATTTAAGTAAGAAATCACACGAATCTTGCACAAAATCTATCAGGAAATAAGAGGAAGAAATACACTCTAATTCATTTATGAAGTTAGAATTATTTTTATACTGAACCTATCAAAGATATTCCTCTTTCCCTAGAAATATTTTCTCAAAAAGATTAGCAAACAACACTGACTTTTGTAGTTAGCCCATTGTCCTTCCTTCCCTTCAATGCCAGGACAAACTTTTTTTAATCCACTTAATTCTAACGTGGGCTCTGAGCATTTATCCAAACCATTCTCACTAAAGTACACCGTACAACTTAAATATGTATGTACAAATGTACATCTGAAGTTTCTCCAAAATATTTCCTTTTAAAGGATTTCATAAACTAATGAAGACCCACCTGGAATGGGTGAAGTCACATCTCCATCAAATCAAAAGTTTCTAACCTACAGTATTGAATAAGAAACAGCTGCTCCCACAAGATTAGATCAAGTTTAAAACATGTCTTTTCTGGGGTACATAATAATTTCAAATCAATACAACGGCTTTCTGAAGAAGGGATCACTTTTCTCAGATTCTAAATAGGATCAGTAATTCAAACGCTCTATTGGGGAAATAGTGTCTCTATCTTTTTTTCACTTTAAGATCTTCTCCCTCCTTTCGCTCTAAGTTAAATGCAAAAAAATTTTTTTCTAGGTAATTTAAATATTCCTATCATTATAAAATATGTTGGCCAGTCTATAAAACTACCTAAATGTATTCCTCACTGCAAATTAATATACTACACTCTCATATAAGGTAGGTTTTCACTAGCCAATTATCACCTCAAGGTATACTATCAAAAATTTAGTTTCTGAAACTACAGGAGATGCCATACTTTGGACCTAGTAATTCATTTGAGAGCATAAACTAGTTACCCTTAAACTCACCAGCCCATCACTCTCTAAGCACAAAACATATTTTTCATCCTGAAAACATGCCTAAGGGTTATGGCATGCTGTCCCTTCCCACGTGAGTCCTCTTACCCCAGAACTAGCCAGCAGACCCAGCTACTCCCCATGCTGTCTCCAAAGATAAGGACAAAAGCACATCCTATTTTAAAGACTTAAAAGTTAATACCTACGGAAAAACAAACAGCAGTAACAAACTCTCAAATGTCTTAAAAAAGTCTTTTCCCTGTATTTTTACAATACAGCTCATTCCAACTTCTCCCAATTTTGCAACTATTTCTTTTTAATGTCTTTTGCTTTCTACCTGGATCTTCAATGTCTGGTTCAACCTCCCTAGAATTTCATCCATTCTAATGTCTCCAACTAGCAAAGATTTCCAACCATATCTCTATACTCTTACCTCTCTCTGGAACCCAAGGTCTACATTTCCAATATTTTCTGGACATATCCAAGTAAATTTCTCTCAGGCATTTTCATATGATAACTCATAATTTTTTTAAGATTCTATATATTTTTTAAGTTCCTAAATACAATTTCTTTACATAAAATTTTCTCAAATCATTCCTCTGGTTAGTTTTAGTACATACTTACTGATGAACTATCTACTGATTCATTTTCATATTTCTGTTTCTTGCTCTTTTTCTTCTTCTCTTTCTTTAATTTTTTTGAATGCTTGTCTTTTTTTTTCTTTTTCTTCACAGAATGTTCCTATAAATAATAGTTTTGAACAGGTAAGAAAGGAATTCAGTTTTTCTGTTTAAAAGAAACATTTTAAGGGAAAACAAATCATTTTCCAAAACACTTCAAATCTTTCAGGAAATGAGACAAAGAATATGACTAGATAAATAAAATCTTCCAAAAAAACCTTAAGTTGCTTCTATAATATATGCACTACTGATAAGTCATAAAACTGATTTTTTTATCAGAAAATAGGAGAGAACTTTTAGCTTTAGTTTATTTGCAGATTCCTTTGACAGATAACACATATATACATTCATACAAGTGTGTGTGTCTGTGGATATACTCAGGCAATCCACATTATTCATGGATTTTGTATATACAAATTAATCTACATGCTAAAATTTATTTGTAACCCCCAAAACAATACTCATGACACTTTCACCATCATGTGTGGACATGTACAGAGCAACAACAAACTTAAGTATTCCCAGCTTAATTAGACCAGAGCAACACTCAGCTTTTGTTTCATATCATTCTATAAACAAGAGCCCTTTCCACTGTATATTTATTGGCATAATTTTCCCATTTGTTGTGCTTTTTGTTATTTATTTCACTGCTTAAAAATGGCCCCTAAGCATAGTTCTGAAGTGTTATCTAGTGTTTTTAAGTGCAAAAAGTCTGTGATGTATCTCAGAGGAAATACATGTGTTAGATAAGCTGCAATAAGGCATGATGAGTTAAAGTGCTATTGACTGTGAGTTCAATGTTAATGAATCAACACCATATTTAATGAGCTCCAATTATCTGTACCCAGGGAGATTTATGACTAAACTCACTTAAATTTAAGTTGAGAGTCTTTGATGAAATGTTGCTCTAAAATGTTATGAGGGCAATGATACTCTTTCTAGATGGGGTTGAACTGGGCGGGATGGGAGTGCCTCTAAAAGATTACGCATTGACATGTTGATGAAATATTTGGATGAGTGACTCCTAGAGCCTAACCTTGTATTTTACCTAGAGGAAATGGTTCAATATTCACTATTTCAGGGCTCATGGTGCCTTTACAGAACATGATTACCATGAATAAGGAGAGTAAACTACATGTATGGGTATATATATGCATACCACCAAAAGGATTTATGGAAAATTATTAAATCATATAAAATATAACCAGATAGAATGAATTTAGATTGTTGAAGGACTGTGAGAAGATGGTGGAATATGAAGCTCCAGTAATCAGTTCCTTCACCAAAACAACTGTTAAACTGCCAGAAAGTGTCTGAATCAACTATGTTGAAACTCAGGAATCTAGTGGAACACTGTGCACCATCCGAGGAAGAGCAGGAGGAAGAGGCTGGTAAGCTGTAGTAAATACTGGTAAATTTCACCCTCCCTACAGCAACTGCCATCCCCCATCCCCCATCCCAATGGCAGGCACTACTGGGGACAATAGTTCAGGCTCTTGGTTCAGCTTGTTAATGCCACTGCGGGGCATAAAAGACCTAGTACTCCAAACACTAGGGGTGTGTGGTCTGATCATTACTTTTGATCAGTTACTTCAGATAACCAAGAACTGGTTCTGAGGGCAGCTATTGTTCCAATCCCCTTAGCCAAAAGCAGCAGAAGAATCTTAAAGATGGTAACCTTCCTTAAAATCATGGGAAACAGTTAAAGGGCTGCATTAAACGTGAAAGACCTGAATCAAGAAAATGCAGCTTCAAAAACCACAGAAGCTCCTGGCACCCCTGCTGTTCTCTCCCAAATCCCTTCCACAACATGGGATGGGGTCAGCTTGTGCTCCAATCATGGATCTCTGGCCCTGCTCCAGAGGGAGCAAAGTAACCTCCTCAAATATATTGGGGTACCTGGATGTCAGTGATATTCTATCAAAAAGAAATTTGAAAAACTGAACTAGAACACGTCTCTCCCTCAACCTCCCAAAATTTGTGCTGAAGGCAATTTAATTAATTGCAGACATTAAAGCAGTACAAGAAACAATTCAAAACAGCATGGGGAAATGACTACCAGCATTAAATTACACAAGAGAGCACCCAGGAAGGGGTGAAAGTCTGCTTCAAAAGGAGTAGAGGGGGCTTTCATTGCAACTCATATAAACCATAAACAAAGTTCCTAAGGCCACAGATAAGCACAAGCTCAGGAAAAGATGTAAGGAAGTTCCACTCAGGTTCAGATAAGAGAGAGAGAAGACCTTGCACTTCACATTTGTTTCCAGCTGATCTTATAGGAGGGCTAAGCTCTGTAGGAAGGGACTAGACAAAGCAGAGTGAATTTGAAAGACAATGAAAGGTAGTATTTGCTTTGCTTTGTTCGTTTTGATTAGCTTATTGGTCTTCAAGAAAATCCCTGTCATATCTATAAAGTATATCCATTACCTGGATATACTTTAAAAACAGAGAAGTCAGGGACTAAATTCAATAGTTATTACTTTAAAATATTGGAATGCATAGTGAGCCACAAAAGAATACAAGACAAACAAAGGAAAAGGAAATGATGGCCCATCCAAAGGAAGAAGATAAAAAACAAGAAACCACCAATGAAGAAGATAAGACTTTGGACTTACCAAACAAAGCCTTTTTAAAAAAATGGCCCTCGAGTTGCTCAAGTAGATAAAGGAAAGCACAGAGAAAGAACCAAAGGATATGAGGAAAGCAATGAATAAACAATATGGGAATCTCTTTGAGATGCTCAACACGAATCAAACAGAAATTCCGGAGTTAAAGAACACAATAATTGAAATGCAAAGTTCCCTGATGAGTTTTAACAGTTGACTGGGGATGGCAGAAGAAAGGATCAGTTATCTCAAAGACAAGACAAGTAAAATGATTCAGATGGAGAAGCAGAAAGAAAAAGAATACAAAAGTGAACAAAGCCTAAGAGACCTGTGGGACACCATCGAACATACACACATATGCATTACGAGGTCCATGAAGAAGAAGAAAGAAAAGAGCAGATGAAATATACAAAGAAATAATGGCAAAAAAAACTACTCAAATTTAACAAAAGACATGAATATATCCATTGAGAAGCCCAACAAACCCCGAAAAGAATAAACTCAAAGAACCGTGCCTAGACACATAGTAATTAAACTGTTCAAAACAAAGGACAAGAAAAGAGTTCTACAAGCTGCAAGAGAAAAGCATCAAGTTACATACAAGGAAATTACAAAAAGAGTTTGGGAAATTTCTCATCAGAAACCATGAAAGGAAGAAGTCAGTGGTACAAAATATTTAAGGTGCTGAATAAAAACAATTTTCAAACAAGAGTTTTATGACTGCCAAGACTTTCTTTCAAAAACAAGAGAGAGATTAGACACTCCAAGATAAATAAATGCTGAGGGAGTCACAACTAGTCCTGCTGTATAAACAATGCTTAAGAAAAACCTAGAGACAAAAAGAAAAAAATACTAGATACTGTATCAAAGCAGCATAAAGAAGAAAAGACCTGACTTCTGGGAAAATGCGGAATAAGATAGATTCAGTTCACCCCTGCTCCAAGGAACAGCTAGAAAAGTGACAGAAAAACAACCGGGACAGCAATTCCAGAGGACAAATAAACTCAGAGGATTTTCCATACTACATAAGGAGGTCCTGGATGAAAAAGCTGAGGAAATTGAGATGCAGAGAACTGATGACCATCCAGCTAGTGCAAACAGCCTAACGTGTCCCTTTCCAAATGGAGGCACAGTGCCTTTAGGAGACGAGGAAATAAGCCAAGTCATGTTCCTTGAATGTATCACAAACACACACGCTGCTGCCCCACCACCATGTGACCTGTCATGCCCTCCCACACCCCACATACCCAAGCACTGCTCACTGGTTCCCCAATGACCCCACTCCACCCCCACAACTGCACATGCGCACGCGCACACACACACACACACACACACACACACACACACACGCTGCCCCCACCGCAGGTGGTGATGTGAGCATCCAGGCCACACATACACTCCTACCGCACACACACACACCTGCCTCAGACCCCCACCACACACACACACACACACTAATCCACATCCCACCCACACCAGCACCCATGCTCCCATGACCCACCCCCTCGATCCCTGTACACCAACTCCATGTCCCATGCACACACCCTCATCCCACCCCACAGGCACTCATGTGCATATTTGTGGCACATACACAGCGCTCTACACACATGCACACCCATACCCAGGCACCTGCTTCATGCACACCCATACCTGACACGCCTCTGCACCCCACCCCCTCCACACCTGCACACCAGCACCCTGCCTGCCCTCAAACCACGCACATGTGCTCCACCCCCAACCCACAATGTGACACCCCATTACCTGCTCACCTGTACACTGCTCACACCACACAAGCACACCCCTGCACGCTGCCTCAGCACCTGTACCCCACCCCACCCAGCAGAAAGTCCCTGACTTTGGTCACTCGCAGACACGCCCACCCACACACCACCCCCTTGTGCCCTGAAACCTGCACCCCAATACTGATAACTACTATTCTCCATGCATGCAACCATGTCCTGCCCATTCACCCACCCACACAAACTCACACCATGCCCTACTGCTTACCAGTCCCCCACACCATATCAACCCACACAGCCCCCTCCCCTGATGATCCTCTTCTAGCAGTGCCTTGTTCCCCACACTGAACCCTATCCCTGCACTTCAAGGACTGCCCAAACTGCACCCTAGTAAAGGGCTAGGAAGATTAGTTCAGGACATAATAGGGGAAAACTTCCCAACCCTTATAAAAGATACGAATATGCAAACAAAGAAGCTCAACGAAACCTAAATAGAATAAATCCAAATAGGTATACTACAAGACACATACTAACCAGTCTGTCAAATATTGAAGAAAAGGAAAAAATTCTGAAAGTGGCAAGAGAAAAGCGATCTACTACATATAAGGGAAACCACATTAAGACTGAGTTTGGACTACTCAAAAGACACCATGGAGGCGAGAAGGCAGTGATACTGAAGATCCTGAAAGAGAAAGATTTCCAGCCAAGAATTCTGTACCCAGTCAAATTACCCTTCAAAAGAGGGAGAGATTAAAATTTTCACAGGCAAATAAATGCTGAGAGAATTTGTCAACAAGAGACCAGCCCTATAAGAAATACTAAAGGGAGTTTTGTCAGCTGAAAAGAAAAGATAGGAGAAGGCGTTTCAGAACTAAAAAGTACTAGCAAGGGTAATTTAAGGACAAAAAAAGAAAGAGGGAAACGAATAAATAAATCTGTCAAAGAAAATCCAAAGGATAAGGTGACAGACTCAAGAAATGTCTTTATAGTAATATCTTTCAAAGTTAATGGATCAAATTCACCAATTAAAGGATAAAGATTCACAGAATGTATTAAGAAATATGATCCATCTATATGCTGCTTACAAGAGACTCATCTTACACCCAAGGATTAAACAGAAAGTGAAATGATGGAAAAAGATGTTCCAGGCAGGCTGTAACCAAAAGAACGTAGAAGTAGCTATACTAATATCAGACAAAATAGACTTTAAATGTAAAGAAGTCATAAAAGACAAAAGAAGGACACTATATTAATAAAAGGGTCACTTCACAAAGAAGTGACAATTATAAATGCTTATGCTCCCAATGAAGGAGCTCCAAAGTACATGAGGCAAACATTAGCAAAACTGAAGGAAGCAACAGATGTTACAACAGTAATAGTGGAAAACTTCAATACAACACTCTCCTTTACAGATAGAACAACCACACAGAGGATCAACAAGGAAATACAGGACTTAATCTGATAAATGAATTAGACCTGAAAGACATATATATAAAATGTTATCCCCTAAAACACCTAGATATATATACTTCTCTAGCGCTCACAGAACATTCTCCAGAATAGATCATATGCTGGGACACAAAAGAACTCTTTAAAAATTTTAACAGCTTGAAATTATCCAAAGTATTTCCTCTGATCACAATGGAATGAAGCTATAAATCAATAACCACCAAAGAATGAGAACATTCACACACATATGGAGATTAAATAATGCACTCTAAAACAACCAGTGGGTCAAAGAAAAAATTGCTAGAGAAATCTGTAACTATCCAGAGACAAAGGAAAACAGAGAATATGGTGTATCAGAATTTATGAGATGCAGTAAAGACAGCTCAGAGGCAAATTTATTGCCCTAAAAACCTACGTTAAAAAAGAAGAAAGTCAAGAAATCAAGGGACTTAACTGCTCACCTGGAGGAACTACAGAAAGAACAGCAAACTAACCCCAAAGCAAACAGAAGAAGAGAAATAACAAAGATTAAAGCAGAATTAAATGAATTGGAGAACAAAGGAATAACAGAATCAATAAAAACCAAAAATTGGTTTTTTGAGAAAATAAAATAAAATAAAATCGACGGACCCTGTGCTGGTTTGAATCTGGTGGGCCCCGGAAAGGCCATGTTCTTTAATCCTCATCAATACTATTGGCTGGGAGCTTTTTGATTGTTTCCATGGAGATGTGACTCCCCGGATTGTGGATGGAGCAGAGGCAGATGTGACTCCACCCATTCCAGGTGGGGCTTGATTAGTTTGCTGGAATCCTTTAAAAGAGAAAGCATTTTGGACAAAGTATCCCTTTTTCAGAGCCACAAGAAAGCCACAGCAGAGCCAAGCAGAGCTACGGCAGAGGCATGAGGCTCAGAGCCCATGCTAGCAGAGACATTTGAAGATGAAAAATGAATATGTTCCCGGGGGAGCTTCATGAAACAAGAAGCCAGGAGAGAAGGCTGACAGACTTTGCCATGTGCCCTTCCAGCTGAGAGACAAGCCCTGAATTTCATCGGCCCTTCTTGAGAGAAGGTAACCTCTTGTTGGTGCCTTAATTTGGACATTTTTATAGACTTGCTTTAATTGGGACATTTTCTGAGCCTTAGAACTCTAAACTAGCAACTTATTAAATTCCCCTTTTTAAAATCCATTCCATTTCTAGTATATTGCATTGCAGCAGGCAGCAAACTAGAACAGACCCCTAGCTAGACTGACAAAGAAAAAAACAGAGAGGATGCAAATAAACAAAATCAGAAATGAGAGGGAGTCATTACAACAGATCCTGAAGAAATAAAAAAATCAGAAGAGGATGCTATGAACAACTAACCCCCACAAATGAGACAACTTAGATGAAATAGACAAATTCTTAGAAACACACAAACTAGTTACACTGATTTGAGAAGAAACAGAAAATCTAAACAAACCAATCACAAGTAAAGAGATTTAATCAGTCATCAAAAATCTTCCTACAAAGAAAAGTCCAGGGCCAGATGGTTTCACAGGGGAATTTTACCAAACATTTCAAAAAGAACTAACACCAATCCTGCTCAAACTCTTCCAAAAAAGTGAGAAGAAAAGGAACACTTACTAACTTATTTTTTGTAGCTAACATCACTCTAATACCAAAACCAGATAAAGACAGCATAAGGATAACTACATGCTAATCTCCCTAATGAATACAGATGGAAAAATTCTCAACAAAATACTAGCAAATTGAATTCAATGACACATTAAAATAATTATATAGCATTACCAAGTTGGGTTTATACCAGGAACACAGATGGTTCAACACAAGAAAATCAATTGGTATAATACAGCACACTGACAAATCGAAAGGGAAAAATTACATGATCATCTTGATTGATGATGAAAAAGCATTTGACAAAAGTCAACACTCTTTTTTAATAAAAACACTGCAAAAGGTAAAAATCAAAGGTAACTTCTGCAATATCATACAGGGTATATATGAAAAACCCATAGCCAGCATTGTACTCAATGGTGACGTATTGAAAGTCTCCCCCCTAAGACTGGGAACAAGACAAAGATGGCCTCTGTCACTATTATTCAACATGATACTAAAAGTTTTAGCCAGAACAATCAGGCAGGAAAAAGAAACATACGGCATCCAAGTTGGAATAGAAGAAGTAAAACTTTCATTCTTTAAAGATGACCTGATGCTATATTTGGAAAACCCTGAGAAATCTATGACAAAGCTTCTAGAGCTAAAAAACAAATTCAGCAGAGGTGGGATATAAAATTAATGTGCAAAAATCAATACTGTTTCTATACAAAGCAGTGACCTAAGGAGCCAATTAAGGAAAAAATTCCATTCAAAATAACAACCAAAAGAATCAAGTATCTAGGAATAAACTTAACTAGGTATGTAAAGGAACTGTACACAGAATCAGTAAGGCAGAACATGATCATCTCAATTGATGCAGAAAAGGCATTTGACAAAATTCAACATCCTTTCTTGAAGAAAACACTTCAAAGGATAGGAATATAGAAAAGAACTCCCTCAACATGATAAAGGGAATATATGAAAAACCCGCAGCTATCATACCCTGGTTAAAGACAGAAAGCTTTCCTTCTAAGATCAGGAACAAGATAAGGATGCTGTGTGGGTTGAAACTATTATACATGCCAAAAAGCCATGTCCTTTAATCCCAATTCAATATTTTAGGATAGATTATCTCCAAGGAGAAGTGGCATGCCCAATTGTGGGTGTGGCCTTTTGGTTAGATAGAGATGTGACTTCGCCCACTCAGGATGGGTCTTGATTAGTTTACTGGAGTCCTTTAAAAGAGGAAACATTTTGGAGAAAGCTCAGCACCAACAGAAAAAGCCAACAGAGACACCTGGAAAACCGTTGCTTCAGAGTCATTGCAGATGGTTGGAGAACAGAAGCAACAGATCCAGAATGAGAACCAGACATATGGATATAGAGGGCTCAGCAGACATCAACATGTGCCTTCTCATGAGATGCTAAGCAAGCCAGAACCTGAAGTTGTGTCCCAGAGGAATTAAGTAAAGGCCCACAGATGCCGAGTGAGGAAACCCCCACAGGAAACAGAGGTTGGAACCAACAGAACCCAGGACCAAGGGACCAACAAATGCCAGCCACATGTCTTCCCAGCTGACGGAGATGGCATCAACCTTTCTTGAGTGAAGGTAACCTCTTATTGATGCCTTAACTTGGACATTTTCTCAGAGTTAGAATTGTAAACTTGCAACTTAATAAATTTCATTTTTAAAAGCCACTCTATTTCTAGTACATTGCATTCTGGCAGATTTAACAAACTAATACACCCTACACTAACTACTGTTATTCAACATTCTACTGAAGCTCTAGCCAAAACAGCTAGGCAGGAAAAAAGAAATAATATACCCAACTGGAAAAGAAGAAGTAAAACTTTGCATATTTGCAGATGACATGATCCTATATATAGAAAATCCAGAAAAATCTACAATAAAGATATAAAATCTAATAAACACATTCAGGAAAGTGGTGGGGTAGTACAAGTTCAACATGCAAAAATCAGTATTGTTTCTATACCCTATTATATGCTACACTGAACAATCTGAAGACGAAATCAAGAGAAAATTTCCATTTACAATAGCAACCAAAAAAATTAAATATATAGGAACAAATCTAACAAAGAATGTAAAGGCCTTATAAGTAGAAAACTATAAGCCAAACTGAAAAAAACTAACAAAGACCTAAATAAATAGAAGAACATCTATGTTCATGAACTGGAAGACTAAGTACTATTAAGATGCCAATCCCAGCAAAGCAATTTATAAGTTCAATGCAAACTGTACCAAAATTCTAACAGCCTTCTTTGCAAAAATGGAAAAGCCAATTATCAACATTTACATGGAATGGTAAAGGACCCAAAACAGCCAAAGCCATCTTGAAAAAGAAGACTCAAGTTAGAGGATTTACAACTCCCAATCTTAAAACTTATTACAAAGCCACCATAATCAAAACACTGCATGGTACTGGCACAAGGACATACAGACCAATGGAATTTAAGAACTCAGAAATCAACACAGATATTTATGGTTAACTGATTTTTTACATGTAAAAAACCCATGTCCACTCAATTTGGAAAGAATAGTCTCTTTAAGTAATGTTGCTGGGAGAACTGGATATCCATATGCAAAAGAATAAAGGAGGACCCCTCCCTCAATATCTCTATCCATATACAAAAATTAACTCAAAATGGATCAAAGAACTAAATATAAGAACCAGGATTATAAAACTCCAAAGTAGAAAACATAGGAAACACCCTCAGGACCTTGAGATAGTCAGTGGTTTCTCAGACTTTAACACTCAAAGTATAAGAAACAAAAGAAAAATAAATAAATCGGACTGCCTCAAAAGTAAAAATTGTTGTTACTCAAAGGCCTTTATCATGAAAGTAAAAGATAACCTATACAATGTGAGAAAATATTTAGAAGCCACATATCTGATAAGGGTTTAGTATCCAGAATATTTGAAGAAATCCTGCAACTTAGCAACAAAAAGCCAAAGAACTCAGTTGAAAAATGGGTAAAAGGTATAAATAGACACATCTCCAAAGAAGATATGCAAATGACCAACAAACACATGAAAAGAAGGACATCATTAGCCACTAGAGCAATGTAAACCAAAACCATGAGATACCATTTCACATCTACTAGAATGGCTACTATTATGTCATCAACATGGTGACATAAATCAGCTACTGGAAATCTCTCCCCAGAGATTCAGCAAAAATAAATAAATGACAATTTTCACTTGTTCAGAACTCTGGAGAAAAGTAAAGACTGCAGAAGGATCTGAGAATGCTAAATCAGAGAAAATTATTAGATGGGAAATTTCTGTCCCAGACCAACCAGTCTACTCCCCTTTCTCTCACTCAGTCACACACAGCTCAGGAAGTGCCCAGAGGCAGCAGGCAGGATGCCACCCACCTCCTACTGGAGACACAGCCTATAAAATTCCTCACAGCAGTGAGTCACATCCCCACCTATATCCAGACACACAGACCCAAGCCCACAGGGTTCCAAGCCACTGGGGAAGATAGAATATAAAAAGGCAACAAGGAGGATATATTCTCCAGAGAAAAAGAATCAACAGGAAATATCCATAAATATAAAATTTATAAAAGTGTGTCAGGTAACCATGGGATGATAGAGTCCAAAATCTGTAGGGCAGACTGTGAAGCTGAAGACTCCAATGGAGGGTCTAGATGAACTCCACAGGAGAGGCTCACTGGCCAAAGCAGGAAGAGAGCCTGTCTCTTCTGAATTCTCCTTAACAGGTTTCCAGTGATTAGATTAAGCATCACTCATTGCAGAAGACACTCCCCTTGACTGATTACAATTGGTATCAGCTATAGATGCAGCCAACATGATGATTTAATTCTATGAAAAGTCCTCATAGCAACAGACAGGTCAGCACTTGCCCAACCAGATAAACAGGTTGCACGACTTGGCCAAGCTGACACATGAACCTGACCATGACAGAGGAGTTTCCAAAATGGAGCATAGGAAGAATCTTTCCCAAATAGCTGAATCTTTCCCAAAAGCAGTAAATAGCCAGGCAGAAAATACCCATATCAACTGTTTGGGAACCCAAGGGGCAGGGGGAAGACATGTCAAGACCCAGGTCAGTGACAGACAAAGAGTCTGAGAAAATATGGACAGACACTTGTTTCCAGCATGGGTCCTAGTGCCCACACACCACCCTTAAGGAAAACAGCACCAAGCAGCCCAATCCTAGTCTGGGGGATGACTGCAGATTGGGGTAGCTGTGGGTGTCCTATGCCCCCAAATAAAGTGGGGAACAAAGCCCCACATTGAGCCAGATTTTGGCCAGCAATGGGAGGACACAGGAACCCTGAAGTTTCAGCCCTGTCCGGTTAGACATGCCAGGCTCCAGAAGGTAAGTAGCTTCTGAGGACAATTAAATCACTGAAAAGCATATGCTGGGCAGGCCAGAAAGCTCATGGAGATACTCCAGGGCTTTTCAGACCCTCTCCAGATCTTATTTCAGGCCCATCAGAACTGATCTACACCCCTTGCACAGGTACCCAGCCCAGTTTTAGCTGAGCAATATGGACAATCCAACTGTCAAAGCAGTGCCCTAATACAAACCCAGGTAACAATTGAACACTAGAAAACAGAGAGAAATTGACCTTCAGAATAGCCGCACCAAGATAATAAGATAATCAGATATCAGCAAAAAAAATTGCAAGGCCTACTAAAACTCAAGAAGAAATGGCCCAGTCAAAAGAACAGATCAAAAAGTTAGAGGAAATATAGAATCTGGAATAAGTAATTAAAGATGTACAAAAAATCTGAATCAATTCAAAGAAATGAAGGAAAATATGTAAAAGAGATAAAGGATATTAAGAAGACACCAGAAGAGCATAAAGAAGAATTTGATAGAAAAATAATAGACATTATGAAAATAAAAGACCCTGTAGATGAATTTAAAATATACTGATGACACAAAAGAGCAGATTTGAAGAGGCAGAAGAATCAGTGAGCTAGAAGACAGATCAACCAAATATGAACAGACAAAAGAACAAATGGGGGAAAAAATGGAAAAATTTGAGAAGGGTCTCAGGGGCTCTGAGGGAAATTTAGGGAAATGACTGACAACACAAAGCACACAAATATATGCATCATGGATGTCCCAGTAGGAGAAGAGAAAGAAAAGGGGCAGGAAGAATATTCAAAAAAATAACTGAAAATTTCCCAACCCTTATAAAAGACATAAATATGCAAATCTAAGAAGCTGAACATACTCCAAATAGGATAAATCTGAATAGATCCACTCCAAGATACATAGTAATCAGACTGTCAAATGATGAAGAGAGGGAGAAAATTCTGAAAACAGCAAGAGAAAAAGTGATTCACCACATACAAGGGAAGCCAAATAAAACAATAAGTGCCAATTTCTCATAAGACATCATAGAGGCAAGAAGGCAATAGTATGATATATTTAAGACACTGAATGAGAAAAATTGCCAGCAAAGCTGTCCTTCAAAAAGGTTTAAAATATTCTTAAATAAACAGAAGCTGAGAGAGTTTGTTAATAAAGAGATTAGCCCTATGAGAACTACTAAAGGGAGTCCTGCCAGATGAAAAGGAAAGACAGGAGACAGCAGTCTGGAAGAGGGTACAGAATTGAAGAGTATTAACAAGAGTAACTTAAAGAATAAAAAGAGAGAGAAAAAGAAATAAATCTGACAAATAATAACCAAAGTTAAGATGGTTGAATCAAGAAATGCCTTTACAGTAATAACTTTGAATGTTAATGGATTAAACTCACCAAAAGACACACACCGGCAGAATGGACTTAAAAATATGATACATCTATAAGCTGTTTATAAGAAACTCATTTTAGACCCAAAGATACAAGTAGGTTGAAAGTAAAAGGATGGAAAAAGATATTCCATGCAAATAGTAACCAAAAGAAAGCTGGAGTGGCTAAACTAATAGCAGACCAAACAGACCTTAAATGCAAAAATGTTATAAGAGATAAAGAAGGATATTATATATTATTAACGGAGCAATTAACCAAGAAGAAATGACAATCATAAACATCTATGTTTCTAATTAAGGTGCCCCAAAGTATATGAGGAAAACACTGGCAAAACTGAAGGGAGTAATAGACGACTCTGCCATAATAGTGGGAGAGTTCAATATACCACTCTCTTCAATAGACAGAACAATTTAAACAGGATTAATAAAGAAACAGAGAATCTTTATAGCATGAAAAATGAATTAGACTTAACAGACATGTATAGAACACTGCACCCCAAAACACCAGAATAATCATTCTTCTCAAGTGCTCAAGGAACATTTTCTATGATAGACCATATGCTGGGGCACAATGCAGGTCTTACTACATTTTTAAAAGATTGAAAATATACAAATATGCAAAGCACATTCTCTAATATAATGGAATCAGGCTAGAAATCAATAACAGGGAACCAGAAAATACGCAAATACATGGAGGATAAACAACACAGTTTAAAACAATCAGTGGGTTAAAGAAGAAATTGTAAGAGAAATCTATAAATATTTCAAGACAAATGAAAACAAGAACACAATGTACCAAAACTTTTGGGGTGCAGTGAAGGCAATGCTGAGAGGAAACTTTATAGTCCTAAATACCTACCTTTAAAAGGAAGAAAGAGCTAAAATCAATGACCTCACTGAACAACTGGAGAAAGAACAGGAAACTAATCCCAAGGCAAAAGAAGGAAAGAAATAACAAAGATTAGAGCAGAAGTTAATGAAATGGAGAATTAACAATAAAAAGAAACAATAAAGCCAGAAATGGGTTCTTCTACACTGACAAAGACAAAAAGATAATAAAATAATAAAAAGCAAAAACAAGAGAGAGCGCATTATCACAGGCTCTGAAGATATAAAATAGATCATAAATGGTTACTATGAACAAATGTATGCCAACAAGCTAGACAATTTAGATCAAAATGGACAACTTCCTAGAAACACACAAACAACTGACACCGACTCAAGACGAAACAGCAGACCTCAACAAACCAATCACAAGTAAAGAGATCAAATAATATATCAAAAACCTATCAACAAAAAAATGCTCAGACCAGATAGCTTCATCGGGAAATTTTACCAAGCATTCCAAGAAGAATTAATACCATTCCTACTAAACTCTTCCAAAAAAACTGAAGAAGAAACACTACTGTGCTGATTTGAATGTACTATGTACCCCCAAAAAGCCATGTTTAAACCCTGATTCAATCTTGTGGGGGGTGCCATTTCTTTTCATCCTAATTCAATACTGTAGGTGTAAACTTGATTAGATTATCCCATGGTGATGTGGCATGCCCAACTGTGGGTGTGACCTTTTGATTAGATAGAGATATGACTCCACCCATTCCAGGTGGGCCTTGATTAGTTTACTGAAGTCCTTTAAAAGAGGAAACATTTTGGAGAGCCCAGAGCCAAAAGAAACAAAAGAGCCAACACAAGACCCAGACATTTGGAGATGCAAAAAGTGAATGCTCCCAGGGAAGCTGAAACCCAAAAACCCCAGCAGACACCAGCCACAGCTGACAAAGGTGTCCTGACTTGGCCTTTCTTGAGTGAGGGTATCTATCTCTGGAAGCCTTAGTTTGGATATTTTTATGGCCCTAGAAGTGTGAACTTGCAAATAAGTAAATTCCCTTTTTAAAAGCCATTCCAGGGCAGCATGACAATGGCTCAGAGGCAGAATTTTTGCATGCCATGCCAGAGACCAAAGTTTGATTCCCAGTGCCTACCCATGCGAAAAAAAAAAAAACAAACAAAAAACACCATTCCATTTCTGGTGTATTGCATTCTAGCAGCATTAACAAACCAAACTAAAACATTCTCTAATGAATATAGATGCAAAAATCATTAACAAAATATTCCCAAATAGAATCCAACTGCATATTAGCATCTTAAGAGAATTATACACCATGACCAATTGGGTTTTATCCCAGCTATGCAACAGCAGTTCAACACAAGAAAATCAACTAAGTAACACACCACATTAACAAATTAAAAGGGAAAAACTACATGATCATTTTGATTGATGCAGAAAACACTTCAAATGATAGGAATTGAAGGAAACATCCTGAACATAATGAAGAGCATATATGAAAAACCCACAGTTAACATCACTCTCAATGTGAGAGAAACTGAAAGATTTCCTTCTAAAGCAGGAACAAGAAAGGGTGCCCACTGTCACCACTGCTATTCAACACTGTACTAAAAGTTATGGTTAGAGCAATTAGGCAAGAAAAAGAGACAAAAGGCAACCAAATTTGAAAAGAAGAAGTAAAACAGTCACTATAAGCAGATGTTATGATCCTCTGTTTAGAAAATCCAGAAAAAATGACAGAAAGCTACTTGAGCTAAAGTGAGTTCCGCAAAGTGGCAGGATACAAGATCAACATGCAAAAAATCAATGGTGCTTCTATACACAAGCTATGAGCAATCCAAGAAGGAAATCAAGGAAAAAAAATCTATTTACAATAGCACCTAACCTAGGATCTAAAGGATTTATACACAGAAAACTACAAAATATTACTAAAAGAAATAAAAGAAGACTTGAATAAATGGAAAGACATTCCATGTTCATGCGTTGGAAGACCAAATGTCATTAGACCAAATGTCATTTGGTCTAAATGTAGATCAATTCTACCCAAATTGATCTACAGATTCAATGCAATACCACTCAAAATTCCAACAGACTACTTTGCTGAAATGGAAAAGCTAATTATCAATTTTAATTGGAAGGGTAAGGGGACTCAAATAGCCAAAAGCATCTTAAAACAGAAGAATGAAGTGAAAGTTATCACTCTTCCTGACCTTCAAGCATATTATAAAGCCACAGTGGTCAAAACTGCACGGTATTGCATAAAAATACACATATTGATTAATGGAATAGAACTGAGAGCTCAGAAATAGACTCTCAGATTGATTTTTCATGAAGTTTGTAAGTCCACTCAACTGGGACAGAACAGTTTCTTCAATAAATGGTGTTGGGAGAATTGGATATCCATAACCAAAAGAATGATAAAGGACCCCTATCTCACATCCTATTAAAATTAACTCAAAATGAATCAAAGACCTAAAAATGAGAACCAGTACCATAAAACTCCTAGAAGAAAATGTAGGGAAACATTCAAGATCTAGTGATACACAGCAGTTGCATAGACTCCAAGCAACAAATGAAAAAATAGATAAATGGGAACTCCTCAAAACTGAATACTTCAATACTTTGAAGGACTTTGTCAAAATTGTGAAAAGGGGCAGTGTGACAATAGCTCAGTGGCAGAACTTCTACCAGCCATGCCAGACAACCATGCTAAAAAAAAAATAAAGTGTGGAAAGGCATCTGATTCAATGGGAGAAAATATTTGAAAACCACATATCTAATAAGGATTTGATATCCAACATACATAAAGAAACCCTACAACTCAACAATAAAAAGACAAACAACCCAATTAAAAAATGGGCAAAAGACATGAGTACACATTTTTCCAAAGAGATGGGTAAAAAGCACATGAAAAGATGCTCAGCTTCACTAGCTATTAAGGAAATACAAATCAAAACCACAGTGAGATATCATTTTATACCTACAAGAATGGCTGCTATTAAACAAATAAGCAACAAGTGTTGGAGAGGATGTGGAGAAATTAGAACACTTATTCACTACTGGTGGGAAGGTAAATGGTACAGACTATGTGGAGGAGGGTTTGACAGTTCCTCAGGAAGCTAAGTACTGAATTGCTTTATGACCAGCAACTCTGCTAGTCCAGATATATCCAGAAGATCTGAAAGCAGGGATGCAAACAATCTTTGTATACTGAATTTCATAGCAGAATTATTCACAATTGCCAAAAGATAGAAACAACACAACCATACATCACAGATGAATAGAGAAACAAAATGTGATATACACATTTGATGAATATTATTCAGCATTAGAAGTAATGAAGCCCTGAAGCACACGACAACCTGAATGAACCTTGAAGGCATCATGTTAAGATGAAATAAATCAGACACTAAAAGACAAATATTATATGATCTCACTGATATGAACTAATAAAATATTTAAACTCACAGACATAAAATATAGGAATTTAGGTTACCAGGATATAGAATGAAGCTAAAGAATGGGGAGTGGTTGCTTAACATATGCAGAATGTTCAAATAGGTTGAACTTAACATTTGGAAATGGACAGGTAACGGTAGCACCTTATTGTGAGAATAATTATCAGTGGTGAATGGTGTGTGAGTGTGGTTGAAAGAGGAAGTTTAGAGTCATGTATGTCACCAGAAAGAAAGTTGGAGGTTAAAACATAGGAATGTATAACACAGGGAGTTTGCAGTGGACAATGTCTATGATTAATTGTACAAATATATAAAAGTTCTTTCATGGCTAGAGCAAATATACAATGCTATTACAAGGAGTTAATAATAGAAAAGTATATGGAAAATATATACCTATGACAAATTATGGACTATAGTTAACAATAAATATTTTAATAGTCGTTCATCAATAGTAACAAATGTACCACACCATGCTATGGGTCTATAATAAGGGGAGATAAGGTTTATGGGAGGATTAGGGTTTTCTTTTTTATTTTTATTTCTTTTCTGGAGTAATGAAAATGTTCTAAATTTGAAAATGGGGATGTACACATAACCATGTGACGATACTGTGAGCCAGTGGCTGTATACTTTAGATGGTTTCTGTGGTGTGTGAATACATCTCAGTAAAATTCCATTGAAAAAAATATGGAAAATAAATAGTGTTGGAGAGGATGTGGAGAAAAAGGAACACTCATTCACTTCTGATGGAAATATAAAATGATGCAGTTGCTGTGGGAAGCAGTTTGGTTGTTCCTCACAAAATTAAGTATGGAATTATCATATGACCCAGCAAGCTCACTTTCTATGTATATACCCAAAAGTACTGAAAGCAAGAATTCGAACAGACATTCGCATACTAATGTTCACAACAGCATTATTCACAATTGCCAAAGGATGGAAACAATCAAAGTGTTCATTACCCAATGAACGGATAAACAAAATATGGTATATACATATGATGGAATATTATTCAGCTAGAAAAGGAATGATGTTCTGATACATGTGACATGGAGGAACCCTGAACACATCATATTGGATGAAATAAGCAAGACACAAAAGGAAAAATATTGCATGATCTCACTGATATGAAACTATGAGAATAAAAATTCATAGAGTCAGAAACTAGAATATAGTTTATCAGGGGTCAGGGCAGAGGGAGGGATGGGGAGCACTGCTTCAAGTGTACAGAGTTTCTATTCTGGATGATGGAAGAGTCTTGATAATGGATGGTGGTGATGGTAGCACAACGTTATATATGAAGCACTGAATTATATATTCGAATAATGGTTAAAAGGGGAAGTTTTAGTATATATATTATATATACATATATTTTATATATATGTTACTAGAATAAAGATTAAAACAAACGAACAAAAACTATAGGACTATACAACACAAACTGTGAGCCCTAATGCCAACCATGGACTATAGTTAAGAGTACAATTATAAGTGTTCTTTCATTAGTATAACAAATACACCACAATAATGAGAGGTTTTAATAACAGAGTGGTATATGAAAATTATGTATTCTACGCATGATTTTTTTGTAAACCTACATACAACTTCTCTAATAAAAAAAGAATTTTGGGAAAAGAGTTGAGGCATAAAGAACAAGACATAATCTTGTTTTTTAGATCCATAAAATACATATTTTTCAGATTCATAAGCTTGTTACTAGTGAAGCCAGAAATTTGAAAATAAGTTTTCTACCAGCCTTCCCAAGTGGCAAAATATTTCCAATGTCATAACATTCCAAATATCATATTAATTCTGCCAGAGAGAATTCAGTAATGCCAACTATGTGATAGTCATTCTGTAAATTCTGAAAATATTCTATGAAGTTGCTCTTTTAATTTAACTTTAAAAAGTACAAAAAAAATAAATACGTTCACATCAGATAAACATGTTAGTATTCACCTGTGAGAATTGTTCAATTCGCTCATTCACATCAGGTAGCATCCAAGTGTCTTCACCCCGAAGTCGCTTAAGTTCTTTACATCTTTCTTCCTTTTCAAAATTGGCTTTAGCCTATAACGTGCAAAAAAAAAAAAATTAACTATTGATCTAACTACTTTTCACAACAACCTTTCCCACTCTCATATCATTCTCATGAATTGTCTGTTCCTTGCCAGGACTTTGTATCTACCAAAGTGTAGGAAAAATTTTTTTTAAACAAAACACATTTCCACATTATCACTCTCCAATGAACTGAGTCACCAAACAGGGACAGAATCCAGGGACCCATTCTAGATGCTCTCTCCCTCTAAACTTCTTACCTCAACTACAACTTGAATCCTTTTTCCCTTTCCCCATTCCTAGTGCTATTGCCTTAGAATTTTGTTAACAGTTAGGAGACCAATTCCTGAGTCTTCAATATACAACACCCAAACCTTTTTAACCCCCTCAAAAAAAAAAAAATGCTGCAGGAAGAATCATCTTTCTAAAAAACAAGTGCTAATTTTTAATCACCTTTCAGCAATAGTCAACTAAAGCAAGTTTTTCCTAGATAGTTGTTTCTACCCTCTTCATTATTTCCCCCAAACTCTAAAGCTAGATTTGATGCTTCTCAAATTCTATGCATACATCTACTATAAAATTTATTACTATAGTCTAATTTATTGTTTCCTTGCCTATACGTTCCTTGAAGTAGGTACATCTGTCATCTCTACATCCCCAGGAGGCTTTCACAGAGTGGTTCAATGAATGTTTGTCAAAATAAAAATTAAGTGAAATAAAATGTCTAGCGGGATATGTATTAATCACACTATTATTTACAGTAGCGAAAAAATGGAAACAATCCGCTGGTCAACTGTAGAAGAAGGAAATATATAATATGATTTATCTATGAGATTAATTAGTGTGAAGCCATAAAAAACAAGCATTCAGAAGCTATTTAATGGCATGAGAAACTGTTTACAATAAAAATGACAAAGCAGGATGAAACTACCTTTACATATGACCCCCAATTTTGTTGAAAGGGTATGAGGATTTGGATTTTTAGATTCATGTATCAACATATAAAAACAAAAAGCAAAAAACAAACAGAAAACTTTGGGAAGTACACCAAAATGTTACTATTACTTCTAGATCCCGGGCTTAAAAAGTATTTTTCTTCTTTAAACCTTTCTACATTTGGCAATTGTCTAAAATAAAATTTAAAAATATATATATATATATATTTTAAATGTTATTTTCAATGGGCAAAGGACTTGAACAGTTATTTCTCCAAAGATACACAAACGGCCAATA
The DNA here is from genome assembly GCF_023851605.1 of Tamandua tetradactyla. Taxonomy (NCBI): domain Eukaryota; kingdom Metazoa; phylum Chordata; class Mammalia; order Pilosa; family Myrmecophagidae; genus Tamandua; species Tamandua tetradactyla. Next base: position 34,517,684 of record NC_135334.1, on the reverse strand, counting down.
AGCACATGAAAAGATATTCAACATCATTTGCCATTGGGAAATGCAAATAAAAATCACAGCCACTCCACCCCCTAGGACAGTTATTATTTAAAAAACAGAAAGTAATAAGTATTGGCAAGGACGTGGAGAAACTAGAATCCTCATGCACTGCTGGTGGGAATGTAAAATGATGCAGTCACTGAAAAAGAGTTTGGCAGTGTCTCAAAAAGTAAACATACAATTAACCATAAGACCCAGCAATTTCACTCCTAGGTATGCAACCCAAAAAATTAAAAATAGGGATTCAAACAGATACAAGTACCTCAATGTTTATAGCAGCATCATTAACAATAAGCAAATGGTAGAAACAACCCAAGTATCCATAGACAGACGAATGGATGAACAAAATGTGGTAGATCTATATGATAGACTATTATTCAGCTGCGAAAAGGAATGAAGTTCTGATACATGCTACAATATGGATGAACCTGAAAACATTATGCTAAGTGAAATAAGCCAGATACAAAAAGACAAATATTGCTGATTTCACTTTAGAAATAACTAAAATAAACAAATTCAAGGAAACAGAAAGATTAGAAGTTACCAGGGCCCTGGGGGAGGGGGAATAGGGAGTTACTCCTTTAATGGGTACAGAGTTTCTGTTTAGGGAGATGAAAAATTTGTGGAAATGGACAGTGGTGAAGGTAGCACAACACTGTAAATGTAATTAATGCCACTGAATTGTACACTTAAAAATGGTTAAAATGACAAGTTTTATGTTATGCATGTTAACACAATAAAAAATCCCAGGTTCTAATGTAGTAAGCTTTCTGTGCCGCCCTCTTTAGAAAATGCCTGCAGGCTATAACACTACTTAGCTGCGATATCTGCTCCTCAGCAATGTCCCCCCATTTACGTGCAGTCACCTGGCCCCTTGTTTCAGGGACAAGAAACACAGACAGCTGGCACTTTCACTTCCTTTTTTCTATTAAAGTAATAAACTATCTGAATCTAACAAGGATTCATTGTTTCTTTTCCAGCCAAACCTGTAAGCAAGATGTTAAAACATATGATGCCATAGGCTTAAGCAATTTGAAGCAATATACTCTTTCTTTTTCATAAAACCCTCCCAGATTTTCCTTCTACAGTACTTTAAAGCTCACAGAATTTATGGTACTTATTACAAATGCTAATGCTTCATACAGAAGCCATTAAAAACAAATATCTTTAACATTCATTTTTTAAAAACAGCTTCAAAACTTCTCCAATGAATATTACAAGACTGATAAAAACAGTGTCTTATTTCAGATACTGGCAACCACATGAAAAGAAAATCAAAAAGGAAAAAATACATACAGAACACATACGGAAGATATAGGTCTCAGTCACACAATATTCAGAGTAGATGGGAATGTGAAATATTTAAACCAAGGTGGGAATAATTTTTGCTTGTTTGTTTGTTTTTTCTGGGGAAGTTATTAGAAAATAAATAAATAATCAAAATACCCAGAAGTGGGCAAATCAATCAGTAGCATAATATTAGGTCCTAAGAGTGACATTAGTGCCATCTTAAAATATTATTGAAAAGTTTGATTACATACCATGATGTCAAAAGTATGCACAAATACTTTATACACTGATGACAATCAAGTAAACTGGTATATCCTCTATGGTGAGTAACCTTGTCATAATTCTCAAAATTACAAAAGCATATATCCACTTCTAGGGATGTATCCAACAGATATATGTGTGTGTGTATATATAATAATATATATATATATGCAAATGATAACATGTAAATAAGCATATATAAGGTTATTCATTGTAACAATGTAATAATGAAAGATTATCCAAAAAAATACTAACATAGTACAAGTGATATTACACGAATTACTACAGACATTATTCATTAAAGTCCTCTGTAATAAAAATTATAAATAAATGTAATTCAGTGCAAACTGATTAGATAAATTATGATACATAATTACAGTGGAATATTATGCAGCTTAAAAAAAGAAACAACGCTCTCTCTCTCTCTCTCTCTTAGAGATAGTCAAGGGAAAAAAACAATGCTGGAATATGACTGCTAAAATATATTCAAACCCATTTAATGTCCAACAGAGCAAAGGAAGAATAGCCTTTGGGGATATATTCTCTACAGTCAATAATTAATATATCTTCCCTGCTTTCTAAAAGCAAATATCTAAGTTTACAAAGTCTCAGCTATAACCAATAGGAAATAGTCAAACAAAGTTGCATTGCCCTAATCATATGATCATCTAAACAGGCTTCTTAGAAAATTCTGTAGTTTGATATTAAAAGGACAGGGTCACTTTATGCTTTATTTCCAAGTTTTGGATATTTCTTAACACATCAGAAGGTGAACTGGAAGTTTTCTTCTTGTAGCATTTGTGAGTGTCATTTTATTCCACACCAATAAAAGTAAGGAAGCTCAAACAGAAAGACCACTTATATGAAAATGCATTACAATAAGAAAACACTTAATGAGCCTCCAACATGAACGGCAATGCTGCAAACAGATGTCAGTTCTCAAAGTTATCTTAGTTTGTACACAAATAAATGATTTTCATAATTTCTATTCAACAATCTAATGTTTTTGGTTGCTGTTCTCTACCGAGAGAATCTTATTAGAACTGCTTTGCTACTACTGATCCTCCCATAAATTAATCTTTCTTCCTTACCTGAGTTATATTCAACAAGCTGGCCCGAAATCTCAAAAAAAAAACAAAAACAAATTTTAAATACCAACGAGTAAATTATTTCACAAGAGCACTAAATAAAAGAAAATAAAGCTCAGTTTGCAGATAAGTCTTAAATAGAGGATTTAAAAAATGTTTACAAACCCTACTCCATCTAAACAGTGCTTGAAACACAGTGACAAGACTAATACCCTACTCTTACTCTTAAGATATGGCTGTAGTCATTATCCTCTCTTTTAACTCTTCTTCTTTACTCGCTCCTTCTCATCTGCATTTCAACTCGCTTAAACCTCTCGTCTTATATCAAACCAAAATAAAACCCTCACTTGTACCCTATGTAGTTCTCCAACTACAATTTTTCCTCTGCATTGTCAAACTTCTGATATCGTGAATAGCTTGCCAGATGGCACAGTGTAGTTTACTTCCTCTATTCTTTCGTAGTAACATAATGCGTATTTCAAGCTTTCTTTTTTTTTTTTTCTTTAACATGGGCAGGCACCGGGAATCGAACCCGGGTCCTCGAGCATGGCAGGCAAGCATTCCTACCTGCTGAGCCACCGTGGCCCACCCTGTATTTCAATCTTAATGAGAACTACAATGTTTCTCAACCTTTTTCGAAAATCTAAATTGTCTGGGCTTCCTTTGTCAATCCTTGTTTATATAAGTAAGGGCTTACAATAAGCTTGGAATTTATATCAATAGTAAAACAGTAGATTAAAGCAGTCAAATACAGTCTACCCCAATGCGCCTTGCATATGTTCCTCAAAATGAAAAAATTTCATTTCGAATACATCAGCAGCGAAGACTGAGGCTGGGAAGCCCGTTGGCAGAAGAGTCGTTGCAACTGGCGGCGTCCCTTCAAAGTAAGCAACCTAGGTGATAGAAAAGTCAAGAAGGAGTGATTTTAAGAGGTAAGGAAACTCTGAGGAAGTACAGATCACCCTGCAAAGAGAACCGGCAACTGGATCGCCAGAATATCTAGTATGCAAGCGATACCCAAGAGTTTGGAGACATCCCAAAGGGAGACCTCGCTCAAATAAGGTGTGGAACTGAAGGCAGAGGACGAGGGGGCTGAACGGCTAGCTCCCTCCAGTCCCACAATTCTAGAAGGCTCCAAAATACCCATAACGGGGGTAGATACCTGGCGCAACACTTCGGCCCTGGCAATCCGAGTCTGTTCTTTACGCTCTTCAATACGCCTCTCACTCTCAAATCTACCACTGGCGGCCGCCATAGTTGTTATCGACGTAAAGCTAGGGAACCGTCAGGAAATCCCAGTTTACGACAGTCGTAAATTAGTAAACAAGCGGGAGCTCCGACGAGGGGGAGGAAGGGCGCGGCTCCACCTACAGAGCATGCGCAGATCTGAGTTTCGCTTAAGGATCCAGTGATTACTCCAGCTCCAGGTTTTAGTGGAGAATTGAAGACTGCGGGAGGTTTACACTTCTGAGTGTGTTAGTGTCGCTCTGAGCAGAATTAATGTTAATATAAATTTGTTCTGCGCTTTGTACTGTACTAACGGCTTTCTAGCCTATTTCCTCTTGAATTCACTGGGGTAAGACGAGTAAGACAGAAACTCATAGAAGTTAAATCAGTGCTTCTCAAAAATTTCCACCAAACTACGCTTCTCACGAGTTTCCGGCTGCTGGGAGAAAAGAATGTGGTGTCTGGCTAGTCTATCGAAGAAAGAACTGCACCGGACAGTGCGGAACAGGCACTTCATTACTAGCTACCACGGTAGGAGAAAGAGAGTAGAGCTCGATTCTGAGGAAGGCATGAGATTGGTTGAATTTTATATTTAGGGCAAGGGCAGTGAAAAAGTTCCAGTAAGCCCTTGGCGAAAAAGGGGAGGGTAAGGAGAATGAAGTTGATAACATGGAGTAGCTACTATCTGAAATTGTCTTTCCGCTCCCACCCCCCACTTTTTTCCTCCTGCAGTCTTGAGTTATTTTTTTTCTGCAGTCCCACAAGTGCAAGACCAGTTTCAGTTCTGGGGAGGAAGCAGGTATTGGGGCAGGAGAGGCAAGGCCAGTAGCTTGGTCAAGAGAGAAATCGTCTCGGTCAAGTCATAGCTTCGTGGATTATAACATTTTTTCCATATGGATATCCGAAACTCTCAAAAACCCTTGTCAATTCGTTTCACTATTTCCACACTGATTTGAAATGGTGCTTTTAGCATATACTAAATTCCCACGTTTTTATGGGGTTGTTTCTGGAGTTTGTCCAATTGATAATTATTCCTGCAGCCATAGCACCCTATTTTAATTACTGTCGTTTATAGTATGGCTGTTGGAGAAATCATCATTCTTTTCCAAGGTATTCTTGGCTGTTCTTACATATTTTCTCCTCAATATGAGCATTAAAATCAGATTACCAATATCATTTTAAATCCTTAGATATTTTAATTGGTTTTATCTGTTGAAATTCTTTGATTACAAGCAATTGGAATGAAATTTGACAAATTTAAGCAAAGAAAGGAATTTATTAGTAGAATATCAGTAAGTTCATGCCATAAGGAAAAAGCCATAACTAAACTTAAAGGCAGGAAAGTTATCAGAACTGTAAACGTTCAACAATCAGAGCGCTGCCACCAAAACGAATGGGGGCAGGCTGCACCAACCACCCTGCACCAAAAATCAGTTGGAATCCAGAAGCTCTGAGAAATCCTAGGACTCCATGCCCCCTCTGCAACCACGGAGTAGTGTCAGCGCGCACCTTTCTACATCAGATAGCCTCTTGGAATAGAATGGAACTGGGTGAGATGTGTACTTACCTCAGGGTAATCAACTTTTTAAAAAATACCCATTTGAATACAGAAAATACATATTATGTATGTCTAGTGTCCTTTTAATGTTCCAGGATACCACATACACCTAGTTATTACGTCTCCTTAGATGCTTCTTGGTTGTGACAGTTTCACAGACTTTGTTTTTTGATGACCTTGACAGTTTTCAGTAGTACTGGTCAAGTATTTGGTAGAATGCCCCTCAATTGGGACTTTTCAAGTATTTTACTCATGATTAGACTGGGGCAATGGTTTTTTAGAAGGACCACATAAAGTGTCATTTAATCACATCATATCAAGGATGCGTACTATCAACATGATTATCACTAAGATTGTTAGCCTGGATAAGGCAGTGTTTGTCAGGTTTTTCCACTGCAAAATTATTCTTTTTCTCCCCTTTATATACTGTACTCTTTGGAAGGAAGTCACTTTGTGCAGCCCACACATAAGGAGAAGGGGTTTATGTTCCACCTCCTTGAAGGTGGGGTAGCTACATAAATTATTTAGAATTCTTCTGCCTATGTGCAAACACAGGTTAGGATACATGCATGGCTTTCCTTACTCTGGCAGTTGAGAGAACCTAGAAACAAAGGTAGTTCAATAGTAACAAGCACACTTAGTGCCAAGATCTTGGAGATTTGTCTCTCATCCCCCATTTATTTATATATTTAATAATTTATTCATGTTGTTATGGATTCATGGATTTTATTTTATACATTCCATTATAATCCAATACCACCTTATTTTGTTGCCTATATTGTTCTACCTTTTGCCATTGGGAGCTCTTTCACTTGACTCCTGTGTCCCTTTAATATGACCCCATTTTTGTGAGTTTGTTGTTTGTCTTTCCTGAGAACTTCCTTACTTTCTAGCACTACCGATCCTCCAGGCTCATCTTAAATACTTTTTGCTCCCGTCTCAGAGTCAGGTATTACTCCGAGAAGCTCTGGTTCCTCATATTGAAGAATGGTATTAAAAGCCAAGATGTGTGCACTAGGTGTGGTAATTGCTACTGGACTGCGTTGTTTCTAGGTCCTATCAACTGACAGAGCAAGAACAGATATGTGTATATACTAACATGTATGTACACATATCTATAAATATTTCTATATGTAACAATCTGTATCCATTTCAACTGCAATCCATTATCACAGTGATTGATACTAGCATCCTCCCTTGCTTATCTGTAACCTCCCACAGTAACAGTGAGGAGCCTGACTCCCATCATCTGCCATCACCCATTTACTTAATCGTTCAGTGCCAGTTCAGTTGTATAGTAGTGCCAGAATTGTTAACCCATGGCCCTGTGGAAAACTTTATCAGCTAGGAGACAGTGCTTATATACAGTTTCTTACACTAGTATTTCAATCTACCCAATTTATTCTATCCCTTATCCCCGCTATTATTTACTTTTTATCCATATATTTCTACTCATCTGTCCATACCCTGGATAAAAGGAGCATCAGACACAAAGTTTTCACAATCACACGGTCACATTATAAAAGTTATGTCATTATAACTCATCTTCAAGAATCAAGGCTACTGGAACACTGTTGAGTACTTTCCTCTAACCATTCCAATAGACCATAAACTAAAAAGGAATATCTGTTTAATGCATAAGAATAGCCCCCAGGATAACCTCTCGACTCTGTTTGAAATTTCTCAGCCACTGAAATTTTATTTTGTCTCATTTCTCTCTTTTCTCTTTTGGTCAAAAAGGCTTCTCAAATTTTTAGTTAATTTTAATTTTTAATCGTATGTTATTTTACTTCTTTAAATACAGGGTAAACTTTCGCACTTGTTTTTTATTATATTGCTGTCTTTGTGTGAAATAGTAAAAGCAGTTATACCTTAAATAGATGACTCTGAAGTGTTATTTTCTAAGAAACAGTGTGATTTGTGGACTTCCAAGTAAAAGCAGGGTGATATTTTAATTTTGCCTCAGTTATCTTGTTCTGGAGACTTTTCAGTCTTCCTCTGATTCATCAGAGAAGACTATCAAGGAAAATTACAGATTTGTGACTTTATGGAAATAAAATTCCAAAGTGCCTACTCTTTTCTCCTAATTGTACAAGGCACTGAATGATTGGACTTAGACAATCCCCAGTTTATTTATTCAACAAACATTTAACAAACATAGAATGTTTCAGGTACAATATAACAGCTGAGTCTATAAAGGTGAAAGGCAGAATCCTTACCTCAAAAGTTAGAGTCTAATATAGGAGGCAAACAAGTAAACCTTATGGTTTTCTCTGTTAGAGCCACCATTTGCCTTGAAATTCATTCAACAAACATTTATGATAGGCACTATTTTAGGCACCCAAACAGAAATAGACTAAAATCCCTGCCCTAATAGAGCTAATTTTCTTGTGGAGGGAAACAAACCACAAATGAATGAATAAATCCTTGTAAAAGGATACGATCCAGATGTAAAAGGGAATTAGGAAGAGATATGTATCTTACTATGGTGAATACCAGGATGAATTTTTTATGTAGTAGAATCCTGGATTTGATTGCTTCCTCATAGTATCATTTAACCTATCTGTAACTCTTATGTTGCCAATAAATTAGTTAGATCTAGAGGTCTGATTGAATTCATGTTATTTTTCCTTGACAAAATTACTTCATAAGTCTCTGCATCAAAAGGCTGAACATTAGACGTGCTTAATTCATTTGGCCCATGTAAATGGGCAAAGAAGTGTTGAGATAAACCTCTTCACTCTCCTTTCTGCCTCCATAACTCAGGGATATCTGGAACATGCATATCAAAGGGGAGAGTTCAGGTAGGTAGCTGGATATATGAATCTTGAGTAAGAATTTGTAAAAAGCCATATCTTTTGGACTTCTTTAAGCTCTGGACTCCATCTTTTAAATTCCAGAACAGGTTACAACCAAAAAGAAGTGACAGCCTCTTTGAGATTGTCTAATTTGACTCTTTTTATTAGGGAGGCTTCACACTGCTTATCTGGCCCATTTCAGTTCAGGGTAACCCACCAAAGCAAGATTGATTGGCGGGGGGGGGGGCTGTACCTGCTCACCTGGTACCAAAGGCCCCCAAGAAAGCAGGTCATGAAGCATTTTCTTTTCTATTTTTTTTTAACATTTTTCTTTATTGTAAAAAACAGCATATATACAAAAAAACCCAACAGATGTCCAAGTACACTCCAAACAAGCAGCCATACAACAGATTCCAAAGTCCGGCATGGGTTATAACTCCACAATCCCCCATTCCTTCTCCTAGCTGCTCCAAGACACTGGAGAACAAAAGAAGCATCAATATACTGATTCAGTAGTCACACTCATTTGCCTTTCTGCGCAACTTCACCATCACATTTGATCTTTCTCCCACTCCCCAGGAATATTTGGGCTATGGCTATTCTAACTTTTTCATGTTGGAAGGGGCCGTCAGTAATATGTAATAGGGGGATGGAACTAATTGATGTTCTGAAAAGGCTGGCCCCCCTACACTTCAGGAATTATCTGGTCCAGGGATCCATCTGGAGGTTGCAGGTTTCTGGAAAGTTACCCTAGTGCATCGAACCTTTGTAGAATCTTATATAATGTCCTAGATATTCTTTAGGATTAGCAGGAATGGTTTTGCCTGGGGCTTGGCAAGTTATGATAGCAGCAATGTCTAATTGAAGCTTGCATAAGAGTGACCTCCAGAGCAGCCCCTCAACTCCACCTGAACTCTCCCAGCCACTGACACCCTACTTGTTACAGTTTTTTATCCCCTTTTCATCAAGATGGCATTGTTGATCCCACGGTGCCAGGGCCAGACTCATCCCTGGGGGTCATCTCCCATGCCACCAGGGAGACCTTCATCCCTGGATGTCATGTCCCACATAGCAGGGGAGGGCAATGGTTTCACCTGCAGAGTTGGACTTAGAGAGAGAGAGAGGCCACATCTGAGCAGTAGAAGAGGTCCTTTGGAGGTGACTCTCAGGCATACTCAATAGGTAGGCTATGCTTCTCCACTACATGCATAAGCTTCAAGAGATCAAGGGCTTGGCTCATTGACTTGGCTATCCCCAAAGTTTGACACAGCATCTGGGGCCTCCCTCATGAAGTATTTTCTAACCACTTTGGTAGGGTTTACATAACAACCTTGCACCTCTATCAATCAGAAGGTGTTTTATTTTCCTGCTGCTAAAACAAATACTGTACAATGGGTTGGCTTAACAGTGATTTATTGGCTCACTGTGTCAGAAGCTAGAAGGCTTACCTACTCCTTGGTTGGTATCTTCTAGCTAGCCACAACTCTCTGGGGTTCCTTGGCTTTTCAATCACATGGCAGGGCACGTGGTGGCATCTTCTCTTTTCTCTTCCCAGTTCTGTTGACCTCTAGCTTTTGGCTGCCCCTCATAGCTTCTCTTTCTGTGTACGATTTCCTTTACTTATAAGGACTTCAGCTATATTGGATAAATACACTCTAACTAATAACATCTTCAAAGGTCCTAATTATGAAACAGTTCACATCCAAAGGACCAGGGGTTAGAACCTGAATATGCCTTTTGTGGAGAACATGATTCAATACCCAACAGATGGAATTTGAAAGCTCATTTTATCATTGAGAAAGGAACATCACAAGAAATGGATACCTCAAGAAATTAACCAGATCTTGATACCTCTTCCCTTGCCTTCCCTGTCCACTATTCCATCATGAAAATACAGAGGCGAGACCAGGCCAGCATGGTTACAGCTGAGATTAGAGTTGCCACTTGCATCTGCATCCATCTCACAGGTTCTGCTCTGATCTGGTGAGACGTGACTCCTGCCAGATCCTAACATTGCCTAGCTGTTTCCTTACTAAAGACAGCCAAGACTCAAGGAACAATGAGATATTTAAATATTATCTTCCCATTATAGAACGTGCACTGATGTTATCTTTTCACTGCCTCTCTGAGCAGATCTCCTACCTCCCCACCTCCTATCCACTGGGCTTTAGTCACACTGGATCCCTTTCTGATCTCATTCCCAACTAAGGCCTTTGCACTAGGCAGTCCCTCTCCCTGGAATATTTGCATGATTGGTAACTCTTTGTCATTGGTATGTCAGATCAAATGTCCCTTCCTTGAGGAAACCATCCCTGACTGTGCAATCTAAATTCCCCACCCCAGCACTACTCCCTAATTACTCTATCATATCACTGTATTTTATTTTCATTATAGCACTTATTGCTATCTACAGTTGTTCTGGAAGCTGTGTTTTAAAGATACAGAAGGGAGGGTGTGTCATCCCTTGATTGGATGGGGGCTTGTTAACTTAAGATTTGATTGGTTGCTGGGGTGCTGACACACTGCTCTGTCTCTCAAACAGCAGGCTCTGCAAAAGAAGCTGAGGGAAAGAAACTGAGAGACCTCTGGGTTATGGAATCCATTTTACATGTAAAGTTCCTTTTTTGAGACCATACATTCCTGCCTTTTTATTTTAATAAAATTGACTGGAGCTGGGGTTAGGTTTCGGGAGATGCTCTAGCCCAGCTCAAAACAATTTTTGGAGGGAGCAGAGATGTTCTTTCTTTAGCTACTTCCAGCTGAGTTAGGGAGAAGTTAAGGGGGGAGAAATTGCTTTGAGCTGAGTAGGGGCATCACTAATTGGGCTTGTGGGCACCTTCTGTTGGTATGGCTTGATAGCAATGTCTTTGCTGTGACAGAAGTAGATTTTCAAATTTCTGTTATAGCAGGAATATGTTTTCAGAATTTTGCTGGTTGGTTACGACTGCTATTGACCTGTGAATAAACTTAACCAGACATTATAAGAGACAGGGCTAGGAGGATAATTAAGAATAATTCATAAAGGGGTGGAGAAGAATGAAAGAAAAGTTGAAAGTTTTCTAGCCAAGATGAATTTTCATTTGCTATTATACCTGCATAAGACTAAATGAATTTGCATTTGCTATTATACTTGCATAAGAGTGACCTCCAGAATAGCCTCTCAACTCGATTTGAAATCTCGTGGCCAATGAAACTGTATTTCTTTTCCCCCTTTTGGTCAGTTCATCCGTGATGTCAGGCCCGGTCTTATCCTTGGAGTTTATGTTTTACAGTACCAGGATCAGTTATGTTCCATGTTGCCAGAGCTAATTATGTTTTGTGATGCCAGGGCCCATTATGTTTTACACTGCTGGTGCCAAGCTTATACTCCTGGAAATTATGTCCCACATTGGGGGCGGGGGGGGGGAGCTCAGAATTTGGCTTAGAGAGAGACCACATTTGAGCAACAGCAGAGATTTTCTGGAGATGGCTCTTAGGCACCAACTTTAGGTAGGTTTAGTTTACTATTACAGAAACAAGTTTTATAAGGGCAAACCTTAAAACTGAGGCCTTGGCTTATTAAATTGGGAGCCCTTTTTTTTCTTAAGAAAAATGTCAAGCTTGCCCACCTGGGGAATTCTTAATAGTTTCATTTTTTCCAGCCTCTCAGGGGACTTTGCAGATACTTTTTCATTATGTGCCCCCAATACTCTGAAATGCAGAGTATAAAACATTAACTGGTGTAAAACATTAAGATTTTATTCCTTATTCCAGGTTTTATAGTAAAGAAAACTGAATTAGGTTGTTTAACTCACTAAACAGATTAAATTAGATGGTGCAAATTTTGGGCAAAATAAACTTTTTTTAATCTCACACAAAAGTTAAAGCTTTAAAATACAGACAATATTATTTTTACCTTGTATATTGTATATTGATTTACCTTGGTTTTAACCAGATCAGTTTCATCACATCTTTAGTTGGCATTTGATCATTTTTAGTTGCTGTGTGGACCCATGCTAATTTTTAAAGCTGGAAAACCAAATTTGAGTTTTAGGTGTTATATAGACACTTAAAGTTCCAGGGAACTAGTGGGCTATACAAAGAGTAAAAGCACCGTAGAATTTAAAGATTAAGTTTATAATATAAACTTTATATAGGCTTTAATCTTTATAAGTATCCCTCAGTGAAGCTATCTTCAGAAACAAATTACCAGATAGGTGTTTCATATTAACAAATCATATTGACAGAATATTAAATTTTTAGGAATTTATACAATGTCCAAATACATGAATAAATTGCTTATGTAAATTCAATTATTAACAAGATAGAATATCCCTTTTAACCATTGTAATACTTTTCAAACGTTTTTTATTCAATAGGTTAAGTTATTTTGGTACCTTACTTATACAAGGTGAAAGAACAAATTATTTGTGACAGTTTTTCCCAAACAGTGAGAAGAACTGTCTTCTGAAATAAAGGATAATGACACTATAAACATTATTAAGGATATTATTTTGATGTAAAATATTCTAGACACAGTACTTGGTTGAGTAAGAAAAATTGTTTTTTAAAATATTTTACATTAAGAGCATACTAACAATCCATGTTAATAGAACACAGAGAAAACTTAACTTTAGTTTTGTATGAACACTCAGCTTAACACAAGAGCTTTCCTTTTTTTGAAATATATGATAAACAGACATATTAAATTTTGATTAGCACTGATTATGACAGACAGAACTCATTTTCATAAACATCTTCTTTATAGCTCTCTACAATCATTCAGAATTTATAATCAAAAATGACTCTAACAAACAAAATTCAACTCCTTGAACTCTCTATTTTTTGGGGGATCCATTCAGGGCTTGTAGTCCACAATGACTATAATAAACAAAATCTATTTCTTTAAACTCTCTAATACCTTCTGGTATCCATTCCACCTATAGTTTTTATTTATTCAGACTGAGCATAATCAGAAATAAATTTGATAATAAATTTACAAAGCTTTTGAACCTGCATATTTTTCCTAATAACAATATTCATGCAAGTGAGAAGAGACAAAGGTATTATAAAATAATGAAGGGAGGGAAGAAATTTTTCAACAATATTTTTAACTGCTAAACAATGCCAGGAATGTGTTAGTTAATAACCAGTTATGAATCTTTGATTAATATAAATGCAGGAATACATTAATTAATAACTAGACTGAACACAGTAGCTGATGAACAGGCATTAACCTCTTAAAACAGACATTTACTCCTACTATAATCAGGTAACACACCAGCAAGCATTTAAACAGGCTTATTTAACTTCATTACATTTTAATTTAATTGTTGGATTACTCATGTTTTTGGGAGTGTAGTTAACAGAAAAATTTAGGCCAGGGCTTCAAATCCTATATAGAACACATACCGGATACATGAACAATAAAACAGATATAAAACACTTATCATACTAACTTAATAATCCACTAATACTTTGTTAGGCTTTGATGAGGGATGGTTAGCAGGATTGAAGAAGGAGAAGTGACTGAAGGACACCTCCATAGGGGAAGGGGCAGAGGGCTTAAAACATTTTTTATAAGAGACTCCTCAGTGTTAAAAGAGATTTGCTGAGGGGCAGAAAGCTTAGAAGGTTTTCATGAAGGTGGTGAAGCGATAGAAGATAGAACAGCACAGAGGATGGCCGAGATTTTAATAAATTTCATAAGTTTGAGAGTAGGGAGAAGGGACAGTCAGACCATGTGCTAATAGAGAGTGCCATCTTGTGGCCAATGTTTTTGTTGTTTTAAAGGGTATTGGGGAAGACTTATGGAGGTCTGCTCATGCATGGCTTATTTGAAACTCACAATCTCCTTGGGACGTGAGACTGACACATGTTGCAGTTTTGCTTATGGGGAGCTCACAGCCAGGAGTCCGGAATGCTGAGTAAAATCAGGCTGGGGTGTTCCCTGAATACCAGACAAAATTGGGGAAAAATGCTCCCTGAGCATTACAGGGAGAGGGATCAAGTGAGACTAATCAACCCAGATCTACCATCCTTCACAACAAAGCAGGCATCCGTGGTTTGTCATCGGAGACCAGGAGAGTGTGTGCAGTCTTGCACTTAAGGTGTCCCCCCACCTACTCTTGATTGCTGCATGGGGGATAACAATCCCGCATCACATTCCCTGAGTGTGGGAGAGTTTTAACTGAGCTCAGATTTTTAGATCACCACCTCCCTGAGGCAAGCTGGGGTGTTCCCTGGACACCAAACAAAACTCTCAAGGAGAGGATCTGGGCAGAAAGGCATCACTAACCTAGGGCTGAATTAGTTGTAGATGTTTGAGTGCCTTGGAGGTGAGCTGGTGTCACATTACAGTGGTCTGAGCCAGTGGACTCAAGCCATTAATTGCATGGGAACCTCAACAACTGTGTCATTTCAAGGGATGGAGTTGATTGAAAGGCTGTCCTGTCACTTTGAGGGGCCAGAGACCCAAACCTGAGTCCAATCTCCAAATGGGGTTGACTGGAAGGCTGTCCCATCACCCCTAGGGGCCAGGAAGCTAAGCCTCAGTCTGACCTCCATCCCAGGTTTTGGCATCAGATGTTAGGCATGGAGTTGATAAGCATCCCACATGAGAAAGCGTGTCAAAGCTTAACAGCTTTATTGAAGTGAGGAAGCAGGGAGAAAGTAGGTGGGAGAGTGAAAGGGAGAAAGCAGGTGGGAGCCTGAAAATGGCTCCTACCTGGGGAAGAAAAAAAGAAAATGGTTCCCAAAAGCACTCTTTTTTAAACTTCATTTATTTGGAATTTATTCTAATTCTTATAGAAAGTCAAAAGCTATCAGTTCATAAATTGTGATAAGAGAACCTGTTTCAAAATGCTTTAACCTATCTGTTTCAGTATGCTAAAGTGGCCAGGATGCAAGATACCAGAAATGGATTGGCTTATATAAAGGAGATTTATTAAGTTACACATTACAATTCTAAGGATGTGAAAATGTCCAAATTAAGGCACCAACAAAAAAATACCTTCTCTCAAAAAGGCTAATTCTGGGTTTCTCTGCCATATGGGAAGATACATGGTGATGTCGGCTGTCCTTCTCTTCCTGCTTCTGGATTGACATAGCTCTCTCAGCTCCTTCTGCATCTCCAGACATCTGTTTTTTGGTTTCATTTTTCTGTTCTCTGTGTCAGTCTCAGAGTTTTCTCTCTCCAAAAGCTCCTTTAAGGGCTCCAGTAAACTAGTTAAGACCCACCTTGAATGGGCAGGATCACAACTCCATGGAAGTAATCTAATCGAAAGGTTTTATCTCCATGGAAACAATCTAATCAAAAAGTCCCACCCTTCCAAACCCGTGACTCCCGGGGAACGTGCACTCTCTCGGGCGGGCCGCTGCCGCTGGCGCCCTCCCGCCACGCTTGTTGCCCAGGGCCGACTAGGAAATTCGGACGGGCTCTTTCCCTGGCTGCAGCGACCAGCAACCCCCCCTGCGTTCGGACCCCGGGCCGGCTCAAGCCGTTTTGGCTAGTGAACCCCCAGGACGGCGAGAGTTTTCCAAAGTTTAAGGTCCCACAGCACCTTTTACTGGTGGGACCCGCAGACAAACGGGTGCCACGAGCGCCACCTACTGGGCAGGATAAGAAAAACAGAACCCAGAGATTTCACAGAAAAATATTACAACCTTGCTGGGTCCAACACCAAGAGAAATCTGAATAAATGCCTAGACGCCAGCAGCAGAAGATAACTGTCCACGCTCAAAAGATTGAGAATATGGCTCAGTCAAAGGAACAAACCAATAGCTCAAATGAGACACAAGAGCTGAGACAACTAATGCTGAATATACGAACAGAAATGGAAAACCTCTTCAAAAATGAAATCGATAAATTGAGGGAGGACATGAAGAGGACATGGGCTGAACATAAAGAAGAAATAGAAAAACTGAAAAAACAAATCGCAGAACTTATGGAAGTGAAGGATAAAGTAGCAAACATAGAAAAAATAATGGATAGCTACAATGATAGATTTAAAGAGACAGAAGATAGAATTAGTGATTTGGAGGATGGAACATCTGAATTCCAAAAAGAAACAGAAACTATAGGGAAAAGAATGGAAAAATTTGAACAGGGTATCAGGGAACTCAAGGACAATATGAACCGCACAAATATACGTGTTGTGGGTGTCCCAGAAGGAGAAGAGAAGGGAAAAGGAGGAGAAAAACTAATGGAAGAAATTATCACTGAAAATTTCCCAACTCTTTATGAAAGACCTAAAATTACAGATCCAAGAAGTGCAGCGCACCCCAAAGAGATTAGACCCAAATAGGCGTTCTCCAAGACACTTACTAGTTAGAATGTCAGAGGTCAAAGAGAAAGAGAAGATCTTGAAAGCAGCAAGAGAAAAACAATCCATTACATACAAGGGAAACCCGATAAGATTTTGTGTAGATTTCTCAGCAGAAACCATGGAAGCTAGAAGACAGTGGGATGATATATTTAAATTACTAAAAGAGAAAAACTGCCAACCAAGACTCCTATATCCAGCAAAATTATCCTTCAAAAATGAGGGAGAAATTAAAGCATTCTCAGACAAAAAGTCACTGAAAGAATTTGTGACCAAGAGACCAGCTCTGCAAGAAATACTAAAGGGAGCACTAGAGTCAGATACAAAAAGACAGAAGAGAGAGATATGGAAAAGAGGGTAGAAAGAAGGAAAATCAGATATGATATATATAATACAAAAGGCAAAATGGTAGAGGAAAATATTATCCAAACAGTAATAACACTAAATGTCAATGGACTGAATTCCCCAATCAAAAGACATAGATTGGCAGAATGGATTAAAAAACAGGATCCTTCTATATGCTGTCTACAGGAAACACATCTTAGACCCAAAGATAAACATAGGTTGAAAGTGAAAGGTTGGGAAAAGATATTTCATGCAAATAACAACCAGAAAAGAGCAGGAGTGGCTATACTAATATCCAACAAATTAGACTTCAAATGTAAAACAGTTAAAAGAGACAAAGAAGGACACTATATACTAATAAAAGGAACAATTAAACAAGAAGACATAACAATCATAAATATTTACGCACCGAATCAGAATGCCCCAAAATACGTGAGGAATATACTGCAAATATTGAAAAGGGAAATAGACTCATATACCATAATAGTTGGAGACTTCAACTCACCACTCTCATCAAGGGACAGATATCTAGACAGAGGATCAACAAAGAAATAGAGAATCTGAATATTACTATAAATGAACTAGACTTAATAGACATTTATAGGACATTACATCCCACAACAGCAGGATACACCTTTTTCTCAAGTGCTCATGGATCATTCTCAAAGATAGACCATATGCTGGGTCACAAAGCAAGTCTTAACAAATTTAAAAAGATTGAAATCTTACACAACACTTTCTCGGACCATAAAGGAATGATGTTGGAAATCAATAATAGGCAGAGTGCCAGAAAATTCACAAATACGTGGAGGCTCAACAACACACTCCTAAACAACGACTGGGTCAAAGAAGAAATTGCAAGGGAAATTAGCAAATACCTCGAGGCGAATGAAAATGAAAACACAACATATCAAAACTTATGGGACGCAGCAAAGGCAGTGCTAAGAGGGAAATTTATTGCTCTAAATGCCTATATCAGAAAAGAAGAAAAGGCAAAAATTCAGGAATTAACTATCCATTTGGAAGAACTGGAGAAAGAACAGCAAGCTAACCCCAAAGCAAGCAAAAGGAAAGAAATAACAAAGATTAGAGCACAAATAAATGAAATTGAAAACATGAAAACAATAGAGAATATCAATAAGGCTAGAAGTTGGTTCTATGAGAAAATCAATAAGATTGATGGGCCCTTAGCAAGATTGACAAAAAGAAGAAGAGAGAGGATGCAAATAAATAAGATCAGAAATGGAAGAGGAGACATAACTACTGACCTCACAGAAATAAAGGAGGTAATAACAGGATACTATGAACAACTTTACGCTAATAAATACAACAATTTAGAGGAAATGGACGGGTTCCTGGAAAGACATGAACAACCAACTTTGACTCAAGAAGACATAGATGACCTCAACAAACCAATCACAAGTAAAGAAATTGAATTAGTCATTCAAAAGCTTCCTAAAAAGAAAAGTCCAGGACCAGATGGCTTCACATGTGAATTCTACCAAACGTTCCAGAAAGAATTAGTACCAATTCTCTTCAAACTCTTCAAAAAAATCGAAGTGGAGGGAAAACTACCTAATTCATTCTATGAAGCCAACATCACCCTCATACCAAAACCAGGCAAAGATATTACAAAAAAAGAAAACTACAGACCAATCTCTCTAATGAATACAGATGCAAAAATCCTCAATAAAATTCTAGCAAATCGTATCCAACAGCACATTAAAAGAATTATACATCATGACCAAGTAGGATTCATCCCAGGTATGCAAGGATGGTTCAACATAAGAAAATCAATTAATGTAATACACCATATCAACAAATCAAAGCAGAAAAATCACATGATCATCTCAATTGATGCAGAGAAGGCATTCGACAAGATTCAACATCCTTTCCTGTTGAAAACACTTCAAAAGATAGGAATACAAGGGAACTTCCTTAAAATGATAGAGGGAATATATGAAAAACCCACAGCTAATATCATCCTCAATGGGGAAAAATTGAAAACTTTCCCCCTAAGATCAGGAACAAGACAAGGATGTCCACTATCACCACTATTATTCAACATTGTGTTGGAGGTTCTAGCCAGAGCAATTAGACAAGAAAAAGAAATACAAGGCATCAAAATTGGAAAGGAAGAAGTAAAACTATCACTGTTTGCAGACGATATGATACTATACATCGAAAACCCGGAAAAATCCACAACAAAACTACTAGAGCTAATAAATGAGTACAGCAAAGTAGCAGGTTACAAGATCAACATTCAAAAATCTGTAGCATTTCTATACACTAGTAATGAACAAGCTGAGGGGGAAATCAAGAAACGAATCCCATTTACAATTGCAACTAAAAGAATAAAATACCTAGGAATAAATTTAACTAAAGAGACAAAAAACCTATATAAAGAAAACTACAAAAAACTGCTAAAAGAAATCACAGAAGACCTAAATAGATGGAAGGGCATACCGTGTTCATGGATTGGAAGACTAAATATAGTTAAGATGTCAATCCTACCTAAATTGATTTACAGATTCAATGCAATACCAATCAAAATCCCAACAACTTATTTTTCAGAAATAGAAAAACCAATAAGCAAATTTATCTGGAAGGGCAGGGTGCCCCGAATTGCTAAAAACATCTTGAGGAAAAAAAACGAAGCTGGAGGTCTCACGCTGCCTGACTTTAAGGCATATTATGAAGCCACAGTGGTCAAAACAGCATGGTATTGGCATAAAGATAGATATATCGACCAATGGAATCGAATAGAGTGCTCAGATATAGACCCTCTCACCTATGGACATTTGATCTTTGATAAGGCAGTCAAGCCAACTCACCTGGGACAGAGCAGTCTCTTCAATAAATGGTGCCTAGAGAACTGGATATCCATATGCAAAAGAATGAAAGAAGACCCATCTCTCACACCCTATACAAAAGTTAACTCAAAATGGATCAAAGATCTAAACATTAGGTCTAAGACCATAAAACAGTTAGAGGAAAATGTTGGGAGATATCTTATGGATCTTACAACTGGAGGCGGTTTTATGGACCTTAAACCTAAAGCAAGAGCACTGAAGAAGGAAATAAATAAATGGGAACTCCTCAAAATTAAACACTTTTGTGCATCAAAGAACTTCATCAAGAAAGTAGAAAGACAGCCTTCACAATGGGAGACAATATTTGGAAATGATATATCAGATAAGGTCTAGTATCCAGAATTTATAAAGAGATTGTTCATCTCAACAACAAAAAGACAGCCAACCCAATTACAAAATGGGAAAAAGACTTGAACAGACACCTCTCAGAAGAGGAAATACGGATGGCCAAGAGGCACATGAAGAGATGCTCAATGTCCCTGGCCATTAGAGAAATGCAAATCAAAACCACAATGAGATATCATCTCACACCCACCAGAATGGCCATTATCAACAAAACAGAAAATGACAAGTGCTGGAGAGGATGCGGAGAAAGAGGCACACTTATCCACTGTTGGTGGGAATGTCAAAGGGTGCAACCACTGTGGAAGGCAGTTTGGCGGTTCCTCAAAAAGCTGAATATAGAACTGCCATACGACCCAGCAATACCATTGCTAGGTATCTACTCAAAGGACTTAAGGGCAAAGACACAAACGGACATTTGCACACCAATGTTTATAGCAGCATTATTTACAATTGCAAAGAGATGGAAACAGCCAAAATCTCCATCAACAGAAGAGTGGCTAAACAAACTGTGGTATATACATACGATGGAATATTATGCAGCTTTAAGACAAGATAAACTTATGAACCATGTAATAACATGGATGGACCTAGAGAATATTATGCTGAGTGAATCCAGCCAAAAACTAAAGGACAAATACTGTATGGTCCCACTGATGTGAACGGACATTCGAGAATAAACTTGAAATATGTCATTGGTAACAGAGTTCAGCAGGAGTTAGAAACAGGGTAAGACAATGGGTAATTGAAGCTGAAGGGATACAGACTGTGCAACAGGACTAGATACAAAAACTCAAAAATGGACAGCACAATAATACCTAATTGTAAAGTAATCATGTTAAAACACTGAATGAAGCTGCATCTGAGCTATAGGTTTTTGTTTTGTTTTGTGTTGTTTTGTTTTGATTTTACTATTATTACTTTTATTTTTTTCTCTATATTAACATTCTATATCTTTTTCGGTTATGTTGCTAGTTCTTCTAAACCAATGCAAATGTACTAAGAAATGATGATCATGCATCTATGTGATGATGTTAAGAATTAATGATTGCATGTGTAGAATGGTATGATCTCTAAATGTTGGGTTAATTTCTTTTTTTCCGTTAATTAAAAAAAAATAAATAAAAGAGAAGGGATAATTGGAGATGAAGGGATACAGACTGTACAACGGGACTGGATATAAAAACTCAGAAATGGACAGCACAATACTACCCAATTGTAATGCAATTATGTTAAAACACTGAATGAAGCTGCATGTGAGGTATAGGTTTTTTGTTTTTGTTTTTTTTGTTTTTTTTCTTTCTATTATTGTTTTAATTCTTATTCTGTTGTCTTTTTATTTCTTTTTCTAAATCGATGCAAATGTACTAAGAAATGATGAATATGCAACTATGTGATGTTATTAAGAATTACTGATTGTACATGTAGATTGGAATGATTTCTAATTGTTTTGTTAATTCTTTTTTTAATTAATAAAAAAATAAAAAATAAAAAAATAAAAAAAAAAAAAAAAAAAAAAGTCCCACCCGACAATAGGTCTGCGCCCAAATGATTGGATTAGGATTAAAAGAATGTGACTTTTCTGGGGTACATAATTTCAAACCAGCACACCATCTACATGGTCACATTTTGTAGAACTTAGGTTATATTATTGATTTATAAGGCAAATGTCAGGCATAGTCAAGATCATCCTTGAAAATCCCTTAAATTGCCCATATAGTGCAAGTACATGGTCTGAAGAAAATAAACATAAATAGTAATATTCATATATTAATATGTAGTTTGTAGAGTAACATGCAGCTTCACCAGGAGTCTGCATGTATTTAAAGTAGAAATGTCTTGTAAGTAGAATAGACCATATGTCACAAGTTGCCTGAGACAATCTAATTTATACTTATTCCTGGCAAAAATATCAATAGCAACCCTTTTTTTACTTTTGGAAGAGCCCCAGTTTGGATGATAAATCACATGGCCACACCACTCTGTTAAGCCAATCTTAAGTCTTTTTTGACATAAGACTATCTATCTTTACATGTTGGTAGAATTCAAGGCAAAGGCCAAGAACCTTTTCTAACAATGTGCTCAAGTCAATAGCACAGATTTAGAAGTCCTTGTCTTCTAACCATTAGTGTAATTCTTTGAAAGGTATTAGAGAGGTGTTCAATGTTCAGGTTCTAAAACCAGACTTTCTGAGTTTAAATTCTTACTCTCCACTTACCAGCTGTGCCAATTCACTTAAACTACTTTGAGCTTTAGTTCCTCATCTATAAAATGGCAATAATGATTTTTTACACCACATAGAACTGCTGGGAGAATTAAAGGAGTTAAAATATGTAAAGCTTAGAATAGTGCCTAAAAACTATACATGTTCCATATATGTCAGCAACAATATTTCCATACTTCTCTAAGGCTTTATCATTTTTTCTCTGTAATTTTTATGGCATAAATGTTTCCTAGATCCATTACATTCATCTTCACAAGTCATGTAGGAAACTAAGAAAACTATTTCTCAGTAAGTCCAGCATGCCAGTGCATCTCCAGAATTGGAGCAGATCATCATTTCTTTGGCCAAGTCCCAGGTATAGTAGCTGACTTATTTTTAGAGACTGTGTTGTCCAAAATTACGTATCTTCAAACACTGGGTTCATGGTCAACACCAGGGGTTTCTCAATCTTTAGGAAGCACCCAGAAACTAATACCAAAGGAGAGAGCATGGATTCTTCTTTATCCAGCATCTGGCATCCATGGGGATGAGATTCACTTTCCCTGTCAAATACCCACCCTTTTGTGGCCCATCTGCTTCAGCTGATTCCCTTCCCTGGCCATGCTGAGGCATATGTTACTAAGCCAGATGTCTGTAAATGTTCCCTCTTTCTCTCTGCCAACCTGCAAATAATTTAATTTCTCTAAATTAAGGCATGTATGATCTGAACATACGGTTTCCAGACAACTGTTTTGTTAATTTAAATATTGTATTTTTATTGAGGTAAGCCCTTTACTTGGCAATAGTTTAAATACCGAATGCTTGAAGCAAATATCTTTATTTCTTTAAAATATATCCTATAATTCAGTTTTTAACAGTGAAGAATTACTTTCACCTCACTTGTTCAGATTAAATGCTAATGTCTTTAATTTACTTTTAAATGTAATTGATTTTTAAGGGAAACATATTAGAGATGTCACCATAGTGAACTTTTTTATTATTATGTATTGTCTTAGTAGAATCATGTCCTCTCACCCTCCTTCCATTGGACCCTGACCATTTGTGAGCACTAGAGATCTGCTGACAAGTTCAGCTCCACCCATTTTTTAAACCATAGAGAGTCCAAATTAGCAGGAAATTTGGAGTGCCTCATGTACTAGTGAATTACTGAATACTCTTTTATCCAATGTCTGATGTTTTCCTTTCATAATCCCACACCACCTGATCAATGTGTGTTTTCCTTTCACAATCCCACACCACCTGATCAATCTGCCTGACTAGTCCTCTGTGCTGGTTTGAAATTGTTACGTACCCCAGAAGAGCCATGTTCTTTGAACCCTAATCCAATCTTGTGGGGGCAGACCCATTGTTTAGGGTGGAAACTTTGTTTAGGTTGTTTCCATGGAGATGTTACACAAACTGTTGTGGGTGGGATCTTTTGATTCCATTGCCTCCACGGAGGTGTGACACATACCCCCCATTTAAGGTGTGTCTTAATTAGTTTACTGGAGTCTTTAAAAGAGCTGAGACAGACACAGATGTTTGGAGATGCAGTGGAAAACACAAAAAGTCCACAGGATCTGTGAGAGCCATTTGAAACAAGAAGCCAAGAGAGGAGTTGAGCAGATGTTGCTGTGTGCCTTCCCATGAGATGCTAAGCAAGCTAGAACCCAGAGTTTTGCCTCAGAGAAGGTAAGTGAGGGCCCACAGATACTTAGAGAGGAAGCCACTGGAGTCAGAAGCACAAAAAAGCAATGAACTGGGAGCAAGGACCTCCGATGCCAGCCACTTGCCTTCTAGCTGACAAAGAAATCCCTGATGCTGTTCAGTTTTTCTTTGGAGTCAAGTTATCTCTCTCTAGAAGCCTTAGTTTGGGCATTTTTAAGGTCTTAGAACTGTAAACTTGTAACTTAATAAATCCCCTTTATAAAAAGCCATTCCATTTCTGGCATTTTGCATCTGGCAGCACTAGCAAGCTAAAATATCCTCCTGTGCTAGTTTGAAATGATGTATGTACCTTAGAAAAGCTATGTAATCCCATTTTGTAAAGGCAGCCATTTTTCTAATCCCTATTCAGTATTGTATGTTTGAAACTCTAATTATTAATCATCTCCCTGGAGATGTGATTTAATCAAAGTGATTGTTAAACTGGATTAGGTGGAGGCATGTCTCCACCCATTTGAGTGGGTCTTGATTAGTTTACTGGAATCCTATAAAAGAGGAAACATTTTGGAGAAAGAGAGATTCCGAGAGAGCAGAGAATGACATAGCCATGAGAAGCAGAGAGTCTACCAGCCAGTGATCTTTGGAGATAAAGAAGGAAAATGCCTCCTGGGGAGCTTCATGAAACCGGAAGCCAGGATAGAAAGCTAGCAGATGATGCCAAGTTCACCATGTGCCTTTTCAGATGAGAGAGAAACCCTGACTGTGTTTGCCATGTGCCTTCTCATTTGAGAAACACTGAACTTCATTGGCCTTCTTGAACCAAAGTATCTTTCTCTGGATGCCTTTGATTTGACATTTCTATAGACTTGCTTTAATTGGGACATTTTCTCAGCCTTAGAACTGTAAACTTGCAACGTATTAAATTCTGCTTTTTAAAAGCCATTCCATTTCTGGTATATTGCATTCTGGCAGCTAGCAAACTAAAACACCCCCATCCGGTTTCTGATTTTCTCTTCACTGGGGTAAAACTAGCATTGGATTCTGAACTGGAACCTGGTCCTGAGCCTTAGCTCAGTTGGATGGGAGCTCTGGAATTTTCCTTACCTGACATCATCTTTCCTGTCACTGATACCTCTCAATCTGCTTTGAATGGACCTCTCAGCCCATATGGTTCTGATCTCTACAACATTAGTAAGAATCCTCATGGTCTGCCCCTAGGTTTGAATTACATCTGCCTTGATTAGAACAGAACTGGTTGAACATCCTTGATCTTGATGACTTTAGAGTGTTACTTCTCCCTGGAGAAGGCCATATCTGCTTCCCTGTTAATTTCTTCCAGACCTTACTATTATTGATTGTTCTTCCCACCCAACAGAGTATCCATTGTGCTGTGTAGCCGAGGTCAAGGCAATTGATCCCAACTATCTCTGTAGGGCCAGAGGCTCCAACTCTTTTGCCAAGTGAGGCTTTCACTGATTCTGGAACTGGGTTGGCTGAGCCGACAGTTGGCACATTTTTAATCCTCTAAGGGAGGAAAGCAGGGAATGACAAACTATGATTTTCTGTTTCCTCCCACATAAAATTCATTGTGTTTTAAGTACCAATCAACTCTTAATTATCCACAGTAATGGTAGGAGGTAGTGACATATTTCAATACAGCATTGTCCTAAATCACAAATGTACTTGGGAGCACAATTATTTTCCCCTCAGCAGATTTACTTTGCTAATTATTCTGTGCTTGTAATTTTATTAAAATTAGCCTGCTTTCCTGAGAACTGTGCCTTATAATTATAGGAGACATTAGAGAAGTGTGTTGGGTGGCAGGGGATAGTGAGTCTTGAATTAGATATTTATATTAGATGCTTGCTATAGAAAAATCCCATACTTCTGTAGAAAAGTTAGTCATTGTAACCACTTTAGATAGCACACAACAATGTCATTTGAGGTTATTAGTGGTGGAAGTGGAGTATAATTTGGAGTAAGTCATTGAATGTACAATTAGTACAATAACCAAGCACTAATAGAAAAAGAGCCTAGTCACAAATGTAAAAAGTGAGAGAACATATTTATTCAATGACTGCTCGTTGCAATGTTCACATGTTTAGGAATCACAGCTGTTTATTTCATAGTAAAAATAATTTTATAATAAAATAGCTAATCAAAATTTAGAAAGAGAGAGGAGGAAGAGGAGAAAAAGAAGAGAGAAAGAGGGGAAAATATAAAAGCTAACATGTACTGATTGTGCCCTCTGTATCAACATGTACTGATTGTGCTGAGCAATTTATATGCATAATCTCTTTTAGTTCTTGCAACAATCCTAACAGAAGTACTATCATTATCCTCATTTTATAGATGGACAATGGAAGCTCAGAGAGGTTAAGTTATACAAGATCTAAGATAGTCTGAATTCAATATCCTGTTATTAACCACTATTTATTTTCTACTGTCTTTGACAGTAGGAATTCAGACTTGCCAGCCTCATGGTTGCATGAATCAGTTCCTTATAATAAATTTACATATATGTCATGTTAGGTATACACTCAATGTCAAAAAAGAAAAACATTTATTTCAGTGATAGAGCCTTTTAATCTTGGATAAGAGATTTGAAAACTAGACTGAGGTTATGGGTAGATAGGGAAGAACACATTTAAAGCTCTGTCTTAATGTTAATTCAGCCTTAATTACTGGCAACAACATGTCAAAGTAGATTATGTTTTTTAAATAGTACCTCCTAGTTGGGGGCTGTGATATTTAATTTCATGTGTCAACTTGGCTAGCTTAGGTATCCAGCTGTTTGGTCAAGTACTGGCTTGCTTGTTAATATGAGGGTATTTCAATATGGGATTTGCATCTCTAATCAGTTGGTTGCATCTACAGTCAACAAAGGAGATGGCCTCAGCAATGTTGGGAGTCTTGTGGTAGGGGACAGTCTTAGAACAACCTGCCATCTTTCTACACAATCCTGTAGTAGATAAGGGGACTGCCAGTATTGTTACATCCCCTATTGTCCAAAGCATATTCACTGGAGATAATGTAGTGGTTTATGTGTCTCTGGTATGGAGGGAGCAGTGTTCCTCTGCTATACTACACAAACACAAAAGAGGAGTTCTGCCTATAGAGCATCTCTTTGGGTTGCCATGGGTTGAGACCCAGTGGTTATGAGGAACTGATGCCCATTAGTGAAGATGACTTTGCTCTATCTCTTCTCTGTGTGAGTAAAGTGTTGTTCCACCCAGTGCGGTGTGAGTCAAGCTTCTGTTGGGAAGCCCACACCTATACTGGAATGGGTTGAGATCTCTTTAGGTGTTTCCTCCTGACCAACACTCAACATCCAATCAGTTAGTGGTCTTAAAAGTCAGAAGTGAGGATTTCAGAGGTCAGACTCAGCTTCAGCTTTGGCTCTTGCTGTACTATCAAGCCATTCAGCTTCTGCTAGGGAATTCAAACTAAGGACTTTAGCATCACCTTTATTGGGGTTTCCAGCTTATAGCCTGCCATATGAAATTTGGACTTGCCAACCTTATGGTTGCATGAGTCAGTTCCTCATAATTAATTTACATACATATCACGTTGTTTCTGTTTCTCTGTAGAACCCTGACTAATACAGGGACTGAGGTGACCTACATGTGAGGAAAATACACGTAACTAGAAAAGGAACTATATTTGGGAGCCTAGAAAAGGAAAAAGTTAAGAAAAAGTACCAGCATTTCCTGAAGAATGGCAGAGAAGACTGTGCCATGCCAATCACCAGAAAAGTGTAATCTCTTAATGTTTTGTCAGTTCTTTCCACAGCATAAGAAAAACGTCCCCCAAAACTCTTCAAAATGCTTGTTTGATTTACAGGCTGTCAATACTGCACAAATCTAGAGGGTACCTATGATAGTAAGGTTCAGGTGTCAACTTGGCCAGGTGATGATGCCCTGTTGTTCTGTTGTAGACTTAAATAATGAGCATGTGAAATTCATCTATGGCTGATTACAGCTGCAGTTGGCTAAGGGGAGTGCCTTCCACAATGAATGGCATTTAATTTAATTAGCTGGAGGCTTAAAAGAGAGCGGTCAGAAGAGAGCACAGCAGCTCAGCATACCTCATTTCAGCACTTGCAGCTCAGCCCAGACCTTTGGAGATACAGAAAGGAACTGCCCCCAGGAAAGCCATTGGAACTTAGAAGCCAGGAGAGAAGGCCAGCAGTCATCATTGTGCACCTTCCCAGGTGACAAAGAAACCCAGATGAAAGCCAGCTACCTTTCCTCCAAAGAACTGTAAATTTGTAACTAAATAAATCCCCTTATTAAAAGCTAATCCATCTCTGGTATGTTGCATTCTGGCAACTTTAGCAAACTAAAACAGTACCATGTCCATTTTATTCTATGGATTGCCCAAGCATCTTTGGATATAACCTTCGTCCTAAGAACCCTAATACTAAGAAGTGAGTGCTTGGAACTGTAAGTTAGAAGAACATATAACAGATGTTATGTATTGAAGTCTAATCTCTGGAAAGAAATGTCTTCCATTATACAGGAACAAATGGGTCTTTTGATCAATCTTTTATGAATGTGGGTACTGAAACTCAGTCCCCTGCTCTTGATAACTTTGGCTGCCTAACAAAATTGAGTTTCTTGGCCTGCAATCCCGAGGTCAAATCTGAACTATGATAATCTCAAACTACCTCCACCCCAAATAGGAGACCCCGTGTAAGTGGCAGCAAATCTCTTCATTGCTTTATAATTGTAACAACTTTTATAATTATCTAATATTCGCTTGTATTTGTCAAGTGCCGTCATTGAAAAGGTCCTGTAGCTCTCACAAAGAATCATGGTTTTTCCCCAATAAGTTGGTAATCAAAAATGAAATTAACTCTCCAAGGGGCAGGATATAAATGGTGCCACACATAGGAAGATGCCAGGAGGGTTTCAATACAGAAATTTGAGAGGTATCATTTTGCTATGGATTCTGCTTATTTTCTCAAATTCTAGCATAGTTTTCATCATGACTAATCTTCTTAAAGGAAGATGCAAAGTTCTACATTATTTTTCTCCTTTCCTATTTTACTTAACTGGAACTATTTTCAAAGACCACAAAAACCTATACAATTCATAGTATCACTGTATCCCAAGAAAACAAGTAGATTAAATTTAATAAGAAACAATATTATCTTAGTTTACCAGGGCCTCTATAAAAAAATACCACATAATGATTGGCTTAAATAGCAGGAATTTATTATTTCTGTTTTGGAGGCTAGAAGCCTAACATCAAGGTATCTCAAGGCTGTACTTTTGTCAGGAGTCTGTAGATTTCTCTTGATGGTTTGCCAGCATTCATTGGTGTTCCTTGACTTGTAAATACACCTCTGCCTCCATCACATGGCACATGGCAATCTCTCTTTTGTTCTCTGGCTTCTCATAATTTACTGTGTAGAAATTTCTCTAATTATGGGGACTTCAGCCTTATTGGAATAAGGCCCACTCTGATTCAATTTGGTCTTTTTTTTTTTTCCAAGTTTATTCACTAATGTCAATTTGATCTCATACAAATAGATCTTCAAAGGTTCTATTTACCAATGAGTTCACATGCACAGAACTGGGGGTTAGACTTGAGCATGTCCTTTATGCAAAATATGATTCAGGCCCCAAGATTTCATATCTATTACTGAGGGGTTTTGCCTCTTGAAGCCTCTTAATATTTGCTAGAATACACCATATTTCCCTTTCCAAGTGCCTCAGCTCATATGAATAGTTGAAAAGGAGATTGAAAGCTTATGTTGCATCAATGATTTGTCTACTGAGATCCAACTACTTTCATGAACAATTCTAACTGCAAGAGATAAGATTTACCAAAGAGGGTGGGGAGCAGGGATGTGAGAACTACAACATGGCATGGTGTAGTATAGTGATGTCTTTTTGTAAGTCAGATTTCTAGACAAGTATTCCTGGGATTGTAGTGGTCTTTTCATTGTTCATTTTCCCCCAAGGTCAAAGTTTCCTACACTGACATTACCAATAAAACTTTCTGCAATCATGTAAATATTCTTCATCTGTATTGGCTACTAATACCATACCAATAGCCACATATGGCTATTAAGCATTTGAAATGTGACTGGTCCACTAAGGAATTGAATTCTTTAATTTTATTTAATTTTAATTAATTTAAAGGTAAATAGTCACTTGTGGCTACTGGCTACCATATTGGACAATGCAGCTCTAGAAGAAAGAAGGGTTTAAGAAATAGAAAACTATTAAAAAGACCTCTCCCTGCTTCTATAGCACTTATCATTGAAGGCCAATCCCAAGGTTGTGGTGACAGGACTGGGGAATGACAACAGTTTGTCATTTCTATCTGTTGTTCAATGAGCTATAGGAAACCAGCAGCTGCCAAAGGCCTGGGTATGTTTATGACTTGGGAATGCTGCTTCATAAACAAATGCTTGAGTAACATAAAATAAGAACTCCTAAATGTGATTATACTTGCAGACTGGAGTTGCTAAAAGCTAGATATTATGCAAGTAAAATAGACAAAAAAAATTTTAGCACATATTAAAGTTTTATTCAGTCCATTAGTGAAAGAACAAGAGGGCTAGTTCAGGATCATGTAAACAAAAGAGGTTAATAGCCTATTAGGAAAGGAGTATTGAAATAAGATTGCTAAATTCGTTACAGAATTGGTTAGTTTTCTATAGGGCTGTAACTTTTGGGATTATCTTCTCTACAAGCCAAAGAAGGAAGAAGAGGAAGGAATGGGTGAGAAGGAGGGGAAAAGGGTGGGTCTCAAGCTCAAGGGTAGCTGACACTGAATTAATATTTTCTAGTAGCCAATGTTTCCTTCATATGTCTGGATTTCTCTCAATGACACCAACTATTCTCCTTTTTGCCCTTGCTCTCACCCATGGAATTAGTTGCTATCTTCTTTTCTAGGATTTTCACAACCATTCTTGCTTTCCTACCTACTGCTACCTAATTCCTTCAGATTCTTATCAACTTATCATCAAAGTCAATTAAGGAAACAAAAGTTTTCTGTTGTGCTTAAGATTCAAGAAAACTTCTCAAATTACTTTTTCTCTGTTGTGAGATAATTGTTCATTTTATACCAACAAGACGAATAGAATTCATATGCTGTGTATGCCATGCTCCTTTCAGAAAAGCTTAGTAAATTTTTACATTTTTAACGCAATTTAAAAATCACCTTTAATTTTCACGTTAACAATTCTTTTCAAGCAGTAAAATTATCTGAACAATATTTCAGAAGTATTTGAAACAATAAAAAGGCAACAGTGGTCTTGAATCTGTTAAAAAAAATAAGGAAGGAAGAAAAGAAGGGGAGAGAAAAAACATTAATCCATCAACTTTCCCAGTACAAAAAGAATTAGCTTTTCGTTTTAAGGTAGGAACTTACAGATCAATTATTATAGTGTCAAGGAGCCAAAAATACATTCATGCTAACACCTTTTCTTAATCTTCAACTAACTGTCAAGCACACAGTGCTTTAAAGCTGTACATCTTCCTTAAAGAAGAAACTCATTTTTCTGACCTTATTTTTTCTTATAAGAGGCTTATATGTTTCCCTTCCACATCATTCATGAACTACTCTGCTAGCCTCCTAACTAGTCCTCTTACATCTTGTTTTCCCTTCCTTCCTCCCACCTGATCCATTCTAAACACTTCTCCCAGATTAACTTTCCTTAATTACAGCTTTAATTTAATCCTCTGCTGCCCAGAAACCTTCCATTAGGACTCTGTTTCTATTATCTAAGTTTTGATTTCCTTAACTAGCATTTATAGCCCTTTGTGAACTTAGCTCAACCTTGCTCTTCAGCCTCATCTGCTATCCTCCTCTCCCAGATGCAGACCCCACTCTCTAGTATAGTAGTTCTCTGCCCAGGTAGCCCAACAGAATCATCCGGGGACTCCTAGACCAACTTTCATAGATTCTTATTTAATTGGCCTGGGCTCCCCAAGTGATTCTGATGTGCTAGAGGTTAAGAAACCTTCAGTCAAACCAAAGTGAAAATGTAAGTGTATGCTTTTCTGCTTTCACCTCTTTGTAATTCCCTCACCAGTTACACCAATTGAAATCTTCACCTATTTTTCAAAGTCCAGCTAAAATGTCACCCTTCCATGAAGTCCTCCCTAGTTATCCTGGCCAAAAGTCATCTCAGTTTTTCTCTAAATCCCTGCGCCAATTTGTTCCACCTACAAAATCTCTTATTGTTATTACAATCAATTACCAATTACTTAGGTCCTTACAGTTTGCAAAGTTATTCCTTTACTCTCTCCTCTTATTTTGTTAGCTATACAATGGTGGCTTTATCCTGACCCCAGTGATCTTGTTGTCAGAAATATTTAAAACAAAAGAAGAATTAAATTCCCTTTCACGGTTAGAGCACACAAAAACCACCTAGAAAGCCCATCAAAAAGTATGTATCTCATGGTTTGCAAAACCCCAACCAACACCATTCCTCTTAACCCTAAAGAACACCTAAGGCTCTAACTGAAATTCTACCAAATTTCATACACTAAAATTCCTTTCCAGAAATATACAGCCTCCAGATGGTTCCTAGGCCAGATAAGTCCTGAAACCCAGGGGCCAGTCTCTCTAGCAACTAGTTCCATCCCCCATCCCATATTGTTGACACCACTTTCCAACATAAAAAAGTTAGAATGGACCTAGTCCAAATACCCCTAAAGACTGGGAGAAACATCAAAAGAGAAGATGAAGTTACAGAGAGAAGATAGTTAATCCTACAAATAAGTATGACTGCTGAATCATTATATTGATATTTCTCTTAGTCTCCAGTATCTTGGAGCAGCTAGAAGAAAAAACTAAAACTGCAGAACTGTAACACATACCAAACTCTGAAATCTGTTCTATAACTATTTGTTACAATGCACTTCAAAATTTATTGTTTTTGTACATACATCATATTTCACAGTAAAAAAAAATGTTTTTTTAAAAAAAATCTATACATCTGATCCCACTCTCAGAAATACTAGTTCACTCTCGCTGATAAACCCAGGAACCTGGATTTTCTTATGCAGATAATTCTTATGCAGGTGATAAAAGCCACATTTTGAGAAACACAGCTCCAGGCGATTGTACACCATATGGAGATTGTAGGAAAACCTCCAAAGAGCCATTTTACCCATGTAAAATAATTAAACAGTAATTAAGAATTAATAGAGGGGAAAAACATTTTGACTGGTATAGATCACAGCCTTTGTGCCCAACAGCATTTCTCTCATTTTGTGAAGTTTGCTTCTTGAAACCACATCTATTTGTTTTCCAGATGTGCAAATAATGGGCTGACCAGACATCTGCATGGTGGTTAGAGCAAGCCTCCTCCCTCCAAGGTGTGAAAGGTTTGCTTGTTTTGTTCTTCTTCTCTGGCATGGAGGTCATCTGTCACATTTCTCATTTCAGAAGGGCTTTGGAGCAAATCATTTGGTTCAGAGTGTTCAAGCCAGGTTTCCCTCATGTGAGCCTCTCCACTGACATCGAATTTGTGCAGTTGACTACGGCAAGGTTGGAATGCAGTCAAAAAAAAAAATCTCTGCCCAGATTAAAGACAGGACCACCTGCTTCCAGGAGAAAAGGGTTGGAGTATTTCAAATAAGATATCCTTTCATACCTTGACATTCAGAAGATTCCTTTCAGTATCACCCAGGATAGAAATTGTTATTTGGTCATTTGGCATGAACTTTCTTCTTGTGATGCTTTCTTCAAGCATGTTAATATCTTATTTGTGTGTGTGAACTTGGTGTAGTCCAAGAAAAAAGATCTATTCATTTGTCAAGCAGGATTTATAATGAAGGTTGTTCTATAGTTGGAGCCACATAGATTCTTCACATAGATAAGTGAAGATTATACATGTAGCATTATTTATAGAGAGGACATACACTAAATTTAAATTGAATTTTAAGATAGAGTATACACTCTCTATTCTCTTTACCCACAGTTGACTTCAGAGCCCAAAGAACTTCTGTCTTTTCTCTCCCCACTGCTCAAAATCCTTTGCTTTCTAAGGTAGTCAGAAGTATCTTTCCGGAGATGCAGCAGGCAGAGGCCACAGCGCTCCTGACCCAGAGGTATATATCTCCATGAATAACTTAAATGGTCTCCAAAATTGGAATATCCAGCCTAGTTTCAGTGCTGATGGGAGTAATGGGAGCACATGGAATTGTGCCCTGTTGGTTCTGATGCTAGGAATGGCTGCTTTTTCCCAAGGCACAAAATAGGAACCTCCTCCTCCTTTAGGCTAAAAAGCAAGCTTGAAAGTCTAGCAGTGTCATAATGAGATTCAAATATTTACAAATCAGCCATATCCATTTATGCGATGGGAATCTGGGGCCCTTAGCTTCCCTGTCTATGTTCCAATAAAAGGGACCTCTGGTCCAGGGTAAAGCTGCTGCCAGGATTTGAGTGAACTTGCAGCCTCTGTCTCAGCTAGAGCATCAGTGACTGGACAATACTTGTCTTCTGAGCATACACAGCCCTTAACTAGTTTTAATATAAGAATTTTGCATATTATACAGTTTCATAAAAAATGTTATCTTTTGGTATTTCTGAGGTCTTAAGCTTTTATTGTAATACTATTCTTACTTGCTCTGTGTTGTCTTTAAGTAAAGATTAAAGAACTTAAGCTCTGACTTTTTATTATGCATAGTTTTATCTCCCCTTTTATTCATATCAGGTTGGATTTTGTCTAGGGAGTCTCAAAAAGAAATAGAAAAAGATAAGGAAGCATATCATCAGAGAACAGCTGCTTTCCGAATGGATCTTGGAGCCAAGTATCATGCCCTGATCTCAGTAAATCGCCACACTGTCACTCAGTTGTCTTTAGAATTTGAAAAGGAACAAAACAGAACTACTAGTTTTTAAGAAGCCCTTATCTCTCGGGGTCACAAGTTGGTAGAAGAAAAGAAGCTTCTGGAACAGGAACAGGTACAGGTTATGCAAGAAAAGAGACAGTTACAGCCTTTAAGGAGTCATACCAGAGCTGCCTGGAAAAGGAAGAAGACTGGCAAAAGAGAGCCAAGTTTTGCTGAAAGAGTTTGAAGATGCTCTTACAGAAAGACAGAATATTTACAGCAGTCTGATTCTCCCTTAAAACAAGCAGCTGGAAATAGAGAAGAGCTTACTGGTTTGAGCATCCATTGACCCAGCTGCCACTGAACTAGAGATGGCAGCTGTTTAACTGACATATTTAAACATGATACATGTTGTGGTGATGTCTGGAATACTAACAAATGCCAGAATGGGAGACTCATGGTTATACCTGAAATATTGGGAACTAATTGTTGAACTGAAAAAGTTTAAGAGAGTAGAGAAACCATATTCGAAAAGCAAGGCAAAAATGAAATAGAACTTCCTTTACTGGCTCAAGGCCAGACTATCATTTGACATTGTGATAGATTATTCAGTGTTTTCTCCATCTCTCCTGCATGTGCTACCTGTGTGGTGGCTATATATAAGCACCATTGAGCAGAGTGCTGTTCCACTCTTACCGCCTGCTGTGGATTGACTGTGTACTGTTTTTTCTAAGAAGTACTGTTAGGCCTCTGGGAGACAGGGTTTCCTTCTTTGTACTCTAGCTATTAAGGATACAGATTCTCTGAATGATATTTAGGTTTAGTTAAAACCTCAAGTTTTAGCTCAAGGATAAAAAACGTTCTTAAAAAAGGACAAATACAGAAAAAAATTAAAAAATAAAAATAAAAGAACCAAAAAATTTTAAAAAGGTGTCTTTCCAATAATAATAATAATAATACCTCTAAGCTATAGCATATTGGTATCTGCAAATTATTTAGCACTGAGTTTTTCTCTCAGCAAAGTATTTTCCTCACCCCTTACTATACCTTATAAATGTTTGGAAAGGCGACTAGGAAACTAATCAATTTTAGGGCATCCAGACTGCTGGTTTGAAAGGATGTATAGACCCTAGAAAAGCCATGTTTTAATCATAATCCCATTTCATAAAAGCAGAATAATCCCTATTCAATATTGTATGTTTGAATCTGTAATTAGATCATCTCCTTGGAGATGTAACTGAATCAAGGTGGTTGTTAAGCTGGATTAGGGGAGATGTGTCCTCACCCATTTGGGTGGGTCTTGATTGGTTTACTGGAGTCCTATAAAAGAGGAAACATTTTGGAGAATGAGAGATCTCTGAGAGAGCAGAGAATGACATAACCATGAGAAAAAGAGTCTACCAGCCAGCAAACTTTGGAGATGAAGAAGGAAAATGCCTCCTGCGGAGCTTCATGAAACAGGAAGCCAGGAGAGAAAGCTAGCAGATGATACCATGTTCACCATGTGCCCTTCCAGCTGAGAGAGAAACCCTGACTATGTTTGCCATGTGCCTTCTCACTTGAGAGAGAAACCCTGAACGTCATTGGCTTTCTCAAACCAAGGTATCCTTCTCTGGATGCCTTTGATTTGACATTTCTATAGACTTGCTTTAATTGGGACATTTTCTTGGCCTTAGAACTGTAAACTTGCAACTTATTAAATTCCCCTTTTAAAAAGCCATTCCATTCCTGGTATATTGAATCTGGCGGCTAGCAAACTAGAACACAGACCAAAAAGGAGTTGTCAGTCAGGTGTGGGGAAATCTACTCCATATATTTATTACCTACTCTCTACCATGGGAAGCTGACCCTTATAGACTGCATCACTTGGGCTCCTTTTGTTTCTTTGGTCTCCTCTTATGTTCAGCAATGCGAGACCTGGAGAAGACTGGAGGGCAGAAGAGAGAATAAAGGTACTTTTACCTGGCTCCTACCTATAGGACTGCAGATTAAATATCTGTGTCATTTTATCACAGCACCACAGCTCCTATCAGGTATCCCTCTCCTACAGCCATCCTCTCATGATGACAGCAAATAACTGCCCCTGGCCTTATTACTTATTACACGTCTAGGGAGAGTAATGGTTCCCAGCTGTTACTAGCCCTGGAGTATTTCAACTTCCTTCCACGTTTTCCCTTGACCTTGCCCATACTTTGTAAATAGCACACTCATTAAAAAACTCTCCCATATGACACTTATTTGAGTATGCCATGAGTACTATTTGCTGGAACCTTGCCTGATAAAGAGGGGAAACTTAAACAGGCCATATTTAGTGATATTGGACTTTCCCGTAATTTTGGTGTATGGAGGCTAGAACTAGCCTTAATTAAACTTCAGAAGTTCTCAAATAAGATAATAAATAAGGCAGATATGATATATTCTATACCCCCAATAAAGACCTTCTCTCGAAATTCTCAATCACAAAAATTATTCAAATGCTACACAAAAATATGCCTCAGTAAATTACTTAAAAAGTAGAAACAGCACAGAGAACATTCTCTGACCATCAATGCTATAAGAGTAGAAACTAATTACAAAATAAAAAAATAAAAGTCTCCATTCTTCCTGAAAAGTGTAAAACTTTTATGTAGGTAAATCTTTGATCAAAAAGATATAAAAATAGGGTGTGACATCATCAACATTACGATGTCAGACATCCCCAAGAAAAGTTTCCCCAGAAACAACTAATAAAAGGACAATTCACATTTGCTTGGAACCCTGGAGGACAGCAGGACTGGGGAACGGCTCCATAAACACTGAACCGAACAACAACAAAAACACCAAAAAATTAGGTAAGAGATCTGCAACCTGGACCTGCCAGTTGGGACCACTCCCCCTCACTCACTCGCTCCCAGGCAGCTCAGGAAACACAGAGGCAACACAGCCTGGGGACCTCATGCAGTAGATTCAAACCATAGAGCCTCACACAGCAGTTAAGTTAGAACCCCACATATATCCAGGCACAGGGACCCAAGTACACAGAGACACAGGGCAGAACCAAGTGGCTAATGAGGAAGTGCATACAAAAGGGGCCCAAGGAAATAAAAAAGACCAAGGTAGAATTGCTGGCAAAAGGTACATATACTCAACCCAGTCTCTGATTGTTGCATTACCTAAAGGAAAAAAATGGACCTTTTTGAACATCAACATACACTAATGGGGAAGTGAGGCAGAAAAGATTTATAGGAGGAAAAAAAAGGGTGGGGGTAGGTAGGGTGGAAACTGAACTTCTTTAAGTTAGGATATATATATATCTATATCAAGTATAATGAAAAGGTGGAACTGAGTGAGGGAGAAAAGTTAAATAAATCATGGGAGATGGGGAAAAAATTCTGCACAAAAACAGAACAGGGCGGGCCATCGTGGCTTAGCAGGCAGAGTTCTCGCCTGCCATGCCAGAGACCCAGGTTTGATTCCTGGTGCCTGCCCGTGCAAAAAAAAAGAAAAAGAAAAAAAACAGAAACAGATCCCACAGAAGGAACAGAGGAAAGGAAGTTTTCTCCTGGAGGTAAAACAATTGCACATAAAAGAGCAATCTTAAAACTTGCACCACATATCCAGGGTAAGAATCAGGTGAAGACCTCAGATAATTGGAACAATTAAAGACAGGCTACTTTAAAGATCCAGTATAAGTCAGACCAAGTATCAAAAAAGAGGCTTAACACAAAGTCAATCTGAAATAAAACCAGGGAAAGATACCTTGGTTTGAAAAGGCCGATGATATTCAGTGTTTCTCTCCCAGCTGGAAGGGCACATGGTGAACATGATGGCATCTCCTAGCTTTCTCTCCAGGCCTCTTGCTTCATGAAGCTTCACAGCAGGCATTTTCCTTCATCTCCAAAGGTTGCAGGCTGGTGGACTCTGTGCTTCTCCCATCATTCTGTCATGGTTCTGAGGCTCTCTCCTCATTCTCAAAAGGAAATCTTTCCAAAATGTCTCCTTTTTTATAGGATTCCAGGAACTAATCAAGACTTACATAGAATGGGTGGTGACACGTCTCCATCTAAACAAGGTTAATACCCACAACTGATCAAGTCACATCTCTGTGTAGATAAAACTAATCAAGTTTCCAACCTATAGTGCTGAATAGGGATTAGAAGAAACCGTTGCTCCCACAAGATTAATTTGGATTAAAAGATGGCTTTTCTAGGGTGCATATATCTTTTCAAACTAGCATATTCCCCAACATGTTAAAAGGCATATATGAATAACTCACTGCTATCAACATACTCAATAGTAAAAAACTGAGAGCTTCCCCTCTAATATCTGGAACAAGACAAAGATGCCCGCTGTCACCACTGTTATTCAACACTTTTACTAGAAGTTCTAACCAGAGCTGTTAGGCAAGAAAAAGAAATGAAATGCATCCAAATTGGAAAGGAAGAAGTAAAACTTTCACTGTTTGCAGATGGCATTATTCTATATAGAGAAAGTCCCAGAAAGTCCACAACAAATCTCCTAGAGCTATTAAACAAATTCAGCAAAGTAGCAATATACAAGATCAATGTGTAAAAATCAATAGTGTTTCCATACACAGTAATGAGCAATCGGAGGATAAAATTAAGAAAAAAATTCCATTTACAACAGCAATTAAAAAATCAAATATTTAGGAATAAATCTAACCAGGAATATGAAGGACTTGTACTCAGAAAACTACAAAACTTTGCTAAAAGAAATCATTGAAGACCTAAATAAATGGAAAGACATTCCATGCTCATGGATCGAAAGACTATTATTAAGATGTCAATTCTGTCCAAAGTGATTTACAGTTTCAGTGCAGTCCCAAATTTCAACAGTCTTCTTTGCAGAAATGGAAAAGTCAATTATCGAATTTATTTGGAAGGGTAAGGGGCTCAAAATAGCCAAAACCATCTTGGAAAAGAAGAATGGAGTTGAAGGATTCACATTTCCTGACTTAATACTCAAAATGGATCAAAGACCCAAAATACGAACCAGGGCTATAAAATTCCTAGATGAAAACATAGGGAAGTATTTCAGGACCTTATGTTAGGCAATAGTTTCTTAAGACATTACATCCAAAGCAAAGCAACATTTGAAAATATGGATAAATGGGGCCTCAGTAAAATATAAATTTTTTTATCAGTGGGCTTTATCATGAAAGTGAAAAGACATCTTCCTCAATGGGAGAAAATATTTTGAAACCATATTTCTGATAAGGGTTTAATATCCAGAATATATAAAGAAGGCCAACAACTCCACAATAAAAAGACAAAAAACTAATTTAAAAAATGGACAAAAGATTTGAATAGACATTTCTCCAAAGAAGATTTAAAGTGGCCAATATGCACATGAAAAGTTGCTCAACATCCTTAGCTATTAGGAAATGTGTAGTTGAAACCACAGTAAGGTACCGTTTCATACATTAGAATGGCACTACGAAAAAAAAACAGAAAATTTAAGTGATGGAGAGGATATGGAGAAATAGGAACATGCTTTCATTCTTGGTGGGGATGTAAATGGTGCAGCCCCTATTGAAGACAGTTTTTGGAAAGTTAAATATTGAATTATCATATAGTCCTCTTCTAGTTATATAACCAAAAGATTTGAAAGCGAGGACTTAAACAGGTATTTGCACACCAATGTTCATGGTGGCATTATTCACAATTTCCAAAAAGATGGAAGCAACCAAGTGTCCATCAACCAATGAATGGATAAATAAAATGTGGTATATACATAACAAAGGAATATTATTCAGCCATAAAAAGGAATGAAGTTCCAATATATGCAACGACATGGATGAATCTTGAAGACTTCATGTTGCATTAATAAACCAGACACAAAAGGACAAATATTGTATGATCTGCTTTATATGAAATAATTAGAATAAGCAAAACTCATGGAGTTAATAGTTTACCAGGGGCAGGTATGCATGAAGGGAATGGAGAGTTAATTTTTAAGTTGTACAGTTTCTATTTGGGTTTTGCTAACTGATGATGTTGATGGTTAGATAACATTGTGAATGCTATTAACAGCACTATATTATAAATGTGAGTGATTAAAAGGAAAAATTTTAGGTTGTATATGCTACTAGAATAAATTTTTTAAAAATATAGCACTATATGATAAACACTATTATAAATGATGGAGTACAGTTAATAGCATATGTCATGGTTAGGGACAGGTGTCAACTTGGCCAAGTTGTGGTACCTGTTCATCTGATTGGGCAAGCGCTGGCCTGTCTGTTGCAATGAGGACATTTCATAGGATTAGGTCATGATCACGTCAGCTACATCCACAGCTGATTCCATTTGTAATCAGCCAAAGGGGAGTGTCTTCTGCAATTAGTGATGCTAAATCCAATCATGGGAAGCCTTTTAAGGAGGACTCAGAGGAGACAGGTTCCATTCCTGCTTTGGCTGGTGAGCCTCTCCTGTGGAGTTCATCCAGGCCATCCATTGGAGTCATCGGCTTCGGAGCCTGCCCTGTGGATTTTGGACTCTGCATTCCTACGGTCACGTGAGACACTTTCATAAATTTTATATTTGCAAGTGTTCCCTGTTGATTCTGTTTCTCTAGAGAACCCTAACTAATACAGCATAATTATAAAAATGTTCTTTCATGAACTGTAACAAATGTACCACACTAATGTAAGGTGTTAATAAGATGGTATATGAGAACCCTGTATTATTTATGATTTTGTTGTAAACCTACAACTTCTCCAATAAAATAATATAAAATACACAAATAGAAGTTGCCAGATTTCTTTAAAATAATCATAATGAAAACATAACTCTATCAGAATCATAAAGAGGGCTTAAGGGAAAATTGAAAACATTAATATAAAAGAAAAATGAAATAAATATATTAAGCATCTGGTGCAAAAAGAAATCAGAAGGAAGGATATTAATAAGTTAGAACATAGAAAAACAGCATGAATAAATACATCCTATAGTTAATTCATGGGGGTGGGGGAGGTGACAAACTACTAACTGAATCAAGTGAAAATGGGAGAAATTACAGAAGTATAAAATAAGAAATAAGAAAAAATATCCATAGGAAAATACAATGAAAGAAAAGAATCACAAAACTCTGCAAACAATTATGAAAATCTTCATAAAATGGATAATATTCTAAGGTACATCATGTGATTCTAGAAGAGGCAAAATATATAATCATAGTCCCATAGAAGAAATGAATATTTGTCAAAGAGCTAACCCCCACAGTTGACCAAAAAGAAAATCAGGCCCAGATTGCTTCATGAAAGAAGTTTATTATCCCTTTAAAAACCAGATGATTCCAATGGTATTTAACTATCATAAAGCTGTAGTACTGGAGATTGAGGAGGAAAACCTCTGAATTATTTTTATGGGAAGAGT
This sequence comes from Tamandua tetradactyla, assembly GCF_023851605.1. NCBI lineage: Eukaryota > Metazoa > Chordata > Mammalia > Pilosa > Myrmecophagidae > Tamandua > Tamandua tetradactyla. The sequence continues at coordinate 34,475,514 of NC_135334.1, read as the reverse complement.
GTAACATTGATACTAAAACCTGACAAGGATTGCAGGTAAGTAAATCTACAAACATTCTCATCTATGAACATCAATGCAAAAATCCTGATAAAATATCATGACATCAAAAGAAAGACCTAGTATGGCCAGGTGAACTTCACCTGAAAAATTAAAAGCTACTTCAACATTAAAACATCTATTAATATAATTGATCATATTATAGATATAAGGACAAATAACTACACTTAGATAATTGGGTACTGTTCTAGTTTGCTAGCTGCCAGAATGCAATATACCAGTAATGGCACAGTTTTTAAAAAGAGGAATTTAATAAATTGCTAGTTTACAGTTCTAAGCTGTGGAAATGTCCAAATTAAAGCAAGTCTATAGAAATGTCCAATCTAAGGCATCCAGGGACAGATACCTTGGTTCAAGAAGGTCAATATGGTTCAGGGTTTCTCTCTCAACTGGAAAGGCACATGGCAAACATGGTGATATCTGCTAGCTTTCTCTTCAGGCTTCTGGTTTCATGAAGCTCTCCTGGGACTATTCCTTACTCATCTCCAAAGGTCTTTGGTTGCATGGGCTCTGGCTCTCATCATTCTTGTGACTCTGCTGTGTTGCTCAAGCTTTCTCCAAAATGCTTCCTCTTTTAAAGGATTCCAGTAAACTAATCAACACCCACCTGGAATGGGTGGAGTCACATCTCCCTCTAATGAAAGGATAATACCCACAAGTGGGCGAGTCACATTTTCATGGAGATAACCTAATCAAATTTCCAACCTACATTACTAAACAGGGTTTAAAAGAAACAGTTGTTCCTACAAGATTGATTAGGATTAAAACATGGCTTTTCTAGGGTACATAAATTCTTTCAAACCAGCACAGGTACTAAAACAGCATTTTACAAAATTTAAAGTTATTTTTCAGACAAAACTCAGTAAAACAGGAATAGATTAGACAATTTGATAAAATTTCAATCATTTCAAATTTTTTTTTTTAATTTCAATCATTTCAGCCTCAAAGGTAGGAGTCTGGTTAATGGGAAATACTAGAGTTATTTCTATTCAAATCAGGAATAAGACAAAGATATTCACTATATTTACTACTATTTTCTGGGGTTATTGGCTAACTAAAATAGACAAGAGAATGAAATTAGAGTTATAAAAATTATAAATGAGATAAAACTATCCTTATTTGCATATGAAGAGACTAGATAAGTAGAAATATCAAAAGAACTCTTTGGAAATCTATTAAAAAATAAAAGAATTCTAGGAATATATCCAAAAGTATTAAAAACAGGAACTCAAGCAGATACTTGTACATCAGTGTTTATATAGCATTATTTACAATAGCCAAAAGGTGGAACATCACATTCATCAACAGATGAATGGAAAAGCAAAATGTGGTATATCCATGTTCATTTACTAAATCTGCTGGAATACAATATATCATGAATGGGTTGGCTTTTACAATGGGGATTTATTAGCTTACAAATGTACAGTTCTAAGGCCATGAAAATGTCCAAATTAAGGCATCAAGAAGAAAATACCTTCTCTGAAGAAAGGCTGCTGGCATCTGAGGTTCCTCTGTCAGATGGCTAGGCACATAGCCAGTGTCTGCTGGTCCTTTGGTCCCAAGTTTCATTGCTTTGAGTTCTTGGTTCCAGTGGGCTCCTCTCTGAGCTTCTTGGATCCTCTCTTAGCTTCTCCAGGACTTTTCTCTCTCTAAGCTCTCTCAGCCTTTTCTGTCTTTATCCTTTCATAAAGAACTCCAGTAAAAAGTTGAAGACCCACCATGAATGAGATGGGCCATATCTCAAACTGAAATAACCTAACTAAAAGGTCCCACCTGCAATAGATTCACACACACAGAGTGGATAAAAGACCATGGCCTTGGATGGTGCAACACTGGCTCAATGGCAGAATTCTCACCTGCCATGCCAGAGACCTGGGTTCGATTCCCAGAGCCTACCCATGTCAAAAAAAAAAGAAAGACCATGGCCTTTTCTGGGGTTACATAACAGCTTCAAATCAGCATACCATATATGGGATATTACTCAGCCAGAAAAAGGAATGAAGTTCTAATACAGGTTACAACATTGATAAACCTTGAAAACATTATGCTAAGTGACATAAGCCTGACACAAAATACCAAGTATTGTATGATTCCACTTATATGAAATATCTAGAATAAACACATTTACAGACACAGAAAATAGACTGCAGATTACCAAGAGCTAGGAGGTGGGAAATGGGGAGTTATTGCTCAATAGGTAAAGAGTTTCTATTTGGGGCAATGAAAATGTTTTGATAATTGATGGTGCTGATAGTAGCATAACATTGTAACTATAATTAATAGCACTGAATGGTACACTAAAAAATGGTCAAAATGTCAAATTTAGTGTTATATATATATATATATATATATATATATATATAAATATATATATATATATATATTTTTTTTAACGAGGCCAAAGATTACTAAAATTTAAATATGGGTAGGAGTGGGGAATAAGACATGAATGAATTCCTGAATACCTTGGAGTGGGGAAGATTTTTTCAAAGTTTGATTTAAAATTCAGAACCATAAAAGAAAAGATTGACATCAAAGCCCCACATATGGCTAAATTTACTATAAGCAAAAAAAAAAAAAAAAAAAAAGTCAAGACAAAAAGACAAAGAAGAAACTGGAAAAATATTTGCAACTGAAAGGAAATCAATAAAGAAAAACCTAACAAATCAATAGAAAAATGATCAAAGGATGTGAACAGACAATTCATAGGAAATGGAATTATAGATTATTTAATGCACGGAAATATGTTCAACCTCATTCATAAGAGAAATACAAATTAAACTACCCCACATTATGATTTTCCACCTATCAGACTGGCAAAATCTAAAATTTAATAAATTCATATGGAAGATATTTTCATACATATCTGATATGATTATAAATTGGTATGAATTCCTTAATGGGCAAAATGAAAATATTTTTCTAAGAAAAAGTAAAAGTGAGTTGGAAATGTATTGTTGGTTAATCTAGTCTTTTTAAATCAAACATCTGCATTTTTTAAAATTTTTATATATATATATATTTTTGACAAACCAAAACAACATGCAAACATGAACATTCTTAACATACAAACATTCCATATATGTGTACAATCAATAACTCACAATATCATCACATAGTAGTATATTCATCACCATGATCATTTTTTAGAACATCTACATCACTCCAGAAAAAGAAATAAAAAGGAAAAAGAAAAAAATTTAAAAAACAAAAAGAAACTCATACATACATTACCCCTTACCCCTCCCTCTCACTGACTGCTACTATTTCGATCTACCCAATATACTTTAACCGTTGTTCCCCCTATTTTTTTCTATACCCCTTACAACTCCCTTTCATTGATCACTAGTATTTCAATCTACTCAATTTATTTCAACATTTGTTCCCCCTATTATTTATTTTTAATCCATATTTTTTATTCATCTGTCCATACTGTAGATAAAACAAGCAGCAGACACATGGTTTTCACAATCACACAGTCACACTGTGAAAGCTATATCATATTTATATTAAAGAAACATGGCTACAGGAACACAGTTCTACAATTTCAGGCACTTCCCTCTAGCCTCTCTAATAGACCTTAAACTAAAAATGGGATATCTATATAATGCGTAAGAATAACCTCCAAGATAACCTCTTGACTCTGTTTGAAATCTCTCAGCCACCTTCCCCCTTTTGGTCCAGAAGGCTTTCTCAATCCCTGAATGCTGAGTCCCAGCTCATTCTGGGATTTCTGTCACACGTTGCCAGGGAGGTTTACACCCCTGGGAGTCATGTCCCACATAGAGAGGGGGAGGGCAGTGGCTTTACTTGCCCTATTGACTGAGAGAGAGATAGGCCACATCTGAGCAACAAATGAGGTTCTCTGGGGGTGACTATTAGGCCTAATTTTAAATAGGTTTAGCTTATCCTTTGTGGGGATAATTTTCATATGAACAAACCCCAAGATTGAGGGCCTGATTTGGTTGTCCCTACTGCTTGCAAGAATATCAGGAATTCTCCATTTTCTCGCCCTTCCCCCAAGGAGACTTTGCAAATACTTCTTTATTCACTGTTCAAATAACTCTGGGATTTATCGGGGCATCACACTGGACAAACCTACAAAATCTCAGGCCCTATTCAAGGTTCCATGTACTTACGGTGTTCAATTAACCTACCCATATAAGTTATATTAGGAAATGCTAGTAAAAATATAAATTTTGTACCACATTTTTTGCTTTAGCCTCACATAGAAGTTGAAGTTTTAAAATATGAATGACCATCTATTTTCAACCCCCCGGCAATATTGACATTCCTTTGTTCTTCCTCATGCAAAGACATTTTTTTATTTGTACATTTAGTCACTATTATTGCACACTCGAGGTAGTCCTAAATTATACCATCTCAGTCTTTATTGTCTATCCTTCCTTCTGGTTTCATATGTGCTCCCAGCCCTCCTCCCTCTATCATTCTCACATTCAGCTTCATTCAGTGTACTTACATTATTTTGCTACAATCAGGTAGTATTGTGCTATCCATTTCTGAGTTTTTACAATCAGTCCTGTCTATTTTAAATCAAACATCTGTATTTTTAAAGTTAAAAATAAATAAATAATAAATAAATTTTATTTAATAAATAATATTTGAGACCAGAAGAAATGTCCATTTTGAAAACTGAAAAGTCAAATTAGATGGGATTATACTCATCAATCCTTACAGTTGAAATGATCAGAATTGTCACCGAGTCAGTATTCAAAGATTATGAGCTATCCAGGTTGTACCCTGAGATTTCCATTTCCAGTTGATGGACCAGAGTATAGTAGGTACCACTGAAATCAGCTAGATAAACAGGGTAAAATAAAAATAATGTCTATTTGAAAATACTGGGAAGCTTTTGAGGCATCCAGAGCCTGAGAGGCTAAGTTCCCAGAGAGAAGGGAAGCTCACTGAGGTGAGTTGTCAATTCTTATTTTTTGCCTATTTTCTATATTTATCTTTTCATATCTGTTTGTAGAAGTTCTTTGTATATAAGGACACAACTTTTTTCCAATTTAAAATATAAATAGGATTTTTATATTAAATGATGCACACACGCTTAATAAAAATTAAACATTCTTGCTTTCCATCAGAATGTTGAATTCTTACAGCCTTCCAGCAGAAGTAACTGTAAGAACAGAGGCCTTATCTATTTTGTTCATTGCTCTGTCTCCAGCAGCTAGCATAGAGCTTGGTATATGTTGGTGCTCAAATACATAGGAAGCTCAGTGGCTCAACGTCACTTTTGTAAAGTCTAATGGGGGTTAAATGACACTCCAGAGAAACTTTCCTTCTTGTAGTAGTAACTCAGGGATCCAAGCTACCTCCATTTTATGAGGCCCCTATCTCACCCTTACACATGATTTCTAGGGTTGCCATGGCAAAAGAAGAGAAAGAACTGGGAACCCACATCTGTTCTCTATCCTCCCAACTCCTTTGGAAAATTTCAAACATACAAAAAAGTTGAAATACGGTACAAAAACCCACAATCTATAATTATTTTTCTTTTGGCATGGGCAGGCACCAGGAATCAAACCCGCCACAATATATTTTAACTAGATTCACCAATTAATTTTGTAATATTCGCATGCATCCTCTCTCTTGTATGTTACATATTTCTTTTTGCTGAACAATTAGGAAGTAAGTTTTAAACACCACGACACTTCACAGTATATATCTTCTAAGAAAAAGGACATTTTCTTACATAACTGCAAACTATTCATTCCGCATCAGAATTGAAACTCATCCCCTTACTATCTGGTCTCCACACAGGAGCCAGAGTATCCCTCTAAAGTGGAATTCATTGTGTCACTCCTTCACTCAAAACCCTTCAAATAGCTCACCATCTCAGATTAAAAACCAAAAACTTGTTGGCATATCCTACGTGGTCTACTCTTCCTCCCATCCCCAAATTTACTCACTGACCTTATCTCCAGCTACTCTCTCATTCTGTTCCAGCCACACTGGCCTCCTGCTGTTCTTCTTAGGCCTTGCTCCTTAGGCCTTTGCACTGTTTTGTTTTGTCTTTTTTCTCTTTCTGAAATGTTCTTTATCCCAGATATTTATCACTTTACATAATATGTAGTTTGTTTATTTACTATGCTTATTATCTATTCCATCACATCCCATCATATCCCTCCCTCCAACTAGAACGTAAACTCCATGAAGGTAGGATCTTGTGTTCACCATTGTCTAGAATAGTGTGCCTAGCATGTAGTTGGCAATCAATAAATATACACTGAATGACTTGTATGAATGTCAACATCAAATTTGCCCTTACACACACACACACACACACACACACAGACACACAAATTCACAGAGACTAGGAAAGGTCAAGATCAGATTGCTCTCAGGGATGTGACTAGAGCAGGGACTGGGTGAAGCAAGCTGACATTTATTGACTATCTGTTGGATAATAAGTACTATGCTCAGTGTTTTACACATTATCTCATGTAATCCACTTAGCAAACTTGCCAGGTAGGTGTTATAATCTCTTTAAGATACAGATTTTCCCAAGGTCCTTGCAGCTAGTAAGCGGTGGAGTTCTGTTTCAGATCCATATCTTACTTGAAAACCTTTATTCTTTCTTCAACCACTAAGCTAACTTGCCTCAGAAAATAGGTACACCAGGTGAGAGTGTTTAGCAAGGCAGATGCTAATAAAGCAGGCACACAATTGCCACCATATTCTGACATACATGACTAAATTTTCAAAGACTCAGATTAAATTCTTAATAGATGTAAAGCATGATTCAAGTCATCATAGCTCCATTCTTATTTCTTAGATTTTTGTCTTACCTTATCCAGTGTTGATACGAACAGATTATTTTCCATATCATATATATAGTTTAAAGTCTTGTGTAAGGAGCTAATAATTTTTCTAATCATATAATTCGTACAGTCAACCCCGATATTTTCTTTCAAAAGCTGATAAGACAAACAATAGACAGAGGAGTGAAGAATTGTGAAACCAACTATATAATACTCCCTCAATACCCTGTATTAAAACTTAAGACTCTTTCTCTCACCAACTACAGAACGTTGATTCTTCAGAATTACAGAGCAATAACTGACAAAAGCTCATCTTATATTTCTTTCTTCTTTTATGGGGCAATTCTTTTGTAGGAAGATCTATAGATTTCTAAAGAAGACTTCAGGAGAAGACCACGACAATCTATTCAATGTGTATAATCAATGGCTCTCGGTATAATCAGAGTTGTGCTTTCATCACCACAATCTGAAATTTTAGAACATTTCCATTGCTCCACAAACAAAAAGCCCCCCTTTCACTGACACTTAGCATTAGGTATGCCTTTTCCTATATACCACCCTATTATTAATACCTTGCAATAGTGACATACATTTATTCTAATTCATAAGAACATGTTTATATTTATACTATAAACCACCTTCATAATCTACAACAGGATTCACTATGTTATGCAGTTCCATGTTTCATCCTGTATGTTATACAGTCCCAGGTTTCATCCTGTAGCTTTCCTTCCAGTGAAATACAGACCCCAAACTTTTTCTTTCAACAACAATCACACACGATTCAGTGTGGTTAATTACACTCACAATATTCTGTTCCCATCACCTCTATCCATTCCCAAACACTTACAAATCAACCTTATTAAAAATTCTGCACCAATTAAGCATCATCTTCCCATTCCCCCAATTTATCTCCTGGTAATCTATATTCTACATTGCTAATTCATGAGTTTGCTCATTACATTTAGATCACATTGTATTTAGATCACATATGACATCATATAATATTTGCTCTTTTGTATCTCGCTTAATTCACACAATATAATGTCCTCAAAGTTCTTGTCACATTTATCAGGACTTCATTTCTTCTTTTTATTTTTGTATGCTGTATGGTGGCAGGGTCACAATCCATTCTTTCTTCATGAGAATATCTCATTACTGCAGCCAAATTTGTTGATTTGCATGGGCCGGGAACACAGGTCTCCCGCATGGCAAGTAAGAATTCTACTACTGAACTACCCCTCCACCCCCACTTCATTTCTTCTTACAGTTGAATAGTATTCCATCATATGTATATACCATGTTTTATTTATTCATTCATTGGTTGATGGACACTTAAAGCGATTGTTTCCATCTTTTGGCAATTGTGAACAATGCCACTATGAACATCGGTGTGCAAATGTCTGTTCACATTTCAGTTCTTCTGAATATATCCCTAGTAGCAGGATTGATAGATTCTATTCTTAGCTTCCTAAGGAATTGCTAAATTGTCTTCCACAGCAACTGCTAGCATTTGACATTCCCAACAACAGTGAATAAGTGGTACTATTTCTCCACATCCTCTCCAACATTTGTAGCTTTCTAATAGTGGCCATTCCAGTAGGTATAAAATGATATCTCATTATGCTAGTGATGTTGAGCATCTCTTCATGTGTTTTTAGACATTTGTATTTCCTTCTTTGGAAAAACGTCTATTCAAGTTTTTTGCCCATTAAAATTTATTTTTTAATTGTGTTAGGATTTCTTTATATAGTCTGGATATTAAACCTTTCTTATTAGATACGTGGTTTCAAGTATATTCTCCATTGAGTCAGATGCCTTCTCATCATTTTGACCAAGTTCTTTGAAGCACAAAAGTATTCTATTTTGAGGAGGTCCCATATATCTATTCTCTCTTTTGTTGCTTGTACTTTGGGTGTAGGATCTAAAAAAAACACCACCTAATATGAGATCTTGAAGATGTTTCTCCACATTTTCTTCTAGGAATTTTATGGTCCTGGGTCTTATATACAGATCTCTGAGCCATTTTGAGTTAATTTTTGTATAAAGTGTGAGACTGGGGTCCTCATTTATTCTTTTGGATATGGATATCCAGTTCTCCTAGTCCCATATGTTCAAGAAACTATTATGTTTCAGTTGCATGGACTTGGCATCCTTGTCAAATATCAACTGACCGTAAATGCACGGGTCTATTTATGAATTCTCAATTCCGTTTCATCGATCAATAATTCTATCTTTATGCCAGTACCATGCTGTTTTGACTACTGGGCTTTGTCTGGTTCACTGCTCCATTCCAAATACTTAAAATAGAAACTGGTAGTTAGTAAGAGCTCAATAAATATGTGTTGAATAATGTTCCTGCTAATTAATGGGCATCTCTAACTGACTAAAATTTTAATGAGTACCTACTACGTGTCAAACCCTGTGCTAGAAAGGTATGGGGGTAGAGTGGCTGTAATCTATGCTTTATGATGCCAACAGTTGCAGATAAAACTCCACACAACTTTATATCAACCAGAAATATTTTCTTTATTAAAATCTTACACAATTCCTTCACTGACAGTCTACATGATTTAGTTCACTTAGTAAGATAATATAACAAAAGGTCATCTTCAAAGTGCTGTACTTTAATCCATAGATCCTAAAGACTTCACAAGCTACTTCAATCACTTTTAAAAACCATCTCTGTCATCCCTGTTCCTGTGAGGAACATAGAGTTCAAACCCTACATGAGGAGCCTACATTTATGGATAGAATGAGGTCAGCAACAGTAGCAGACTAATGTCTTTTAAATATTCTCTACTTTCGAAGTCTTCTCAGGTACATTCTTTTGGTACTTTTCACAAATTCTCTCTTTCACTAAAAGTCAGCTTAGTATCCTTTTTTAAAAAACTGATCATTTCTTCCCTATACATAGTATGTTAATATAAATAATTAGATCTTTTGAAGAATCACACACCAGTTTCCCTGATCATAGTAGTTTTGCAGAATGGTTACATTTCTCAAAGTCTGGCAGGCAGCTTCCAACTCTCCCTCACAGAATACATGGTAGTACCGATGAAACACAGGACTTGGGTCTTGGGATCCTATTGGACCAAATGGCTCAACAGGTTTGTCTTTACCAGGGTTTCCCTTAAGGTGCCAAGGAACAAGGAGATCTTGAAAATGAAAAGAAGTCCTGTTAGTGTGAATAGGAAGCTTGGAGTTACTAACTTTCATTGAATTACATTCTTCTTTCTGTAAGTCATCATTGGAAGGAACAAAACAGGCCACATCTTGACTGTCTACATCAGGAATTTGCTCTGCAAGCAACCCTTGAACCGAAGTATCACTGCTAATCACCTCTTTCTTTCCTTGGCTAATTTTGTTTCCTCTAAGATACTTGGACCTCTGCTTATTATATTCTTGTTCCATTGCCCAGACATAAATGAGTGCCTTCCCACCAGGTCTCAGGAGTCGGGCAAGTTCTTGGAGAGCTGCCACTCTACGCTCCTAAAAAAACAAACAAATAAAAAATTTGCCATTTATCAGGTAGGAGAGGCTATAGAAAGGAAACAGGAAAATACAACTGACTGTAGAACTGTTTTCAATTAGGATGAACAGCCTTTATGTAAAACAAGAAAGAAAAAAAGGAAAGGAGTTTTTTATTCTGTGACTGAGGAAAAAAAAGTATTGAAAAAGTAGGGAAAAGAGAATTTTTATTTCTGCTAATCTTCTCTGTAGCTTTTCCCCGATTGACTGGCTGGGATACATGAAACTGATAACTCTTATAAAGATATAAGCAGTAATATGAAGCTCTTTTAGTTTAATCATTACACTTCTATAATGCTTTTTTCGTACAAAGAAATTGTATAGTTTATACAATACAGTTTGTATTATAGAGACTTCTACTTTTGGCTTTTATGAAGTAGATTGTTTAAGAATAACCCTCCTGTTGAAAGCAACCATAAAAGCTGGCAGAAATAAAGAAAACAGCTGCTTAATGACACAGGAGAACAACACGGAGGGCAGAACTTAAAAGGCAGTAATTCCCGAGAGAATGGAATTAAAACTAAAGTGAGCTCTAGATTCACCCCTTGAGATTATTTGCCAGTTTGCAATGTGAGGGAATAGAGTACTAGCAGAAAGCAGTATTATCACTGGGCTGTGAAGACAGGAATTGGAGTTCAGGGAGGCCAAAGCAGCTGGGAATTGAGGGAAAGAATCTCAGAAAAAGGGGTCCTATAGGAAGTGATCAAAAAATCTACATTCCAATTCCCCTCAGGCATTTGCCAATTTGTAAAGTGCATGTGCATAGGGTAAAATTCCAAGATACTCAGCACAGTAGCAACTAGGAAGTTAAGAAGCTACACAGAGATTTTAGTAACCAAACAATGCTGGAGAGACAGAGCTAGAGTTTAAAGCTCACCAAGGTATAATGGCCTTTACACCAGGCTTTCACTTGAGATCCGGAAGGGCCACATCCCAGAAGTTGGGACCAAATTAAAATAAACATAAATCAGCCCTAACAAAGCTTAAAACCAGCTCTGCACATAATTAAAGTGATCTGCTTGTATCTTATCTGCTTGCTCTAAGAAAACTTAACCCTTTGAAGAGAAAGATAAGATTATCCAAATCTTTTTTTTTTTTTACTTTTTATTGTAATAACATTTATATAACTTAAAATTTCCCATTTTAACCACTTTCAAGCATTCAGTTCAGTGATATGGTACACAGTGACCAATATCCAATTAAAAGTTATGGAGTATGCTATCAACAAGCAAGACCAAATGACTGAAAACCAGACCATAGAAACAAGCCCCCAGACACAGACTTTTAAAATAACTATGGTTAATATGGTCAAAAAATTAGAAGAAAAGATGGAGAATTTCAGTAAACACCTAAGATATATTTAAAAAGGCAAACAAATTCTACAACTGAAAAATACGATAGACAAGTATAAGAGTAAATAAGATAGACTCAGACAGAGAATTATAGAACTTGAATTCAGGTCAGTATAAAGTATGTAGATCGAAGCAAAGAAATGAAAAAGGATGGAAAACACAGAAAAGTGTATGAGATATGTGGAACAAAGTAATAAGTCTAACACCCATGTAATCAGGAACCCAGAAATAAAGAAGGGAGATGAAGAAACAGTTGAAAAAAATACTAGTCAAGAATTTTCCAAGTCACATATACAAGAAGCTCTATGAACCCCAAGCAGGACAAACAGAAAGAACATTATAGTCATCACAGCCAAACTGTTGAAAATAAAGATAAGAGAAAATATTAAAAGCAAGCAAACAAACAAAAGACACTTTACCTTTAAAGGAGCAACAGTAAGACTTAAAGCTGACCTTTATCAGAAACAATGGAAGCCAGAAGACAATGAAAAGAAAACTGTGTCAACCTAGTGAAAATATCTTTTAAAAATGAAGGCAAACTAAAGATGCTTCAGAAGCAAAAAATCTGAGAGAATTTATTACCAATATATCTACACTAAATAAAATAGTAAAGAGAATTCTTTAAGCAGAAGAAAACTAGCCCCTTTGAAAACTGAAAACACATAAAAGATAGAAGAATACCAGAAAGGATAAATAACATGAGTAAATATAAATTAATATTGACAGCTAAAATAATAACAATAATAATATAGAACAATAATGTCACAAAAAGCAGTAGGATGCTAAATGTAGTTAAATTGTTGTGATGTCTTGCACTGTTCAGGAAGGAGTAATTTAAGGTAGACTGTAATGTCAAGCATACAGGGTGCAATTTCTAGGGTAACCATTAAAGAATAATAGAAGACTAAGGAGGAAAAAATATAATAATACATTACGTTAAGGACATAAGCCTAGAAATCAAAGAGAATTAAGATTTGAATTATTTATACAGACATATACAAACATACATACTGTATTTAATAAAAAATAATTTGATGGGTTTCCAGTTGCATAGCTCTCCTAGCCAAAGATGATGCTTCATTGTCTAAGTAATACATTCTATATTGTATACCCAGTAATCCATTCAAAACAGCCAAAAGGCTAAGGAAATCATTTCATATTATAAGCTAGAATGGAAGGAAGCAGCAAAATCAGTAAAATCATGAATATATTTCTTGTCACTTTAAGTTATAAGCTCTTTGTAGATAGTAATTTGTTTCAGCAAATAAGCCAATGGAAACAAATGCTCCATCTTTTATAATGCTTTCCTCACAGGCTGACCTTGTAATATCAACTTTTTACTCTATTGTGGTATTTTCCCAGAGGATGTGATTTGGCCTGTGGTTAATCTGAAACTATTTAAAAATACCTTAATAGTAATAATCAAATCTTCTGCAGTTAAAAAAAGTTAGAAGGTCTTGGAGAGAGAAAGACGATACTTACTACTGTTGCAAAATGGTGAATGACAGCAATGGAGATACAGGCATCACAAGACTCACTACGTAATGGTACTGCCAACGCATCACAGATGAAGGCCTGAAATTGCCTTTCTCTACAAATGTCCACAAGGTTTTGGCTACGATCACAACCAATCTATAATAGAGAAAGAAAGATTTTAAAAACATTTTGTTTCAATACAATGAGAAATTAATAGTTATGGGTTTATTCCACAGCTTAAACTCATTAGACATTTCATATTTATTGTGAAATGGTATGAAACCATGATGCTACCGGTTCATACAGTCAATATAAGACCAGAATATATTCTTGCACAGAAGTGCATTTATTACTTTAACACATATTAAACAGAACTCAAATTACTAAATGGAAATAAAATAAGAAGAATATAAATGACAGTATGGAAAAGGGAGGTCTTATTTTGCATCTAATTGTTCACCGCTCAGAAGCTGGATCTGTATGTAATATCACACATACACAAATGGAAATTATCCCATAAACATAGACATTAGTCTTGGGGGAGCTACAAATACAATGATCTAAGGAATTTCTCATTACTATATTTACTATAGTGTGATGGTCCAGGGTAGCAGAAAGATGGGTGATTTTTTTTCTGTTTCTTTATGCTTTTTAACATTTATTACTTTTTTTTTTATTCCATATGTTCTACTCATCTGTTGACAAGGTACATAAAAGAAGCATCAGACACAAGGTTTTCACAATCACACAGTCACATTGTGAAAGCTTTATAATTATTCAATCATCACCAAGAAACATGGCTACTGGAACACAACTCCACATTTTCAGGCAATTCCCTCCAACCTCTCCATTACATCTTGGTTAACAAGGTGATATCTACTTAATGCGTAAGAATAACCTCCAGAATAACCTCTCGACTCTGTTTGGAATCTCTCAGCCATTGACACTTTGTCTCATTTCACTCTTCCCCCTTTTGGTCGAGAAGGTTTTCTCAATCCCTTGATGCTAGGTCTCAGCTCATTCGAGAGTTTCTCTCAATCCCTTGATACTGAATCTCAGCTCATTCTGGGATTTCTGTCCCACGTTGCCAGGAAGATCCACACCCCTGGGAGTCATGTCCCATGCAGACAAGAGGAGGGTGGTGAGTTTGCTTGCTGTGTTGGCTGGAGAGACAGGTCATATCTGAGCAACAAAAGAGGTTCTCTTGGGGGTGATCCTCAGGCCTAATTTTAAGTAGGCCTGACCTATTCCCTGTGGGGTTAAGTTTCATATGAACAAACCCCAAGACTGGGGGCCCAGCCTATAGCTTTGGTTGCCCACACTGCTTGTGAGAATATCAAGAATTCAACTTGGGGAAGTTGAGTTTTCCCTTGTTCTCACCATTCCCCAAAGGGGACTTTGCATATACTTTTCCGCTCACTGATCAAATCACTCTGGGATTCACTGGGGCATCTAGCTGGACGAACCAACAAAATCTCATGTCCTACCCAAGGTTCCATGTACTTATGTTTATTCAACCAGGCTATCTACATAAGTTATATTAGGAAATGCACTAGTCAAAATACAAATCTTGTACCAAATAAACACTCTTTGCTCCAGTCTCACACATAGGTTGAAATTTTAAAATATTAATTACCATCTATTTTCAGCACCCTGCAGTAATGACATTCCTTTGTCCTTCCTCATGCAAAAACATCTTCAAAATTTGTACATTTAGTCACCGTCATTATATACTCTAGACAATCCTAGAATATACCACCTCAATCTTCGTCATCCATCCTTCCTTCTGATCTCATCTGTGCCCCCAGCCCTCCTCCCCCTATCATTCTCACACTCAGCCTCACTCAGTGAACATTTATTACTTTTAAAATCAGAAAAAAAATCTCAAAACAATAAAAGGAGCAAAATAATGTAGTTCATTTCTAAAACTATTAAATTTTGTTCTGTTAAATACCTAACCTGTACCAGGAATAAATACTGAATTAAAAAAATGTAGAATTTGTACAATTAAACCTTTATGAGACATCAAACCATCCCATAGGAAAGAGGGCCCTGAAGGCAGCTAGCAGCATGCTTTCACCGCCCCCAGCAAGTGAGGCCTAACATGCTTTATACACGTGTCTGGCTCTACGGGACAGTTTGGGGGTGTGACTTTTCATCTTATGCTAGTTTTATTATTATTATTTTTATATATACAGAGTTCTAAGAATATGCAATATATCAATGTACATGTAAAGTGGGGAAGGAATGGGAGGGACTTAAGAAATACTTATTTTATGCATGATTTTTTGTAAACCCACAAATTCCCTAATAAAGAAATAAAAGAGAAATAGTCAATAACTAATTAATAATTATCCTCATATTTTCTTCTTAACCTAATCTCTATAATAGAGAAAAGAAATGCATAGCAACAGATTTAATCAAACAGTAGTAGACACCTCAAGATTTTCTCATTTAAAATTTCAATATGACATGGGAATGAGAAAGGCTTCTTGACCAAAAGTGGGAAGAGAGAAATGAGACAAAACAAAGTCTCAGTGGCTGAGAGATTTCAGAGTCAAGAGGTTTTCCTGTTATTCTTACACATTATATAGATATCTTTTTTTAGTGTATAGTGTATTGGAGTGGCTAGAGGGAAGTAGCTAAAGCTTTTGAACTGTATTGCAGTAGCCTTGAAGACTATATAACTAACTATACAGCTTTTACAATGTGACCGTGTGATTGTGAAAACCTTGGTCTGATGCGCCTTTTGTCCAGGGTATGGACAGATGAGTAAAAATAAATAAATAAATAAAAGGGGGGGGATAAAGGGTAAAAATTGGGTAGACTGAAATACTGTGGGTCAATGAAAGGGAGGAGTAAGGGGTATGGGATGTACAGCTTCTTTCTTCTTTTTATTTTTCTAGAGTAATGCAAATGTTCTAAAAATGATCATGTGAAGAATACACAACTATGTGATGATACTGTGAGCCACTGATTGTATAATATGGTTGGGCTGTATGTGTATGGATAATTCTCAATAAAAATATTTTTAAACATTTCGATATGAGCATTGATTTTAGGGTTTTCTCAGCCCTTCTGAGAATAAAAGATATGAATCTTTTGTCAACACAATTTTAAATTGTCACACTGCCATGCTAATTGTACTCAATTGTACTGTGCTCAGTTTCTAACTGGCATTAACTAGCTACTACAATTCTATCCGAGCAGTATTATTTCTGAAGTGGAATAAAAGGTACCAACCTAGAATTAAAATATATCAATCTTTCTTTGATATACTTCAATATGGAAAAGAATCAAAGACCTAGATATAACAACAGTACACAATTCCCAATAATCAGTCCCTTTTCCCATGTAAGATCTATGTTGACTCATTACTTTTATTCAATTTTATCTATAGTCTATGCCACTCAGCTAACAGCCACAGTATCAAAATGACAATATCACTCAAATGATATGCATATTATACTTTGGTTCCTGTCATTAAATTCACCGCATGAATTTAATTAAATATATATTTAATTATATATTATATACATATTTATACATATATAAATATATTTAATATAATTAAATTCACACAAAAAAGTCAGAAGTTCTTTTTTAAGGTATGCCCAATTTTGACAGATGCTACACCTTGCTAAAAGTCAACAGGAAAAAATCCAGCCTATAAAATAAATCCAGAGACAAAGTTCAGTAGTTAGAGCAGGAAACTTATTACCTCAGAAGCACAGATAAAATAGAACAAGGAGAATAGCAGCCAAAGAAAACAAAAGAAACTTTTTCTTGCCAGCCTTTTATAGTTATTTGTATGCAACACTTTCTCCAACAAGAGAGGACAGGGCAATTTTAGTAATAAAGCACTGGGTTTAATGTAGATTCCCTACTGACCAACAATTTGAATCATGTCTGGCTTATTAGGTGTTTTGATCTTTTGATTATTTTGCCTGAGCCTTCCATATACTATAGTCAAATTGTCACTGTCAGTTTTTCTCCGTTTCCTTTCTATTAAATTCCTTTAAGCTTTTACATCAAAGGTAGTGCAAAGAATTTAAAATTCTACCCAATAACGTTGCATAATGTCAACAATAGGATAGAAAATGGCTTCTTTATAAATATTCACATATATTCAAGAACTCATGTAAAGCTACATGTTTCTGTGTGCTAGAGGTAGCTCAATGACATAAAAACACACATAGGCTTAAACTGTAAATTTTTACTCCTATATAATTTTTGTTTGTTTGTTTTGGATGCATGGTCTGGCAATTGAACCTGGGTCTGTTGCATGAAAGGCAGGTGTGCTGGTTTGAAAGAAGTATGCCCCCTAAGAAAAGCCATGTTTTAATATAAATCCCATTTCATTAAGGTAGAATAATCCCTATTCTATACAGTATATTTGAAACTGCAATGAGATCATCTCCCTGGTTGTTGTGATTTAGTCAAGAATGGTTGTTAAACTGGATTAGGGGATGACATGTCTCCACCCATTTGGGTGGATCCTGATTGGTTTACTGGAGTTCTATAAAAGAGGAAATATTTTAGAGAGAGAGATTCCGAGAGAACAGAGAATGCTGCAGCACCAAAAAGCAGAGAGTTCACCAGCCAGTAACCTTTGGAGATGAAGAAGGAAAACGCCTACCGGGAGCTTCATGAAACCAGAAGCCAGGAGAGAAAGCTAGCAGATGACGCCATATTCACCATGTGCCCTTCTAGCCAAGAGAGAAGCCCTGCCTGTGTTCACCATGTGCCTTTCCAGATGAGAGAGAAACCCTGAACATCATCAGCCTTCCTGAACCAAGGTATCTTTCCCTGGATGCCTTTGATTGGACATTTCTATAGACTTGCAATTGGGACATTTTCTCAGCCTTAGAACTGTAAACTAGCAGCTCATTAAATTCCCCTTTTTAAAAGCCATTCCATTTCTGGTATATTACATTCCGGCAGCTAGCAAACTAGAACAACAGGCATTCTAACCACTGAATTATCTGACTCCTATATAATTTTTTATAATTTTCAGCAAAACATTAAATATGGAACTCTAGAACTACAGGTAAACATGAAAAAACTTTCAATCTAGTAATAAAAAATGCAAACTAAAATAAGGTTTCATTTTCATCTATTATACTTCAAAAATATTGTAAAACCAAAATATACCATGGGGATAGCAATACAACTTACTCTCATATAGTGCTGCTTATAGTACAAATTGGCTTAACCATTTAAAAAGCAATTTGGCATACCATTTTTCTAAGGAAGATAAAACTATTAGCAATTATTGATCCAATAATTATGTTTCTAAAAATTTATCCTAAGGAAATAATCCAAAATAAGGAAAAAAGCAAAACTGGCTAATAATAACTAAATGCCTTTTACTAATTGCCCACTATGTATTAACATAGATTCTCTGTATTAGACATTTAATTGTTATAACACACTGAGTTAGGTATTGTTATCCCTATATGAGAAAATTTCATTTCAAAGAAGATAAGTAACTCGCTCAAAGTTGAACAATGGCTAAATGGTGGAGCAGTGATTTAAATATGGATCGCTCTCTCTCCAAGAATCCAGGTTCTTTTTTTTTTTGTCATACTGTCTCTCAATATACAAGGTCATTATGGTGTTATTTATAATAGTTCAAACTGAAAACTGGTTAATCAAAACGTCTAACAACAACCACTTAATGAACTATTACAAAGTCAAGGAAGTTTTTAAGACTATGTATCAAAATGAAAATGTTAAGTAATATAAATGAGTTATCAATTGCATGCATAGTGATCAATCTATGAAAAAGGAAAAACACTGGAAGGATAATTATCACAATAAACTGATTTATTAAGGTGACTGGATTATAGGTAAATAGCTTTCCTTTTATCAATTTTCTGAACTGTGGTTATATATTATTATTATTATTAATATATTTATTTTTCGGGGGGGGTCCAAGAATTGAAGCCAAGTCTCCCACATGGAAGGTAAGCATTCTACCACTGAGCCACTTAAGCACCCAATTTTTATTTCTTAAACATATACAATATTTTTAAAATTATCAAGAACATATAAAATTGTAGGCCCAGGAAAGCTACTTAATACTTGGGAGCCTCTGATTTCTCATCTTAAAAAAACAGGAATAAGAATACCAACTTCTCAGGGCTAATGAGAAATGAAATATATAGTAAAGATTTTATTAACCATACAGTTGTTATGCAAATGTCAGTTATTATTATTGTATGGAATAAGGGATGGACAAAAACACTTGTCCTGGATTCTAGATATAAAGACAACTCATATATCCTAAAGGCATCTTATACTGAGTTAAGGCCCATCCATTTTGAAGTTGTCACATTTCCTTCAAAGTTGTAGAACACAGCATTGCAGATATTCTGGTTTTCATGGAAGAAACTGAAGGTAAATTGACAGACTTACTTTCAGATGTGAATAATATATTTGAATTAGGTTGAAAGGGGGAATTTTAGGTTACCAGAATAAAAATTAAAAAATAAAAAATCCATGGGACTACAGAACACAAAC
Source organism: Tamandua tetradactyla (assembly GCF_023851605.1). Taxonomy (NCBI): domain Eukaryota; kingdom Metazoa; phylum Chordata; class Mammalia; order Pilosa; family Myrmecophagidae; genus Tamandua; species Tamandua tetradactyla. The sequence continues at coordinate 34,455,785 of NC_135334.1, read as the reverse complement.
AGTGATCCCTAAGGTACACCATGAACTATAGCTAATAGTACAATTACAAAAGTGTGTTTACATCAATTGTAACAAATATACCATACTTAAAACAATATAAGAGGTTAGTGTATGGGAATACTATATTTATGCATGTCTTTTCTGTGAACCATAACTTCTCTTAAAAAAAAATAAAAGAGAGTCAATAGCTAGTAGTGATTTTTAAAAAATCAAACAATTCTGATTATCAATTCTGATGTAACTGAAAAAGTTATAAAAACAAGTTGACGTAGCTGACTTCAACCTAGTTTCACTGAGACAAATGATACCTTACTAGATAAAACCATGGGATATCATCAACAAAGTACAAAAGCAGTGTCTACTGAGAAACATTTTGGACAAAAACTAAAGATTAAAACAAAAAAACATACCACTTTGTTTACTGTGGTTATATTGTGATTTTCAGTGGCACATCAGAAACCTACTTTCTCTTCATGAATAATCTTAACTCACACCTTATTCTTGTCTGAAAATGTTTTAATTTCTCCCTCATTTTTGAAGGACAATTTTGCTGGGTATAGAAGTCTTGGTTGGCAGTTTTTCTCTTTTAGTAATTTAAATATATCATCCCACTGTCTTCTCGCCTCCATGGTTTCTGCTGAGAAATCTACACATAGTCTTATTGGATTTCCCTTGTATGTGATGGATTGCTTTTCTCTTGCTGCTTTCAAGATCCTCTTTTTCTCTTTGACCTCTGACATTCTGACTAGTAAGTGTCTTGGAGAACGTCTATTTGGATCTATTCTGTTTGGGGTATGCTGCACTTCTTGGATCTGTAATTTTAGGTCTTTCATAAGAGTTGGGAAATTTTCAGTGATAATTTCTTCCATTAGTTTTTCGCCTCCTTTTCCCTTCTCTTCTCATTCTGGGACACCCACAAAACGTATACTTGTGTGCTTCATATTATCATTCAGTTCCCTGAGTCCCTGCTCATATTTTTCCATTTTTTTTCCCTATAGTTTCTGTTTCTTGTCGGATTTCAGATGTTCTGTCCTCCAGTTCACTAATCCTAACCTCTGTCTCTTGATATCTACCATTGTAGGTTTCCATTGTTTTTTTCATCTCTTATACTGTACCTTTCATTCCCATAAGTTCTGTGATTTGTTTTTTCAGACTTTCCATTTCCTCTTTTTGTTCATTCCTTGCCTTCTTCGTATACTCCCTCAATTCACTGATTTGGTTTTTGATGAGGTTTTCCATGTCTGTTCGTATATTCTGAATTAATTGTTTCAGCTCTTGTATCTCATTTGAACTACTGGTCTGTTCCTTTGACGGGGCCATATCTTCAATTTTCCTGGTGTGATTTGTTATTTTTTGCTGGTGTCTAGACATTTAATTACCTCAATTAGTTTATTCTGGAGACTGCTTTCACTTCTCTTACCTAGGGTTTTCTTGCTAGATGAGTTTGTTGTCTATCTGTTCTTTGACCTTCAGTTCAACTTTTTTCTGGACCTCTAGCTTAGGTTTTGTTTAACAGAGGATAATTTTTCAGTTTTTGTTTTTTTGTTTCTTGCCCTGCTTGTATGGTGCCTTTTCCCTCCCCACCCTTAGGAGGTTCTACGTAGGTATTATAGACTCCAGCTGGGTTTTCCCAGACTAAACTGGCCTCCTATCAGGGGGAAGGAGTCACCTGCATCAGTTTTCCCTGAGGGTGAGACCCAGCAAGTTATAAGACTTTCCTGTGACATCTCTGGGCTCTGTTTCTCTTATCCTGCCCAGTATGTGGCGCTTGTCTGCGTGCAGGTCCACCAGCAAAAGATGTTATGGCTCCTTTAACTTTGGAAGACTCTCCCTGCTGGGGGCGTGGCGGAGACAGAGGAGAGGTTGTAGGCTGGTTTTAATGGCTTCAAATTGCCAAGCCCTGGGGTCTGAATTTCTTGAGAGAGTTATTCCACCTGAGTTGGACTTCACCTCTCCCCTGGGGAAGGCACAGGTGGGAGACAGCCCTGAAAGCAGTCCGTTTCTGCCTATGCCTGGGGCAGTTGCAGCCCAAGAAGTCCCGCAGCTGAATCCAGAGGCTGCCAAGTCTCCATAGAAACACAGCCACTAAAACCTCCGTTTCCTCCCCTTTCCTCTTTTTCTGTGAGCCCAAAGAGTGATCTCTGCCTTGACCAGGTTTAGAGTCTCTTTCTTTTCCCTCTGGGAAGCCGCCTATGGGGGAGGAGCACCAGGCGTGGGCGCTGCAGCTTGGGGAACTCACGGTTCTGGGGAGGCTTGCAGCTGGTCCAGCTGGTCCAGACTGGGGTACGCTGTGTATCCAGTCACTGACATGGCTCCGGGAGCTGTTCTGTACTGTTTCTGGTTATTTAGTAGTTGTTCTGGAGGACGAACTAAAATGCACACATTGCTAAGCCGCCATCTTGGCCCCTCACACCTTATTCTTTATTAACTAAAATTTAAGAGGCCTTATAACAAGAAGGAATTGTAAACATGTTGACAATATATGAATACCAATGTCTTATCTTGATGAAAAGCTATTCTTTTATCTGCCTCTTAATGTATACACTCTACCTTTAACTGCAGTAGTAAAGTAGCATTCTTCATGTAGGTATGCAATATCTAGGATAAGGTAAAAATAAAGATTATAAACAATTTGCTTTGCAACAATAATGTAGGAATGTAGACTGTTCTCATTCTCCTTACTCAATCCCTTAACTCCGGTCCTCCTATCTTAGCCTTGAAAAAGGGAGGCTTCAGTGTTCACATAGCAATGTTGATATGAGTATTTACAAGAATACTAGAATGGGGAGACCTTCCTACTTTTCTATGGAAAAAAGCAGTGCATGGAAAACAATTATATAACTGAAAACAGAAGCTTTGGAATCAGGCAGAAATGGGTTCAAATCCTGCATTTAGTACTTAATGTTGGTCAAGCTATTTAGCCTTAGTTTCCTCAACAATAAGACACCAAAAAAAAACTTTTTTTTTCCCTATAAAAGAACACTGAATTTGGAATTGGAGCCATGGCTTTAAGTTCCATTTATGTCCCTGTGCAAGTTTGAAAGGATTTACGTACCCTAGAAAAGCCATGTTTTAATCCTAATCAACCTTGTGGGAACAACGGTTTCTTCTAATTCCTATTCAGTACTACAGGTTGGAAACTTGATTAGGTCATCTCCACAGAGATGTTACTCAATTGATTGTGGGCATTAAACTTGATTAGATGGAGATGTGTCTCTACCCATTCTATGTGAGTCTTGATTAGCTTACTGGGATCCTATAAGAGAGGAGATATTTTTTGAGAGCATGCCTTTTGACAATGACAAGAAAGCCACAGCAGAAAGCTGCAGAACCACAAAGCAGAGAGTCCACCAGTCAGTGACTTTTGGGGATGAAGAAGGAAAATGCCTCGTAGGGAGCTTCATGAAACAAGGGGACTGGAGAGAAAGCCAGCAGATACCACCACATTCACCATGTGCCCTTCCAGCTAAGAATGAAACGCTGAATGTCAATGGCCTTCTTGAACCAAGGTATCTTTCCCTGGATGCCTTAGATTGGACATTTCTATAGACTTGTTTTTTGTTTATTTTTGGCACGGGCAGGCTCTGGGAATTGAATCTGGATCTCTGGCATGGCAGGCAAGAGTTCTGCCACTAAGCCACTGTTGCACGGCCCACTACAGACTTGTTTTAATTGGGACATTTTTTTCATCCTTAGAACTGTAAACTAGCAACTTATTAAATTCTCCTTTTAAAAGCCATTCCGTTTCTTGTATATTGCATTCTGGCAGCTAGAAGTTTGCTAGCTAAAACTGTCCCCTAATATATGACACTAGGGGAGAAAACATAACCTGTATGAGTCTCAGCTTCTTCATTTATAAAGGATGAATACAAATATCTGTTTCGTCTTTCTCACACTTAGGAGAAGCAAAGCAAAGAGAACGGTTTCTATAAAAATCTTTCTAATCTGTAATGACTTTAATAAATGTAAGATAGTTTTACTTATAAAATAAACTTGTTAGAGAGAAAAACATAAAGGGGGAAAACACAAAAGATGGCATGCCCATAAATTTCCAAGGGAATAAAAAATTAAATGGGAAAGGTCATTAGTTTTCAATCAGTTTGTTATAACTCTTCTGCAATGTCATTTTATAAACAGAATGTTGGCCTCTGAATGAAAGGAAACTAAAGGGGTTTCATGCCTTCAAATGTATACACTTCATGTTCTACTATATTACTTTACCAAAATTCAAACAATTCTGATTATCATAAATCTTAAAAACATGGGATATACTTTTTCCTTAACTAAATATTTTTAATTACAGATTAAAGTATCAATCTATCAAGGAAAATTTTAATAATATTCTAGTCTAATTTACAATGTAAATGGAAAAAGTCAAAACAAATTTCATGATAATTTTCAATTATGAAAAAACATTTGACTTAGAAGGTTTATTTTTTATTTAAGTGACCTAAGTACAGCTTTATATTATGAAGAAGAAAGATGTTAACCATTACAAATAAAGGAAAAAGGAAATCAAAAGCAACAATTACTTACCATATATAACTCTTTACTGATGCCAAGATATTTTCCATTTCCGCATCCAACATCAGCTACTATTGAGCCACTTGGCAAACTTTTTAAAAACTCCACAATACGTGGCCAAGGGGTATGTCTTGTGCTGCTGAAGTGCCCAGCAATCTCTTCATAAACACGATGGACGTACTCTTGCTCCAGCTGTGAGGCTTCTTCAGCATTCTCTGGAAATGAGGCAGGAATCCCTTTCCTCTGGCTGTCACAGACCATAGGGTAATCTAAATGAAAAGAAATAAGGCAATATTAGCGTTTCATTTTTCTGCAAGTGAACCATAAGGAATCAAGTTTCCATGAAAGCAAAAGCAAATCAATTTAAATTTGGTGATTGAGGAAAGGTAAGCTCTGATTTATCAGTAAGATAAACAGCTCTTAACCATCCTAAAAATATGTGAGGGGCCTAAAGAAGGGGAAAAAATCCATTCACAATAAAATGTGACTGCATTTCTTCATCTGGCTATTTCATCTTGATTTTAAGAATTCTCTTATTCAGGAAAACATCATGATGGGTCTGGCCTAAACAGGAGAAATTTAACTAAATTAACAAGAGTTAAGGTTTTTCCCTTGGCATGTAAAGGCAGGCATTCTGGACAGGCTCAGAATCTCAGAAGAGGTACAAGACCTGGAAGTAAAGTGTCATTTGGTAATAATCACAAACATTTCTATACGCTATTTAAAGCAGTTTACATGTATTGTCTCAATTCTCACAGCAACACTAAGAGATAGGTACTATTACATTCATTTTACAGATGAGGAAATGATAGCGCAGAGAAGTTAAATAACTTTCCAAAGAGATCGAGTTATTAAAACTTAGAGCCAGGATTTGAACCCAAGCTTGGTAGATTCTGAAGCTCACATTCTCAAATGACTACACTGTGTTGTCTCCTCCAGGAGGAATGAGCAAATGCCAAGGAGAACACTACCAAGTAGAGAACTGAAAGTCTGGACACAATGTCTTATATGAATTTTGAAGTTGTTTCCTGCTCTCTGTAATAACATCTAATACTATTTAAAATATTTGCCTGTTCTCTGCTATGCTAAACTCTCCCTCTGTCTCTAGCAAAAGTCTATCACACACAACATTTTTTGGTGAATTGTGTTCTAGGAAATAAAAGAAGGCGAGAAAGACAGGCAACAACTAAGGCAATAATTAGAAATCATATGGCAGTAGAGAAATCAGTTGATGGCTTCAGAAATGGACATAAAATAACCCTTTTTTCCCTAAATATAACTAGAGGACGCCGCAACCCAGTAAGGACTAGAATAGGGGTGGGAATGTCTACTCCACATTAATGTAGGAAGTGAAGCTATACACACTTTTTATACATTTATTACTGTGAAATATAATATACATGCAGAAAAATTATATATTTCAAAGTACATCTTAACAAGCAATTATAGAACCAACTTCAAAATACGGTGTGGGCTACAGTTCCATAATTTCAGGTACTTCCTTCTAGCTGCTCTAGTATACTGGAGCCTAAAAAGAAATATCATACAATGATTCAGTAGTCATATTTATTCGTTAAATCCTTGCCTCTCTGTTACAACTTCTCCCAGTCTTTAAGCATATTTAGACAATAACCATTCTAATTTCTTCATGTTGAGAAGGGGTAATGACATTATGGGGTAGGGGGTTGCAACTGGTTGACGTTCTTGGAGAGACTGGTACCTCTGGGTTTCAGGACTTAACTGGCATAGGAATAATCTGGAAGTTTTAAGTTTCTGAAAAATAAACTGAGTGAAACTATTATAGAGTCTCAGATAAAAAATTCTACATATTTTAATTGGGTATTTAAGAAAAGGGTAGTCCCAGAAAGCTTGAGGACTCTAAAAACATATCTTGAAACAGATGGGCTACATAATGTTGACTAAATCAGAATTATGATTCTAATATACATTACATTATACATTATAATATACATTAAAATTACTCTAAATTGGTCTTAGTAAAATTTATTCTCTTGAAAATTATGAACAGAAAGTTTTGACCAAAAGTATCTAAATTATGGCCTTGAACTTAAAAAAAGGTGGTAAACTGAGTATCTAACCAGAGCTTCTTATAGGATCTCTTACATTTAATAAATGCCCAAAACAAAGAAACATTTGCATAAGAAATAAGTTTGCTTCTGAAACTAGACTTTAAATTTCTTGAAAATAGGATCCATGCTTCAGTTTTCTGTATCTTGTAAAGCTACTGATAGTGTTAGACACTCACCAAATACCAAACATTTTTAATTGATTTAAAAAATGATGTTTTAAGGCCTCAGTGACACTCTAGCAAAAGAAACAAAACTCTGTTTTAAACTTTACTAACATGAAAATAACCAAATTTAAACATTTGAAGTTTCTAACAGGATAACATCTTGTAGGTAATAAAGGTTTTTTATTTAAAATTTTTAAGTTTATGACTAAATCCAAAAGGCCTATTATTAGATACTGCCTATTACTGAAACCCAAGATATAAAAATGATCTAATTACCACTATTATTATAAAATGTTATTTATAAAATGAAAAAGGGTTTTGTTATTTGAGTCCAAGATATCCAGGCCATAATGTACTTTATAGACAATTCAAAATAGACTCCTTTTGACAAGTTTTTGAGCACTTCCTTTATTCCCTTCTAGGTTTCCAAATCAACTAGAACATAAACCATTGTTTATCCCCCAGAGTTATCTACTACAGAACAATTTATCATCTCTAATTTCCCTGTTGAGCTAATTTAGAATCTTGACAAGCTGTTTGCAACAAAATCTATTTTTGTAGAAGTGACACTTTATTGTCTGATAGCATTCTTAACTGTGACTTCAATAAATAAATTTATTTGGTTTCCAACTATACTTAAGTACCAAGTTCTGGGGAAAAAAAAAAAGATGAATAAAATGCAGCCCCTGCTTTCAAGGAATAAAAAGTCTAATGGGGGTAGTTAAGAAAACATTATGTAAGTACAATACAAGGCAGAACATGGAAAATGCCATTAGAGAAGTTGAAACAAAACTCCTCTTAGTTTCAAATGGAACTAAGAATTTTCATATAAGATTCATTCCATTTCACAGTAAAAATAAAGTTACATACTTACTACAATTACAAGGTGTTTGCTTCACTTTCCTAAACGTAAATGATGTTCGCATTCCCCGCTTGTTTAAAGTTAAGTCTCCAACATCATTGGTGATAATTCCACTTTTGTGACTCTTAGATGCTTGAACAGTATCAAATTTTCTAGGTGTGATTCTAAAAACAACAGTCAAATATTAACACTTTATTCATAAAAATATTTCAGCTCTTTTATAAATGTTAGGGGAATAGAGCAAATATCTAATGGATTCCCCAAGTTGTTAGACATTGTGGGGAAAGCAAAAACACAGAAGTCTGCGCCTTTTATAAAGGAAGTTGATCTCCGGGGTAGTAACATTAAAAGAATGAGTAACTAATTTTTCAAGAGGAAGAATGGGATAACAAATACTTAATTTAACACAAATTCCAAGAAGAAGAAAAAAAAACAACGAAGAACAAATGGTACAAAAGGAAACAATTAGATGGTAAATTTAAACCTGGTATCAGTAACTACATTAAACATAAAAGGATTAACTATTCCAATTAAAGAACAAGTATTGTCATACAGGATTTAAAAATAAAAATCCAACTATATGCTGATTACAAGAGATATATCTTAATTATAAAAACAGAAAATCATTGGAAGAAAAGATGCCATACCAAAAAAAAAAGTACTGTATACCAAGTAAAAAAAAAAAAAAAGTGGTATAGATATACTAATTAGACAAAGTAGAGTTTAATGCAAAAGTATTATATTGTATAACGATAAAAGATTCAATTCAACAAAAAGATATAAAACATATTTTTATGCACGTAGATGATAACATAGCCTTGAAATATATAAAGCAAAAAGTGAAAAATACAATGGAGAAATAGACAAATATACAATTATCATTGGAGTTTCAATGAAACTTGAGAAACAAACGTATCAACATCAAGTAATAATGAAAATGGAACAAAAAAGTATATGATCTATAAACCTGTATAATTCAAATACAGTAAGAAAAACAAGATTGTAAAATAAAAAGGAAAAGGTACAAGCCACTGTAGACGGTAAGAAGGTTTAACGGGGTCCTTGAAGTAAAAATACATTTTTGAAGGGGAAAGGGAATCATTCAGTAAGAAAATACCCTTTTAAAAGTTCAATTTACATAAAATGAAACACACAGATCTTAAGTATCAGAGTTTTGACAAATGTATATTTCCATGTATGTAATCACTACTCCAAGAAAGATGTAGAATATTTCCATTACCCAAGGAAATTCCCTTATGGATCCTTCCAGCTGTTTCCCACCTTGAACAAACCAATGTTCTGATTTCTACCATTATTGTTTACCTGTCCTAGTTTTTAATATTTTTATCAATAAATCTTAATACACAAACATTCCATACATGGTGTACCATCAATAACTCACAATATCATCACATAGTTGTGTATTCATAATCAAAATCATTTTTTTGAACATTCACATCATTCTAGAAAAAGAAATAAAAAGAAAAAAGAAAGAACTCATACTTTCCATACCTCTAGCTCCTCCCTCATTGACCATTAGTATTTCTACCTACCCAATTTATTTCACCCTTTGTCCCCTCCCTATTATTTAATTTTATCCATATTTTTTATTCATTCGTTTAATTTTTATCCATATTTTTTTACTCATTCATCCATACCCTGAATAAAAGGAGCAACAGACACAAGGTTTTCACAATCATACAGTCACACTGTAAAAGCTACATCATTATGCAATCGTCTTCAAGAATCAAGGTTACTGGAACAAAGCTCCAACAGTTTCAGGTACTTCCCTCCAGCCACTCCAATACACTATAAACTGAAAAAGGGATATCTATAATACATAAGAATAACCTCCCAGATAACCTGATTGTTTGAAATCTCTCAGCAACTGAAACTTTATTTTGTCTCATTTCTCTTCTCCCCCTTTTGGTCAAGAAGACTTTCTCAATCTCTTGCTACTGGGGTTCGGCTCATCCTGGGATTTCTGTCCCATGTTGCCAGGGAGAATTTAAACCCTAGGAGTCATGTCCTATGTAGTGGGGGGGAGGGCAGTGAGTTTACTTGCCATGTTGGCTTAGAGAGAAAGGTCACATCTGACAACAAGAGAGGTTCTCTGGGGGTGAATCCTAGGCCCAATTTTAAGTAGGTTTAGCCTATCCTTTGCAGAAGTTTCATAGAGGCGAACTCCAAGATTGAGGGTTCAGCTTATTGATTTCGTTGTCCCCACTGCTTATGAGAATATCAGAAATTCTCCAAAGGGGACTGCTGGATATTTCCACCTTTCTCCCCAGTACTCCAGGGGGACCTTGCAAATACTTCTTTATTCACTGCTCAAATTACTCTGAGGTATACTGAGGCACCTCAGTATACCTTTTTTTTTTTCCCCCCGAAACACCTTTATTGCACAGAAAAAAAAAACTGCATTTATAAACAAACACACTTGGCAGGGGGATTCTTAAAGATTTATCCACAGTAAACTTCAAACACAAAGATATCAAACGGTGCAGGGGCATATAAAATGGGGAACAGCCCCGCCCCCCAACTCCGGGAGAGAAAACGAGTTGGGAGAGGTGAAGGTCAGAGAGAACAGGGATGGGGAGGGGGTGGCGAGCTCCATTGCAGGGCCCTTCTATCCGCTTCCCCAGCCCACTAACCTGAATAAACCAACAAGGTCTCAAGACCTATTCAAGATTCCATGTACTTACGGTGCAATAAAACTGACCATACAAGTTAAATTAGGAAATGCACTACCCAAAATATACATTTTGCACCAAATAAACATCTCTCCCTTTGGTCTCAAATAGAGGTTAAAGTTTTAAAATATGGATGATATCATCCTTTACTCTATATTCTGATTTACCTCAGTACTATCCAGATCGGCTTCACTCTTATCTCTACTTGAAGTCAGATCCCTTTTTCAGCCTTTTAAACAGTACCTGTGTGGGGTACTGCTGACTTCCTTATTCAGAGCTCTAATTCTGAGTGTGAGGAATCACATAAATACCCAAAGTTTCTGGTAACAACCAACTTTACCTGTTCTTTGTTCTTGAACTTCTTTTTCAATAAGCATTATTTTGTGTCTGACTTTGTCCATTCAACATAATGATTTGAAATTCATCCATATTGTTAGATGTTTCAGTAGATTTTTTCCTTTTCATTGATAAATAAAATCCCATTGTATGAATATACCATAATTTATTTATCTTAAATCTCCTGTTAATAGATATTTGGTCTTCCCAGTTTGGGGCTACTATAAAAAAGCCTTCTATAAACATTCTTGAACTTTCGTTACTTTTGGGAATATATACCTAGAAGTGGAATGGCGGGACATAAGAAGAAATAATCAGTTTTGAAGGTGGATGAACAGTATTGCACTACTACCAGCAATATATGAGACTTCCAGGCTACTCAATATTCTTGCCAACACTTGGTTCAGAGTTTTTAATTTCAGCTACTTTAGTGAGTGGAAAATAGTATCAAACCGTGGTTTATTTGGCATTTCTCTGATGATTGATGATGTGCATCTTTTCATGTGCTTATTAACCATTCACAGATCCTCTTCTATTTTTATTGATAAAACATACAAACAATCTTAACATACATTCCATACATGGTGTACAATAAATAGCTCACAATATCATCACAGTTGTGTATTTATCACCATGATCATTTTTTTGAACATTTGAATCACTCCAGAAAAAGAAATAAAAAAGAAAAAAACTCATACATACCATACCGCTCTCATTGGCCACTAGTACTTCCATCTACTCAATTTATTTTAACCTTTGTCTCCCCCATTATTTATTTTTTATCCATATTTTTTACACATCTGTCTATACCCTAGCTAAAAGGAACATCAGATACAAGGTTTTCACAATCACACAGTCACATTCTAAAAGCTATATAATTACACAACCATCTTTAAGAAACAAGGCTCCTAGAACACAGCTCTACAGTTTCAGGTATTTCCCTCCAGCCACTCCAGTACACCGTAAACTAAAAAGGGGATACATGGATCCTGTTTTAACATGAAAGATTTTGTTCAAAGTTTCTTCCCAGTCTTTCGTTAGAGATACGTATTGTGGATATTTTCTCCCATTGTGACTTACCTTTTCATTTTTCCATAATGGTATGTTTTGACAAGTAGACACTTTTAATTTTAATGAAGTCCAATCTTTTTTTTATGGTGCTTTTCGTGATCTTTCTAAAAAAATCTTTGACCCTCCACAAGGTTGTAAAAATTCTCCTCCATTTTATTTTAGATGCTTTGTTGTTTTTGATTTTACTTTTAGTTCTATGATCTACCTCAGCTAAATGTTATGAATGATATAAGGTAGGCATCAAGGTTCATTTTCCCCCCACATGAATATCCAGTTGTTCCAGCACCATTTGTTGAACATGTCTTTTCTGCAATGAATTACATTGGTATCTTTGTCAACAATCAACTGATCTTAAAAAAAATCAACTGATTTTATATTTGCAAATATATTTCTGCAGTCTGTTCTGACATACAAAGCTATTTGTCTATTTGTATTACAACAATACATATATGCTTTTGATTACTGTAGCTTTATAGCTCTTAAAAACTGGATCAGAAAAAAAAAACAGATCAAATAAATTCCCCCAAATTATTGTTTCAGGACTATTTTGACTGATCTAGGTCCTTTGCATTTCCTTATACATTTTGCCTGTATTTATATTACTACCAAAAAGTCTTTTGGAATTTTTATTGGAATTGCACTGAATCCACAGATAATTTGTAAACAACTGATATCTTAAAAATATCAAGTATTCCTACTGTGATTATGGCATATCTCTCTACATGTATTTAGTTCCTTAATTTCTCTCAGTAATGTTTCACAGTTTTCAATGTAGATGTGTTGCATATATTTTGTTAAATTTATTCCTAAGGCTCAGATTTTCTGAGGCCAAGTTTTCTACTTGCTTTATTCTACCAAAGTTATCTCCCTACAGAAATGGGTTTCATATTCACAGGAAAAGCACTAAGCCTAAAAGATCTGAACAACTGTAATTTTATATTTAAGTTGTTGATGTTTCTTTATTAACAGCAAGATAAGTTCTGTTTACAGAAGATCTAGAAAAGAAAACGTTTATAGAATTAAAATGGATTTGATACAAAAAATGAAAAAATATCAGTACCCACTATGAAATAACTACCCATCTCTCAACTCCCAATTCCAAGCCCCTGGTCACCTTTTATCTACTTTCTGTCTCTATGAATTTGCCTATTCTAAATATTTCATGTAAGAGAAACCATACAAGAGTTGTCCTTTTGTGTCTGGCTTATTTTACTCAACATGGTCATTCATGCATGGCATGTTCTCCTTTATTCTTTAATGTGTTAGATTTCACTGACTGATTTTTTAAATGCTAAGACACCTTGCACACCTAGGATAAACTCCACATGGTCATGACATATCCTCTTTTTATATATCACAAAACGGGATTTGTGAATATGTTCTTGAGGATTTTTCCTTCTCTGTTATGAGAGATACTGGTCTGTAATTTTCTTTTATTATAATGTTTATTATAATGTTATTCACAGATTTTGGTACCAGGATAATGTCAGTTTCATAAAACAAGTTAGGAGAATTACTCTTAAAAGAGCTTGTGCTAAATTTACATTTTGACTAGTGCATTTCCTAATATAACTTACATGGACAGCTTAATTGAACACTATAGTACTTGGAATCTTGAGTAGGGGCATGAGATTTTGTTGGTTTGTCCAAAGCAACGCCTCAATGAATCCCAGAGTGATTTGAACAGTGAATAAAAAAGTATTTGCAAAGTCCCCTTGGGGGAATGGTGAGAAAGGGGGAAAATTCAACTTCCCCAAGTGGAGAATTCTTCATATTCTCACAAGCAGTGGGGATGACCAAAGCAATAAGCTGAGCCCCCAATCTTGGGGTTTGTTCATATTAACCCCGCAAAGGATAAGCTAAGCCTACTTAAAATTAGTAAGAGTCACCCCCAAGAGAACCTCTTTTGTTGTTCAGAGTGGTCTCTCTCAGCCAACATGATAAGCAAACTCACTGCCCTCCCCCTCTCTACCTGGGACATGACACCCAGGGGTGTGGACTTTCCTGGCATGGGACAGAAATCCTAGCATGAGATGGGACTCAGCATCAAGGGATTGAGAGAACCTTCTTGACCAAAAGGGGGAAGAGGGAAATGAGACAAAATAAAGTGTCAATGGCTGAGACATTCCAAACAAAGTTGAGAGGTTATCCTGGAGGTTATTCTTACACATTAAATAAATATCACCTGTTTAGTTAAGGTATAATGGGGAGGCTAGAGGGAACTGCCTGAAAATGCAGAACTGCTCCAGTAGCCATGTTTCTTGAAGATGATTGTATAATGATATAGCTTTTGCAATGTGACTGTGTGGTCGTGTAAACCTTTTGTCTGATGCTCCTTTTATCTACCTTATCAACAGATGAGTAAAACATATGGATTAAAAACAAATAAATAATAGGGGAAAAATGTTAATATAACTTCAGTAGATTGAAATGCTAGTGATCAATGAAAGGGAGGGATAAGGGGTATGGTACGTATGAATTTTTTTTGTTTTTATTTCTTTTACTGAATTGATGCAAATGTTCTAAGAAATTATCATGATGATAAATATACAACTATGTAATGATTTGTGAGTTATTGATTATATAAGAATGGAAGGATCATATGGTACGAATATTTGCGTTTGTATGTGGTTATGTTTCATAAAAAAAGAGCTTGTGCTAAAAACAACTTTTTTAAAAGTAAAGACTGGGAATCATTGCCTGTATTAATATTATTGTTACTCTAACAGCTAAAAATGATTAAGTATATGGTGTTTAACAAAGTCAAGTATTTCAGAAGAAAGAGAAGAATGAGCGTCTTGAAACTCATTAGCAAATTAATTCCTCTTTTGGGGACTAACTGGCTCTCTATTATGTCTCTTTTAAGTCAACCACTTCACTTGCCTAGAGTTAAACCTTAGGCAAAAACCAAGCAGTTCTTAACTGCTTTTGGCACCAATCTCAGATTTTTAGGAATCGGTAACCCAAGTACTAAGAATAGTTATTTCTTCAAGATGTAGCCAACTCACTGACAGAAATCACTCATACTCCATGACTAGTGGTGTGGAAAAGTAAACAAATTATAATATAGCTGGCAAAGATAAATAAAAAGAAATCTTTAAAAAAAGGTTTAAATATAAGTCCAACAAAATAAAAGAGACATCTCAAGGTAGTAGGAGACAATACAGCCTTTAAGAGTTATGAAATGGTAGAAATTCTTTTAGACTAAGGCATTCAGAAAAGCTTTATAAATTAAAACATAACTCAGCTGTATATACAAAAGTGATATGCAGCCTTAGAACAGGGAGTAATAGTAGAAGGAACAGTAGGAAACAAGAAAATGTAGGCCTCATCTAAAGAAGGCCATTACTATTTGGTCTCAGCTACTACTGCCAAATGATGCTGTGGACCAACATTGCCAAATCTTTCCAACGTTAAAAAGAAAAATCTAAAAAAGTCAGATTTTTAAATGAAAGCTCCTGAGTTTTTATATGTACGCAATTTAAAAAAACCCAAAACCATCACTACAATGTAGACTACTACTGCATCTGCATAAAGGATATACCTGGCATTTAAATTTGTCCCGTGTGCTACCAATCCACCACCTTTGATACAGGACATAGTGGACATGCAGTTAGAATAATAAATTAGGACTAGATCAAATTAAACTTAGATTGAGGTGTTTGGAACTAATATTATAGGCAGCGTTAATAAGACTTTTTCAATCCATGTCCTCTATAGTACTTTCTAGTGCTATTTTTTCCAACAACAAAAAGTTTTTATGAAGGTTTACTTCCTATAGTTGATATATGTAAACTATATTAAATACGCTCATTCAATCTACTCCCTCATCCATCCAGAAAGTCTGATAAATGCCCCAATAGCCAGTATATCATTTGTTTGGTCAGTCTCTCTCTCTCTTCCTGTTTCTATCTGTGCCACCCTTGTTCCCTCTCTTCCTTACCTCTTCCTTCTCTCTTTCTGGCCGTTCCCCCCCCCCCCCGAGAAATTATTGTAGAGAATTTTGATTATAAAGAAAGATATTAAAATAAATATTATCTATAATACAATTGTTCAGAGATAACTACGATTAACATTTACTAGCACAATACATTTTGAACAAGAGAATAATAATCAAATCCTGTTTTAAGACAGCTAATCTTTACCATTACCCAAAAGAGACTAAAATATTTTTAGAACATAACTGTATAAAAAGAAACTTTTTATTTTGCATTTGTTGTAATACCATAATTCTTAAGAAATTTAAATGTTACTGACAATATAAGCACATGAATCCAGAAATAGAAAATGTGACTATTCTCAAAATTCCAAGTACTTGAAATCATTGGGTCACACTGCCATTTTCACTTATCGTATTTGCAAATTTCTAAAATGGCCATTCAAAGGTGCATGGTTTGGTTCAGTGGTAGAATGCTCACCTTCTAAGCAGGAGACCCACGTTCAATTACTCGACCATGCACCCCCCAAAATAAAATAAATAAATGGCCATTTTTAAAAATCAGGCAATTAATTTTAAACCCTACATGTTCATAGCAGCATTATTTCTAACTGCCAAAAGACAGAAGCAACCCAAGTGTCCATCAACCAATGAATGGACAAACAAAATGTAGGATATACAAACAAAGGAATATTTATTCACCCATAAAAAGGAGTGAGGTCCTGATACATGTGACAACATGGATGAGCCTTGATGATACCATGTTGAGCAAAATAAGCCTGACATTGATATGAAATAATTAGCACTGATATGAAACAATTAGCATAAATAAATTCAAAGAGTCAAAATCTAGAATATAGGTTACTAGAGGACAGGATCAGGGGAAGGGAATAGGGAATTAAGGCTTAAAATGAACAGTTTGTATCTGGGACAATGGAAAAGTTTTTGGTGATGGATGGTGGTGACAGTAACACAACATTTTGAATGTAATTAGCAGCACTCAATTATATACTTGAATGTGGTTAAAAGGGAAAATTTTAAGTTGACTATATGTCACCAGAATAAAACTTTTTAAAAAAATACATGGGACTACACGATATAAACAATGAACCTGAAGTTAAACTATGGACTATAGTTAAGGTACAATTATAAAAATGTGCTTTCATCAACTATAACAAATGTATCACATCAATGAAAGGTGTTCATAACAGGGTAGTATCAGGAATCCTGCATTTTATGCATGACTATCTATAAACTGACAACTTCTCTTAGAAAAAAAAGTCCTACCTCATAGAAGCAGGTCATCTTTTTTATGACTTTAGGACAGGTTACAAATATATTTACATGATCATCTCCTTGAATTTTTATAAAAATGTGTCAGCTTAAATCTCTAAGTAGGACAGAAATAAATATAGAACTCAGCAATATTTAAAATGACAATACATGTAAATTTCATCAGTGTGATGCTTCCTTCTTAAAGGCTGAAGAAAAGAAGAATTTCTGCCAAAAATGCATAACCCATTTCTTCAGGATTAGATTTAAACCAACTAAATTGAGGGACTTTCTTCAAAATGTCTGGTCTCAAAAGTGTCAATGTTATATGATCCAGAAATTCCATTACTAGGTGTATATTCAGAGGAACTGAAGGCAAGGACACAAATGCACATTTGCACACTGATGTTTATAGCAGCATTATTTAAGATGGCCAAGGAGATGGAAACAACCTTACTGTCCATCAACAGAGGAGTGGCTAAACAAACTGTGGTATATACATATGATGGAATATTATGCAGCTATGATACAGAATAAACTGTTGAAGCATATAACAATGTGGATGAACCTTGAGGACATTATGCTCAATGAAATTTGCCAGAAACAAAAGCATAAATACTACATGGTCTCACCAATAGGAACTAACATTAATGAGTGAACTTTGAGAACTAAAGTTAAGAACAGGTTATTTTCACAGTCGAGAGGTTATTCTTATGCATTACAGATATTTCTTTTTAGTTTATGGTGTATTGGAGTAGATGGAGGGAAGTATCTGAAACTGTTGAGCTGTGTTCCAGCAGCCTTGATTCTTGAAGACAATTGCATAAAGATATAACTTTTACAATGTGACTATGTGTTCTAGTTTGCTAGCTGCTGGAATGCAATATACCAGAAACGGAATTACTTTTTAAAAGGGGAATTTAATAAGTTGCAAGTTGATAGTTCTAAGGCCAAGAAAATGTCCCAATTAAAGCAAGTCTATAGAAACGTCCAATGTAAGGCATTCAGGGAAAGGTAGCTTGATTCAGGAAGGCCTATGAAGTTCAGGGTTTCTCTCTCAAATGGAAAGGCACATGGCGAACATGGTCAGGGTTTCTCTCTCATCTGGAAAGGCATGTGGCAAACACGACATCATCTGCTAGCTTTCTCTTCTGGCTTCCTGTTTCATGAAGCACCCAGGAGACATTTTCCTTCTTCACCTCCAAAGGTCACTGGCTGGTAGACTCTGCTTCTCATGCCTATGTCATTCTGCTCTCTCAGAATCTCTTTTTCTTTGAAATGTTTCCTCTTTTATAGGATTCCAGTAAACTAATCAAGACCCACCCAAATGGATGGAGGCATATCGTCACCTAATCCAGCTTAACAACCACTCTTGATTGAGTCACATCTCCAGGGGGATGATCTAATTATAGTTTCAAACATATAGTACTGAATAGGGATTAGAAGAAATGGCTGCCTTTACAAAATGGGATGAGGATTAAAATATGGCTTTTCTAGGGTACATAAACATTTTCAAACCAGCACACTATGTTGTTGTGAAAACCTTGTGTCTGATGCTCCTTTTATTCAGGATATGGACAGATGAGTAAAAAAATATGGATTATTAATTATTAAAAAAAATTAAATGATAGGAGGGACAAAGGGTAAAATAAATTGGGTAGGTAGAAATACTAGTGATCATTGAGAGAAGGGGTTCAGGGTATGGTATGTGTGAGTTATTTCTTTTTCTGGAATAATGCAATGTCCTAAAAAAATGATCATGGTGATGAATACACAACTATGTGATGATATTGTGAGCCGATGATTGTACACCAATAAAAATAAAAAAGAACAGATAATCAGGAGACAGAAATAAGGCAGACATTGGGCATTTGGTCTGAACGAATACAGATTGTACAACTGGATTGACCGTAAAAATTCAGAAATGGATATTTTACTACTATTACATATTGTAATAATATGTAATAGTAGTAAAAGAATATAAGTATACTGAATGAAGCTGAATGTGAGTATGGTTGAGGGAGAAGGGCTAGGAGCATGTATGAAACAAAGGAAAGATAGAGCAGATTAACAAATCCAAAGGGAAAAATCATGTGATCATCTAGATTGATGCAGAAAAAGCATTCGACAAAATTCAATATCCTTTTCTGATAAAAACACTTCAAAAGGTAGGAATCAAAGGTAACTTCCTCAACATGATAAAAGGCATATATGAAAAACCCATAGCCAGCATTGTAGTCAATGGTGACAGAGTGAAAGCCTTCCCCCTAAGATTAGAGATGAGACAAGGATGGCTCCTGTCACCACTATCATTCAACACTGTACTAGAAGTTCTAGTGAGAGCAATCAGGTACGAAAAAGAAAAAAAAGGCATCTGTATTAGTTAGGGCTCTCTAGAAAAAAGAATCGACAGGGAAATATTTGTAAATATAAAATGTGTAAAAGTGTCTCATGTAACCATGGGAAGGAAGAGTCCAAAATCTGTACAGCAGGCTGTGAAATTGATGATTCCAATGGAGGGTCTGGATGAACTCCATAGGAGAGGCTCACTGGCGGAAGCAAGAAGAGAGCCTGTCTCTTCTGAATGCGCCTTAAAAGGCTTCCAGTGATTAGATTAAACATTACTCATTGCAGAAGACACTCCCCTTGGCTGATTACAAATGGAGTCAGTTGTGGATGCAGTCGATGTGATCATGATTTAATTCTATGTAATGTCCTCATAGCAACAGACAGTCCAGCACTTGCCCAACCAAACAGGTACCACACCACTTGGCCAAGTTGACACATGAACCTGACCATGACAGCATCCAAATTAGACAGGAGGAAGTAAAACTTTGAATATTTGCAGATGACATGATACTATACTTGGAAAATCCTGAGAAATCTATAACAAAGCTACTTGAGCTAATAAAAAAATTCAGCAAGGTGGCAGGTTATAAAATTAATGCACAAAAATCAGTAATGCTTCTATACACAAACAATGAAACAACGACCTAACCAAGGAGTTAACAAAGGAAAAATTTTGATTCAAAATAGCAACTAAAAGAATCAAGTATCTGGGAATGAACTTAACTAGGGACGTAAAGGACTTGTACACAGAGAACTACATAACATTGCTAAAAGATAACAAAGAAGGGGTGGAAAGACATCCCATGCTCATGGATAGGAAGATTAAATGTAGTCAAGATGTCAGTTTTACTCAAATTGATCTACAGATTCAATGCAATAACAATCAAAATTCTAAGAAACTACTGAAGACTTGGAAAACTAATTACCAAATTCACCTGGGAGATCCCGAATAGCTAAAGGCATCCTAAAAAAGAAGAACAAAGGGGGAGGATCAACACTAGCGATTTTACATGGGCAGGCACCAGGAATCGAACCCAGGTCCTCGGGCATGGCAGGCAAGCACTCTTACCTGCTGAGCCACTGTGGTCTGCCCAACACTAGTGATTTTAAAGCTTACTACAAAGCCACAGCTGTCAAAACAGCATGGTACTGAGACTTCTGGGTAAAGATGGTGGCTTAACAATGTGCGCATTTTAGTTCATCGTCCAGAACAACTACTAAATAACCGGAAACAGTACATAACAGCTCCTGGGCCACGTCAGTGACTGGACACACAGTGTACCCCAGTCTGGAACAGCTGGACCAGCTGTGAGTCCCCCCAGAAGCGTGAGTTCCCAAAACTGTGGCAGCCAGTGCCCCTCCCCCACAGGCTGTCTTCTAGAAGGGAAAGGAAAGACACTTTACCAGCAGCAGGGGCTGAGTCCAACTAAACACCAAATGTGGAATTAATCAACAAATTCTACCTACGAAAAATAGGCCGCCAGTTTAGGTGAATCTGGTCAAAGCGGAGGTTGCTCATATGCGCCCCAGCGCCAAGGGGGCAGAGCTGATGGAAAAAGAGAAAAAAAAGAAGGAAACAGAGGTTTTTGTGGCTGTGTTTCTACAAAGGCATGACTGCCTTTGGATATAGCGGCAGGACTTCTCAGGCTGCAACTGCCCCAGGCATAGGCAGAAGCGAACTCATTTGGGGGCTTTTCTGATACCTGTGCCTTCCCCAGGGGAGGGGTGAAGGCCAACTCAGGTGGAATCCCTCCCTCAAGGAATTTAGACACCAGGGCTTGGCAATTTGAAGCCATTAAAACCAGCCTACAACCTCTCCTCTGTCTCCACCACGCCCCCAGCAGGGAGAGTCTGCCAAAGTTAAAGGAGCCATAACATCTTTTGCTGGTGCGACCTGCAGGCAGACAAGCACCACATACGGGGCAGGATAAGAAAAACAGAGCCCAGAGACTTCACAGGAAAGTCTATCAACCTGCTGGGTCTCACCCTCAGGGAAAACCAATGCAGGTGACTCTTTCCTCCTGATAGGAGGCCAGTTTGGTCTGGGAAAATCTGGCTGGGGTCTATAATACTTAAGTAGACCCTCCTAAGGGTGGGGGGGAAAAGGCACCATATAAGCAGGGCAAGAAACAAGAAAACAAGAAATGAAAAATTATCCTCAGTTAAACAAAACTTAAGCTAGAGGTCCAGATAAAGCTGAACTGAATGTCAAAGAACAGACAGACAACAAATTCATCTAGCAAGAAAACCCTAGGTAAAAGAAGTGAAAGCAATCTCCAGAATAAACTAATTAAGGTAATTAAATGACTAGATGCCAACAAAAAATAACAAACCACACTAGGAAAATCAAAGCTATGGGCCAGTCAAAGAAACAAACCAACAATTCAAATGACATACAGGAGCTGAAACAATTAATTCAGAATATACGAACAGACATGGAAAACCCCATCAAAAACCAAATCAATGAATTGAGGGAGGATATAAAGAAGGCAAGGAATGAAGAAAAAGAAGAAATTGAAAGTCTGAAAAAACAAATCACAGAACTTATGGGAATGAGAGGCAAGGTAGCAGAGATGAAAAAAAAACAATGGAAACCTACAATGGTAGATTTAGAGAGACAGAACATAGGATTAGTGAACTGGAGGACAGAACATCTGAAATCTGGCAATAAAAAGAAAATATAGGGACAAAAACGGAAAAATATGGGCAGGGACTCGGGAATTGAAAGACAATATGAAGCGCATGAATATACGTGTTGTGGGTATCCCAGAAGGAGAAGAGAAGGGAAAAGGAGGAGAAAAACTAATGGAGGAAATCATCACTGAAAATTTCCCAACTCTTATGAAAGACTTAAAATTACAGATCCAAGAAGTGCATCATACCCCAAACAAAACAGATCCAAATAGACGTATTCCAAGACATTTACTAATCAGAATGTCAGAGGTCAAAGAGAAAGAGAGAATCTTGAAAACAGCAAGAGAAAAACAATCCATCACATACAAGGGAAGCCCAATAAGACTATGTGTAGATTTCTCAGCAGTAACCATGGAGGCAAGAAGACAGTGGGATGATATATTTTAATTACTAAAAGAGAAAAACTGCCAACCAAGAATTCTATACCCAGCAAAATTGTCCTTCAAAAATGAGGGAGAGATTAAAACATTTTCAGACAAAAATCACTGAGAGAATTTGTGACGAAGAGACCAGCTAGCTCTGCAAGAAATACTAAAGGGAGCACTAGAGACAGATACGAAGACAGAAGAGAGAGGTGTGGAGAAGAGGGTAGAAAGGAAGACTATGAGTAAAGGTAAAAAGAAGGAAAATTAGATATGACATATAAAATCCAGAAGGCAAAATAATAGAAGTACTACCCATGCGGTAATAACAATGAATGTTAATGGATTAAACTCCCCAATCAAAAGACATAGACTGGCAGAATGGGTTACAAAACAAGATCCATCTATATGCTGTCTCTACTCAAAGGACATGAGGGCAAGGACACAAACGGACATTTGCACACCAATGTTTACAGCAGCATTATTTACAATTACCAAGAGATGGAAGCAGCCAAAATGTCCATCAACAGATGGTGGCTAAACAAACTGTGGCATATACAAAAGAAGGAATATTATGCAGCTGCAAGACAGAATAAAGTTATGAAGTATGTAACAACATGAATGGACCTTAAGGACATTATGCTGAGTGTGATTAGCCAGAAATAAAAGGACAAATACTGTATGGTCTCACTGATATGAACTGACATTAGTGAATAAACTTGGAATATTTCATTGGTAACAGAGACCATCAGGATATAGGAATAGGGTAAGATATTGGGTAATTGGAGCTGAAGGGATACAGACTGTGCAACAGGACTGAATATAAAAACTCAGAAATGGACAGCACAATATTACCTAACTGTAATACAATTATGTTAAAACACTGAATGACAGCATCAAGGGATTGAGAAAAACTCTAGAATGAGCTGAGACCCAGCATCAAGGGATTGAGAAAATCCTCTCAACCAAGAGGGGGAAGAGTGAAATGAGACAAAGTGTCAATGGCTGAGAAAGTCGAGAGGTTATCCTGGAGGTTATTCTTACGCATTAAGTAGACATCATCTTGTTATCCAAGATGTAATGGAGAGGCTGGAGGGAACTGCCTGAAAATGTAGAGCTGTGTTCCAGTAGCCATGTTTCTTGATGATGATTGTATAATGATACAGCTTTCAAAATGTGACTGTGTGATTGTGAAAGCCTTGTGTGTGATGCTCCTTGTATCTACCTTGTCAACAGATGAGAGGAACATACGGAATAAAAATAAATAATAGGGGGAACAAATGTTAAAATAGATTTAGTTTGAAATGCTAGTGATCAATGAAAGGGATCGGTAAGGGGTATGGCCTGTAAAATTTTTTTGTTTGTTATATTTTTCTGTTGTCTTTTTATTTCTTTTTCTGAATTGATGCTAATGTTCTGGGAAATGATCATGATGATGAAAATGCAACTGTGTGATGATATTGTGAATTGCTGAGCATATGTGTTGGGAATGTTTGTTTCTTATAACTTTTTTAAATTAATAAAAAATTAAAAAAAACACTGAATGAAGCTGCATGTGAGAATGATAGAGGGAGGAGGGCTGGTATAATCTAGGAATGCCTAGAGTGTATAATAATAGTGACTAAATGTACAAATTTAAAAAATGTTTTTGCATGAGGAAGAACAAAAGAATGTCATTACTGCAGTATGCTGAAAATAGATGATAATTAATATTTTAAAATTTCAACTTCTGCAAAAAATGTTTATTTGGTACAAATTTATATTTTGACTAGTGCATCTCCTAATATAACTTATGCAGATAGTTGGGTGAACACCTTAAGTACATGAAACTTTGGAAAGGACATGAGATTTTGTTGGTTTGTCCAGGTGATGCCCTGTTGAATCCCAGAGTGATATGATCAGTGAGTGGAAAAGTATTTGCAAAGTCCCCTTTGGGGAATGGTGAGAATGGGGGAAAACTCAACTTCCCCAAGTTGAATTCTTGATATTCTCATAAGCAGTGGGGACAACCAAAGCTATAGGCTGAGCCCCCAGTCTAGGGGTTGGTCCATATGAAAAGCCTACTTAAAATTAGGCCTAAGAGTCGCCCCCAAGAGAACCTCTTTTGTTGCTCAGATGTGGCCTCATCTCTCCAGCCAACATAGCAAGCAAACTCATCACCCTCCCCCTGTCTACATGGGACAGAAATCCCAGAATGAGCTGAGATTCAGCATCAAGGAATTGAGAAAAACTCTAGAATGAGCTAAGACCCAGCATCAAGGGATTGAGAAAATCTTCTTGACCAAAAGGGGGAAGAGTGAAATGAGACAAAGTGTGAATGGCTGAGAAATTCCAAACAGAGTCAAGAGGTTATCCTGGAAGTTATTCTTACGCATTAAGTAGATATCACCTTGTTATTCATGATGTAATAGAGAGGCTGGAGGGAACTGCCTGAAAATGTAGAGTGTGTTCCAGTAGTCATGTTTCTTGATGATGATTGTATAATGATATAGCTTTCACAATGTGACTGTGTGATTGTGAAAACCTTGTGTGTGATGCTCCTTTTATCTACTTTGTCAACAGATGAGTAGAACATATGGAATAAAAATAAATAATAGGGGGAACAAATGTTAAAATAAATCTAGTTTGAAATGCTAATGATCAATGAAAGTGAGGGGTAAGGGGTATAGTATGTAAAATTTATTTTTTCTGTTTTTGTTTTATTTTTCTGTTGTCTTTTTATTTCCTTTTCTGAATTGATGTAAATGTTCTGGGAAATGATCATGATGATGAATATGCAACTATGTGATATTGTGAATTGCTGAGTGTATGTGTTGGGAATGTTTGTGTTTCTTTCTTGTAATTTTTTTTTTTTTGATTAATAAAAAATTTTAAAAAAAATTAGGCCAAAAAAAAAAAAAACAGCACGGTACTGGCATAAAGATAGAAGTATTGAGAAATGGAAGAGAATCAAGAGTGCAGAAAGAGACCACCAATCTATAGACAATTAATCTTTGACAAGGCCCCCAAATCCACTGAACTGGGACAAAATAGTCTTTTTAATAAATGGGCATAGGAGAAATGGATACCAATGGCCAGAAGAATGAAAGAGGACGCTTACCCTACACCCTACACAAAAAATTAACTCAAAGTGAGTCAAACACCTAAATATAAGAACTAGTACCATAAAAGCTCCTAGAAGAAAATGTAGGGAAACATCTTCAAGATCTAGTAATAGGAGGTAGCTTCCTAAACTTTACACACAAAGCATAAGCAACAAAAGAAAAAAAAAGATAAACGTGAATTCCTCAAAATCAACTGCTTTTGTGCCTCAGAAGACTGTCAAAAAGGTGAAGAGGCAGCCAACTCAATGGGAAAATATTTGGAAATCACGCTTGGATAAAGGTTTGATTTCCTGTATACATAAAGAAATCATGGAACTCAATCAATAACAGAACAAGCAACTCAATTATAAAGTGGGCTAAAGAAATGAATAGATATTTTTCTGAAGAGCAAATTCAGATGGCTAAAAAGCACACGAAGAGATGCTCAGTCTCATTAGCTATAACGGAAATGCGGATCAAGACTACAAAGATACCACCTCATACCTATAAGAATAGCTGCTATTAAACAAACAGGAAACTACAAATGTTGGACAAGATGTAGAGAAATTGGGACACTTACGCACTGTTGTTGGGAATGTAAAATTGTACAGCCGCTATGAAAGACAGTCTGGTGGTTCCTCAGAAAACTAAATATTGAATTGCCCTACGGCCCAGCAAATCAATCACTCAGTATATACCCAGAACAGCTGAAAGCAATGACACAAGAAGATATTTGCACAATAATGTTCATAGCAGCACTATTCACAATCGCCAAAAGATGGAAACAATCCTAGTGCCCATCAACAAAATGTGGTAAATACACGTGATGGAATACTATACAGCAGTAAGATGAAATTACATTCTGAACAAGGTTGTTCAGGACAAGATGGATGAGTCTTGAGGACATAATGCTGAGTGAAATAAGCCAGACACAAAAATATAGATACTATATGATTCCACTTTTATGACCATGGTAAAGGCTTATAATACAGAATATAGGGGACCTAGAGATACACAGAAGCTTGAGATGGGTGAACAGTTAGCTAATGAGATTGAACTTAATTGTAAGGGAATAGACAGAAGTGAAGGCAGTTCATTAGTGGGTCTATAAGTAATATTATCATATGGAAGGTGAAGATGATTTAAAGGGGTTGTACAGACAGACTCATGTGTCCCTACCAATTGAGACTACAAATATAAATAAGTTCTTGCATGAATTACTGCAAAGGTATGAATTTTGTACAAAGAGTGTATAATTTCAGGGCATAGGGGAAAAATGCTATTGTATGATATGGGCTATGTTTAACAAGAAAATATCAAAGTACAGTAGCAATACCAGGAGTACATAATGGGGGGAAGGACAAAAGTTAGGGGGAAGTTTGGATTTTCTATTTGGTGAGGGTGTGTTTATTGGCTATCTCTCCCTTGAGAACAATGAAATTATCTAAAATTGAGAGTGCTGATGGACTGTTGACTTTGGACATTTTACATGAGGCCTAGTAGATGGAGGTGGTGATCAGACTTCAACTAGAGATATGAATGAAGCTGATTTGGATAAAACTAAGGTGAATTAGAACACAAAGGAAAGGATGATATGGTCCATACTTTAAAACTTCAACTTTGGTAAGAGAGCAAAGGAAGGATGTTTATTTGGTACAAAATTTATATTTTGGGAACTGCATTATCTAATTTAACTCATATGATCATACATGATTACATGGTATCTTGAGTGGGGCATGAGATCACAGTGTTTTGTGCAAGATGGTGTGTGCTGTGGTGTATATCCCACAGAGGTTTGGGAGGAAAATGGAAGGGTATTTGCAGGGTCCCCTTGGGGGACTAGAGAGAAAGGGGGAGGTGTTCAGCTTCCCCATCCAAGGAATTCCTGGTGTTCTCGCAAGCGGTGGGAACAATCAGTTAGGTGGGTTGAGCTTGGGGTTCACTGCTGGGGGACTTGTTTCTGTGATGGTGAAGCTAGGCCTACTTGTGGTTATGCCCGGGAGTTGTCCCCAGAGGACCTCTGTTATTACTCAGATGTGGCCTCTCTCTCTAAGCCCCTCAGCAGGTAGACTTGCTGGCCTACCCACTGTGTGGACCGTGGCTCCCAGGATTATAAATCTCCCTGGCAGTGTGGGGCAGGACTCCTAGGATGGACCAGGGCCCGCCATTGTGGGATTGGGGTGGGGAGGCCTTCTTGTCCAAGATGGGGAAAAGGGAGATGGGATAGGGTAGAGTTTTAGTGGCTGAGAGATTTTGGGAAGAGTCGGGAGGTTGTTCTGGGAGTTGTTCTTGTGCATTATATAGATATCCGTTTTTGGTTTGTGGTGTTTTAGAGTGGCTAAAGAGAGATGTCTGGGGCTGTTGAGTTGTGCTCCAGTGGCCTTGATTCTTGAAGACAATTATGTAGCTGTGAAGATTTTGCAGCATGACCATGTGATTGTGGAAACGTATCTGATGTTCCTTTTGTCCAGGGTTTGGACAGATGAGTAGAGGAAAAAAGATTAAATATATATATATATATATATTTTAAAGTGTTGATGTCATGAAAAACTCGGGAATCGTTTCAACTTTTAAAAGACTGAAGAGAACTGATGGCTAGATAGCAATGCAGGACAATGGAATGCATCCTAGATTGAAGGAAAGTTTACCATCAAGCACTATTAAAGTACAACTAGCAAAATTTTATTATGGATTGTATAGTAGTAAGAGTATTTTAGCAGAGTTGAATTTCCTAAATTATGACTATACTGTAGTTTCATAGAACAGATGTGTGGGAAACTTTTTCTGAAAAGGACAGAGAGCAAATATTTTCATTATTGAGGGCCACATTACAGTCTCAGTTGTATATTCTTCATGTTTTACTTTTGTGTGTATTTTTTCCACAACCCTTTAAAAAAGTAAAAACCATTCTAACTCAAAAGCTGTACATAAACAGGCAGACAGCTAAATCTGGCCCTCTGGCCAAAGTCTACCAATCCCTGATATATAGAATAACTTTGTTATTTTATTCTAAGGAATATATAATGAAGCAATTAAGAGGTAGAGGCCATGATGTTAGCAACTTATTCTCATAAGTTGCTTATTTCTCATAATGTGAGAAAAAAGTAAAATGTAAAAAATGTTCAAAATTGGTGAATGTAGGTGAAAGACGAAGGAAGTTCACTGTACTATGTTTGCAGCTTTTCCATATAAGTATTTTTCAAAATTAAAGGTTAATCATAGAATGTCATTAACATGGCAATGTAAATAGCTATTGAAAATCTCTCCCTGGGGACTCAACAACAACAAAACAGAACAATTTTGAATTGCTGAGAAATGTGGAGGAGGATATGGACTGCAGAGGGACCCTACAAGTAGAACATCGAAGAAACAGAAGAATATCAGGTGGAAATTTCCACCACGGACTGGCCAGTCCTCTCCCCTCTACCTCACTTGGTCTCACACACAGTGCAGGACTACCAGAGAAACAGCAGCACAGACCTCTTCCAATAGTAACACAGAATACAAATTCTCTCACAGTACTGGGACAGATCCTCACTTTTTGGAGACCCAGGGAACAGGGGAGAACATTTCAAGGCCCAGGTCAGTAAAAGACTGAGAGTCCAAGAAAACGTGGACAGAAGCTGTGTTTCTAGTCCTGGGTCCAAAAGTTGTTCCTACTCATGTAGGAAACAGCAACAGGTGGCCTGATCCCTGCCCAGGGGAAGGCTAAGACTGAGAAAGCTGGGAGAGTTCTCTGCCACAGATAAAGTGAGGGCCACAAATTGATACTGAGTCAGATTTTGGCCAGCAAAGAGAGGGAACAGGAACCCTGCAGTTTCAGCCTAAGCCAGTGAGACACAGCCTGTGCTCCAAAGGCAAACAGCTCTGAAGACAATTAAGTTATTAAACACTTCAGCTTGACAGACTAGAAAGTGTGAGAGAATTGAAGAGCTTTTTCAGAAACTATCCAGAAAGTATTTCAGGCCAACTGGAGCAGGTCTATACCCCTGAGAGGGAACCCACCCTGTTTTGGCTGAGAAACACAAATGACCTAACAATGAAAGCAGTGCCCTAAAACAAACACAGGTCCTACAGGATAGTGAAAAACAAAGCACCAATAGGAGACAGCAGACTTATTTTATTCACAGAAACCCTGCTGCAGTGCCCAGCTGCTACCACCATCCCTGAGGCAGGCCACTGTGGATGCCTACTTTTGCAGAGACACTGGGGGGAAAATCAATCTGACAACTGGCTGGT
Organism: Tamandua tetradactyla; assembly: GCF_023851605.1. Classification (NCBI taxonomy): domain Eukaryota; kingdom Metazoa; phylum Chordata; class Mammalia; order Pilosa; family Myrmecophagidae; genus Tamandua; species Tamandua tetradactyla. Next base: position 34,426,109 of record NC_135334.1, on the reverse strand, counting down.
GAGAGAGACAAACAGAGAACAAATTCAAACAACAGGAAAACCCTAGGCAAAAGAGATAAAACAACATCTAGAATAAACTAAGCAAGAAAATCAGATGCCTTGACACCAGCGAAAAATCATGACTCATACCCGGAAACACAAAGATATGACCCAGCCAAAGAAACAAACTAACACCTCCATTGAAATACAGGAATTGAAACAACTAATTTAAGATGTTCAAACAAAATGTCTAAATCAATTTGACGAGTTGAAGGAAAATGTGCAAAAAGAGATGAAAGATAAAAAGAAAACACAGGGTATCCATACAGAAGAACTCAAAAGCTTGAAAACACAAATGATAGAACTTATGGGAATGAGAGGTACTATAGAAGAGATGAAAAACACAATGGACAGATAGCAGACAGAACAACAAATATAAACAGGGTTTCAGATTTGTGAATGAGAAGACAAGACACCTGAAATTCTATACACAAAAGGACAGGGAAAAGAATGGACAAATATAAGAAGAGATCAGGGAATTGAATGACACCATGAACTGCACAAATATGCATGTTACTGGTTTCCCAGAAGGAGAATAGACAGGAAAAGGGGCAGAAAGAATAATGGAGGAAATAATCACTGAAAATTTCCCATTCCATATGAAACACATTAAGTTACAGATTCAAGAAGCACAATGTATCCTAAAGCATAGATCCAAGACAGCAGGATCCAATCGTACTTCAAGACATTAATCAGACTGTCAAATGTCAGGCACAAAGAATGAATTCTGAAAGCAGCAAGAGAAAAGCAATCCCATCACATACAAGGAAAGCTCAACAAGACTTGTGCAGATCTCTCAGCAGATAAATGGAAGCAAGGAGGCAGTGGTATGACATATTTAAGATACTGAAAGAGAAAAACTGTCAACCAAGAATTCTACAACTAGCAAAACTGTCCTTCAAAAATGATGGAGCGGGGTGGGCCACAATGGCTCAGCAGGCAGAGTTTTCACCTGCCATGCTGGAGACCTGAGTTTGATTACTGGTGTCGGACCATGGGAAAAAAAAAAAGAAAGAATAAAAATGATGGAACGTTTTAACATTTACAGATGAAGACACTGAGAAAGTTTATGAACAAGAAAGCTGCTCTATAAGAAATACTAAAGAGAATGCCACAGGCAGACAGGAAAACACAGGAGAAAGAGGTTTGGGGAAGAGTGGAGAAATGAAGATAATCGTAAGAGTAACTAAAAGGATAAAAAGAGAGGAAAAAAGATATGACACACAAAATCGAAAAATAAAAATGGTTAAAGAAAGTACTGCCTTTACAGTCACAACATTAAATTTTTATGGATTAAACTCCCCAATCAAAAGATATAGATTAGCAGAATGGATAAAAAAAAAGGATCCACCTAGATGTTGTCTATAAGAGACTCACTTAAGATCTAAGGACAAAGACAAGTTGAAAGTGAAAGGCTCGAAAAAGATATTTCATGCAAAAAAGGGCAGAGGTAGCTATAGTAATATCAGACCAATTAGCTTCAAATGTAAAACAATCAAAAGAGACAAAGAAGAACACTGCATATGAATAAAAGGTACAATTCATCAAGAAGACATAGCAATCATAAATATCTATACACTAAGCCAGAGTGCCTCAAAATACATGAGGCTAATACTGAAAGCAGAATTAGACATTTCTACAATAGTAACTGGAGACTTTAATACACCACTCTCATCACTGAATACAACATCTAGACAGAGGATCAATAAGGAAGCAGAGATCTTGAATAATACATACATAAAATAGACACTTACAGAACACTGCACCCAAAATTAGTAGGACACACATATTTCTCAAGTGCTCATGGATCATTCTCCAGGATAGACCACATGTTGGGACATAAACCAGGTCTCAATAAACTTAAGAAGAACAAAATTAAACAAAACACTTTCTCAGATCATAATAGAATGGAGTTAGAAATCAGTAACAGGTGGAAGCCTAGAAAACTCACAAATTTATGAAGGACAAACAAACTCTTAAACAACCAGTGAATCAAGGAAGAAATAATAAGAGAAATCAGTAAATATCTTGAGGAAAATGAAATGAGAATACAACATATCAAAACTTATTAAATACAGCAAAGACAGTGCTGAGAGGGAAATTTACTGCCCTAAATGCCTACATTAAAAAAGAAGAGGGGGAGGCAGGGCCAAGATGGCAGCTTAGTAAGGTACGCGCGTCTTAGTTCCTCCTCCAGAGCAACTACTAGGTGAACAGAAAGAGTGCAGAACAGCTCCCGGGGCCACGGCAGGAAATGGACACACAGCGTACCCCAGTCTGGACTGGCTAGACTGACTGCGAGACTCTGCTGCGGTGAGATCCCCGAGTGGCGCGCGATTCCCTGAGCAGCGGCAGCTGGCGGCCAGAGCACCTCCCTCCCTCCTTCCCGGGCCAGCTGAGAGTCTCGGAGAGGCAAGTTTCCCAAGCCGCGGCGGCCGGCGCCCCTCTTTTGCGGGCGGCTTCCTGAACCGACTACGAGTCTCGGATCAGAGGGTTACCCAAGCCGCGGTGGCCGGCAACCGGTGCCCCTCCTAGTGGGCGGCTTCCTGGTCCGGTGGCGAGTTCCCCAGGCCGCGGCGGCCGACGACCGGCACCCCTCCAGGGAGAGGAGGGAATTTCCGACAGTGGCAGGGACTGGGTCCAACCGAACACAATAGGGGCATTAATAATAGGAACCACAGGGTCCCCTCAAGCCGCGGCAGCTGACGCCCCCACCACGCGCGGCCCCCGGACCAACTGAGAGAATTGGATCGGAAATCCCCAGGCCGCGGAGAACAGTGACCGGGGGGATCTCTTCCAAATATGCGAGACAAACGTGTGCCACGAGCGAGCGCCACCTACTGGGCAGGATAAGAAAAACAGAACCCAGAGATTTCACAGAAAAATCTTACAACCTATTGGGTCCGACACCCAGGGAAATCTGACTAAATGCCCAGACGCCTGCAGAAGATAACGGTTCACGCTCAGAAGATTGAGAAAATGGCCCAGTCAAAGGAACAAACCAATAGTTCAAATGAGATACAGGAACTGAGACAACTGATGCTGAATATACGAACAGAAATGGAAAACCTCTTCAAAAACGAAATCGATAAATTGAGGGAGGACATGAAGAAGACATGGGCTGAACAAAAAGAAGAAATAGAAAAACTGAAAAAACAAATCACAGATCTTATGGAAGTGAAGGATAAAGTAGAAAAGATGGAAAAAACAATGGATACCTACAATGATAGATTTAAAGAGACAGAAGATAGAATTAGTGATTTGCAGGATGGAACATCTGAATTCCAAAAAGAAACAGAAACTACCGGGAAAAGAATGGAAATATTTGAACAGGGTATCAGGGAACTCAAGGACAATATGAACCGCACAAATATACGTGTTGTGGGTGCCCCAGAAGGAGAAGAGAAGGGAAAAGGAGGAGAAAAACTAATGGAAGAAATTATCACTGAAAATTTCCCAACTCTTATGAAAGACCTAAAATTACAGATCCAAGAAGTGCAGCGCACCCCAAAGAGAATAGACCCAAATAGGCGTTCTCCAAGACACTTACTAGTTAGAATGTCAGAGGTCAAAGAGAAAGAGAGGGTCTTGAAAGCAGCAAGAGAAAAACAATCCATCACATACAAGGGAAACCCAATAAAACTATGTGTAGATTTCTCAGCAGAAACCATGGAAGCTAGAAGACAGTGGGATGATATATTTAAATTACTAAAAGAGAAAAACTGCCAACCAAGACTCCTATATCCAGCAAAATTGTCCTTCAAAAATGAGGGAGAAATTAAAACATTCTCAGACAAAAAGTCACTGAGAGAATTTGTGACCAAGAGACCAGCTCTGCAAGAAATACTAAAGGGAACATTAGAGCCAGATACAAAAAGACAGAAGAGAGAGGTATGGATAAGAGTGTAGAAAGAAGGAAAATCAGATATGATATATATAATACAAAAGGCAAAATGTTAGAGGAAAATATTATCCAAACAGTAATAACACTAAATGTTAATGGACTGAATTCCCCAATCAAAAGACATAGATTGGCAGAATGGATTAAAAAACAGGATCCTTCTATATGCTGTCTACAGGAAACACATCTTAGACCCAAAGATAAACATAGGTTGAAAGTGAAAGGTTGGGAAAAGATATTTCATGCAAATAACAACCAGAAAAGAGCAGGAGTGGCTATACTAATATCCAACAAATTAGACTTCAAATGTAAAACACTTAAAAGAGACAAAGAAGGACACTATATACTAATAAAAGGAACAATTAAACAAGACGACAAACAATCAAAAATATTTACGCACCGAACCAGAATGCCCCAAAATACGTGAGGAATACTCTGCAAACACTGAAAAAGGAAATAGACACATATACCATAATAGTTGGAGACTTCAATTCCCCACTCTCATCAATGGACAGAACATCTAGACAGAGGATCAATAAAGAAATAGAGAATCTGAATATTACTATAAATGAGCTAGACTTAACACACATTTATAGGACATTACATCCCACAACAGCAGGATACACCTTTTTCTCAAGTGCTCATGGATCATTCTCAAAGATAGACCATATGCTGGGTCACAAAGCAAGTCTTAACAAATTTAAAAAGATTGAAATCATACACAACACTTTCTCGGATCATAAAGGAATGAAGTTGGAAATCAATAATAGGCCGAGTGCCAGAAAATTCACAAATACATGGAGGCTCAACAACACACTCTTAAACAACGAGTGGGTCAAAGAAGAAATTGCAAGAGAAATTAGCAAATACCTCGAGGCGAATGAAAATGAAAACACAACATATCAAAACTTATGGGACGCAGCAAAGGCAGTGCTAAGAGGGAAATTTATTGCCCTAAATGCCTATATCAGAAAAGAAAAAAAGGCAAAAATGCAGGAATTAACTGCCCACTTGGAAGAACTGGAGAAAGAACAGCAAACTAATCCCAAAGCAAGCAAAAGGAAAGAAATAACAAAGATTAGAGCAGAAATAAATGAAATTGAAAACATGAAAACAATAGAGAAAATCAATAAGGCCAGAAGTTGGTTCTATGAGAAAATCAATAAGATTGATGGGCCCTTAGCAAGATTGACAAAAAGAAGAAGAGAGAGGATGCAAATAAATAAGATCAGAAATGGAAGAGGAGACATAACTACTGACCTCACAGAAATAAAGTAGGTAATAACAGGATACTATGAACAACTTTATGCTAATAAATACAACAATTTAGATGAAATGGACGGGTTCCTGGAAAGACATGAACAACCAACTTTGACTCAAGAAGAGATAGATGACCTCAACAAACCAATCACAAGTAAAGAAATTGAATCAGTCATTCAAAAGCTTCCTAAAAAGAAAAGTCCAGGACCAGACGGCTTCACATGTGAATTCTATCAAACATTCCAGAAAGAATTAGTACCAACTCTCCTCAAACTCTTCAAAAAAATCGAAGTGGAGGGAAAACTACCTAATTCATTCTATGAAGCCAACATCACCCTCATACCAAAACCAGGCAAAGATATCACAAAAAAAGAAAACTACAGACCAATCTCTCTAATGAATATAGATGCAAAAATCCTCAATAAAATTCTAGCAAATCATATCCAACAACACATTAAAAGAATTATACATCATGACCAAGTAGGATTCATCCCAGGTATGCAAGGATGGTTCAACATAAGAAAATCAATTAATGTAATACACCATATCAACAAATCAAAGCAGAAAAATCACATGATCATCTCAATTGATGCAGAGAAGGCATTTGACAAGATTCAACATCCTTTCCTGTTGAAAACACTTCAAAAGATAGGAATACAAGGGAACTTCCTTAAAATGATAGAGGGAATATATGAAAAAACCCACAGCTAATATCATCCTCAATGGGGAAAAATTGAAAACTTTCACCCTAAGATCAGGAACAAGACAAGGATGTCCACTATCACCACTATTATTCAACATCGTGTTGGAGGTTCTAGCCAGAGCAATTAGACAAGAAAAAGAAAACAAGGCATCAAAATTGGAAAGGAAGAAGTAAAACTATCACTGTTTGCAGACGATATGATACTATACGTCGAAAACCCGGAAAAATCCACAACAAAACTACTAGAGCTAATAAATGAGTACAGCAAAGTAGCAGGTTACAAGATCAACATTCAAAAATCTGTAGCATTTCTATACACTAGTAATGAACAAGCTGAGGGGGAAATCAAGAAACGAATCCCATTTACAATTGCAACTAAAAGAATGAAATACCTAGGAATAAATTTAACTAAAGAGACAAAAAACATATATAAAGAAAACTACAAAAAACTGTTAAAAGAAATCACAGAAGACCTAAATAGATGGAAGGGCATACCATGTTCATGGATTGGAAGACTAAATATAGTTAAGATGTCAATCCTACCTAAATTGATTTACAGATTCAATGCAATACCAATCAAAATCCCAACAACTTATTTTTCAGAAATAGAAAAACCAATAAGCAAATTTATCTGGAAGGGCAGGGTGCCCCGAATTGATAAAAACATCTTGAGGAAAAAAAAACGAAGCTGGAGGTCTCGCGCTGCCTGACTTTAAGGCATATTATGAAGCCACAGTGGTCAAAACAGCATGGTATTGGCATAAAGATAGATATATCGACCAATGGAATCGAATAGAGTGCTCAGATATAGACCCTCTCATCTATGGACATTTGATCTTTGATAAGGCAGTCAAGCCAACTCACCTGGGACAGAACAGTCTCTTCAATAAATGGTGCCTAGAGAACTGGATATCCATATGCAAAAGAATGAAAGAAGACCCATCTCTCACACCCTATACAAAAGTTAACTCAAAATGGATCAAAGATCTAAACATTAGGTCTAAGACCATAAAACAGTTAGAGGAAAATGTAGGGAGATATCTTATGAATCTTACAATTGGAGGCGGTTTTATGGACCTTAAACCTAAAGCAAGAGCACTGAAGAAGGAAATAAATAAATGGGAGCTCCTCAAAATTAAACACTTTTGTGCATCAAAGAACTTCATCAAGAAAGTAGAAAGACAGCCTACACAATGGAGATAATATTTGGAAATGACATATCAGATAAAGGTCTAGTATCCAGAATTTATAAAGAGATTGTTCAACTCAACAACAAAAAGACAGCCAACCCAATTACAAAGTGGGAAAAAGACTTGAACAGACACCTCTCAGAAGAGGAAATACAAATGGTCAAAAGGCACATGAAGAGATGCTCAATGTCCCTGGCCATTAGAGAAATGCAAATCAAAACCACAATGAGATATCATCTCACACCCACCAGAATGGCCATTATCAACAAAACAGAAAATGACAAGTGCTGGAGAGGATGCGGAGAAAGAGGCACACTTATCCACTGTTGGTGGGAATGTCAAATGGTGCAACCACTGTGGAAGGCAGTTTGGCGGTTCCTCAAAAAGCTGAATATAGAATTGCCATACGACCCAGCAATACCATTGCTGGGAATCTACTCAAAGGAATTAAGGGCAAAAACTCAAATGGACATTTGCACACCAATGTTTATAGCAGCGTTATTTACAATTGCAAAGAGATGGAAACAGCCAAAATGTCCATCAACAGACGAGTGGCTAAACAAACTGTGGTATATACATACGATGGAATATTATGCAGCTTTAAGACAAGATAAACTTATGAAGCATGTAATAACATGGATGGACCTAGAGAACATTATGCTGAGTGAGTCTAGCCATAAACTAAAGGACAAATACTGTATGGTCCCACTGATGTGAACCGACATTCGAGAATAAACTTGGAATATGTCATTGGTAACAGAGTCCAGCAGGAGTTAGAAACAGGGTAAGATAATGGGTAATTGGAGCTGAAGGGATACAGAGTGTGCAACAGGACTAGATATAAAAACTCAAAAATGGACAGCACAATAATACCTAATTGTAAAGTAATCATGTTAAAACACTGAATGAAGCTGCATCTGAGCTATAGGTTTTTGTTTTGTTTTGTTTTGTTTTTTTACTATTATTACTTTTATTTTTTTTCTCTATATTAACATTCTATATCTTTTTCGGTTGTGTTGCTAGTTCTTCTAAACTGATGCAAATGTACTAAGAAATGATGATCATGCATCTATGTGATGATGTTAAGAATTACTGATTGCATATGTAGAATGGTATGATTTCTAAATGTTGGGTTAATTTCTTTTTTCCATTAATTAATAAAAAAAAAAAAAAAGAGGGCAGAGTGATGGTGGCTCAGTGGCAGAATTCTTGCCTGCCATTCTGGAGACCCAGGTTCATTTCCCAATTGTGGTAGTTAGATTCAGGTGTTAACCTGGCTAGGTGAACGTGCCTATTCTATTGCTGTGGACATGAGCCAATGGCATGTGAACCTCATCTGATCCAGATTACATCTGCAGTTGTCTAGGAGACGTACCTACTGCAATGAATGATGTTTGATTTAATTGGCTGGTACTTAAATGAGAGAGCGCAACACAGCACAGCTCAAGCAGCTCAGCTCAGGCTTTTGGAGATGAAGAAAGGAATCACCCCAGGGAAAGTTGTTGGACCCAGAGACCTGGAGAGAAGGCCAGCAGGGATAGCCCTGTGCCTTCCCACATAAGAAATAACCTCAGTTGAAAGTTAGCTGCCTTTCCTCTGAAGAATTATATATTAACTAAATAAATCCCCTTTTATTGAAAGCCGATCTGTCTCTGGTGTGTTGCATTCCAGCAGCTAGCAAACTAGAACACCAGTGCCTGCCCATGTAAAAAATAAATAGATAAGAAAGAATATAAATTCAAGAATTAGCTATTTACCTAGAGGAACTAGAGAAAGAACAGCAAACTAACCCCAAAGCAAACAGAAGGAAAGACGTAATGAAGATTAGAGCAGAAATAAATAAAATTGAGAACATGAAAACAATAGAATCAATAAAATCAGAAGTTGGTTCTTTGAGAAAGTCAATAAAATAGATGGACCGTTAGCTAGGATGACAAAGAAAAAAAGAGAAAGAAAGCAAATGAATAAATTCAGAAATGAGAGGGGGGACATAACTACTGATCCCACAAAAGAAAGGGGATAATAAAAGGGTACAACAAATAATTTATGCTAACAAACTAGATAACTTAGACAAAACTGACTATTTCCTAGAAAAGCGTGAACAACCAACATTGACTTGAGAAGAAACAGAAGACCTCAACAAACCAATCACATGTAAAGAGATTGAATCAGTCATCAAAAAACTCCCCCAAAGAACCAATCCTGCTCAAACTCTTCAAGGAAACTGAAGAGAAGGGAAAGCTACCTAACTCATTCTATGAAATCAACATCACCCTAATAGCAAATCCAGACAAAGATACTATAAGAAAAGAAAATTACAGACCAATCTCTTCAATAAATATAGATGAAAAAATTCTCAACATAATACTTGCAAATCGAATCCACCAGCACATTAAAAGAATTATACACTATGATCAAGTGGGTTTTATCCCAAGATGCAAGTGTAGTTCAATACAAAAAAAGCAATGATGTAACATACATTAATAAAGAGGAAAAACCATATGATCATCTCAACTGATGCCAAAAAGACATTTGACAAAATTCAGCATCCTTTCTTGATGAAAATACTTCAAAGGATATAAATAGAAGGAAATTTCCTCAACATAATAAAGAGAGTATATGAAAAACCCAAAAGCAATAACATAGTCAATGAGGAAATACTGAAATTTTCCCTTCTGAAATCAGGAAGAAGACAAGGATGTCCACTGTAACCACTGTTATTCGACACTGCGCTGGAAGTTCTCACTAGAGCAATTAGGCAAGAAAAAGAAATAAAAGGCATCCAAAATGGAAATGAAGAAGTAAAACTTTCACTGTTTGCAGATTACATGATCCTGTATGTAGAAAGTCTGGAAAAAAATTTACAGTAAAACTACTAAAGAAAGCTACTACAGCTTTGCTTCACTAACAAGTGAAGCAAAGTGGCAGGATACAAGATCAACATGCAAAAATCAGTTAGTTGTTTCTTTTTCTCTACACTGAACAATCTGAGGAGAAAATCAAGAAAAAGTGTTTTTACAATAGCAATCAAAATAATCAGATATTTAGGAATAAATTTAACCAAGAATATAAAAGACCTACACACAGTAAACTATAAAACTTTGCAAAAAAGATATCAAGGAAGACCTAAATAAATGTAAAGACATACTGTGTTCATGGATTAGAAGTCTGAACATAGCTAAGATGTCAATTCTATCCAAATTGATTACAGATTCAATGTAATATCAATTAAAAGCCCAACAATTTACTTTACAGAAATAGAAAGACCAATAAACAAAATTATATGGAAGGGCAGGTTGTCCTGAATAGCGAAAAATATCTAGAGAAAGAAAAATGAAGTGGGAGGTCTCACACTACCTGACTTTAAGGTATATTAAAAAGCTACAGTGGTCAAAACAGCATGGTACTAACATAAAGACAGGTGTACTGACCAGTGGAATCAAATTGAGTGTTCAGAGGTCAACCCTCACATCTACAGTCAAATGATCTTTGATAAGGCAGTTAAGCCAACTCAAGTCGGACAGAAGCCTCTTCAACAAATGGTGCTTGGAAAACTGGATATCTATACCCAAAAGAATGAAGAAGGTCCCCTATCTCAAACCTTAGAGAAAAATTAACTCAAAATGGATTAAAGTTCTAAACACTAAAGCCGAGACCATAAAATGTTTCGAGGAAAATATCTTAAAGATCTTGTGATAGGCAGTGGTTTCTTAGACCTTACACCCAAAGCTTGAACAATCAAAAAAGAAATAGATAAATGGGATTTCCTAAATTTTGAACATTTTTGTGCATCAAAGGATTTGTCAGGAAAGTAAAAAGGGAGCATACATAATGAGAGACAATATTTGGAAACCACATTTCAGACAAGGGTTTAATATCCAGAATATATAAAGAGATATTACAATACAACAACAAAAAGACAAACGACCCAATGAAAAACTGGGCAAAAGACCTGGATAGACATTTTCCAAGGGGGATATACACATGGAGCAAAAACATAGACCTGGTCCACTGCAGTAGTGGCTTGACTGGCTCATCAGTCTTGGAGGCTTTGTCCCAGCCCTACTACGCTAGCGTCAGGTGCGAGCCTGGTTCCTGCTCTTGCAACCCCACAGGCAAAATAATATAGCTTAGGAGACTAACCAGATCCCAGGGCCCATGCTGTGCAGTACAGGAGGTGGCTTTTATTGGAATCCAAGGACCAATAGAATGAGTTCTGTTTGCTATAAAGAACATCTTCAGAGGCAGCAGAATAGTGGCAGAATGAGCCCAATGCGAACAGCTAGTAATCCCAACAGTTCTAGTTTAGATTGTGCATCTGTATAGAAAGCAGATGCTAGTTTAAACAACTGTGAAGGTTTTGCTGGGAGAACATCTGAAAAATCAAGAAAGGTGACTATGGGTGCCTTGCCTGTAACCCAGCAAATGTCAGAAATGAGCATTTCCAGAGAGGACAAAATATCCCAAAAACAGAGGTGTCAGAGCCATTGTCACTCAGCCCAGTCCATCAATTTCTCAGCCCAGTACTTTTCAAAGTGAAGAAAAAGCTCCTGAGCTGCCTAAACCGAAAAAGAACAGACATTTCATGTGCAGAAAGAAAGCTGGCCTTATAGGATTTGACTGCCAATGTGGAAATTTGTTTTGTGGACTTCACTGCTACTCTGACAAGCACAACTGCCCATATGATTACAAAGTAGAAGCTGCAGCAAAAATCAGAAAAAAAAATTTAGTTATTGTGGCTGAAAAAAAATCTAGAGAATATAAATTACTTCTTGTGAAAACACTGAAACTTTGTTTTTATTTTAATATATCGTAGGAAAACATCAAAGAACAGATGCACAGCCATTTTCACTTACACACACACACACAAATATGGAAAGATGTTCAACTTCACTAGTTATTAGGGAAATGCAAATCAAAACCACAATGAGATAGCATCTCACATCTACTAGAATGGTCATTATAAAACAAACAAACAAACACAAAACAAGTGCTGGACAGGATGTGTAGAAATAGGTACATTCATTCACTGCTGGAAATGTAGAATGCTGCAATCACTCTGGACGGTAGTTTGGTGGTTCCTAAGGAAGCTAAGTATAGAACTGCTGTACAATTCAACAATCCCATTACTAGGTATATACTCAGAGGAACTGAAAGCAGGGACACGAACAGACATTTGTACACCAATGTTTATAGCAGTATTATTCATGATTGACAAGACATGAACAGGCAAGCGGATAAACAAACTGTGGAACACATACAATGGAATATTACGTGGCTGTAAGACACAATAAAGTCATGAAACACGCAACAATGTGGATGAATCTAAGGACATTATGTTGAGGGAAATAAACCAGAAACAAAAGGACTATATGGTTTCACTAATATGAATCAATCAAATGAGCAAACTCTGAAGAGTTAAAGTTGAGAACACAGGTTATTAGAAGATAGAAAGAGGATAGAATTTGGGCACTTGATGCTGAAGGAGTACAGAATATTCAACAGGATTGATTGTAATCATCCAGAAATGGATAGACAATACAATCTGATGGTTGCACAATATTGTTAAGTACAATGAACAAAGCTGAATGTGAATATGGTTGAAAGAGGAAGGCTAGGGACATGTATGACACCTGAAGGAAAGGTGAAGATAAAAACTGGGACTGTAAAACATAGAGAAACCTAGAGTGGACAATGATGGTGATTAAATGTACAAATATAAAAAAGTTTTTACTTGAGGGGGAACAACTAAATGCCACCATTACAAGGTGTTAAAAATGGGATGGTATATGGAAAAATATAAAAATGCAAACTAGGGTCTCTAGTTAACAGCAATACTCTAATATTCTTTCATTAATTCTAACAAAGGCAATATATCAAAACTAAATGTCAATAATGGGGATATAAGAGAGGGGTATAGGATTCTTGTTGCTCTTATCTCTTTTTCTTTTCTTTTCTCCTTTTCTTCTTTCTTTGTGGAAGAAACAGAAGTATTGTCATATAGATCATGGCACTGAATGTATAACTGTGTGAGTGATTATACCTAGAACCACTGATTATACACTTAGGATGGATTGTAAGTATATGAATAAAAGAGTTTAAAAAATAAACAGAAGAATACAAGTGCTGGAGAAGACGTGAAGAGAGAGATGTTCTCATTCACCGTTGGTAGGGAAGTAGAATGGTGCAGCGCCTCCGGTGGTTCCACAGGAGACTAGATATATGGTCGCCACATGATCCTGCTACCCCATTATTAGACAAATACTTTGAAGAACTAAAAGCAGGGACACAAATAAACATTTGCACACTGGTGTTCAGGGCAGCATTATTCACAACTTGCAGCAGAAAGAGGTGGCCTAAGAGTACTCAGACTGATGAACAGAGGGGCAAACTGTGGTGTAAACATATGATGGAATATTGAGTGGTTACAGGAAAGAATGAAATCATGTGGCACGCAACTGTGTGAATGAACCTTGGGGACATTATGTTGAGTAAAATAGGCCAGAAACAAAAGGGCAATTAATGTATGGTTGCACTGGTGTGAGCTAACTATAATGAGCAAACTCTGAGAACTGAATTTGGGTTGTCATGAGAGGGAGAGTGGGTAGAGATTGGGAAGTCGATGATTAAGAAGTACAGAATGTTCAAGTAGGGCTCATTCTAAGGGTTCCTGGATTGTGGGCTCTTGCAGCAGTCACATCTATTCCTGAGTTTTAACCGGTATTCTAAATTTTGAGATGCTATATTCTTGGTACATGACCTGGTGGTTCCGTGGAATATGGATGTTGGTGTGATATGTGAAACACAGAGTTGGAGTTTTGGAGTACTGCTCCATTCAGTAATTGTTGAAGAGGGTGAAGGAGAGATCAGACTCCAACTGGAGATAAAAATGAAATGGACCTGGTGAGGACTAGGATGAATCGGAACGCAGGATAAAGGATGAAATTATCTGTATTTTAAAACTTCAACTTCAGGGCGAGACCAAAGGAAGAGATGTTTATTTGGTACAAAATTTAAACTTTCTGTAGCATTACTGTTTAATTTAACTTGCCTGGTCAGTTTATTTAAACAACCTAATTACATGGAACCTAGAACAGGAAATGAGAGCTTATTATTTTGTACAAGTTAATGTAATACCCAGATATATTTCAGAGTACCATGGGCAGAAAATAAAACAGTATTTGTAAAGTCCCCTTGATGGACCGGGGAAAAATGAGGAACTATTAAACTTTTTCACCTAGGGAATTTCTGATACTCTTTCAAGTATTAGGGACTCCCAATTTAATAAGCCCTTGATCTTGAGGCTTGCCCTTATAAAATTTACTTCTATAATGGTAAAGCTAGCCCTGCTTGCAATTATGCCTGAGTCAGCCCCAGAGAGCATCTTTTGTTGCTCAGATATGGTCTCTCTCTTTAAACCAACTATGCAAATAAATTCACTGTCCACCCCCCTCTACATGGGACATGACTCCCAGGGGTACAAGCTTTCCTGGCCTGGCAATGTGGGACATGACTCTTGGGAACAAGCATAGTTCTGGCACTGTGGGATGGAGAATACCCTCTTGATTAAAAGGGAGAAAAAAAATGTACCAAAATAAAGTTGCAGTGGCTAAGAGATTTCAAATAGGGTAGAGAGGTCATCTGGAGGTTACTTTTATGCACATTTCAGTCAGATGTTGCCAACTATCATAGTATGTCACGCCCCAATCAAGAGTACTCCTGAAAATCCTAGGGAGGGCTCTAGTTTCTACCTAAATCTCTATAAAAGTTTTTCTTAGTAAGTTTACTTTTCCTGAAGATTGAGGGGCCCTGGCTCCAGGAAATGAGAAGGAGGAGGTGTGTTCTAGTTTGCTAGCTGCTGGAATGCAATATACCAGAAACAGAATGGCTTGGTTCAAGAAGGCCGATGAAGTTCAGGGTCTCTCTCTCAAGTGAGAAGGCACACGGCGAACACAGTCAGGGTTCCTCTCTCATCCAGAAGGGCACATGGTGAACACAGCATGATCTGCTAGCTTCTTCTCCTGGCTTCCTGTTTCATGAAGCTCCCCAGTAGACATTTTCCTTCTTCATCTCCAAAGGTCACTGGTTGTTGGGCTCTGCTTCTCGTGGCGATGTCATTCTGCTCTGCTCTCTCTGAATCTCTTATTCTCCAAAATGTTTCCTCTTTTATAGGACTTCAGAAACTAATCAAGACCCACCCGAATGGGTGGAGACATGTTGTCACCTCATCCAGCTTAACCACTCTCAATTATATCACATCTCCGGGGAGATGATCTAATTACAGTTTCAAACATACAATACTGAATAGGGATTAGAAGAAATGGCTGCCTTTACAAAATGGGATTAGGATTAAACCATGGCTTTTCTAGGGGACATACATCGTTTCAAACCAGCACAAGGTGTAACTGAGAAATTAGGATATAACAAATGACTGTGGCTACAGACTCCATTATGTAGATACTTTTTTAGTGTCTAGTGTTTTAGAAAAGCCAGAAGGAAATACCTGAAATTGCTGAACTATAATGTAGTACTACTGGACTTTGATTTGATTGTAAAAACAAAAAAAAAAAGTTGATCGCTCATGTTTGTGTGGATTTACTTCGTTTTGTTCAGGTCCATTGATATAAACATATATTTCTGACAATACTACACTTTCTTAGTTCATCTACCTCTATTGGAAGTCTTAAAAATTGGTAGAGTTCAATACTAGTGTTCAATAAGAAGGCAGGGAAAGGGGTATGGAATGTTTGCAGTTTTCTTTTTTCTACTTATTTCTTTTTTTGGAGTAATGCAAATATTCAAAAAATGATCATGATAATGAATATACAACAATGTGATGACACTGTGAACCACTGATTATATACTTTAGATGGACTATATAGTACAAATAGATCTGAATAAAATTATATTAAAACAAAACAGAAAAAGGCTAATAGAGAGGGACAGTGCCAAGATGGCGGCTTAGTGAGGTGTGAGATTTAGTTTGTCCTCCAGAACAGCTACTAAATAGCCAGGAACAGGACAGAACAACTGCTGGAACCATGTCAGTGACCATGTACCCCAGTCTGGAACAGCTGGACCGGCTGCAAGCCACCCCCAGAACCATGAATTCCCCAAGCCCCAGCAGCCAGTGCCCTGACCCCACAGGCTGCTTCCCAGAAGGGAAAGGAAAGAAAGTTCACCAGCAGTAGAGGCTGAGAGTAACTAAGTTTCACTTGTGGAATTAATTCACAAATTTTGACTAATAAAAATAGGCCCCCAGCTCAGCTGAACCTGGCCAAAGTGGAGATTGGTGATTTCTGCCCCAGCACTGAGGGGGCAGGGTTGATGGAAACAGAAAAAGGAAAAAAAAAAAAGAAACAGAGGTTTTCTGGATCGGACAGCACGTAATATTTGAAAGGGTCTGGACTCTGAAGGAAAGGAGTGGGTACATAGGATCTGAAGGTACACAAAGCAACATACCAACTTAAGCTCTTGATTGGCAAACCTGAGGAATGGTTTGCCTGCTCTGAGAAGGATTCTTCTCTTTCTTTTTGTGACTGTGTTTCTGGAAAGGCCTGACTGCCTTTGGATACAGTGGCAGGGCTTCTCAGGCTGCAACTGCCCCAGGCATAGGCAGAAACAAGCTTGTTTGAGAGCTTGTGTGGAGCCTGTGCCTTTCCCAGGAGAGGATGGGGCCCAGCTCAGACTGATTTCCTTCCTAAAGGAATTCAGACCCCAGGGTTTGGAGAATTGAAGCGATTAAAGCCAGCCTACAACCTCTCCTCTGTCTCCACCACACCCCCAGCAGGGCAAGTCTGCCAAAGTTGATGGTACTGCATCAGCTTATGTTGGTGGGACCCACAGGCAGACAAGCGCCACATACTGGGCAGAATAGGAAAAACAGAGTCCAGAGGCTTCACAGCAAAGTCTTTCAACCTGCTGGGTTTCTTTCACCTTCAGGTAAAACCGACGCAGGTGATTCTTTCCTCCTGACAGGAGGCCAGTTTGGTCCAGGAAAATCTGGCTGGGGTCTATAATACCTAAGCAGACCCTCCTAAGAGTGGGGGGAAATGGGCCAATACAGGCAGGGCAAGAAACAAGAAAATAAGAACTGAAAAATTCTGCTCTGTTAAACAAAACCTAAGCCAGAAGAAGCTGAACTAAACGTCAAAGAACAGATAGACAACAAAGTCATCCAGCAAGAAAATCCTAGCTAAAAGAAGTGAAAGCAATCTCCAGAATAAACTAATTAAGGTAATTAAATGCCTAGATGCCAGCAAAAAAATAACAAATCATGCTAGGGAAATCGAAGATATGGCCCAGTTAAAGGAACAAACCAACAATTCAAATGAGATACAGGAGTTGAAACAATTAATTCAGAATGTTTGAACACACATGGAAAACCTCATGAAAAATAAAATCAATGAATTGAGGGAGGATATAAAGAAGGCAAGGAATGAATAAAAAGAAGAAATCGAAAGTTTGAAAAAACAAATCACAAAACTTATGGGAATGAAAGGCACAGTAGAAGAGATGAAGAAAACAATGGAAACCTACAATGTCAGATTTCAAGAGGCAGAAGATAGGATTAGTGAACTGGAGGATGGAACATCTGAAATTTGACAAGCAAAAGAAAATAAAGGGGAAAGAATAGAAAAATATGAGCAGGGACTCAGAGAATTGAATGACAACTTGAAGCACACGAATATATGTGTTCTGGGTGTCCCAGAAGAAGAAGAAAAGGGAAAAGGAGGAGAAAAACTAATGGAGGAAATTATCACTGAAAATGTCCCAACTCTTATGAAAGACTTAAAATTACAGATCCAAGAAGTGCAGCGTACCCTAAAGAGAACAGATCCAAACAGACGTACTCCAAGACACTTACTAATCAGATGTCAAAGAGAAAGAGAGAATCCTGAAAGCAGCAAGAGAAAAGCAATTCATCACATACAAGGAAAGCCCAGTGAGACAATATGTAGATTTCTCAGGAGAAACCATGGAGGCAAGAAGACAGTGGGATGATATATTTAAATTACTAAAAGAGAAAAACTGCCAACTAAGAATTCTATATCCAGCAAAAGTGTCCTTCAAAGATAAGGGAGAAATTAAAACATTTTCAGACAAAAAAATCAGAGAGATTTTGTGACCAAGAGATTGGCTCTGCAAGAAATACTACAGGGAGCACTCCAGAGATGTGGACCTTCCTGGCAATGTGGGACAGAAATCCTAGAATGAGCTGAGACTTAGCATCAAGGGATTGAGAAAGCCTTCTCGATCAAAAGAGGGAATAGCGAAATGAGACAAAATAAAGTATCAATTGGCTGAGAGATTCCAAACAGAGTCAAAAGGTGATGCTGGAGGTTATTCTTACGCATTGAATAGATATCACTTTGTTAGTCAAGATGTAATGGAGAAGCTGGAGGGAACAGCCAGAAAATGTACAGCTGTGTTCCAGCAGCCATGTTTCTTGAAGATGATTGTATAATGATACAGATTCCACTATGTGACTATGTGATTGTGAAAACCTTGTGTCTGATGCCTCTTTTATCTACCTTATCAACAGACAAGTAAAACAAATGGAATAAAAATAAATAATAAGGGGAACAAATGTTAAAATAAATTTAGATTGAAATGCTAGTGATCAATGAAAGGGAGGGGTAAGGGGTATGGTATGTATGAATTTTTTTCTCTTGTCTTTTTATTTCTTTTTCTGAATTGATGCAAACGTTCTAAGAAATGATCATGATGATGAATATGCAACTATGTGATATTATGAATTACTGATTATATATGTAGAACAGAATGATCATAATAAAAAATTAAAAATTAAAAATAAAATAAATCTCAAAAAAAAAAAGAAATACTAAAGGGAGCACTAGAGGCAGATGCGAAAAGACAGGAGAGAGAGGTGTGGAGAACAGTGTAGAAATGAAGACTATCAGTAAAGGTAAAAGAAGAAAAATTAGACATGACATATAAAATCCAAACAGCAAAATAGTAGAAGAACGTATTACCAGTACAGTAATAACACTAAATGTTAATGGCTAACTCCCCAATCAAAAGACATAGACTGGCAGAATCTATTAAAAAACAGGACCCATCTATATGATGTCTACAGGAAACATATCTTAGACCCAAGGATAAACACAGGTTGAAAGTAAAAAGTTGGGAAAAGATATTTCATGCAAATAACAATCAGAAAAGAGCAGGAGGAGCTATATTGATATCCAACAAATTAGACTTCAAATGTAAAACAGTTAAAAGAGACAAAGAAGGACACTATGTATTAATAAAAGGAACAATTCAACAAGAAGACACAATAATCATAACTATTTATGCACCAAGCCAGAATGCTCAAAAATACATGAGGCAAACACTGAAAAGAGAAATAGACATATCTACCATAATAGCTGGAGACTTCAAATCCACACTCTCATCAATGGACAGAACATCTAGACAGAGGATCAGTAAAGAAACAGAGAATTTGAATAATACAATAAATGAGCTAGACTTAACAGACATTTATAGAACATTACACCCCACAACAGCAGGACACACCTTTTCTCAAGTGCTCATGGATCATTCTCAAGGATAGACCATCTGCTGGGTCACAAAGCAAGTCTCAATAAATTTAAAAATATTGAAATCATGCAAAACACTTACTTTCTCAGATCATAAAGCAATGAAGTTGGAAATAAAAAACAGGCAGAGTGCCAGAAAATTCACAAACATGTGGAGGCTCAACAACACACTCTTAAACAACCAGTGGGTCAAGGACAAAATTACAAGAGAAATCAGTAAACACCTCAAGGCAAATGAAAATGAAAACACAACATATCAAAATTTATGGGATACAGCAAAGGCAGTGCTAAGAGGAAAATTTATTGCCCTAAATGCCTATATCAAAAAAGAAAGGACAAAAATTGAGAAATTAAATGTCCACTTGGAAGAACTACAGAAAGAACAGCTAATTAACCCCAAAGCAAGCAAAAGGAAAGAAATAATGAAGATTGGAGTAGAAAAAATTGAAATTGAGAAAATCAACAAAACCAGAAGTCGGTTCTACGAGAAAATCACTAAGATTGATGGATCCTTAGCAAGGTTGACAAAAAGAAGAAGAGAGAGGATGCAAATAAATAAAATCAGAAATAGAAGAGGAGACATAACCACCGATCCCACAGAAATAAAGAAAATAATGAGAGGATACTATGAACAACTTTATGCTAATAAATTCGACAACGCAGATGAAATGGACAATTTCTTAGAAAGGCATGAACAACCAACATTGACTTGAGAAGAAATAGATGACCTCAACAAACCAATCACAAGTAAAGAAACCGAATCAGTCATTAAGAAGCTCCCCAAAAAGAAAAGTCCAGGACCAGATGCCTTCATATGTGAATTCTACCAAACATTAAAGAATTACTACCAATCCTGCTCAAACTCTTTAAAAAAATTGAAGAGGAGGGAAAGCTACCTAACTCATTCTATGAAGCCAACATCACCCTCATACCAAAGCCAAACAAAGATATTACAATAAAAGAAACCACAGACGAATCTCTCTAATGAATATAGATGCAAAAATACTCAACAAAATTCTTGCAAATCGAATCCAGCAGCACATTAAAAAAATTATACACCATGACCAAGTAGGATTCATTCCAGGTATGCAAGGATGGTTCAACATAAGAAAATCAATTAATGTAATACACTATATCAACAAATCAAAGCAGAAAAACCACATGATCATCTTGATTGATGCAGAAAAGGCATTTGACAAAATTCAACATCCTTTCTTGTTGAAAACACTTCGAAGGATAGGAATAGAAGGGGACTTACTCAACATGATAAAGGGAATATATGAAAAGCCCACAGCTAATTTCATCCTCAATGGGGAAAAACTGAAAACTTTCCCCCTAAGATTAGGAATAAGACAAGGATGTCCAATTTCACCACTTTAAACATTGTGTTGGAAGTTCTAGTTAGAACAATTAGAAAAGAAAAAGAAATACAAGGCATCAAAATTGGAAAGGAAGAAATAAGACTCTCACTGCTTGCAGATGATATGATACTATATGCTGAAAACCCTGAAAAATCCACAACAAAACTACTAGAGCTAATAAATGAGTACAGTAAAGTGGCAGGTTACAAGATCAACACTCAAAAATCTGCAGTGCTTATATATACTAGTAATGAACAATCTGAGGGGAAAATCAAGAAAAAGATTCCATTTATAATTGTAACCAAAAGAATAAAATATTTAGGAATAAATTTAACTAAAGAGACAAAAGACCTATACAAAGAAAACTACAAGAAACTGTCAAAAGAAATCACAGAGGACCTAAATAAATGGAAGGGCATACCATGTTAATGGATCGGAAGACTAAATATAATTAAGGTGTCAATTCTACTTAAATTGATTTACAGAATCAATGCAATACCAATTAAAATCCCAAAAACTTATTTTTCAGAAATAGAAAAAACAATAACCAAATTTATCAGGAGGGGCAGGGTGCCCTGAATAGCTAAAAGTATCCTGAGAAAGAAAAATGAAGTTGGAGGCCTCACGCTACCTGACTTTTAGGCATATTATACAGCTACAGTGGTCAAAACAGCATGGTACTGGCTTAAAGATAGATATACTGACCAATGGAATCAAACAGAGTGTTCAGATATAGACCCTCTCATCTATGGACAATTTATCTTTGATAAGGCAGTCAAGACAACTCACCTGGGACAGAACAGTCTCTTCAATAAATGGTGCCTAGAGAACTGGATATATGCAAAAGAATGAAAGAGGATCCATATCTCACACCCTATACAAAAATTAACTCAAAATGGATCAAAGACATAAACATTAGATCAACAACCATAAAACTGTTAGAAGAAAATGTAGGGAGATATCTTATAAGTCTTATAATAGGAGGCGGTTTCCTAGACCTTACACCCAAAGCACAAGCATTGAAGAAAAAAGAAAGAAATGAGAACTCCTCAAAATTAAACACTTTTATGCATCAAAGAACTTCGTCAAGAAATAAAAAGACAGCCTACGCAATGGGAGACAATATTTGGAAATGATATATCAGATAAAGGTCTAGTATCCAGAATATATAAAGAGATTGTTCAACTCAACAACAAAAAGACAGACAACCCAATTACAAAATGGGCAAAAGACTTGAACAGACACTTCTCAGAAGAGGAAATACAAATGGCCAAAAGGCACATGAAAAGATGCTCAACCTCCTTGGCTATTAGGAAAATGCAAATCAAAACCATAATGAGATCTCATCTCACACCCACCAGAATGGCCATTATCAATAAAACAGAAAATGACAAGTGCTGGAGAGAATGTGGAGAAACAGGCACACTTATCCATTGTTGGTGGGAATGTCAAATGGTACAACTGCTGTGGAAAGCAGTTTGGAGGTTCCTCAGGAAGCTAAATATAGAATTGCCATATGACCCGGCAATGCTATTGTTAGGTATCTACTCAGAGGACATGAGGGCAAGGACACAAGCAGACATTTGTACACCAATATTTATAGCAGCATTATTTACAATTGCAAAGAGATGGAAACAGCTCAAATGTCCATTAACACACGAGTGGCTAAACAAACTGTGGTATATACATACAATGGAATATTATGCAACTGTAAGGCAGAATAAAGTTATGAAGTATGTAACAACATGGATGGACCTTAAGGACATTATGCTGAATGAGATTAGCCAGAAACAAAAGGACAAATACTGTATGGTCTCACTGATATGAGCTGACATTTGTGAATAAACTTGGAGAATTTCATCGGTAACAGAGACCATCAGGAGATAGAAACGGGGTAAGATATTGGGTAATCGGAGCTGAAGGGATACAGTTTGTGCAACAGGACTGATTATAAAAACTCAGAAACGGATAGCATAATACTACCTAACTGTAATACGATTATGTTAAAACACTGAATGAAGCTGAATGTGAGGAAGAACAAAGGAATGTCATTACTGCAGGGTGTTGAAAATTGATAGTAATTAGTATTTCAAAATTTTAACTTATGTGTGAGACTAAAGCAAAAAATGTTAATTTGGTACAAAACTTATATTTTCACTAGTGCATTTCCTAATATAACTTATGTAGACAGCTTAACTGAACACCATAAGTACATGGAACCTTGAGTAGGGCATGAGATTTTGTTGGTTTGTCCAGAGTGATACCCTGATAAATTCCAGAGTGATTTGAACAGTGAAATAAAAAAGTATTTGCAAAGTCCCTTTCGGGGAATGGTGAGAAAGGGGTAAAATTCAACTTCCCCACATTGAATTCTTGATATTCTCACAAGTAGTGCAGACAACCAAAGCAATAGGCTAAGCCCCAATCTTGGGGTTTGTTCATATGAAACTTAACCCCAAAAAGGATAAGTCAAGCCTACGTAAAATTAGGCATAAGAGTCACTCCCAAGATAACCTCTTTTGTTGCTCAGATGTAGCCTCTCTCTCCAGCCAACACAACGAGCAAACTCAGTGCCCTCCCTCTGTCTACGTGGGACATGACTCCCAGGGGTGTGGACCTTCCTGGCAACATGGGACAGAAATCCTAGAATAAGCTGAGACTCAGCATCAAGGGATTGAGAAAACCCCTAGAATGAGCTGAGATTCAGTATCAAGGGATTGAGAAAACCTTCTCGAGCAAAAGGGGGAATAGCGAAATGAGACAAAATAAAGTGTCAATGGCTGAGAGATTCCAAACAGAGTCGAGAGGTTATCCTGGAGGTTATTCTTATGCATTAAATAGATGTCATCTTGTTAGTCAAGATGTAATTGAGAGGCTGGAGGAACAGCCTGAAAATGTACAGCTGTGTTCCAGTAGCCATGTTTATTGAAGATGACTATATGATGATACAGCTTTCACAATGTGACTGTGTGAATGTGAAAACCTTGTGTCTGATGCTTCTTTTATCTACCTTATCAACAGATGAGTAAAACATATGGAATAAAAATAAATAATAAGGGGAACAAATGTTAAAATAAACTTAGATTGAAATGCTAATGATCAATGAAAGGGAGGGGTAAGGGATATGGTATATATGAATTTTTTTCTCTTGTCTTTTCTTTTTCTGAATTGATGCAAATGTTCTAAGAAATGAGCATGATGATGAATATGCAACTATGTGATGATGACACTGTGAATTATTGATTATATATATAGAACGGAATAATCATATTTTAAGAATGTTTGTGTTTCTTGTCATTTTTTTAAAATTTTTAATTAATAAAATATAAAGAAATAAATAATGAGGGGAAGAAATGTTAAAATAAATTTACATTGAAATGCTAGTGATCAATGAAAGGGAGGACAGTAAGGGGTATGGTATGTATAATTTTTTCTGTGTCTTTTTATTTCTTTTTCTTAATTGATGCAAATGTTCTAGGAAATTATCATGATGATGCACATTGTGATGTGATATTGTGAATTATTGATTATATATGTAGAATGGAATGATCATAAGTTGTTTGTGTTTGTTTGTTGCTGTATATTTTTTTAAAAATTAAAAAAAAAAAAAAAAAAAACATTGGCAAAGTCTCCCCCTGAGGGAGGGGAGAAAGAATATGGAACTATTGAACCTTCCATCAGGGAATCCCCTGATACTGTGCCAAACTTTAGGGCTCTCCAAATCAATAGGCCATGACTCAATCATGAGGGTTACTCTTGTGAAGCTTATGTAGAGAGCAGAGAAGCTTAGACTACCTATAGGCATGCCTAAGAGTTACTTCTGGAGGCTTAGTCTCTCTAAGCCCAACTCTACAAGTAAAATCATTGCCCTCCCACCTACGTGGGACATGACATCCAAGGGTGAAAGACTCCCTGGCATCATGGGAGATGACTCCCAGGGATGAATCCAGACCTGGCACCAGGGGATCAACAATTCCATCCTGAACAAAAGAGGGAAAAGAAGTCTAATAAAGTATCAGTGGCAGAGAGAGTTCAAATATTCAAGAAGCTACTCTGGAGGTTGCTCATATGCAAGCTTCAGGTAGACCTTGCTACCTATCATAACCTGCCAAGCCCCAACCAAGACCATTCCAGCCAATCCTAAAGAACACCTAGGGCAATACATAAGATTCCACAAGGGTTCCAGGCACTAGAGTAACTTTCCAGAAACCTACAACCTCCAGATGGGTCTCTGGTCCAGATAAGTCCTGAAACCTAGCCCAGCCTCTCCAGAACATCAGAGATCTCCCTACCCCATATTAGTGACTGACCCTTCCAATAGCAAAAATTTAGAACTGCCATAGCCCAAACAACCCCAGAGAGAGGTATGGAAAGATCAAAGGTGATGGTGGAAATATGCATAGAAGATAGAACTTAACAAATAATATGAATTTCTTTTAGTTTCCAGTATTTCAGAGCAGCTAGAAGTAAAAACCTAAAAGTATGAAATTGTAACCCATGTCAAACTCTGAAATATGTTCTATAACTAATTGTGGTGCTATGTTTTGACGTTTATAGCTTTTTTGTATATGTTATTGTTCACAAAAGGAATGACAAAAGTACAATTGTGATGATAGAAGAGTATTTAAGCCTTCTAGCCTCCTATATTCTGGAGCAGCTAGAAGGAAAAATATGAGAGGATTGTATAGTAGCCCATGACAAACTCTGGCATCTGTCCTGTAACTACTTGTTGAACAGTGCTTTGAAAACTATTGCTTTTTTATTTCTTTGCTTTGTACATATGTTATACTATACAATTAAAAAAGTTAAAAGAAAAAGAAAAAAGGCCAATAGTAAAAAAAAGATTAGAGATGCTCCTGGGAGGTTTAACCCAAAATCTTTAGCATATAGGCATGGGGCAAGTTTAGGTGGGTAAAGCAGAGAAGAATGAGAACTAACACTAAACAAAAGGTATTTTTTCATCAAGGCCATCTCAATACATACCCATGGGTCCAAAGGTATCTAGATTCACCTGTCATCACCAGCAAACTCCGACGAGGCAACATAACTGGCACCGTGACACCATCTGGGTGCTTAAAATCCATGACAATCTTGAAGCAAAGACAAAAGCATAAAGACAAAGCCAAAATTTCATATACTCCAGGAATAAGAATGATTAATTGATTCTAGTTACCTTTCTAGGCTAACAGAGATTAAAACATGATAATGTTTAAACCCTTCCAAAGAGCGATGCAAATGTTCTAAAAAATGATTATGGATTATGGGGATGAATATACTACTATGTGATGATATTGTGAGCCACTGATTGTACACCATACATGGAATGCTTGTATGTTAAGAATGTTCATGTTTGTATGCTGTTTCAGTTTGATAATACAAAATAAATTTAATTAAAAAAAAACATGATGATATTTATATAAAAATAGCACAGAACAGTGGTTCTCAAACTTTAGTGTACATAAGAATTAAATGGATAATGACAAATATTTCATTCACAGAGATTCTGATTCAACAAGTCTGGTGTGAGGATCAGGAATCTGTACTTCTAACAATCACCCCAGAAGATTTCTCTTTTTTAAAAAAAAAACATGGACAGGCACAGGGAATCGAACCTGGGTCTCTGGCATGGCAGGCGAGAATTCTGCCACTGAGCCACCATGGCCCGCCCATTCCCAGGAGATTTTGATGCTGGTGGCCTAAGGATCCTACTATGAAAAACACTAGGGTAGTTGTCAAACACAGGGACTTTGAAGCTGAAAGACACATACCCTGGTTCTTTTAATACTAGCCAAATGGCCAAGGACAAGCCACTCAACTTCTCTGTGCCTCAGTTTTCTTAACCTTACAGGGTTGTTGTATGAATTAAATATATAATGGATATAAATCACAGTACCT
Organism: Tamandua tetradactyla; assembly: GCF_023851605.1. Taxonomy (NCBI): domain Eukaryota; kingdom Metazoa; phylum Chordata; class Mammalia; order Pilosa; family Myrmecophagidae; genus Tamandua; species Tamandua tetradactyla. Next base: position 34,399,197 of record NC_135334.1, on the reverse strand, counting down.
GGCACATAGTAAAGCAAAAAAAAAAAACCCCAAAAAACAGTAGTTATTCTGATTCATAGAATATTAATAATTAATTAATAATACAAGGAGAAATAATATCAGTTACAAATTCTCAAATAATCCATTTTGCCCTTAGAGTCAGGCAACATACTGAATATTAAAAGCTGATTTATAAGAAATCAAAAAGATCAGAAAAATTTTCTTCCTAAGATATGCTTAAATATTATTACAAATAGCCACTAACAAAGATACAATACCGAACAAAATATTTTGTTCATCAAACACCAAAGACCTAAATCTAAAAATAGTTGTAAGTGACAAATATGAATTAAAAAGGCATGCCAAGGGCTTAAAATATATATTTTTAAAAGTGAACAAATGAATCCATTTGAAAAATAATTTGCAACCTGATATGTGGAACTTAGACCTTCAACCAGGGACCAACCATATGTTATAAAAACTTTGCTTTCCAAGAATTTCAAATCTAATTTTAAACTTGAAAAGAAAGGAGTGAGCCACCTATGATACCACTTCCTCTCTAAAGAGTAGAAGACAAAAGAGGGAGGGGGAGAACAAGAACAAGAGTAAAAGAGGGTACAAGGAGAACTAGCACAAGAAAGGAGTCATATATGAACAAGCATGCATGTGTATATAAAACAAAAACACCACCACTCTCAATTTTTATCACCCACATAGCTTCTGCTCTCAACACCATACTTAAAAAGCAACTTATCATTAGAGAACATTTCTTATCTACAAAGAACTCAACAAATGTTAGATGCACGTTGGTATAAGTAGAAAAAGCATAAAGATAATCATTCAAAAGACCTCATTCTGGTTCCTGGTTCTGTCTTTAGTCTAGATATACAAACTGGGTTAGTTAACCTCTGAGTTTAGTTTTCTGATCTGAATTTTTTAAAGTATAAACACAGAATAATGTAATTGTTAGGAGCACTGTCTGTACTCAGACATCTTAGGTTCAAACCCATGGCTTGCCACTTCCTTGCTCTGTAACTCAATGAAAGAAATAAATTTCTCTTTTCTCAGTTTCTTCGTCTCTAAATGTGGATATCATAGCACCTTCCTTAGTGATAAACTCAGTACAGAACCTGGTACGAAATAAGCATGTAATAACTGTTAGCTATTATTAGGAATATGATTAGGAAATATTAATTTTATTAATTTTCATGTATATTATTTAATTTGATCCAATATTATTTATAATATTACTGGATCAATTTAAATAATACACAGGAAAATCCTTTGCAAACTATAAAGAACTGTACAGATCTAAGCTGTTTTTTCCCTTTCTCACCTACTCTTCCAATCTAAGTATGGAAAATAAAATAAGATCATGGAATTTAATTTTCTAGCAATTATCTGTTCCAAATACCTATATATAATTTCAAATATTTATACCCCAAAAGCACTCAATTTGTAAACACTGTGGGTAAATGCTTAAGTTTTTATGGCTGGGTGTATTGACATCTGCAACCTCCCTAAAATGTATATGTAAATAAATAGATTAATAGATGGGTAGGCATTTGATAAAGCAAGTATATTTAAATGCTCATTGTAGAATACAGACGGTGGGTATATAGGTGCTTACTGCATGATTTTTTCAGCTTTTCTGTATAAAATATTTCATTAAAAAATGTCATAAGGGAGGAAAAACACCAAGGCCCCCCCCCCCCTTTTTTTTTCCGTATGGGCAGGCACCAGGAAGTGAACCCAGGTCTCTGGCATGGCAGGCAAGAACTCTGCCAACTGCACCACCACTGCCCAGTCCATGGCCCAATTTTAAAGCAATGAATTTATGTTTCAATATTCTAATCGGAAGTTCAGAATAATTAGCAAACTTACTATTTTATTAAAGATAGTGGTTCTGAGGAAATTCCATGTCTGGATGAAAACTGTCATGATGAGAAAATATTCTGGGAGTCTAGACTCCAATTCATTCATTAAATGAATATTTATTAATCATTGTGTGAGGCTTCAAAGGATGCAACAGTGAACAAGAAATACAGGCTTTCCACCCCCACCCCCAGAAGATAGAGTTTCTGGCTATTATTCAACATGTTATACAATGCACAATACGTATATTTATGAAATTCAAACATATTCCTCCTATCCACTGAAATTTTAAAATATGGTAATCTCAGTTTTAACAAGTGATTAGAATTGACAAGAGGCGAATGAACACGGCACTAATTTGGAAACACTTGTCCTAACATACACTAGCCACTATGCAAAGAAGGAAATTATACTACTGATTAATCCAAATATTATGAGAAGTATGTTAAAAAATGTACAGAATACTTACTATTGATCATTACTGATCTGTCCTTCCTTCCTGTTACATCTGTGGAGTACCTACTTTGTAAAATATTATGCTAAGTGCTAGCCACAATTAGATCAGTTGACTGACTTCATATTTTGTATAAAAATTTAAAAGCTCTTCACTTACATGGTCAATAAACATTTATTTTATGACCTTGTGCCAGACACTATGCCAGATATGAGAATGCAAGGAGAACTAATGCCTTCAAACCCAGTCAAGGAGTGTTATTTTTTTTTAGTAATTGTTCTTAAAAACAAATAAGTCCCAAATCCTCTAGTTTAAAAATGAAAAAAAAACGTAATATAAAGATAAGGTGATCATAATTACATGTACTTGAAGACCACATTTCTGAATGAATGAATGAAATACAGAAAAGAAAAATAAAATAACTATCTTTCTACAGATAACTATCACTATTAACATTTGGATCTACCTCTTTGCTTTCTCCTGGAATTTTTTTTTAATTTTATTTAATTGAACACATTTTTCATGATATAATATGGCACCCTGCTGTTTTTGCTTTGCATTTTTCAATGTGCACTACCTATGTATAAAATATCATTTTAATGGCTGCATAATATTCTATCAAGTGGATGTACTAGAATTTACCTAAATATTGAATTGCCGGACAACTAAGATATTTACTTTTTTTTAATAATAAATAGTGCCTTAATGAACAATTTAATACAAAAATCTTTGTCAGAATTTCTATATACTTAGAGTATACTGGCAAAATTTACCAGGCCAAAGGGCATGAATAATTTGAAAGTTCTTCACATACACACACAGGGTTTTCCAAAAACATCATATCAATCTACACTCCCACCTGCAGAATGAGATTATATGATCATATTTTCACCAACACAAGAATACAATTTTCTATTTAAATCTTAATTTCAAAAGAAAAAAGGTCAGCCATAACTTGTTCCTTTAATTTTAATATTTTCCCAACTGTTTACTTCTTAATTTATGCTCATTCTGATGTACAAAAATTTTCAGCACCACCTTCATGGGCATGCAACCTGTGCAGATATCCAGTGCTCTGTGCTGAGAAACAGCCCCTCAATTAGTTTAATGCTCTGCTGTTACTACCTTGAAATCTGAACTAATTTTATCTTTGAACTTGTGTATTGTTAAATGAAGTATGATTGGACAATGAAGCATGGGCATAGCAAAGGAGATACATGCTGTATGTGCATCCACAGTTCCTTGGGTCTTATTCATGATAGCATTCACAACACGCATATGCTATGCTTCTGTGAGCATAGAAGGTGTGGGAGTTCACCAAGATTCAAAATAAGTACAAGGTAAATATGTCATGTCTACAGCTGAGTAAACTGAGTAACTGGGATGTTAACAGTCTAGACAGGCCATCAGCATTTGCTTCAACTGCAGAAAGAAGGCAAATTCTAAGAAACACAAATGTCCAAAGAAACCTATCCTGTTCTTTATGTTACTGCCCTAGATAGCCAACCACTTAAGGTGAAAATGAAGACAAAGAAGGAAACACAAAGATAGGACAACCCATAGATCCTTTTCCTTTCAGTCCCTCCTTACTCATTAGGAAGCTGAATATAGATAGAGTGCAGATATCAAGAAGTGAAATAAGAACACTTGAGTTCGTTTTGTGCAATGTTTCTACTGTTCTGGTAAAAATTATTACACAGGCACATAAAAGCTAAAAAATAAGAATTGCTTAATTTTGGGATTCCACACATGAGTAAAATGTTCTTATATTTACATTTGTAACCAGAATGGCACAGTACAAATGAGTGGTAAAATTCATACTGACAAAAATTTAAATTTCTTCACTAAGAATGACATTAAATAAATAAAAACCATCTTGACAAGCTGAGAGGGAGTCCACAAAAGAAAGGAAAAAATCTTACATTTTAATACCTTTAATGATACTTTTTTTAACAAGGAGCCTGCATTTTCATTTTGCACTCAGCTCACAAATTATATAGCTGGCCCTTGAAGTTTTACAATTTTTTATGTAGTCAATCTAGTGTGATTGACTTTTTTTCTGTAAAGATTTCTCCAATTGTCTGTATGCTTACAAAGTCCTTCCCCAACCTTAACAGATAAATATTCACTCTTGTTTTCTTCTGAATGCTTTTGCCATTTCATTCTTTACATTTAAGTCTTTATAATTCTGAAATTTGTTTTTGTATACACTGTGAGATGTAGAGCTTTTTTTTAACTTAAGGAAACTTTTTTTATTTATAAAATTAGACGTTTTTTTTTGAAGCAAAATTTTCTTGAAATATTCCATCATCAAAAGAAAGAATTATGAATCTTCTCATATTTAAATCATTTGTATCTTAACTAAATAATGGTTCCTAAAGGACAAAAAAGTTTCGCTTTCTTCAAATTCACTGAGGAATCACAATGAATAATGCTCCCCTACAACCACTGAATCATTCTGCTTTGTGACAGTTTTACTCCACAGGAGCTTTTTCCAATTATTCTTTTTGGTTTTAACTATTTTCTTTATTTTCTAAGAAGGCAGAGTTCAATAAAGATCACGTCTGCAGGCAGCTCATGGGGCATCTCTGAGGATAATGCTGAGTACAAAACAAACACGACAAGCAAAACAAAACAAAAAACCCTAGACTTCTAATTGTATACAACCTTTATAAATCCAAAATACAAAAGAATGAAAACCCCAGACACATTTGTCATTTTATCATATGAGTAAACATAAGATTTATGATGGGAAAGTACATGAAAGAATAAACAAACCTCCATGTTGGCTAAACAGAAAAATGAAAAATACATTCCACTTGGGAAGACTTCTGAAAAAGAAGACAGAAGCTTACTCCTATCCTTGATGGTTAGAAATGGACTAAGTTCCTTAACTTTTTGAGAGAAACTGAGAAGAGTATCTATTTAAGAGATAATATGTGAAGAAGAATGATGTGTGATTCAGAGAAAATGATGAAAGCTGAGAGGACAGAAGTTACTATGTTTAGAGAAAATATTTCATAGCTGAGAATGTGGCAGCATACAGAGATATCCACCTGTTTCCACAGCCTGCCAAATATAAATCTTCTACAGCTGAACATTTCAACTTCACCCAAATAAAATAAAAGTCAGCTTTTTAAATAGCAAATAGGATTCCACATACCTCAACACTGGCATATCTACCATGTTAAACAAGTGTGAAAGAAGAGAAGAAAAAGAGGGATAGAGTCACAGCTGCAAGGATAAAAGATTGAAGCTACAAACTATTCACAGAAAAATACACCTATGCCAAAAATGTCTGTTTATATACTTTCCCTGAATTTACAAATGTACATTCCCAGCATATCATGGGAATGATTTATTGTGGAAATTAATTCATTGTGGTGGAGAGGAAGAACCTTGAGCATTTATAGTGAAACAAATATAGTTTACTCTTTCTCCAAAAAGAGATTTATAGATTCAATACAATTCCAGTAAAATCCCAACAACTTACTTTGCAGAAATAGAAAAATCAATAACCAAATTTGTTTGGAAGGGAAGGGTGCCCTGAATAGCTAAGAATATCTTCAGAAAGAAAAATGAAGTGAGAGGTGTCACACTACCTGACTTTAAAGCGTATTACAAAGCTATAGGGGTCAAAACTGTATGGTTCTGTCATAAAGATAGATATACAGACCAATGAAGTGGAATAGAGTGTTCAGAAATAGACCCTCTCATCTACAGACAACTGATCTTTGAGAAGGCATTCAAGCCAATACATCTGGGACAGAGCAGCTTCTTCAATAAATGGTGCTCTGAGTACTAGATATCCATATGCAAAAGAATGAAAGAGACTCCATATCTCACACCCTATACAAAATTAACTCAGAATGGATCAAAGATCTAAACATTAGAGCTAAGACCATAAAATTTTTGAAGAAAATGTAGGGAAATATATCATAAAACTTGTAATAGGAGGCAGTTTCTTAGACCTTACACCCAAAGCATTAGTATTGAAGAAAGAAATAGATAAAGGGGAACTCCTCAAAATTAAACACTTTTGTACATCAAAGAACTTTGTCAAAAAAGTGGAAAGGGAGCCTATGCAATGGGAGACAATATTTGGAAACGATGTATCAGTTACCAGTTTAGTATCCAGAATACATAAAGAGATTCTTCAATTCAACAACAGAAAGACAAACAACCCAATTTAAAAATGGGCAAAACACATGAACACACTTCTCAGAAGAGGAAATACAAATGTCTAAAAGGCATATGAAAAGATGCTCAACTTCACTGGCTATTAGGGAAATGCAAATCAAAACCATAATGAGATATCATCTGACACCCACTAGAAAGGCTATTATCAAAAAAACAGAAAACGACAAGTGCTGGAAAGGATGTAGAGACAGAGGCACACTTATCCACTGCTGGTAGGAATGTAAAGTGGTACAACCACTATGGAAAACAGTTTGGGGGTTCCTCAGGAACTTAATTATAGAATTGCTATATGATCTAGCAATCCCATTACTAGGTATATGTGCCAGTTTGAAAAGGTTTCTATACCCTAGAAAAGCCATGATTTAATCCTAATCAACCTTGTGGGAGTAACGGTTTCTTCTAATCCCTATTCAATACTGTATGTTGGAAACTTTAGCTTATCTCCATGGAATGTGACTCAATCAGTGTGGGTATTAACATGTCTCCACCCATTCCAGGGGAGTCTTGATTGGTTTTACTGGAATCCTTTAAAAGAAGAAGCATTTTAGAAAAACCTAGAGAACAGCAAGAGAAAGCCACAAGATTCTGAGAGAGCAGAGAATGGCATACCCACAAGAAACACAGTCCACCAGCTAGCAACCTTTGGAGCTCAAGAAGGAAAATGCCTCCCAGGGAGTTTCAGGAAGCAAGAAGCCAGGAAAGAAAGCTAGCAGACTGTTACCATATTCGCCAAGTGTCTTCCCAGTTATGAGAGAAGCACTGAATGTCATTGGCCTTCTTCAGCCAAGGTATCTTTCCCTAGATGCTTTGGATTGGACATTTCTATAGACTTGTTTTAATTGAGACATTTTCTCAGCCTTATTAAATTCCCTTTCAGAAGCCATTCCATTCCTAGTATATTGCATTCCAGAAGCTAGCAAACTAGAATAGTATATATTCAGAGGACCTGAGGGCAAGGACACCAAATGGACATTTGGACACCAACGTTTATAGCAGCATTATTTACAACTGCCAAGAGATGGAAATAGCCCAAATGTCCATCAACAGATGAGTGGTTAAACAAGATGCGGAATATACATATGATGGAATATTATGCAGCTATAAGACAGAATAAAGTCATGAAGCACATAACAACATGAATGAACCTTGACAACATTATGCTGAATGAAATTAGCTGGAAACAAAAAGACAAATACTCTATGGTCTCACTGATATGAATATTAATAAGTGAACTTGGAGAATTGAAGCTAAGAACACAGGTTATCAGGAGACAGAAATAGGGAAGTGATGGGGCAATTAGTGCTGAAGGACTACAGATTGTACAACAAGACTGACTGTAAAAATTCAGAAATGGATAGTATAATACTACCTGACTGTAGTACAATAGCATAAGTACACTGAATGAAGCTGAATTGAGGATGACTGAGGGATAGGGGCTGGGGGCACATATGAAACCAAAAGAAAAGAAAGAAAGAGGTAAAGACTGACATGATATAATTATGGGTGATGTGATTAAATGTAAAAAATAAAAAACATTTTTTCATGAGGGAGAACAAATGAACGTCAATATTGCAGGGTGTTGAAAAGAGATGGTATATGTGAAAAAGTACAATCATGCACGTTAACATTTATAGTTAACAGTAACATTGTAATATGTTTCCACTGAATATAATAAAGTCATTATGCCTAAACTAAATGTCAACAGGTGGGAGACATGGAGGAGCATGTCTTCTGTGTAGAAGAAAAGGAACTATCTTCACATAGATTATAGTGGTGAAGATATGTCTATACACGTAGGTTGGATTATATGATGTGTGAATAAAACTGTTTAAAAATTAACAGAGAAACAATCGCTAAAGAAAATGCAAAGAAAGAGATGTAATCATTCACTGTTGGCAGGGATGCTGAGAGGTGCAGCCCCTTGGAGGACAGTGTGGTTGTTCCACAGGAGGCTGGGGTGAGGGTGCCATACGATCCTAAAACCCACTGCTGAATATACACCTGGAAGAACTGAGTGTGGGGATATGATGGACATTTGCACACTGGTGTTTTTGGCTGCACTGTTAGTGATTCACAATGGTTGGAGGTGGCCTACGTGTACAATGACTGAGGAATGGAATGAGGGCCTATAGTGCATGCATACAATGGACTACTGAGCAGCCGCAAGAAGGAATGAAGTTGTGAGGCATGCAATTATGTGGATGAATCTTAAGGACTATATGTTGGATGAAATGTCAGAAACAAAAAGACAAATATTATCAATCATATGGACTAAGTATATGTAAAAAATCAGTGAACTGAAGTTGAGAACATGGGTTATCAGATTGGGGCCTATAGTAAAGGGTCCTAGATTGTAAGCTCTTACAGCAGTCACACATATTCAGGAGATGCAATTTCTCAATTCTGAGACATTAAGCTTTTACCTTGTAACTTGGTGGTTGCTAGAAACTTCAGATATTTATGTAACACCTGAGACTCAAGAGCTAGAGCTCTGAAGCTATCAGAGTCAGCAGTACCCCACAGCTTCTTAAGCAGCTGTAAAAAAAAATGTTTAAAAAGCTGCAAAAAGGGATCTGACTTTGAGTAGAGATATGACTGAAGTTGATCTAGACAGGACTAAGGTAAATCAGAATACAGGGTAAAGGATGATATGGTTCATATTTTAAAACTTCAACCTGTGTGTGAGACCAAAGGAAGAGAAGTTTATTTGGTATAAAATTTATATTTTAGGTAGTGCATTTCCTAATTTAACTTGTATAGTCAATTTACTTAAACACCATAAATACATGGTATCTTGAATAGGGTGTGAGATCTTGTTGGTTTGTCCAGGTTAGTGTGATGCCCCAATATATAAATCCCAGAGTAATTTGGGCAGTGAATAAAGAAGTTTTTGCAAAGTCCTCTTGGGAGACTGGGGAGAAAGGAGAAAGTATTCCACTTCCGCATTTGTAGAATTTCTGATATTCTTGCAAGCAGGGGGGACAACCAAATCACCATGACCTCGATCTTGAGGTTCAACCCTATAAAATGTATTCTTACAAAAGATAAGCCTACTTAAAATTAGGCCTAATGGAATGATAAAATTAACTTACACTGAGAGTGTTGATAGACTGTGACTTTGGGTACTATATCCAAAAGTATCCCTGATGAATACAGGTGGCTGAAAGACGCGCTTACTGAGAAGTAGTTTGGCGAATAATCATGTATACTTATAAACAAATGTTGTGCAACTATAAAAAAGAAATGAAGTCATGACGCAACAATGTGAATAAACGTGTACGACATTTGGTGATATAAAATAAGCCAGAAACAAAAAGAACAACAATGGTATGGCCTCTTTTAGAAAACGTCTATAAGAAAACAGAGACCTAGATTGTAAGAAAATGTTCATAAGAAAAAAGAGACATAAATGGTAAGCTTTTATAGCAGACACATTTAGTCCAGAGTGGTAATTATTATTTCTGGATTTTGAGAGGCTGTTTTACACACACACATAGATAGATAGATAGATAGATAGACAGACAGACAGACAGACAGACAGACAGACAGACAGACAGATAGATAGATAGATAGATAGATAGATAGATAGATAGATAGATATAGATATCCTGATACTTAGAGATAAGAATTAAGCCAATCAGGTTGGGGTTTAAATAATTCAGAACACATGGGGAAGGAAGACAATGTTTATATTTTAAAACCACACTTACTCTTTGGGACCAAAGGAAGATAGATTTATTTGGTCTGGAACCTAAATTTTCTGTAGCACATAATCTAACCCAACCTATGTGTATAGCTCATTTGAACAACTGAAACACAAGAAGCCTAGAATAAGAAGGAGGTCCTTTAATCCTGTATAGTTTAATGTAATGCCTGGGTACATGCTAGAGTGTATTAAGCAGATAATCAAAAAAGTATTGGAAAAGTCCCTTGAGTGATGGGAGAAAAAATATGGAACTATTAAACTCTACCATCAGGAAATCACCTGATATTGTGTCAAACTTTAGAGACAGGCAAATCACTTTAGGTGATTTGAGGCTTATTCTTGTGAAGCCTATGTAGTTAGCAGAGAAGCTTAGCCTACCTATAGTTATGCCTAAGAGTTACTTCTGGAGGACCTCTTTTGTTGTTCAGATGTGGCCTCACTCTCTATAAGCCCAACTCTGCAAGTGAAATCATTGCATCTGGAACATGACATCCAGAGGTGAAAGTCTCCCTGGCGACGTGGGAGATAACTCCTAGGGATAAATCCAGCCCTGGTCCCGCGGGATCAACTATTCCATCCTGATTAAAAAGGAGAAAAGAAGTGTAACTAATATAGTATCAGTAGTAGAGAGAGTTCAAATAGTCGAGAGGCTACTTTGGAGGCTGCTCTTATGCTTCAGTTAGACATTGCTACCTACCATAACCTGTCAACCCCCAACCAGGACCATTCCAACTAATCCTAAAGAACACCTAGAGCAATATATAAGATTCTACAAGGGCTCCATGCACTAGAATAACTTCCCAGAAATGTAAAACCTCCAGATGGGTCCCTGGACCAGATAAGTCCTGAAACCTAGAGGGTCCAGCCTCTCCAGAACATCAGATAGCTCTATCTTCCTACCCCATATTAGTAACAGCCCCTTCCAACATAAAAAAGTTAGAATGGCCACAGCCCAAACACCCCTAAGGAGAGGGATAGAAAGATCAAAGGTGATAGTGGAGTTATACAGGGAAGACAGGATTTAACAAATGAATATGAATGCTGAATCATTAAACTGATATCTCTTTTAGTCTCCAGTATCTTAGAGAACGGTTACACGTAAAACCTAAAACTGTGGAATTGTAACCCATGTCAAACTGTGAAATACATTCTACAACTAACTATGGTACTGTGCTTTGAAATTTATTGCTTTCTTTGTATATACATTATTTTTTACAAAAAAGAAAGAAAAAAATCAACGGTGGTGATAAAAAAATATTTAAGCCTTCTAGCTTCCTACATTCTGGAACAGCTAGAAGGAAAAATAGAAGAAAATCATATGATGGCCCATGACAAACTGAGATCTGTCCTGTAACTACTTGTTGAAGAGTGCTTTGAAAACTATTGCTTTTTTATTTCTTTGCTTTGTATATATGTTATACTATCCAACAAAAAAGTTTAAAAAAAAAAATTAGGCCTAAGAGTCACCCCCAGAGAACCTCTTTTGTTGCTCAGATGGGGCCTCTCTCTCTAAGTGAACTCAGTAAGTGAACTCACTGTTCTCCCCCTTCTATGGGACATGACTCCCAGGGGTGTAAATCTCTCTGGCAACGTAGGACAGAAATCCCAGGATGAGCCAGGACCCAGCATCAAGGGATTGAGAAAGCCTTCCTGGCCAAAAGGGGGAAGAGATAAATGAGACAACATAAAGCTTCAGTGGCTGAGAGATTTCAAACAGAGTCAAGAGGTTACCCTGAAGGTTAGTCTTGTGCATTATATAGATATCCCTTTTTAGTTTATGGTGTAGTGGAGTGGCTGGAGGGAAGTACCTGAAACTGTTGAGCTATGTTTCAGTAGCCTTGATTCTTAAAGACAAATGTGTAAAGATAGAACACTTTTACAAAGTGATTATGTGATTGTTAAACCTTGTGTCTGATGCTCCTTTTATCCAAGGTATGGACAGATGAGTAAAAAATATGGATAAATAATAAACAATAGGGGCATAAAGGGTAAAATAAATTGGACAATGGGTAAAATAAATACTAGTGGTAATTGAGAGAGAAGAGCAAGGGGTATATGGTATGTATGAGGTTTTTATTTTTTCATTTCTTTTTCTGGAATGATGCACATGTTCTGAAAACTGATCATGGTGATGAATACACAACTATGTGGTGATATTGAAAGCCACTGATTGTACAGCAGTATGGAATGTATGTGTGTGAAGACTTATCAATAAACATACTTTTTAAAAAAGATGAAATGAATGTAACTTGATCTCCTGGCATTCATCTGCAATAAATCATGTCTAATAACAAAAAAGAAAAAAAGCCTAATATACCTCTGGGATACCATCAAACACACCAATATATACATTATGGAAGATCTAGAATGAGAAGAAAGAGAGAAAAGAGCTGAAGAAATAGTCAAAGAAATCACGATAGAGAACTTCCCAAACTTAGCAAAAGATGTGCACATGCACAGCCAAGAAGCTCAGAGAATATCAAAGAGGAAAAACATGAAGAAAAATATACCCCATGACATATTAATCACACTATCAAATGCAAAAGACAAGGAGAGAGCTCTGAAAGCTGCAAAAGAAAAGCAACGTGTTACCTACAAGGGAGTCCCAATTAGACTGAGTGCTGACTTCTCACCAGAAACCATGGAGGCAAAAAGGCAGTGGGTTAAAATACATAAAATGCTGGGGAAAAAAAATAGGAACTGCCAACCAAGCCTTTTATATTGAGCAATACTCCAAAATAAGGGAGAGATTAAGACATTCCTAGATAAACAAAAGCCGAGGGAGTTCATAATCAATATATTTACTCTACAAGCAATGCTAAAGAGAGTTGTTCAGACTGAAAGGAAAGGACATTGGACAGTGGTTCAAAGAAGCATAAAACAAAAAGACCTTCAGTAAAGGCAGCCATTAGAGTATTTATAAATTCCAGTAGACTCGTATTATATTGTTTAGTATGTAACTCCACTTCGTATTTCCTACAGGTGCGTAAATGCGAATACATAAAAAGTAATGATTAATCTATGTTTTTGTAGATACAGTGTACAAAGATATAAGTGGTAACAAGTACAAAAGCAAAATGGTGGGGGGTACAGGGGAATATAGGAAAAGTACATATGCATGTTATTGAAGTTAAGTTGGTCTCAAACCAAGTATGATTGTTACATATTTAGGATGTTAAATTTTAACCCCATGGTGACCAGAAGGAAAACAGATTAAAAATATATCCAGATAGAAATGAAAAGGTACTCTGTATAGTACCACACAAAAAAGAAAATAAATATAAAAGTAGGCTTTAATGGAAGTGAGGGACAAAAAAGGTATAGAACTTACAAAGGTTAAATAGCAAAATGGCCAAAGAAGGTCCTGCGTTATCAGTAGTAACTTTAGATGTAAATGGATTAAATGGCAATCAAAAAGCAGAGATAGAATAGATTTTTTAAAAAGCAGGAACAGGGGGTGCAAGGGTAGTTCAGTGGTAAAATCTCACCTGCCATGCAGGAGACCTGGGTTCGATTCCCAGCCCATGAACTTCCCAAAACAAACAAGCAAGCAAACAAACAAACAAAAATGCAACAAAATGGTGCTGCAATAACAAGATACTCACATGGAAAAAGAATGAAATGTGACTCCTGCCATACAGCATACAAATAAAAAAGCAGGAATAAGCCATATGTTATCTACAAGAGACTCACCTTAAATTCAATGATACAAGTAGGTTGAGTGTGAAAGTTTGGGAAAAAATATATACTGTGCAAGTAGTAACCAAAAGAGAACTGAGGTAGTTATACTAACCCCGGATAAATAGAATTTATGTCAAAAACTGTCATGATGGACAAATGAGGTCATTACATACTGATAAAGGGTCAATTCAACAAGATGACATAACAATTATAAACATACATGTACCTAACATCAGAGCTCCAAGATATAGAGAGCAAATACTAACAGAATTGAAGGGATATACTGATGGTCCTACATTAATGAAAGAAGACTTTAACATACCATTCTCAAAAACTGGATAAAGCATCTAGTCAGAATATCAACAAGTATAGAACTCAAATGATCAACTAAACAAACTAGACATAACAGACATATATAGAACATGACACCCACCAAAAACAGAAAATTCACATTCTTCTCAAGCACACCTGGATCATTATGCAGGGTGGGGAACATTTCTGAGCACTGATCCCAGTTTCTGATTAGCGAAGCTGGATCACTGAATCCCAGCTCTGAGCTACTGTTTCAACCCATCCCAGACAAGGGTGAAGGCCAGGAAGTTTAAAGACACGGTACCTCCTTTGGGATGTGGGTAAGTTTCCCGATGGGTGCCAGAGCTAAGAAGGCCAGGAAAGTGCAGCTTTGGAGAGCCATCAAAAAGGCTTTTTGGCATCTTTCTTGACCATCTCTCCAATATACTTTGGAGATTATCTGCACCCCTTTGTGGATCCCTGGCCCTGTATTGGCTGGGAAGCACTGACTTGGCAAAGTCCTCTGGGATGACCCTCCTCCCAGAATTTGCCCTGCAGGAAAAAGCAGCTATGCATAAAGAAAGGAGTGTTTAAAAAAAAAAAAAAAAAAAAAAACTATAGAGGCAAGAGAAAAACAAACAGGACAAATCAAGATTCCCAGAGAAAGAACAGAGAAAAGGAAGCTTTCTCCTGGATGTGAAACATTTACACAAACAGAAAAATCTTAAAAATTGTACCACATATCCTGGGCAAGAATCAGATATAGAATAGTGGAATAAATTTTATCAGTTAACCATAGGCAATTCTAAAGGTCTAGAACAAATTGAAAGAAATGTCAAAGAACAGCCTTACACAAAACCAATCAACAATAAAACTCTAAGCAAAAGAAAGAACTAACCTTCAGAGTAAATTCATGAAGATAATCAGATGGCTAGACATCAGCAAAAAATTACAAGTCATACTAAGAAACAGGAAGATTTGGCCCAGGGAAAGCAACAGAAATTATGAGAATGAAAGATACAATAAAGGAGATTAAAAATACACTAGAGAGGAACAATAGCAGATTGGAATTAGCAGAAGAAAGAATCAAAGAAATAGAGGACAAGACAATTGAAATCAAACAGACAGAAGAAATTAAGCAGTGTCTCAGGGATTTGAATCACAGCACAAAGTGCAAGAACATGCATCATGGGTGTTCCAGAAGGAGAAGAGTAGGGAAAAGGAGCAGAAGGAATATCTGAGGAAATAATGGCCAAAAATTTTCCAACTCTTTTGAAAAACATAAACAGACATGTCCAAGAAGTGCAATGTACTCCAAACAGTATAAATCCTAACAGACCTACTCCAAGACACATACTAATC
The DNA here is from genome assembly GCF_023851605.1 of Tamandua tetradactyla. NCBI lineage: Eukaryota > Metazoa > Chordata > Mammalia > Pilosa > Myrmecophagidae > Tamandua > Tamandua tetradactyla. The sequence continues at coordinate 34,383,649 of NC_135334.1, read as the reverse complement.
AGAATGTCAAATGCCAAAGATAAAGAGAGAATTCTGAAGACAGCAAGAAAAAAGTGATTTGTCACATACCAGGAATCAGCAAAAAGATTAAGTGCCAATTTCTCATCAGAAACCACAGAGGTAAGAAGGCAGTGATATGAAACATTTAAGTTACTGAAAGAAAAAAACTGCCAGCCTAGAATTCTTTATCTGGAAAAGGGAGAGTTTAAAATATTCACAGATAAACAGAAGCTGAGAGAGTTGGTCAAAAGAGACCTGCCATGCAAGAAATATTACAGAGAAGCCTGCAGTCTGAAAGGCAAAGACAAGTAAGAGAAGTATGGAGGAGAGTGTAAATGAAGAGCAGTAAGGGTAATTAAAATGATAAAAAGAGGGACAAAAAAAGTATGATATACAAAAAACAAAGGACAAAATGGTTGAAGTACTGCCTTTACAGTAATATAATTGAACGGTAATGGATTAAACTTCCCAACCAAAAGATATAGATTGGAAGAATGAATAAAAAAAACTATGATCCATCTATATACTGTATACAAGAGATTCACATTAAACCCAAGGACACAAATAGGTTGAAAGTGAAAGGTTAGAAAACGATATTCCAAGGAAACAGTAACCAAAAAAGAGCTAGAGTAGCTCCACTAATATCAGATTAAATAGACTTTAAATGAAAAACTGTTATAAGAGACAAAGAAGGGCATAATATATTAATAAAAGAGGAAATTCACCAAGAAGAAGTAACAATCATAAATATCTCTGCACCCAACCTAGGTGCCCTAAAGCACATTAGGCAAACACTGACAAAACTGAAGGGAGAAACAGAAGTCTCTACAGTAATACAGTAATAGACTTCAATACAACTAGACAGAAGATCAATAAGGAAACAGAACTTAAATAGCATGGTAAATGAACTACACCTAACTGACATATACAAGACACTGCACCCCAAAACAGTGGGATATATGTTCTTCTCAAGTGCCCATGGATCATTCTCTAAGATGGACCATATATTGGGTCACAAAACAAGCCTCAATAAATTTTAAAAGACTGAAATTATATAAAGCACTTTAATCAATAACAGGCAGAGAACTGGAAAATTCACAAATGTATGGAGGTTAAACAACAATCGTAAACAATCAATGGGTCAAAGAATAAATTGCAAGAGCAGAATGAAAATGAGATCAAAACTTAAAGGACATAGCAAAAGCAGCGCTGATAGGGAAATTTATAACATAAGCACTACATTAAAAAAGAAGAAAAGACTAAAATCAAAGGCCTAACTGCACTTCTGCTAGAAGTTCCAGCTAGAGTAATTAGGCAAGGAAAGAACTAAAAGGCATTCACATTGGAAAGGAAGAAGTAAAACTTTCACTATTTGCAGATGACACGATCCTATCTTTAGAAAGTGCCAGAAAAAAAAAAAAATGGCAAAGCTACTAGAGCTAATAAACGAGTTCAGCAAAGTGACAGCAAACAAGATCAACGCATAAAAATCAGTAGTGTTTCTATACACTACTAAGGAGCTATCCAAGGAAGAAATTTTTTTTAATTCCATTTACAATAACAACTGAAAGAATGAAATATCTAGGAATAAACTTAACTAAGGATGTAAATAACCTATATTCAGAAAGTTAAAAAAAAAAACACTGCTAAAAGAAATCAAAGAAGACCTAAACAAATTAAAGGACATTCCATGTTCATAGACTGGAAGGCTAAATGTCAATTCTACCTAAATTGATAAACAGATTTAATGCAATCAAAATTCCAACAGCCTACTTTGCAGAAACAGAAAGGGAAATGCTAATTATCAATTATATTTGGAAGGGTAAAGGGTACAGAACTAAAGATAAATACACTGATCATGGAATTGAACTGAGAGTTCAGAAACAGACCCTTAGATCTATGGTTAATTGATTTTTGGCAAGGCTCCCAAGTCCAAAGAACAGAACAGTCTCATCAACAAATGGTGATGGGAGAAAGGATTTCCAAATGCAAAAGAATGGAAAAGAACCCCTATCTCACACCCTATTCAAAAATTAACTCAAAGTGGATCAAAGAGTTAATAAAAGAGCCAGTACCATAAAACTCCAAGAAGAAAATGTAGGGAATCGTCTTTAAAATCTAGCAAGAGGCAGCAGTTTGTTGGACCTTACACACAAAGCACAAGCAATGAAAGAAACCACATATCTGTTAAAGGACTTGATATTAGAATACATAAAGAAATCCTACAACTCAACAATAAAAAGACAAACAGCTCATTAAAAAATAGGCAAAAATTTGAATAGACATTTTTCTAAAGAGGAAATAGAAATGGCTTGAAAGCACATGAAAAAAACAGGATCAATATGACTAGTTATTAGGGAAATGCAAATCAAAACTACAATGAGATATCATTTCACAACAACTAGAATAGCTACTATTAAAAAACAGAAAACTACAAGTGTTAGAAAGGATTTGGAGAAATAGGAATACTCATTCACTGTTGGTAGGAATGTAAAATTATGCAGCCACTGTGGTAGACAGTTTGATGTTTGCTCAGGAAGCTCAGTACAGAATAGCTATCTGATCTGCAAATCCCACTACTGCTTATATACCCAGAAGAACTGAAAACAGGAATGTGAACAGATATTTCCACACCAATGTTTATAGTGGCATTATTCACAACTGCCAAAAGATGGAAAGAACCTAAGCGTTCATCAACTAATGAACAGATAAATAGAATGTGATACATACATGCGATGGAATATTTTTCTGCTCTAAAAAGGAATGACATCCTGATACAAGTGACAGCATGGATGAACCTTGAGGATGTTATGTTGAGTGAAATAAGCCAGAAACAAAAGGACAAATATTGTATGATCTCAGTAATATGAACTAATCATAATAGGTAAATTCACAGGGCTAGAATCTAGAATATAGGTCACCAGGAAATAGAGTATGAGTAGAGAATGGGGAGCTGATACTTAATTTGGGCAGAATTTTTTATTAGATTGATTGTAAATATTTGGAAATGGATAGAGGTGATGGTAACACATTTATTGTGAACATAATAAATAGCCCTGAATTATGCATGTGAATGTGGTCGAAAGGGGAAGTTTAGGGTCATGTATGCCACTAAAAGAAAGCTGGAGGATAAAACATAGGACTGTATTAACACAGTGAACCTTGTTGTGGACAATGACTGTGATTAACAGTACAAAAATAAGAATGTTCTTTCATTAACTAGAACAAATATACATCACTATTATAAGATTAACAATAAGATAATACACAGGAAAAATATTCCTAATGCAAACTATGGGCTATGGTTAACAGTAATATTTTAATATTGTCATCAGTCATGACAAAGTAACCACACCAATGCTAAATGTCAACAATGGGGGTATATGGGAGTGTTGTATTTTTTATAACTTTTTGATAAACCTCCAACTTCTCTACTTAAAAAATGATATATATTTTTAAATCATGCTAAATGAAATCAGACACAAAGGATAACACATTGTATTATTCCATTTATATAAAATGTAAATAGAAATAATCTATAGAGACAGAAATAAATTAATGTTGTGTATGGCTATAGAAGAATAGAGGGATTAAGAGGTGACTGTTAAGAGATGTATGTGGTTTTTCTTTTTGGAGTAATGAAAATGTTTCTAAAATTGATTTTGGTGATGAACGCACAACTCTGTAGGGATTATATTAAAAGCCATTCAGTGTAACATTGGATGGATTGTGTGGTATGTGACTATATCCCAATGAAACTGCTTTAAAAAAATAAAAATAAAAACAAGTCAATTGTTTATGTTCCCAAACCCTGTGCTGGTAAAACTTGCTGTTACAGCTGTTTAGTTAAAAATATATTCCATAAACCAATGAAAATTGAGTTAGAGAAGATCATTTTTTCCTATATAAACTAAGTTAAATGTTGAGAAAAACGCAGTAAAAGTGAGCAAATAAGTTGCTGTATCAGACAGGACAATTCAACAATAAATTATTGGAAATAAAAACATAAAAATAAAAAAACTATATAAGTGTCTACAGACTTTTGTTTTACTTTAAAGAAAGGGAAACTGAAAAGACAAAGCAGACCCTCACATAAAGAAAGGCCTTAGCACTACACCAAAATATTGGTGAGTAAATTTATATGTTTACTATAAGTTAAAATTTATATGTTTACTACAAGTTAAAATAAAGCGTTTGCAGTATGCATGTACCTTTTATTATTATTCCCCAATTTAAGTGACTTTTTCCAATTAACAACCAACCACAGCTTCCAATTATATCATCTAAATGGGTTTCTACTATAGTTTCTGAACTCGTTTGATATTCTAAATTTTATTCTTGCTCTACAACATAGCTAAAGTGATATAATACTGCTCTCTTGCTACAGAGTAAATGCATTTGTAATGGAAATGTAAGACTCAGCAACCAAGGCTATTAGACCCCAAATACAACAGAATGCTCTATTTTATGATGCCACACTGTGAAATAGACTGTTAGCGATTGCTGGGTGAAACAGGTATGCCTCTTTGCCAGTATCCTTAGTGTATGGGCACAAATAAAGGAGAGCCTATTCCATATAGAAAGATAAAAAGTACCCTCCAAGAATTGTCAACATTGAGTCTCATTCTCATGAAAAGCCAACTTTCACAAAAAGGAATTTTGGCTTCTAAGAGATCTTGAAAAATAAGAAAATAATTGAAAAATCTTCAGAACATAAGTTAGGGAAGATATTTAAAAGTGAAAATAGAATTCAATACACAAAAACTAGCATGATCAAACAAGGCAACACATTTATTCACTTATTTCTGGCGCATAAAGTAACAGATCTACTTTCTAGCCCTAGAATTTTTTTAATGTCAGAGACACACTGAATAAGAAGAAATATGAAGACTTTGTCCAATGCCATGTTGATGGATAATCAACTAATACCCCATGTGAGAATTTTGCTGTTTTCCACATCTACAGTTATACAAAGCCATACAGAAGTAACCATGGCTGTAGATATAAAACACACATATGCACAAATGCAGGAGAAAAATATACCCACTAGAATGAAAGATCACTATCCTATTAATGCTAGAGCACTACTGAGACTGATGAAAAACATCACAAACCATTAAAGGATGAGAGACGAAAAGAAAGCTATACAGAAAAGAAAATTCATTTGACAGAACTTCTGAAAACATGCATATTCCAAAGTTTCTTAGTATGAATAAAATATGAGGCTTGGAATTAAGATAAAAATGGGAAGAAGAAACTGGTTTCTGATGCGGGAAACATTCCTTTTTTTTCCTCCTTCTTCTTATTTGTACACTTCATTTTTTGGCACTCCAAACAAAACAATCATTGTAAAGTCTGTGTGTATACAGTAAGTTACATAAACCAATTTAAAGTTAAGACAAAGAAGGAAAAAATCTAAAGATACATGTATCAGCATTTCTTAAATTCTAAATATTAAACACTAAATCAAATACCATTTGATTACTTACCGAAACAATATGTTCTCAAAATATCAAGTAGAAAGTTATCAGAAACATCAATTTTGCAATAGTAATCTGTTACTGAACATTTTCAATTTTTCATTTCAAGGATATATAAATATACAAATGTTTTTAGCAGATAACATGAAAATCTTCTCTTATGGTATCATAACATTTCAAATCTTACCTGATATTACTGTACCTACTTGTGCTTACTTTTGGTTACACCTTACACAGAACATCTATTTCTATCTTTTCACTTTCAATCTGTCTGTACCATTGGGTCTAAAATAAATCTCTTGTGAAAAGTATATAGTTAGACCATATTATTTAATCCATTCTGTCAATCTGCATCTTTTAATTAGTGAGGTTAGTCCTCTAAGATTCAAAATTATTATTATAAAACAATTCTTGGGTCCAGCATTTTATCCTATATCTATAAATACAGATATCAATATTTCTTAAATTCTAAATATTAAGTGCTAACTTAAATACCATTTGATTAACTTTCAAAACTGTGAAGCTTCTCAAAATATCAAGTAGAAAGTCATTACAAACATCAAATTTGCTACAATAATGATTTATGTTACTGAACAGTCAGTCTCAAATTTTGGATTTCTGGAAAACATGAAAATACAAATGTTTTCACAATTAATATATGAAAATCTGAACCACCAAAAATGGATATCTTGGCTAACTTATCCATAGGTATATTAAATAAAATATAATCATCATAAAGCTTGTGTTTGTACAGTAAATTTTATATACCATCTAAACCTAAGGCAAACCATGACAAAATAAAAAAATATAGATATCAGAATTTCTTGAATTCTACTTATTAAACCCTAACTTAAATACCATTTGATTAGCTATCGAAACTATATACCGTTTCAAAAAATCAAGTAGAAAGTTATTGGAAACATCAACTTTGCTACAGTAATAACCTATGTTACTGAACGCTTTCAAGTTTTTTATTTCAGAAAATTATAAAGATACAAATGTTTTTTACAATTAATATATGAAAATCTTATCTATTATGATATCATAACATTTAATCTATTTGATCTGATATTACTACAGCTATTGTGCTTTCTTTTGGTTACAACTTACACAGTATATCTACTTCCATCCTTAAACTTTCAATCTGTTTGTATCCTTGGGTCTAAGATAGACCTCTTATGAGCAGCATACAGATAGACTAATTTAATCCATTCTGTCAATCTGTGTTTTTAAATTAGTGAGTTTAGTCCATTAACAAATTTACTACTGTAGAAACAATTCTTAGGTCTACTGTCTTATCTAGTTCTTATTTATAAATCTATACATTCTTTTCCCTGTCTCACTTTTTATTCTTTAAAGTAACTTTACTAATACTCTTCCATTCTATAACCTTTTCCAGACCTCTCTCTGTAGTCTTTTTTTAGTCAACAGAGCTCCCTTTAATATTTCTTGCAGGGCAGGCCTGTCATTTGCCAATTCTTGCAGCTCTTGCCTATCAGTGAAGATTTCAGTCTCTCCCTCAATCTTGCAGTACAATTTGGTAGGATAAAGAATTCCTGGCTGGAAGTCTTTCTCATTCAGAATCTTAAATATATCATACCGTTGCCTTCTTGCCTCAGTAGGTGCCTACTGAGTAGTCTGAGTTCAGTCTTACATAGTTTTCCTGGTATGTAATAAATCTCTTTTCTCTTGCTGTTTCATGACTTTTTGCTTCTCTTCAAAGTCTGACATTCTGATAAGTTTATGCCTTAGAGTGAGCCTATGTAGATTTATTCTATTTGGAATAAATAAGGAAATTATTTATTTCCTAACCCTTATAAGGGTTAGGAATTTTCCCCCATTATATCTTCAACTAGCCTTCCTATCACTTTCTCTTCTCCCTCTGGAACTCCAAGAATTCTTATATTTGTATATTCCAGGTTGTCATTTCCCTAAAATCAACTTGCATTTTTTCCATCTTTCTTGCCATTTATTCTTTTGAACATTCAAGTTCATTTATCGTGTCTTCTAATCTGCTTATTCTTTTTTGTGTCTCTTGAAATCTACTATTGTGAGTCTCTAATATGTTTTTAATTTGGCCTATAATATCTTTCACCCCTATGATGCCTAATATTTTTCTATTTATTCTTTCCAATTCTTCTTTATGCTCCTCTAGTAACCTCTTGATAGCTTTCATCTCATGAACAACCTTAATTAGCTGCTCTGAATTCTGATTCCCCTCGGATAATTTAACTTGGTCGTTCGGTATCTATCTCTTCTTTATGCTTCCCAGAACCTTCATGATGTCTTTCATTTCTTTGAGTAATTTTAAGCAACTCTTTCAATTTCTGTATCTCTTCAGGTGATCTAACTTGGTCATCTGGCTGAGACACATCTGCCTGGACCTTCACTTGCTTTATAACCCTCTGCTGTAGGTGGGACATATTTCAAGGAATTTGAGGCTAGAGACAAAAAATATGGATTAAAAAATAAGTAACAAGGGGGACAAAGGGAAAAATAATTTGGGTAGATGGAAATGCTATAGTGGTCAATGAGAGAGAGGGGCAAGGGGTATGGGATGTATGAGCTTTTCCTTTTTATTTCTTTTTTGGAGTGATGCAAATGTTCTAAAAAATAATTATGGTGATACTCAGTTGAGCAAGTCTTATGGTACTATGTGATGCTATTGTGAGCCACTGATCTTATATCATGTATAGAATGATGTATGTGTGTGAAAATTTCCCAATAAAAATATTTTTTGAAAAAACATCTCTGGAACAAGCTATACAGAAACCCAGGTGAAAAAACTCAGGGAAGCTACAATAGTGAAATTGGGCAGCTCAAGATTATTTCATGAGGAATTTTTTATTCAATATCCTATTACAAGATATCAAGACAATCTCAACAGTTATTTGCTGAAAGGAAAAGCCAGAGAGGGGGCAAGCAATATAATGAGAGTTATAGCCCCATAGTAGGCATTTAATAGATGGGATCTTCATTACTCAAGTATTCAACCATCCTAGGCAAAAGTCATCACAATAAGAAAGATGAACTGACTTCTCATAAAATACGTATTTGTCATTTGTTTCTCTCTGTTTAATACTACCAGGCATCTCTGCCCATTGTGGTAATCACTTTGGTCAGTCTCTCAATGGTTGCTGGATGCTATAAATATTAGCTAATGCAATGCAAATATTAAACAAACTGAAATTCTTGTCATGGTATCATTTTTATTAGAAAAATAATATCAAATCTAAGTTCATGTGACTCATTCTTTGTTCTAAAAATTAGTGTAGAGTTATAATCTTAAATGTTCTAAATAAAAGATGAAACAAACTATCTTCATAATTTTTAGTTTCATTTTTCCAGATAATTCTTAACTTTTTCTTTTTTACAATAAAAGTTTGGTTTTGGTTTTAAGTATATGCACATTAAATAGTTATTTTCATACTCAGCTGGGCAAGTCTTACGATACTTGCTGAATTGATTATTTTATTATTTTCTCAACAACAATACTAATTCATTATCACAGGGAGGTTTATGTCAAGGGCATCTCTCAAAAACATGCCTAGCCAGCAAAGGGAAGCTATAATTTAAAGCAGGATAAATCATTTGATAAAAGAGTACTAAAAAGCAAAAGCATGCTTGATTTCAAAGGTGTATATTATTCTTCAATTATGATGATGTATCCTACACTTTGTTGAGTATTTCCCTAAACTAGCCCTTAGGTAGGGGAGCATTTGAGCAGCCACATACCCACATCAATGCCAACAAAGTGCTTTTACCTCTCATTGCTCATTAAAACCCATAAATAATCACTTGAAGAAGAAATTATAATATACTGTTGTTATGATACCTGGGATTTGACAAAGCTGCAGTTGAGAGAGCTTAAATGACTTGCTCAAAATTTCATTATTACTAAGTGACAAAACAGCAATTAGGACCTAGTTCTCCTGACTCCTAGCATAGCTCTCTTGCTGCCTCCTACATTTTAAACCATGAACCTACAGGAGAAAAAAGGAAAAGCAAATAAGCACCTAGTTTTACATATTCAACTTAACTCAGTTGCTAATCTCCTCCTTCTTCACCATTGTAAGCCCATTTTACTGGTCATTTCTCCTTTTTTTTTTTTTTCTTTCTTTTTTTGCTGGCCAAGCCCCGATTTTGTTCAAGTATCAACTTCATGCCTATGTTAACTCAGGGGTAAATTCTGATAAATCAGAAGTAAACAAGCTTTCTGCCACACATGGTCAGGTAATAAATATTTTAGGCTCCGTAGGCAAAACGGTCTCTATCATAACTATTCAACTCTGTCACTGTGATGTGAAAGCAGCCATTAATACTTAAATGTGTTTAGCTGTGTTTTAATAAAATTTTATTTACAAAATCAAGTGGTGGGCTCAATTTGGCCTAGAGACTATAGTTGCCGACCTCTGATCTAAGCTATTCTCACTATTCTTGCTAATTTCATTCCCCTTGCAAGTGAACAATTTATGAATGAGGAAAAGATTCAATTCTAGGTCATCTGGGGATTTCTGGCAAAGCGGCCCTTCAAAAGAAAAATAATGGACACTGTCACATCCACTATGATACCTGGAACTGAAATAGCCATATTGCAACCATGAGAAGGGCTAGCCGAGAACTGAGGAAATCTGGTATGGGAGTAGGAGGTAGACAGAACATCGTTCCTTGAAGAAATCACTAAGCTAAGTCAGCAAATTAAAGCTTTTGGAAATGGCTTTCCTTGAAACTTCTTTTACATGAGACATTGTTTTGGTTGTTCAATAACTTTCAACTGGGTTTTCTGCAGCTGTTTATACTAACAACATGCAAGTCTGGTAAAGTCACTTTCTCACATTGAACCACTTTTATTCTCTATCAAGTATTATCACCATCTGATCTTTTTCTTGGTTATTTGTCTACCTCACCTAATCTCCCAAAATATAAGCTTTAAAAGAACAAGAACCTTTTCAATAGTTTAATGCTATATTCCCAGAACCTAGAACTGTGCCTGACATATAAGATGCTTTCAAAAGATAATTTTGCATGAATGAATGTCCCCATTTTATATTTGTGATGACTTGACTCAGGGCCCATAGTAATTAGCGATATAGTTGAATCCAAGCACAGACCTTTTTGGTTCTCCAGTCCATGTTTTTTTTGGTTGTTTCTCTTCATTTACTATACCAAAGCAACCTCCACTGCTCTTTTTCATTTTATCATAATAGCATGAGATGTTTATAAGGAAAATCAGAAATTAAGTCATGCAGGCATGTAAAGGCTATGCCGAACTTTATAAGCAGAGAAAACTGCATTTTATTCTAGAGGTAATAGTTCTGTAGCTTGTTTTTATATAAAGCAATATACTTTTCAAAGCATTTCCACATCTATCACCTCACTTGTCTTTTCCACAAAACAGGTTAACCACATTTACAGACTACATTTAAGAGATGCAAAAGTAGAGGACTGTGAAGTTAACTAATTTGTCTAATTCCACTTAACAAGTTAAGGCTACCTAGGTTTAATGCAAAGACCACCTGACTAATGTTTTTTACAATTAGGACTTTAGAAAAAAAGATCAGTCCGATAATATACATAAAGTATACAAAAGTGGGAAGAGACTAGAGTCTAGGGACTAGAGAACAAAGCCTAGGGACCCATAAGAATACTATGGCAGAAATCTAGGCCAGAGGTGATAAAAGCAGATTGGCTACAGGGAAGAAAGTAAAGGGTTAATTATGTTCTCAAAGATTTTGGCCCAGGAGACACAAACAAAATAAAAAAGAAACAGTGCTGCCACTGACAAACTCTTGCAATTAACATCAAATTTGGTAGAGGAACTATAAAAAACTCTTAAAACAAATAAATGTCAGGATGAGAAAATAAAGAAAAATGGACAAAAGTATGGTATACAAATTCTAGGTCTGGGGCAGGAGCTCAGAAGGAATTCAAGTAATTACACAGCACCAAAAACTAACAGAATAGCACAAGGTACAACTGGGTAACTACAAGAAGAAAAGATGACAGCCTTCCTGCTGGTGAACACTTGAAATTCTACTTCTAGGCCATGGAAACATGAGTTCTCCTTGTTACAGAAGTGATCACTTCAAGTAAGAAGCACTAGAAAAATGCCTTAACAAGCCTTTATATCTTTGCACTATTTTAAGTACGAAAAACATTTTTATATACATTAACTCATTTTATCCGCATCACGTTCTTTCAGTCAGGCAAGAAATATTATTAATCCCATTTTACAGGTGAAGTTAAGGGCTCAAATATTATCAACTTTCAAATAACATTACAAACTGAAATGTTCATTAAACTAAATATCTTTTACAAAATCACAAAAAAAGTTTCCTTGCTCTCCAAATCCATCTTTTAAGAAAAAATCTACTTTTCTTGTCATAAACTTACCACATACATGCTCCCCAGCTATTATAAAGAAAGCTTTAACCTAAAACTTAATCATTCAAATTGGCAACTGAAATTCATATGCCGCTAATGTGGCAGATTTTTAATTTAATTAAAGGGCAAATTCTTCCTTCTTCACAACCTTTGATTAAAAACTGTAACAATCTTATAGGGTGTCAGGAAAACACTCAGCCCCTATTTCATATTTCCATACAGGGGAGGGAATTTCCCTAGGAGTGAAATTATAGGAAGAATACTCTTATTCTTTCTCCATCCCTTCACTTATAACTCACTAGAAAAGAAGAAAGTCTTATCTACATGATTAGTGTGGAAAAGCTTTATTGGTTCAGCCCTTTCCTCTCTCTTTTTCAGATCCAGTTGATTTGTAGGATCTAATAATGGGTTCAGCCCTTTCCTCTCTCTTTTTCAGATCCAGTTGATTTGTAGGATCTAATACATGCTCCTCAGTGTCTCGATGTTATAGGGATAGGCACTGTCTCTGTGCAGGAAGTATCCAATTGTCCAGCTCTGCCAGTGACAAGGTCGATATGTCTCTAATTCAGAGGTGGAGTATTAACAAGTCCACTTGGCTACAGAACTAAGGCTATGTTCTTCCACCAGTTTTATCAACAGCAAAGCTGACACTACAATCTCTATTTATCCTTTACCTCCTTTTTCAACTGGTTACCAAATTAGGAAGAAAAGACAGGGATGTTCTTTATCACTTCCCTAATGCTGCAAGCCATGATAAGAGATAAAAATAAACCAGAGAAGGGCTTTTTCCTTTTCCTCCATCTCCTCATTGTTGAAAGCATCTATTAAGAATACAGGGTCCACGGGTGGTTCAGTGGTAGAACGTTCGCCTTCCATGCAGGAGACCCAGGTTTGATTCCCAGACCATGCATACCCCCAACTCAAAAAAAAAAAGAAATCCATAGTTGTGGTTATTCTTACGCATTATATAAATATCCCTTTTTAGTTTATGATGTATTGGAGTGGCTGGAGGGAAGTACCTGAAACTGCTGAGTTCTGTTCAGTAGACTTGATTCTTAAAGATGAGTATATAAAAATAGAACTTTAACATTATATGACTGTGTGATTGTGTAAGCCTATTGTCTGATGCTCCTCTTATCCAAGATATGGACAGATGAGTAAAAAAAAATATGTACAAAAATAAATAAATAATAGGAAGGATAAGGGGTAAAATAAATTGGGTAGATGGAAATACTAGTGGTCAATGAGAAGGTAGTATGAATTTTTTCTTTTTTCTTTGTATTTCTTTTTCTGGAGTGACATTAACGTTCTAAAAAATGATCATGGTGATGAATATCCAACTATGTAATGATACTGTGAGCCACTGACTATACACCACGCATGGACTGTATGTGTGCAAAGATGTATCAAAAAAATTAATATTATTTAAATATTAAATATTTTTTAAAAAAGAATCCATAGGTATAGCTAATAAGTTGATTTTCACATATCAAGCAAACAATATCTGGTCATAATATCAAATAAGCACATAAGCCAGCAAAAGCACTGAAGACCTAATGATGGGAACCTTACAAATACTGAACAGGAAAAAAAAAATTGGATTTGCCTCCAGGAACAAGATCAAATTTTGACATAATCTCTAGTTAGATTAAACGGTTTCATATTTTAACATCCTTCTAGATTTAAAATTCTGAATTCTATCTAAACTTCTGTCTGTGGTTTGCATGGCATACTTTAAATCACGCTTTTTATCTGCTCTAACAGCTCAAAGAGCAATAGCAGCAAATCAATGAAAAAACATGAGCCTCTAATTCCTCACTATAAAAATGGGGATGTTACTGCTCAGAGTTTTTGAAGGAATTGAATCATAATCTATGTGGAATAATTATAAAAATACCTGATACACTTTTAGGTTTTTTCTATGGCCTTTTTCCACTAGATGGCGATGTTGCATCAATAAAATCAAAAGTTGACTCAAATGCACCCAAGAGAAGTCTGGATTTTATTTACTGCTAGAAGTGAAATGCATAAAAATTTAAATCAAAGGTGTTTTCCTGGCATCTGATCAGCTGACAGATGAATCTCTGGACATATAAAAGGAGAGGCTGTGATCATTTCATGCTCTGTGAGAAATGAAAGTGTTGATAATACTATATCCTTAGATCATTTCATTTTAAATCTTAATTCATTTTAATAAAGAAATGTAGAAAAGCCTATGAAAAAGAAATTTTATAAGGAACAGCATATGTTTATAGCTAAAAAAAAAAATAGTTACCTCTGCTCCCAAACTGAGAGAAATGATCTCATCCTCAAAAGCAGAATGTGTGTCAATATGGGCAGGAATTCCTGAAATGGAAAATAGAATAACATGTCACTTGACTGTTTCATTTAGCAGATTTAAGACAATTCTAAATACAGTTTCAAACTTATTATGGTGAAAAAATTATTTGGAAATCAGGAAGTTACTATAATTTCAGTTATAAGGAAACACTGAATACGCCTAAATTAACACCTTTAATAAAGTAAATTAAAGGAAATCTAAACTAAAAATATCTTAACTTCAAGTTAAAGTGCCATTGCAACAGGATTCTAAAATCAAGCCTTGAGAGCCACTACTTAACCAGGACACTTCGCCAACAGTATCCCAAGAGGAGGGTGTGGAAGATAAATAACAAAGTAAGATACTGTCCCTGTCCTCAAAGAGCTAAAAGACTAAATGAGAGGCAGATAATAAGTAAATATAATACAATATGATAAATGAAGAGAAGCAAAAAATAAAACCTCACAACTCCTGCCATTAATAAACCTGTAAAACCATTTGATTACTATAAATACCAAATGAAGTTGCTGCTAACAAATGCAAGAAATCAATAACCTAAAGATTTTTCACTAACATCACCCTAGAATTATGTCTTCCAAATTTTCCAATCAGAAAAGAGCAAGATCATCCAACTAAGCCCAAACCTCCAATTAGCCTTCATCCATCTATCTGAAAATTATTTAGTTTCTTCATTATGCATGCCTCATGTTTTCCAGGCAATCTTTCTCCTCTATCTAAATAAAACATTGAGAGAACAAAACGAAAATCACAGTTACATATTTGTGTCCGTCTGCTTATACTTTAAGATCCAAGTTCCTCAATGGAGTGAAGTGTAGACTTGCAAGGCATTAAGGTTAACACAGGTAACAAACAAACAAATGAATCTAAACTGTTATTTGAGCTAGCAAATAATATCCTTCATTGCAGAGAGTTATTTAACCTAATTCATTTATTATATATATGTCTGAAATTTTAAAAGAAGTACTCACCATGCCCAGGTTCATACTGGTTTATAGTCAACTGATCAGGTTTCTGCTTAATGTAACCTTCCTTCAACCATTCCTCCAAAATGTTATCACAAATGTCAGGAAGACCTGTAGACAATAAACACAGAGGTGAAAAATATTAACCTATTAGCTCTATGTTTTACCCAAGAATAAAAAGAAGTCACTCTAATAAATACCTCATAGCTTTTAATTTAACTGTCAGATCTAATAATATAACAAACCCTTAAAAATCCTCTTAAGAACTTTTTAAAGTTGTTTTTAACAAACAAAAAAATCCAGTTTTGATATTCTTTAAAACAGCAATAAAATTATAAAATGTAATATGTTGTTTACTGGAAATCAGCCTGATCACACTCTTTTTTTGTTATTTTACATTATTCCACTTATTTTTAAATTTAATTATTATAAATAATTTTCCTTCAAAAAAACCCCATTTCAAAGTAGAACTTATGACTAAAGGAATAATAAATTCCATTTCATGAGGAGAGGAAAGCCTTAAATAAAACCAAAATCATCAAAATAAACTTAACTCCAACAAAAAATTATACCAGAGGATTAATACCCCAAATATATAATAGATTTTTATAAATCGATTAAGCAACTCATTAGAAAAAATTGCAAAGGATGAAAAGGAATCCACAAAGAAGGAAAGAGAAATAGTCAACTTTACTAATAATCAGGAAACTACAAATTGAAGTCTTAAAATACCACATATTGGTAGGTATAGGTGGGGGGGCGGGAGTTACACACTCGGTGAAAATATATTGACACAGCTGTTCCGGGAGGCAATTTGCCAGTATCTATTAACAATTTTAAATGAACATTATCTTTGCCACAACAATCCCCTGTCCTAGTAATGCCCCTTGAGAAACTCTCTCATAGTGCCTATAGAGTTGTATACAAAGATATTCACTGCAGCATCACTCGTAAAAGTTAAAAAACAGAAATAACTTAAATATCTATCAATAAGGAATTCATTGAATAATCTATTATGGAGCATTCTGTAAAATTAAACACTATATATAGATCTCTAAGACATATTGTAGAGGGAAAAGAGTAAGTTGCAAAGATATATACAATATACGAATATACAATATACCCATTACAGTGTAACACTACACATGCTATCAGCTGTGGGCTTTTATAGATATTTGGATGTAAACTCCTTTGTTAAAAGATTGGAAGGATATATACTAAACTGTTAATGGTACATAGTTCTGAAAAGAAGTACAAGAATAAGGATAGTGGTCAAAAGGAACTTTAGCTTTATCTCAATGTTTGAAAATTTTATAATAAAACTGCATTATTGAGTCAGTGGCAGAACTCTTGCCTGCCACGCCAAAGACCCGAGTTCAATTCCCAAGCCTGCCCATGCAAAAAAAAAAAAAAAAATTCCTGCCTTATTTATGTTTTGAATTTAACTGACTACTTTGAAAGTTTACTTACAAATGACAACAATCGTTTATTAACAATTACTTACCTCCAGGTAACGGCTTATCTCTATCTACATTGTTGTTCTCATAGTGGAATTCATAGCCAAAATGCTTTACTCTTCTATGTTTTAAAGATTTTTGAACTATATATATGAAGAGAAAAAGTAAACTTTTAAGAGAAGGAGAATTGTGTCAACATTGAGTAAGAATTAGTTTAGTAAATGATAACTTCTGTTAACTGCTAAATTTTCACCTTTAATAAATCTAACCAATCTGCCTGGTACCTCCTGTTCTTTCAGATCTAAAATTCTAACAAACGCTTAAAGAGTTGCACCCAGTCACACAGAATGTCACTCACAACACTGCTAATCATGTGGAAAGAATCAGAATAGACACCTAAGAGCATAACAGATTATATTAAGATTCACAGGATAGTTTATTTCTAAATAAAAGTTTTAACTATAATATGCAAATATCCCCAGGAGAGTCTTACAATATTATAATGGTATGGTACTGAATTGCTGATTTCTTATAGGTAATTTCCCTTGTTATGGCAAGGACAAAATAAACTAATATATGTGAAAGAGCTTATAAATGCTAGCTATACAAATGTTGGCTAATAAATACTAAGCCATTTGGAGCTGAAAACTGATAACTATATAAATGTTATTCACTTTTAATGCTCCCAAGAATTGTTGATATGACTTGACTACCACTGGATCCCAGCTATTTTTGGTAATTTTGAGGAAATATTAAGACTTTTAATAAACCAAAGAGGAGGAAAGGAAAGAGGAACAGTGAGATGACATTTTGTAGATACTTTTAAATATCAGAATTTAAAAGTTCTACTTACCATTTTGGTTGTCTATATTCTCTGTCCAATTAATGCTTTCCAAAAGCATTTTTTCATCTTCAGAAGAAATAATTTCTTCCACTACCATGAGGCCTGGAGGTAAGGCTTGAAGCCCTGACTCTTTCCATTGTGCTGTGGGACATCAAATTAAAACAGTCACATACAAAACTCTACACAAATAATTTTGTCCAATATCCACTTATCAATTCATAAAATTCCCAATCCTCATTTTCAGAAATAAGAATTCTAAAAGGCACATGACATATTAGAAGTGCAAAAATGAAGACTGCACATTTTGTCCACGGCAACCACCAACAGCAAATAGAACAATATTTATTAAAGCATTCGTTTGAACATGATTACATCACTTTTCAAACCTCAAAAAAGAATAAGATTTCTCAAAATATCCACAGTATGCCCCTCTATTTAATACAGGAATTTAAATACTCATTTTTGCTCTTCAGCTCTTATTACTAGCTCTGGTCAAGTACAGAAAAATGTAAAATAACATATAACTTTCTAAAGAGCTAAAGATAAGAGGACAGGATGAATTGCTTGGCATATATAAAAATAATTTAAATCCTGTGTCCTTCAAAGTCTTAGATGGGTCCACTTCAAGAAGGGAAAGAAAAAAATTGGTCTAATTTTTTAGTAAATTAGTATAACTCACATTTATGTTAGAGATCTGATCAAGCAGTTCTCATCACTGAATCATTCTTTAACAAAAATAATTAAATTTTATTAATAAAATTTCAGAAATATAAATATTTCCAATCACTTGACAAATATTTACCAAGTAAACACTAGCACTAAGTGCCAAACTTTTTATATTATTCATTCAAATTACATAAGATGGAAGTATTCATAAAAACAGGTAATTTATATAACAGGTAATTTATATTTAGTTTTTTTCTAATGAAGACTAAATCAAATACTTAGTTTTTAAAAAAAAAAACTAAAAATGCCTGCTGTATTTGTTATTCAGTATCTATCCACTAGTCACAAATATCAAAACGTTCATGACATAGTTCTTTCAATTAAAAATGAGAAGGTTGTAAAAGTGATCACAACAGTCTTAGAAGTACATCTGGATCTAATATAGGATTTCAAACAAAGAACACTCCAAAACTCACTTTACTGCACTTAATAGTATTCACCATACTGAATGGTGGAAAAACATGACAGCATTTTCTGATTAATATTCACTACAAAACTGTCAATTTTTAAAAACTCATTATAAATGTAGAATATGGAGATAATCTAGTTTTTAATCAGTAAAGCTTAAGTCAGATTTAAAATTTAACAGATATAGACACCAAAAAAGAGAAGTATATATTCAAAAATATGTGTTTATAAGTTTTCCTTTGCACATTATTTTACAAAAACAAACTTGGTCAGATTATATGCTCCTAATCACCGTCCCAGGACATCTAAACAGAGTTCTTTTATTGCCTGCCTTGGTGGCAATAAATAATAGAAGGATATTAGACGTCTAAATCAAAGTTCATCTCAATACATCTCATTTCCATAGGGCAGAGTTTACAAAGTGAAAAAAATCCCTGTAGTAATTCTATAAATCAGACTATAGAGCTATTATTTAATATAATTGTTTTTAAAATTAATAATAAAAATAAAATTTAAAATTCAGTTCCTCAATCATACTAGTCAGTAGCTACTGTATTGGACAGATATCGAACATTTTCATCATCCAGGAAAGTTCTATCGGATGGTGCCACTACAAAGCTTTATGTATCTTTGGAGGCTAAGGGTAGTCCTCTATAAATATAAAGTTTGGCACATAATCTTCTGGTTCACAATTAATTCTGAAGCGATCAGTTGAAAGTTTCTAAGCAAACACTGTGAAATAAAATTGGTGCTCTGAATCATCAACATTAAACTTTTAAAAACACAATAAGGAGGTAGATTCTAAAATGAATAATATGCACAGCAAACATATTGCTAGATTGGTGGGATCACCTCCTCATAGGCAGGCTATGTCATATTCAATTCTAATCCTTCAACTACTGATCCCTTGCCTGCCACAAACCAGGTGCTTAATGAATGTTCGTTAAATGAAAAGGTACTGCTTACCTGATGTCCTATTTTATTTCAAAAGAACTGAGCCCTCTTCCCAACTTAGGTCTATGAAAAGAAAACTCGCACAATAGCAAAAAACATTTTAAACAGATACCCATATGATAATACCTTTTTCCACAAAATTCAAGTACAGAACGATCTTTTGTCCTAAGTCATCCAATATCGCTTTTCCATTGAGGGCAACATAGGCTTTCTTGGATTCTTCCATAGTTTTGTATTTTACAAATGAGTAGGGCTTATTAGGTGGCATTAAGAGAGCATCTATGAGTCCACATTTCTCTAAAACTGGAAGCAGTTGTTTTCTACTCACACCATTGCCTAAACCACCATTAGCAACAACCAGGCTCTTAAAAAAAAAAAAAGAAAAAGAAAGTAACATGAGCAATTGGTATACTGATAACCTGTTTATTTTAATAAGATTATATTTTTACAAAGGTGTTACTAAGAAAGATTAAAGATTTCTTTATGATGGTTATTTGGTTTAATTTCATACAAAATTTGTAAATCAATTTACTATTTGGAGACTAGAAAATACCTTTATGTTGTAAATAATACTGATTTTTAAACAACCTAGTTCTACAAAATATTCTTTTCTTACTTAATGACAAGAAATGCAAATTAAAACATAACTTTTTTATTGCTCATAATTTAACATAATTATAGGGAAAGAGCAGGGAGAGAAGATAGCAAAGGTACAAGCAGTATCATAATACCTGCTTTGTACCAGAGGCTGTGCTTTTATAGGCTTGATTCTCATTAACATAATCTCTACAACAATCCTATAAAGCAGGCAATACTAGCCCCACTTTAAAGAGTAAGAAACAAAAGATCAGAAAAATTAGGGCAAAGTAGTGATTGGAAGGACCTCCTTCAAGCCCATTTTTGTCATTTTCCAAAATCCACATTTTTTATACAACCATTATACAACTTCTACTAAAAACTAAAAGTAAAGGTTCTAGATCCAAGAAAAAACAATTATTAGGTTTTATTCAACAGAAATTATGAAATTTTCCTCAGTGTTCTAAGTAATTCAAACTTCCTTTGCAAGTTTTATGACGATTTGCAGTTTTCTGATGCTTATTGCTTAATGCCCTTATAGTCTTTGAACTTAAAAAACATTCTACATGGTCTTAAGATCTTCAATTTATGATCTATGATGTCTAAAAACTTTGAAGTATATCAAAAGTAAGCCCTTTATGGCCTGCTTTCATCAATTTCATCATTTGTCAGCAAACTTTTTCTAAAAATGGCAAATAAATATTTTAGATTTTGTAAGCCATCGAAGTCTCTGCTGCATGGTCTTGTTTGTTTTTTTTAACAACCTATTAAAAAGGTAGAAACTATCCTTAGCTCACAAATTAGATTCAGCCCGAGTGCAGCAATTTGCCAACCCCCCATTTATAATAAACTCAAGATTAGTATACAATGTTTTAATTTCATATACACAAACTGGGAACATCTTGAACCTTATTTTAAAAAGAATACAACAGATGGGTGGTTCAGTGGTAGAATGCTTGCCTTCCAGCAGGAGACCTAGGTTCAATTCCTGGATCATGCACCCCCCCAAAAAAAGAATACAATAGAATTATTATAAAATTGGATAATAAATAAAACCGTTCTGTCATGAGCGAGCCAATACTTGATATATATACAAGTATACACATGCATATAATAAATAAACACAATTCTACAATACATATGCAAATAATAAGCACAATTCTACCATGCTATATGATATGATGAAAAAGTCTCAGATAGCTTGCCCCTGAACCTCATTTAATGAGGTTTATTAATTAAAGTACCAAAATAGCTTGATTATATGCAGCCATGGTTACAAAAACATTGTCATCTTCTCAAATCTAAGGAATAGCAGTGGTTTCAAATTGCCATGCGTCCACTGTCACATCTAGGAATGTAGAAAGATGGTGAGGCATGACTCAAGGAATACTAGTGTCCACAAAGATGCTGTCCAAGGCAAGCTATGCAAAAATGAGCACAGTGGGGGAGGGAATGGAGGAACTTACTTCCTATTGTATATACGTTAATGTTAAAAGGTATCAAAAGAGCTATAGTATAATTAAAAGTAATAATTGCTTTATTTATAATTGTTCAGTCAAGCAATTTTCCCATAATAAGAAATATGAAATAGAGAGGTCAGAATATTTCTTTTTTTTTGCAGCGATCTTCCGTACTGACAGTTTGAGGATCACTGTTCTAGAAAAATCTCATTATGGCTATAAATTTGTACACAGGCACCTACATTTAACACACATCAGTGAAAGTGTTTGTTCTCCCCTGGATAGATAAGATATAATCAGAGGTCCTTTTATAATTTTTTTTGACATAGGCAGGCTCTGGGAATTGAACCTAGGTCTCCAGCACAGCAGGGGAGAATTCTGCCACTGAGCCACCGGTGCACCGCCTAGTCGCTTTATAATCTTATACTTTTCCTTTAAAAATATGTAGAGAAAAATTAATCGAATCCCAAATAAATGCCACTTTGGAAGCCATGAAGGTAGGATGAAGGCTTCTGAAGATCCTAAAGAAAAGACCGACTCCCCTAAAAAAGAAAAGACAGCCCCAATCAGAAACAAACTTCAGAGGCAGCAAAGAAAACTTAACCCATTTCTTATCACTTCTTTTCACTGTCCCTTTAAGAAAAAGAAAGCAAGTTATGCTTGGGAACACATGAAAGGAGGGCATGTTAGTTTAATCTACTGGATGCTTGTACACTGAAACAAGTGTGTACAAACATAACGATTCTAATCTATCATTTCAATCCATACCTCTCCACATGTGGAGAGCCGCCTCCCGGGTCTGGCCTAGTGGACACGCTGCGGCCTGCTCTAGAGTTCCCCCCGCCCATCGAGTGAGTCAAGATGGCGCCCGCATCCTGTTTCCGCGTATGACGTACGCGCCCACCAACCCTATCTTCCAATCACCTCTGTATACGTGGCACTAACCTATTGGGTTTGGGCACAGTATATAAGAGGTTACCCGGACAGGGTGGGTGGAGACGACCCATAGGGAGCCGTACCTGACGGCCGCATAGAGGTTGTTCCCCCGCGGGATATTTCGCCCGCGCGGAATTTGTAACAGAACTTGCAAGCTTAGCTCCAGTAAAGGTCTGTGCTCACAACTGCAGCGTGTCTCGAACCCGTGTCTGTCACTTGAGTCGGTTTGTCTGCGTCTGTCTCTCTCTCCCTCCTGTTCCCTCCGCCGGCCGGGGACCAGAAGCTGAGCGAGACGGCGCCGGACAAGTGGTGGCCCGTACGGGGAACCTCCTCTCTCGACACCTCTTCTGCAAGGAGAGCCGTACTGTCTCTTCTTGAACTGAGAAGGACGTGCATCCTGAGCTCGCAGCGGACTTCCCGCGCCTGATCACCGCGAGAAGGTGAGTGCTTCTTATTACGTGAGAGTTAAGGCCCGCGGGCTTTCAGGTAGCCCCGGGGACTCGGAAGAGCTCTCCGAGTGATTAAAGTACAGTGCCGACTGCAAGCATGGGGCAGTCAGGAAGTTCACCCTTGTTACCTCCCTTAAAGACCCTTTTGAAGCAGCGGGGTATCTCGGTTAAGGAGAGTTCCCTCCTGCGGTTCCTTGACGATATTGCTGCTTTTGCCCCCTGGTTCGTCCACTCCGGGAGCCTCAGTCTGCCCTCTTGGTTAAAACTTGGTAATGATATAGAACGGGCGCGCCGGACGGGCCTTTGTATGGATCCGATCCTGGTCCCTATCTGGGAGACCGTCCGTGCTTGTCTTGAGGCAGAGGCTGCTACGGGCCTCAGTCCGTCTCCTGCCCTGCTACAGGCGCGGCACGCGCTCCAAGAAACTCAGTCAGCTTCGTCCGCGGACGGCTCCTGTAGGGGCAAGCCGCTAGAGTCAAGCGCTAGTTCAGATAACTCTGATTCAGAGTCAGATGGTGATGAGACCGAGGGTGCAGACGCGCCCCCGCTGATCGATTGGGAGAGGCTCCCGGTCTCGCCCCCGCGGCCTTCCGCCCCGCCAGCGCCTACCGCTGCGCCCCCAGGGACGTGGCGCCTTCCGGTGGACGGTAAACAAGGGCTCCCCCTGGTGGCCATACCGAGTAGGTGCACTGATCCTTTGCTAGACCCGAAACCCCCAGCGGGCTGGTCAGGGGAGGGGCAGTTACGGCCGTGCCCCCCGCCCGAGTGGAGCAGGCGCTCAGCAGCGCTACTCTGAAAAGAATAAACCCCAGTGAGCCTTTTGAAGCCTGCGTGCTGCCGACAGAGTTACAGCCCACGGCAGTGCTATGGCAGCAAGAACCATTACTCTGGGTTCACCCTGGAGTTTCCCCAAAAAAGGTCCTAGAGCACTATCCTACAGCTGTTGCAGATCTGGCCTTAGAATCAATTAAAAGGGCCATACAACATTTCGGCCAGCAACCTGAAAACCTCAGAGTACCTTACTCTTCCCAGCAACTTGAGATACTCACTGGGTGCATAGATCAATGGGCCATCCTCCGGTGTACATTTCTAGGAAGCATTAACAATCAATTCCCAAAAGCCCCCCTTTTGCAGTTTGTTACTCGACACCCAGTAATTTTTCCTAAAGTAACTTCGCCTAAGCCACTAGTGAGCGCCCTCACCGTGTACACGGATGGCTCCAGCTCCGGTTCAGGAGCATATTATATGGAAGGGGATACTCCCAAAACAGTATTATTCCAATCGAAAAGACCTCAGTGGGTTGAATTGCAAGTCATTATTACAGTCCTGAAAGAGTTTCCTGGCCCCCTGAATATTATCTCTGATTCCATTTATGTCGTAAATTCTCTACAAATTTTAGAAACTGTGGGCATTATAAAATGTTCCTCCACAGTGAGCACATTTTTTCTCAAACTTCAAGAGACAATACTTGCTAGACAACACCCCTTTTACATAACTCATATTAGGGCCCATACAGGCCTGCCTGGCCCCATGACACAGGGAAATCACATAGTAGATGTAGCCTCTCGAGAGCCACACATCTTCCCTGTGCAGACGCCGTATCAGCAAGCCCAAAAGTTCCATGCCAAATTTCACATCAATGCAGGTACCCTAGCTAGACGGTTTAATATACCACGTGCGACAGCTAGAGATATAGTCCGAGCGTGCGGAAATTGTGTAGAACAAAGAGCAGTCCCTTCAGTTGGGGTTAACCCTAAAGGTCTCATCCCGGGAGACATTTGGCAAATGGATGTCACCCATCACTCAGAGTATGGTAAAGTTAAATACCTGCATGTGTCAGTGGATACTTGTTCTCAAGTTTTATTTGCCTCTGCCGAATCAGGAGAAAGAGTCCACCAAGTAATTGCACACTGCCTTGCCGCTTGGGCAGCGTGGGGTAAGCCAAAAATATTAAAGACAGATAATGGACCTGCTTACACCAGTAGAACCTTCCAAAAATTTTGTGAAAATATGGAAGTGCAATTAAAACATGGTATCCCCTACAACCCTCAAGGGCAAGGAATCATTGAAAGAGCACACAGGTCTCTTAAAGACTTGCTCAAAAAACAGAAAGGGGGAATAGGCCACGGCTTGTCCCCGAAGGCTCAACTGTCTGTAGCCTTATTTACATATAATTTTTTAAATGAAAATTCACTAGGAATGACACCTGCTCTTCAGCACACTACTCCGAGTCCTCCACATAGAGGTCTAGTCCGTTGGAAGGATGTCCTGTCGGGACAGTGGCAAGGCCCTGACCCAGTGCTCAGCTGGGCCAGAGGCTCTGTTTGTGTTTTTCCCCAGGAGCCAGGACGTCAACCAGTGTGGGTTCCGGAAAGACTGGTGAGAACCGTGACATCGCCCGAGGAGGCCACGGAGCTGTTGCCCAAAAAACCAACAAGCCTTCAACCTGAACCATCAGATCAGGCCTCCAACTCTGCTGATGACGGCGGCGACTGACGAGATGGCAACGAAAACGCCGGTCACCCTTCGATTGTTTAGAAGGGGGACCAGTTTTAATACCCCCCGCTCTCCCAACAGGTGGAATCAGACCTTAAAGTGCTTGGGAAGATCAAGTTAACCCCCGTTGCCTTCGACCTTTCCAAACTGGGCGAGACTGTACAAAGTCTGTGGAACCGAGTCACCTCTTGGTTCTCTTGGCCCAATTTGACTACTTGGATTCTCGTAGCGGTGGGACTATTAGTGGGATTAGTCACTGTTAAATGCTTGTTAGAACGCTTGTTCCAGACACAACAGCAATTGCGTGTTACTACCATGTTGGCTATGTCACTCGCCCCTGGTGCTCCTGACAACGACCGCCCTGCTGCCCAGTCCCCCATTTCACCGTATGACCCATCCCAGCCACTCAAGGTGGGACGCTCGAAGGCAAGGTCTGCCGCAAAGCCCATGGCCACGTCCCGGGTATAAAAGGCGGCGCCAGGAGTCATAATTTTAGTCTCAGGATAATCTCTACGGCGGAGTAACGGTCCTGGCCAGACTAGACTCCAGCCATTGCACAGAGATGCCTAGTGACACTTTCGACCCTGGTTGCCGCTCTCCTGCCCCCCTCCTAACCCAGTTGCGAGGCAAAGCACTGCAGGGAGAGTCACGTGGTTTCCAGCTCACGGGCTCTCCGGTCTCTATATGAGGTGGCATTCTGGTTGGTGCCTAGCAAGCCTAGTCCAGACTCCCCAAAGCACCAAAACATGTAGTGGGCCACTCAGGCCCACGGGAGCACACTCATCAATGGAGACACTGGGTCAAAATAAATAAAAAAAGGGGAGATGTGGAGAGCCGCCTCCCGGGTCTGGCCTAGTGGACACGCTGCGGCCTGCTCTAGAGTTCCCCCCGCCCATCGAGTGAGTCAAGATGGCGCCCGCATCCTGTTTCCGCGTATGATGTACGCGCCCACCAACCCTATCTTCCAATCACCTCTGTATACGTGGCACTAACCTATTGGGTTTGGGCACAGTATATAAGAGGTTACCCGGACAGGGTGGGTGGAGACGACCCATAGGGAGCCGTACCTGACGGCCGCATAGAGGTTGTTCCCCCGCGGGATATTTCGCCCGCGCGGAATTTGTAACAGAACTTGCAAGCTTAGCTCCAGTAAAGGTCTGTGCTCACAACTGCAGCGTGTCTCGAACCCGTGTCTGTCACTTGAGTCGGTTTGTCTGCGTCTGTCTCTCTCTCCCTCCTGTTCCCTCCGCCGGCCGGGGACCAGAAGCTGAGCGAGACGGCGCTGGACATCCACAGTCACTGATAATTAACTCCAAGAATGGGCCTTTTATCGGCTAAAATCAAACCTCCCCTCAACAGACTGCTAATTCCCAAGTTATGACATAGCACAAAAGACACCGTGATATAAGCAGAGTATTGGTATGGAGAGTCAAGAGACCCAAATTTTAATCCCAACTCTATCTTTTTAATTACACGTCTTTGGGCCTCAATTAGATGATGTTTAAACTTCTTTTCTACTCTCATTCTGTAATTTTATGAACCAAAATACATGTTTTAATAACTTAGATTCACGTAGGATTTTTTTTTTATCCACCCTCCCTTCATGTAGGATTTTAATGTATAGTAAGTATTGTCATATACAGGTTTTTTTAAAATCTAACAATCCAATGGAGTAAAAAGTTATACAATACTATCACCTGCTTACAAATAAAGCAGGCCAAGGTCAAAGTATATTGCTGATATCCAAATAAGCGCAGAAACTAACTGTTAAAACAAGTTCTGTCAATTCATAGCCCAGGAAGTCCCAAAGTCCCCATATATATATATATATACACACACACACACTATTCATTCAATTATTGCTACCAAATAACGAAAGGTTTTGTAAATAGGTCTAATAAACGAAAAATATTTTATAGCATAAAATCAAAATATTTTATATAATAGATGACGTAGGGTACAGAGGAGAGAAGGTTGCAAGACTAGGATACAAAGATTGTAAGATCAGGATACAAAAGTTCTAGCTTTAAGTTCCTATTCAGTCACTTACTATCACAACCTCTCAGAACCTTAGTTTTCCAACTACTTCATAGGGATTTTTAGGGAATTAAATATAATAATGATTGTAATTATGTTTTTTTAACTGAAAAGAGTTTATGTGTTATTATTAAGATAAAGCCACAACTTCCTCCAGTTCAACCAAAACAATCAATAGGAATAAGAAATATGAAATAGAGAGGTCAGAATATTTCTTTTTTTTTGCAGCGATCTTATCATATATATATATATATATATATATACACACATATTTGATATGGAGGTAACACATGACTGGACAATTACAGCCCTCTTCTCTGAGCAATTACTTATTAACACATAAAGCAATACATTTATATCCAAATGATAGTAATACTATTATGTCACCTGAGTGGCATATGATACCGTCGCAATGCCTTCATGTCTCAGTAAGGTATGACTGGCTTTAATCTGTTTCCTTAAGAACTTCTTCTCGGTTTTATTTAGCTTGTAATTACTTTGGTGACTGCTATCCATACCAACACTGCAAAAACAAAGAGTAAAATATACCAATGTCAAAAGTTCTGAAGAAACAATTATAATGATGCCATTGACACATTTTAGAGTTTATAAATATATCTATGTGACAATTCAAAAAATGCCTAGTTTTCCTTTTTCAACAGAAATGAGAACAAACAGATGCATCTAGCAGTATCTTGAAGGGTACTAAAAAACTTTCCAATACTTTAGTTCCATTATTAAGTGAGCTGTTTCACCCATAAAACTTGCATCTCTTTACTTATGAAATAGCAGGTAAAACATTCCACAGAGGATTTCACAAATATAATGTTATGCTAAATAAATAAATAAATAAAACAAAAAACAATTCACAGAATATACAGTATATTTCATCTACACAAAGTTCAACATTATCCAAAAGTAAGCCATATATTGTTATACATACATAAACAGTACAACTAAAAAGAAAAGCAAGGAAATTATAAACATAAAATTTCTGTGGAGAAGAAAAAGGAATATAATATGAAAGGGACACATAGAAACACCAAAGGTATTAAGCTAGATGGTAGGTATTGGAGTCTGTTTTATTACTTTTTCTATAATTTAGAAAATAGCAGAAATAAAAGCCCCATAGAATTATTTTCACTTAACTGGAATATTTAAATGAACAAGTAGTTACTGAGTGGTTTCCCAAGGACGTCGTCTTCTTAACCACCCCATTCAAACCAGCATCCTTACATCATTCTTTGTCACAATAGATTTTATTTTGTTCACTGAATTTAACACAATTTGTGATGATTCAATTACCAGGTTTATTCTCCCATCAAGATGCAAATTCCAAGAGAAGAGGAACACCAGCACACTGTAGGTGTTTAATCCAAATATATTTAAAAGGATAAATGAATGACAAACGAGTGAATACACACATGCCTATTATGGTTTCAAAATTCTGCAGATTACAACTATAAGACAAGTTTATGCTTTCAACAACTTTTTAACTTAGTTGAAGAAAACAAACATTAAACAAGGTATAAGAATATGACACAAGTTTATAAAATGAAATGTTAATGATAAAGTCTTTAGGTGTGAGGAATTAAAAACAAAAAATAAGATTATTATTAACTGGAAAAGTTTAGAAAGATTTCAAAACTTAAAGGGACTTGGGCTGAGTACTAAAAGATAAGAATATAGAGTCATATGAAAGGGAAGGTATCTAGTGAGGCAATAAAAAGCAGAAGCCCAAACCAGGATTGGATGTATGGCAAAGATTGTAAGGGGTAGGTATAATTTTTTAGAGCAGAGAATGTTTGCTGACCCAATCTCTATATACTTCAAAGTCTTTAGGGTTAACAAACAAAATAAATTTAGAGGGTTAAACAAAATCACAGTCTAAAACAGTTCACAGATAAAACTCTAATTACAAATCTTTACAGAAAAAAAATGCCAAGCCTATTGAAAGAACAGCCAGCTGCCTAGCTTAACTAACACACAGGGTGCAAGTGATAAGAAATAGAGCTGGTAAAGTAGGCTAGCTGAAAAGCATAGTAGGCAGACGAGAGGTAAGGGGAACTGCAATAATACGACTTGGCAAGCAAAAATGCAGGCCAGATCCAAGGGAGAAGCAGCAGGAAAAAAAGAAACCGTAGAGGGAGGGGAAGTGGTAAAGTAGAATAAATAGGCCTTGATGACTACTCAGAAGTGAGGAAGAGAGCAACCAAAGATGACTTTCTAGGTTGGAGCCTGAATGACAGAGATTAGTTGATGTCATTTTTAAACTGGAAAGACAGGAAGAGCTATTCTGAAAGGGAGGTTAGGTCAGATTTAAGATATAACATGTTGGAGATACTGACCAGGTATACAGTTGCAATATCTGGTTGGCAGTTGACAATATGAAGTGGCTCTCAGGAGGGGAATTGAAGTTAGAAAGGCTTTAAGAATGATTAGACAGGAAGAGGACAAACGAATGGATATTTCTAACAATGGACTAATTATAATAATTTGTTCTAATGTCTGTTCCTTTCCACCGGATCATGACCTCCTTGATGACAGGGATTAAATAACATTTTTCTTTGTTTCCCCAGAGCCTCATTCAGTACTATGAGATATTATAACAGTGTTTACGAGTTCAGACTCTAGGTTCAAATCTCAGATCCACCACTATTAGCTGTATATCCTGATGAGTTAGTTACTTAACATCTTAGTGCTTCAGTTTCTTCATATGTAAAACAGGGATAACAATAATAGTGCCTACCTCATAGCTTTATTAGGAATAAATACATCTATTAATATATTACTGTTAATTTCCAGAAGAGCCAGATCCAAATGGTTAAGGAAAAAAAAAGAAAAAACTGAGGGCCTTCAAAGGAGCTATTTTATAGTCATCCAATTCCAAGATCATCTTCTTTGGAAAGGCAATTTTGCAGTATATTTTGGAGAGCGAGAGATAAATACACTATGGAATTTTTTCTTAATATTTCACAAGAGCAGTAACTGCAAAGTGGAAATGAGAATGGAAAAATGATGAATACATCTTTTAAAAGCCCGCTGCCAAGAATCCAACTACCAGCAGATGGAGCTGCATGTGAAGAAAGACAAATCCAAATTTCACTTGGAGGCTCATTTCTTCCCCAATCAGTGACTTGGAAATGCACTGGCCTGGCAGGTCTGAGTCACCTCAACAAAGGAACAGGCTGACACCAGCTTGAGGTCTGGAGGATTTCCCTTTCTAAAAAGGTGGCGTCCCCGACCAGGGAGTTTCTACTGTTGCACAAATGATTAGATGTTATTTGTCATGTAATAGAGTGTTAGGGTATGTTATGGGAGTGAGATCACTATTTACTAAAATACTAGCCATGCTGAGTCCATAATAGCCATGTCCAGCCTAAGCATATTCTCTGTGACGTTATGAGAGTTTGGGGATCATGCATGCTTTGCTACTTGCTTGCTAAGTTTAATAAATTCTATGGAATATTTTGAATATTGCCCTGAAAGGCAACAGTAGTTTGCACATCCACATTCTCCACACCAACGGAAAGCCTACTATGAACCAAGTAGTATAGGCGAATAGGTGAAACAAATGTTCCTGTGTTTATATGTAAATTATATTTAATAGCAAAGATCAGAAAGAACCTAAATTCCTATCAAATGAGGCCTGATTATAAATAACAGCACATATTCATATAAAGCTATATAAAGGGAAACTAAGTCACGCAAGAAATTGGTAATATGGGCTGTCTCGAGGGAGACACAATAGGTGGATGGAGAACAGGAACGAAAGAATTTCCTCTTTTAACTTTTGAATTTAGTAGCTATTCAAAATGCATTACCTATTTAAAAAGAAAAATGTTTTAAATGATGAGAAAACATTCACCCCATCACTTGTCATGTCACCCTGTTTTTAAACTCTCTAAAGAACTCTCTAAAGAATGCTATGTATTTTCTTACGCCCTCATTATTTGTTTATTCTCTACCTTCCCCCTCTAACCAGACAATAAGCTCCACGAGGGGATTTTGTCTGTATTGTTCATTTTGTAGCCCCAGCACCCACACAGGTTCTTGGACCTCGTAGTCACTCAACAACTTTTATTGAATATGCCAAATTTGAACTCACCATCTTACCTCCTAAGCCCTTCCTCCTCCAAAATTATTTTGGCAACACTCCTCAATGGTTTCATTAATTAAGGGATGTGTATCTCTAACTCTATAGTACTCACACTGTATTATAATTACCTGCTTGTGTGTTGGTCTCCCCCAGAAGGCTGTCATCTACTTGAAAGCAAAGACCTGAGAGAAAATACAACCTCTAACCCCTAACAGAGTACCTGGTGAACAGCAAGCACTCAATACATGTTCGTCAAATGAAATCAATTAGTAGCAGAGGTTGACACACTAGGGGCCCAATGGTTGAAGGAATTACTCAAGTAAGAGCACTGGAAGACTCAGCTGTGGGCGATCTGGCCAACAGTGATGCCCTTGCTTCACTGGATTGACACCGGTCAGATGAGCCCCATAAGCGACCGACTAACACGCCCCAGGATGCAACAGTCCGTTCCCAACCTCAAAGAAAAAGATTCACAGTGAGCAGCCGCACAGTACCCAACCATGTGTATCTCAAACAGTTATAGGACCACCCAGTGCTGGCAAACTACCTTCCACGGACCGCAAGAGAGAGAGTCCCGGGGGCCATTCCTTCCCTCATTATATTCTCATCCTCAAGCCGGCAAAGCACAACAGTCCGGAAGACGCTGACAGAGGAAGCGGTGACTTACGGCTCCATCGCGCCAGCCATGAAAAAGTACCACAAATCTCCGTATTCACCATGCCGGGTTCTCACCCGCGGATACTCTCGCAGTCGCCAGCATCTTTATGTTAGTGGTAGAAAGACGCGGGGAATTCTCACACTCCGCCTCACCTGGGCGCAGCCATGTTGGAGAAAAACTGCACTACATTTCCCAGGAATCAGCAGGGTGAGGAAGCGTGCTCCCACAATCCCATTCGCCACCCACAGAACTCTTTTGAACCTTTCGTGACCAAGAGCCCTTGCCCGGTGTCATGTTCTCATTTACAGCCGTTTTATTGGAAAAAAAATAGTAATGCTTGGGAATTCATTATATTTTTATCGGTAGCTTACAAAATGAACAGGGTCAAACAGGTTTGTTTTTCCCATCAACCTTGATCCCTCAATAATTGTCTTCCGTTGTGCTCTTTGTACATCTTAGAGATGGGGAGAGAGACCCCTGGGGTCTGAGAGATGGCATCTCTGGGGAAGGAGGGAGATGAGTTGTGACCTGACCCGGGAAATGGAATTTCTGGAGGAAGGTGGAAGGAAAAGCTAGAAGTAAGAAGACTATTTAGCAGGTTATTGCGATGGTAAAGTGAAAAGTAACGAAATGTTAACTAGGGCACGCCATTGGCGGATTAAAAGGAAAAAGATTTGACGACAGATTGGAAATAAAAATGCACGAGAGGGTGATGATAGTGATTGTTCCTACCCTAAGATTATTCGTGTGATATAAATGCATTGTCATTCCACTAGCATTAGATTTTGAGCTTTGTGAGTTCAAAGGAAGGGAAATTGGAAAGGGAGGGGGGAGTTCTCCCAGCAGGGAGTTCTCCCTGCTGCTACAGTGATCACACACACGCACGCCCGAGCGCGCTCCCACTGAGACAAATAATAAAGGTTAAGGCTGGTTGGTACTGGCTAGAAAGTTAAAAGGAGGACTGATTTGTGGGGAGAATAGATTAGAAAGGCCAGAAGTTTGGAGGCCTATTAGGCAGCCATAGCAGTAGTCCACGAAAGAGAGGATGGAGACAAAACTGAATAGCAAAAGTGAAGAGGATAGAGCAAATTGGAGAGGTGGACTCAACCAGACATGGGAACCTACTGAACAGGGATGAGGGGAAAACTGTTGCAGTCTTTCAATGCTACTGGATACTTTCAAACACAGCACATTTCAGTAAGAATTTTCTCCGGTGTTTTATACTCCAAGCTGTCCAATATGATAACAATAGCCAATAGCTATTGAGAACTTGAAATATGGCTGGTGAAACTGAGAAAACCGAATCTGAATTTTTAAAATTTTATTTAGTATTAATTCATGTAAGTTTAAATAGTCACACGTGGCTAGTGGCTACTGAATTGGATAACATTGTAAAATACCATCAGTTATCTCTGGTTGCCAAATTCTGTTACTTTAGGTATCCATCCTACTTGAAGATGCTGAAGCTTTTTAAACTTTCAATCTACTTCTTTTTGAAACTTTTGAGTTTGTTAGTCTTCGTAAAAACACTCTCTCCTACTTCTGACTACTTGTTTTCAGTCTTTTTTACTATCTTCCCTCCTTATGGCTATAGATAAACACAGACAATACCTCATGTTTTCTGTTTGACTCCTTTTTCAGTCTACAGTCTTTCCAACTGCCTCCCAGGATTTTAAAGAGGTTTGTGAATCAATCCCTAATCTTTCTATATGTTTAGTCCTGACTACCCTTTAGGTGGCAGTTTGGTTTAGTGGAAAGAACTTGGGCATTGGAGTGTGACCTGAAATAGAAAATACAAAACAGCATTTACCTTTTGGAATTGCTGTGATAATTAAATAAAATACTATACATAAAGTAGCTATTAAATGGTTATTTATTCCTTCTCTCCTCTTCTGCTCCTAAGGTACAGGCCCACATTACCAAACACCTG
Organism: Tamandua tetradactyla; assembly: GCF_023851605.1. NCBI lineage: Eukaryota > Metazoa > Chordata > Mammalia > Pilosa > Myrmecophagidae > Tamandua > Tamandua tetradactyla. The sequence continues at coordinate 34,349,452 of NC_135334.1, read as the reverse complement.
CTGCCCATCTCCTCCTCCATATCCTTAGAAAAAGGTGGATACATTAAAACTTTTGCATATAATCCTTTTTATACAGATCCTTGTCTTTTGCTTGGAGTTTTGCACGGGCTAGTGCTCCCAGCAAAGATGACTCCCTGGAGGAATTTTCAGCTATGTTAAGATCCTGTCTTATTCACTTTGTAACCCTTGTCTTCCGTAGGCTTGTAATAATAGGAATTCAATACATATTGAACTGGAAAGAAATTTAATTTGAAGATAGAATTCATCTTCACATGTGAAAAATTTTGCACAGGGTCCTGTAATAATTTTTCAATGGTATTAACTGTGAACCTAGTGTGTCTTGTCTTTGTAAAACCCATGATACCTGAGCCCTTGGTTAACTAGTGCAAGAGTCAGCATTGCCATATTTGATGGTTAGGTTCTGCTGTCAAATTGGCCAAGTAATTTTGCCCACATGCCTGGTCAGGCAAGCATTGGCCTGACCATTGCTGCAAGGATATTCCATGGCTGGTTGATTGCAGTCAGTTGATTGCAGCTGTGGCTAATTACATTTACGATCAACTAAGGCGTATCTCCCACAATGATATAGTGTAATCAGTTGAAGGCTTTTAAGGAAGAAGAGAGACTCTTTCACTGCTTCTTCAGCCAGCAAGCCTCTCCTGTGGAATTTGTCCAGATCCTTCATTGGAACCACCAGCTTCACAGCCTGCCATAAGGATTTTGGACTCTTCCATTGCCATGTTTGCATGAGACACCTTTACAGATCTCATATTTACAGATCTCTCCTGTTGGTTCTGTTTCTCTAGAGAACCCTAATACACCATATGTGGTCTCTGTCACACATTCTTCTTTGGGTTTTTTGTTGTTGTCCATGTCTTCTGTGTTTGCTTGTTTTTACAACCCTTTAAAAATGTAAAAAAATATTCTTGGTTGTAAGAGTTTATGCTTCCAGGATTTGGCCCATGGGCTAGTTTGCCAACCCCTGGACCCTCTTCTTTCTGGTGTCAGGGAAACACAATTAAAAATAAAATCTCCTGCCAACCTTCGTCTACCTCTCTAAAAGGTAAAAGAGAAAGAACAGTTGTATTATTGAATAAGCATTAAACCAAAATGTGATGCACATCATGGGCAATGCACTAAAAAGACTGTAAAGACAGAAATAAATCTTACTGTAACCAAGAAATTGGCATTCAAGGGATAATTTTATTAATGAATTATTGTATAGATATTCCTTTTTGCTTTCTGGTGTATTAGAGTAGACAGAAGGAATTACCTGAATTTTTTGCATTGTAATCTAGCTACCTTCATCTTTTATAATGATTGTATAGCCTTCATCTTGTGCCCTGTAATTGTAAAACCCTTGTGGCTAAAATTCATTTGTATCCATTTATGTAATCTTTGGACTTTAGAGCCTTCTGACAACTAAAAACAGCCCCTAATACTGATTAATGAAGGGTCCTAGGTCAGTCCAGAATTAATCCGCCCCAAGTTCAAAGTTATCTTGATAACTGAGTCTGGATCTAACCAAAATGGGCCCACCTGACATGTGCTGTAGCTTAGACTTTAACCTGTAAGTCACCTGTAATACTCATTGTAATACTAAGAATCACACCCATCATTATAATAAGGCCACCATTTTCTTCCATATGTTCTATGACTAAGCATGCCATCAATCTGCACATGCTCAATAATTAAGTCACCTCAAATTACATCATCTGGGGCCATTGTGCTTATTATCCTAAAGCCTACCTATCTTTTAATGCTATAAAACTATAAGAATTACAGTTTGGGGAGACAGCTCTTGGGCTGACAGGCATCTGATCTCCTGCTAAGTGCCCAGTAATAAACTTTTTCTCTCCTTGAAACCCCAGTGTCTCAGGAATAGGTCATTTGGGCACATAGAGCAAAAGAATCCACCACTTTGGTAACAATTTGGTGACCCTCAAAAGGGACAATACCTGAGGCTCTGGAGCCTCCCAGACCACAGTAACGAAGTCTTTTGCAGCTGCTGGACTGTATTTAGTCTACAGGCTGGGCAACCAGGGTTTCTCTGTTCTGCTGGCACTCCAGAGACTTTTAGCAACTTAAAAAGCTTCAAGGGGAGAAATAATTTTTAGTTCCATATCCTGACATCTGACTAGGGGAGTAGGTCATCAGGGTAAAAGTGGATGGTGGAGTAAATATGACAGTTCGAGCCACTTTGGATCTGGTTTTAAGGCCGAGTCCTGCTTCCAGAACAATCCCCTATGTTCTGGCCGCTATACCTGTTTTAGTTCGTTAAATGCTGCCAGAATGCAATATACCAGAAATGGAATGGCTTTTAAAAAGGGAATATATTAAGTTACAAGTTTACAGTTCTAATGCCATAAAAATGTCCAAACTAAGGCATCCAGAGAAAGATACCTTGACTCAAGAAAGGCTGATGTCTGTCACATGGGAATGCATGTGGCTGGTGTCTGGTGGTCTTTATTCCTGGTTCCATTGCTTCCAGGTTCAGATTCCAATGGCCTCCTATCTAAGCATCTGTGACCCTTCACTTAGCCCCTCCAGACACACAGCTCTGGGTTCTGACTTGCTTAGCATCTCATGTGAAGGCACATGGTGATGTTTGCTGGTCTCTTCATCTCCAAATAAATTTCTGTTTGTATTTCAAGCATCTTCAGATGTCTGCGTCTCTGTTGTCTCTGAAGCAACGTTTCCAGGCATCTCTTTCAGCTCTGAAGCATTTGTAAAATGTTTCCCCTTTTAAAGGACTCCAGTAAACTAACCAAGACCCACCTTGAAAGGGTGGAGCAACATCTCCATCTAATCAAAAGGCCACACACACAATTGGGTGTGCCAATCTCCATGGAAGTAATCTAATCAAAAGATCACACCACAATTGGGTGGGTCAATTTCCACGAAAACAATCTCATCAAAGGTTCCACCCTAAACAATAGTTCTGGCCCACAAGATTGGATCAAGATTAGAACGTGGCTTTTCTGGGTTACATAATAGTTTCAATACTTTTCTGTTTTCTGGGTGCCATGCTGTATGGGGTTTGAAACCCTGACCTAAATTTGTCTGTTGAGACAAAATGACTAATCCAACAATTAATTGGTGTATTGGTTTGTTTGGCTACCAGAAAGCAATATACCAGAAACGGAATGGCTTTTAAAAAGGGAATTTAATAAAAGTTTACAGTTCTAAGGCCATAACTATGTCCTAAGTAAGGCATCTAGAGGAAGATACTTGGCTCAAGGAGAGCTGATATGGTAAGGCACATGGCTGGTGTCCACTGGACCTTGTTCCAAGTTCTGTTCCTTGTGCTTCTGGTGCTAGTAGTTTCCTCTCTAAGCATCTTTGGGCCTTCACTTAGCTGCTCCAGGGCAAAACTCTGGGTTTCATCTCTTAGCTTAGCATCTGCCAGGACTGAGGATTTCTTCTTTTCAGTTTCTGGCTATTTCTGTGAATCCTTGCTTAGCACCTGGTCTCTTTCTGTCTCGATCTCCATACCTCTGATTGACTCTGAGTTTTCTCCAAAATGTTTCCTCTTTTAAAGGACTCCAGTAAACTAACCAAGACCCACCTTGAAACGGTGGAGTAACATCTCCATCTAATCAAAAGTGTTCCCACCCTCCAACATTGAATCAGGTTAATTCAATGTTGAATTAGTTGGCTTTTTTCGGGTACACAACACTCTAAAACTGACACAATTGGTATTAATGAAATTAAATAAGCCTGTTTAAGTGATAGCTGGTGTGTTACCTAGGTATAGTTAAGAGTTTAATGCTTGTTTAATTGTTAATCAGTGTGTTAAGTGTATAATACCTGTTTAATTGTTAGTTGGTGTGTTCGGTCTAGTCATTAATTGGTGTGATATTTAAACATAATGTGTTAAATGTCTGTTTAAATTTGTTAGTTGTGGCTTATTGCATTTGTAATGGCCAAGTGTTCCTAATTGCTTACTGATTATAGGAATTCTTTAAAAAGGGAACCTTTAAGCTGTGTTGAAAATTGAAAAGATTTTAGTTATGAGCCTATAAAACTGGGTTTATTTCTGTAAAATAATCTGGCCTCAATATGAAAAATGGCCTGAGAATGGCTCTATACAAAGATACTGCCATTATAGTTAAAGTTAGAGATATTAAAGTTAAAGTCTTTCCATAAAAAAGACAAAAATAGGATAAGATAATATTTTCAACCTTTTATTTGTTACTCTCAGAAGTATTTCTGTGTTTCTGTATAGAAGTAACTTTCTACCTATATCTGTCTTCCTGATCAATGTATATTCTCATACCTCTAGATGGTAATAGGAAATTAACAGAGAAGTCTTAAAAAGCTCTATTTAAAACGCTTAGAAATAAATAGATGTCTTTATATAAATATATAAATTGAGACTTCTGAAGTAAAAAGAGAAACTCTCTGAGCAACAAGATTCAAAACCCTTTGTTTTGTAATAACTGTAAACAAACCAGGACATTAGAAAGAATTTCCTTAAAGCCACAAAAGTCTGCAGGAGAGCTGCTTCTGGGAAAGGCAAAGATCTTTTCCAATTGTCCCTTTCACAGCTTTTGGTGAGATAGATCTAATAATTGGAAGTAATTAAAAGAAGGGTGTAGGAATTCTGAAATTCAACCATCTAAAACTTTCAACAAGTCAGACTTCATTCTTTCTGTCCTACCTATCCCTGCCCCAGGGCCTAAGCACCAAATGCATCCATGAAAAAAGGTGGGGGAGGTATGGTTTAGAATTTTTTTTATTGAGCCTGGAGATAAGAAATGGTAAGCACAGAAAATGTTATAGAATAAGCCATGTTTATTAATATTATTTTTTCCAATATTACCTTTACAATTGTAACCATGCTGATTAGATCATTAAAATTTGGATAGCCTCAGGATAAGAGTGGCTGAATTACAGAATTTAAGTAAGCAAAATGAAAAGTCTTTGAAAGATTCAGAAAAGTTTTCCTGGATTTAGGCTTGTGACAAATTTTAAAATTGCAGTATATTTTCCAGAAATTGATAGTCAATGTACTTTTTTTTTGTATGCTGTATGACAGGGGTCACATTTCATTCTTTTTTCATGTGTGTACCCCGTTATTGCAGCACCATTTGTTGAATTTTTTTTGTTTGGTTGGTATTTTGTTTGTTTTGCTCATTTGTTTGTTTGTTTTTTAGGATGTGCATGGGCCAGGAATTGAACCCGGGTCTTCCATATGGCAGGCAAGAATTCTACCATTGAACTATCCTTGCACCCCATCAATGTACTTTTAAAATTAGTTGTAATTTTAAGATATTATGAAAACAAAGAGATTTTTTTAAACCTCCAATAAAAGAAATTTTGTAATACTTTTTTAATTGAACAAATGCTGTTTCATCAGCTTGGGTATACTCTCCCTAAATTTCTACAAGCTTACTGATAAAATAAGCTAGTATTATAAATACTTGCTCAAATTCCTTTTAAAAATAGCCTAACCTAGACAATTTAGGTTATATGAACTGAGCAATGTACCTGGTAATAATGACATTTATAAAATATAATAAAATAAGAATATGCTGATTCTCTTCTGCCATGCTGGAGTTCTGGGTTCAATTCCCAGTGCCTGCCCATGCAAAAAAAAAAAGAAAGAAAGAATATGCTGATGCTTCAAATATATCCTATTTAAGAAACCAGTTAAGTTTAGTAAGAAATATAAATAGATTTTTTTATAACCTTGATGTGATGGTCAGGTTCTTGTGTCAACTTGGCCAGATGGTGGTACCCAGTTGTCTGATTGGACAAGTGCTGGCCTATCTGTTGCTGTGAGGACATTCCAAAGACTTAAATCATGACTTTCTGCAATGAGTGATGCTTAATCTAATCACCAGAAGGCTTTTAAGGAGGATTCCAAAAGGACAATCATTCTTCCTGTTTCAGTCAGCCAGCCTCTCCCAAGAGTTTGTTGAGGACCTTCACTGGAGCTGCCAACTTAAGGCCTGTCCTACAGATCTTGAAGTCTTACATCCCCACTGTTGCATGAGACACTGTTATAAATTTTATATTTGCAGATATCTCCTGCTGATTCTGTTTCTCTAGAGAACCCTAGCTATTACACTTGATTACCTGGATTTTGAAAAAAAACTTGATTTTAGTTATCTTGCCATTTGTTACTTCAGTATGTGAAAGAATTTGAATTTGTAGTGACTTTATGTCAATAAGTATTTTTTGTTAGTAAATGCTGTCATGAATAAGGAAAACCTAATTCTTAACTTCAAAGAGTTTATATTTTACTTAGAATATACTTGTACCAGGACATAATATAATACAGTACTAATACAAAATAAAAGTGTTGGAAAATTTTAAATGCAGATAAATAAAAAATGACCCAAGAAGACCTCATAGAAGAGAGGGCATTTGTTAAGACCTTTAAATAAGATGGTAACTCTGAACTAGTTTTTAGAAAGTCATAACTTAATTTTGTAAGCTAACATATTCCTTGTGTTATTTAGCACTTGGGAATAATGTTGAGAAAATTTGAGTTTTTTTCCGGACATAAATCCTTTAAATATTAACAAGCTGATTGTATTTCAAACTTGTAGCTTCTCTGACCTTTGATGATAGTGCAGGTTGAGTGATTTTAAGCATATTGTAAAGTATTCAGTTGTATGTTATGAGCATAAAATACATAAGTGCCTGGCTATGTTCAAAACCCAAGTGTACATTTCTTCCTTCTTCCATTATTTTGCAGTATCTCTTTCTTTTCTCCTCTTCATGAATACTGTTATTAGAAGGAATTATGTATGTTCAAAAGCTTTGTGAATTTGTTATCAAATTTATTTCTGATTATGTGCAGTCTCGATAAATAAAAACTATAGGTGGGATAAATAGTATCTTTATTATTTCCCATACTAAGATGATCACATTCTCTGACTAAAACTGAATCTTGTTTGTATGTTGACTACAAGCCCTGAATGAATATAGGAAGATATAGGTTTATGAGAGTGAATTCTGTCATAGTCAATGGTCACCAAAAATTTAATGTCTGTTTATCATACATTAAAAACAAGAGCTTTTGTGTCAAGCCAGGTATTCATACAAAACTAAAAGTTTAGTTTTTTTCCCTGTTAAAGTAACATGAATTGTTAGTCTGCTCTTAATGTAAAGGTTTTTTTTTTTAAGTTTCTCTCTTAATCATCTAAGTACTGTGTCTAGAAAACAAAAATTTTACCTCAGACTACTATCCCTGTTAATGTTTATGTTGGCCTTATCATCTTTTATTTCAGAAGACAAATCTCACTGTTAAGGGAAAAAGTGTTACAAAGAATTTGTTCTTTCATCTTGTAAAAGTAATGTGCTAAAATAGCTTAACATATTGCATGGGAGGTATTTAGGTAGTGTTACAGTAGTTAAAAGGATTTTCTATCCTGTTAGCTCAATTTGTATGAGTAAAATGTTTTTCAAATATTTAGAAATTGTATAAAAATTCATAGAGGCTTAATAATGTTCTCACTGTCCATGTTATATCCTGATACTAATCTGCATGATGATAAACTGGTATAGTATTGTTGGTCAGGATTTTAGTTATTCTTAGAAAAAAACCTACAGATCATAGAAGTAGCCTAATTCACTTGTCAGTTGCACTGCTCTGCTCTAATGCATCTCTAAAAGTATGTGTGGTCAGCTATAGGTCAGAGCTTCATCTGCAACAAGGAGCGAATTTAAGAGAGTCAGGACAAATGTATAAATTATATTTTATCTGTTAATTAACATAACTCTAGTAAATGTGTAAAGGTAAAACAGAACAAAACCTCTGCTATGGTTTGTTAATATAAAACAACTGTCTAAGATTTTTATTTCTGAAAGTAGCACCATTTAAAAGTGGTGCTTATAAAAATTAGAGCTTATAAGAATCTTCAAAGGTTCCATGCACTAGTGTAACATTCCAGAAATCTACAACCTCCAGATGGGTCCCTGGGCAGATAAGTCCGGAAATGCAGAGGGGCCAGCCTCTAGAACATCAATCAGTTCCATCCCCCTGATCATATTATTGATAGCCCCTTCCAACATGAAAAAGTTAGAGTGGGCATAGCCCAAATACCCGTAGAGAGTGGGATGAAAAGATCAAAGGTGATCGTGGAGTTATACAGAGAAAGTAGGGTTTAACAAACGACTATGATTGCTGAATCATTATATTGATATTTCTTTTAGTCTCCAGTTTCTTAGAGCAACTAGAAATAAAAACTTAAAATTGTGGAATTGTAACCCATGCCAAACTCTGAAATCTGTTCTACAGCTAATTGTATGATGTGCTTTGAAATTTTTTGCTTTTTTGTACGCATGTTATTTTTCACACAGAAAAAGTTGATTGTGATGATAAAAAAAATATTTATTCCTTTTAGCCTACAATGTTCTGGAGCAGTTAGAAAGAAAAATCTGAGATGACAACATGGTAGCCTATGACAAACTTTGGGAACTGTCCTGTAACAACTTGTTGAAGGTGCTTTGAAAACACACTTCAGGTTGAAGGACTCCTTTTAGCATTTTCTGGAGGCAGGTTTACTAGCAGCAAACTCTCAAATTTTGTTTATCTGCAAATATGTTAAAAATTCTCCTTTGTTTTTTAATGATAGTCTCTTCGGATATAGTACTCTTGGTTGAGAGTTGTTTTCTTCCAAAATTTTGAGTATGCCACTCTATGACCTTCTGGCCACTATAGTTTTGAATGAGAAATCAGCTGTTAATCGTATTGAGGCTCCTTCAAGGTGCCACAGCAGAGGTCAAAAGCACCAACCACAATTCCTTGAGAAAAAGTCTGCTCTGCTCCTTCTGGCACCAGGAATCCACCTTGGAATGTGGCTGTTGTCTTCAAGATTGCTACCAAATTCTCAGATGCCTACAAGCTTGAGCATAGAAGCCCCCAGCCCATTGCCAGGTTGTGATTCTGCATCAGGTGTGGACCAGACACCCAGACCTTCATTGTGGCTCTGTAGAGGCAACACCTTGCTTCCCTGAAAGTGGCTTCCCAGGTCCTGGGGACCCTGCAACCAGCTTCGAGCAGGCCCATCAGCAAGACTAGCCCCAAACAGGTATGTGCACAAAGGAAAGGAGTGGCAACCTGAAGGTCAAGATTCTTTAATCAAAGCTTTAAAAAGGCCCTAATAATCTGGAAATCATTATATTTTTAATTATAGTGTCAAACTGTGTAACAGTTTCATTGAAGTTTCAAATTCAGTGCCTATCTTTATGAGGTTCCTGGTCCCAGTCCCACCTCCACAGACCGTGTTTTTAGCTACCTTTTGTTTTTTTCTTCCATTTGTCCCCAGTGGCAAGTGAACTAGTTTCACATTTTTCCCACTTTATGGTAAAAACTTCCCTTTCTCAGTCTTTCCTCTCCATTTCTTCTTCTGCTATTTATTTGATCCCTTCTGGGTAAATGATAAATTTGTGTCAAGTTTACTTTCCAAACTTTTGTCTTTTCTGCTGCTTCCCTGGATTGTTCATTACTTGAAACTTCAACAAATATATATTATGCAAAACCATTTGATGTTCACTGTGACATTTCAGGACTGAATGCATTATTCATGCTATGGCCATAAGAATTCAATGAAAAGTTGGCAGCTTTATGTCATATGATAAGTTTTCCCCAGGCAGTAATTAGAGGCAAGAAGCAATCAAAACAAACAAAAGAGAACACTGGGGGCTAGCCTATAACTTGCAACTCGAACATAAAACTCTGCTTGAAGGATTGTGATTTGATCATTTGCAATACATAATAAGCATTAATTCCACCCAAATGGTTTGTTTATTCTTGGGCTGAAGATCTGTTTACTTCACAGAATTTTTTTCTGTAACATATTTTTTAAGTAGAAGAGAATAACAAGATAAACAACTTAAGGTGCAGGAAAAACTTTGGAGTGACTATGAAAGAAGGATTCATGAGTTTTTAAAGATTATTATAAAAGAAACATTTTTAAATGTTTCCTTTAATCCTAAAAGAAAAAAAAAGTTGTCTTAACTTAAGAACACTTTAGAATTTTTACTACTTTGATGTCTTCATATAATCATTAATCTCTCAAAGTCCCAAAGATACTTGCCCAAAGAGGGCAAACCTGGATGTAAATCCATTTTTCAAATAGGCTTCTTGATCACTTCTAATTTGGGGAGTAGACTTCTTAGAAGATCTGAGTAGACAGTCTTTGCTTTAACTTCACGTTGTGGCTAAGACAGACCACATACTAGAACCACCGATTTTTCATTTTCTGTTGGTTATTTGTGCTTGAATTCTCTTTATGATAAGGAATTAAGGGGGAAGAGAGAAATGAAATAAAATAAAGTATCAGTGGCTGAAAGATTTCAAACAGAGTCGAGACGTTATCCTGGTGGTTATTCTTATGCATTATATAGATATCACCTTTTTAGTTTATGGTGTATTAGAGTGGCTAGAGGGAAGTGCCTGAAATTATCGAGCTGTGTTCCAGTAGCCATGTTTCTTGAAGATAAGTGTTTAATGTATAGCTTTTGCAATGTGGCTGTATATTTGTGAAAGCCTTGTGTCCGATGCTCCTTTTAGCTACAGTATAGACAGATGAGTAAAAAATATGGATAAGAAGTAAGCAGATAATAGGGGGAACAAAAGTTAAAATAAATTGAGTAGATTGAAATACTACTGGTCAATGAAAAGAAGCGGTAAGGGGTATGGCATTTACGAGTTTTCTTTTTTCTTTCTTTTACTAGAGAGATGCAAATGTTCAAAAAAATGATCATGGTGATGAATACACAACTATGTGATGATATTGTGAGCCATTGATTGTAACCATATCAAGAATGTTTGTATGTCAAGAATGTTTGCATGTTGTTTATAATAAAAATATTTTTAAAATTTTAAGTACTTGTCCATTTTTGAGAAATAGTTTTTACATTATATAATCCCAAAATACATATAACAGGCACAAAAAGCATGTCTTTAGGGCAAAGGGGTGTGTGTGTGTGCAATAGTCAGCTCTCCTGTCTGCATACTGCTACTCTTCTAGAAACCTCCCATAGGTCTGTGACATGTGGCATCTGACATGCAAACTTAATGAAGTCACCAGTATATTAAATGTGAGTGAAAATTAACTTCTTTTAGAACAAAATAGAATTTTCAGTATATTAGTCTAAAACCCCAAGATTGTACATATACTTCACACTAGGTGCCACTGCACTAAGTAGTGTTTCTCGAGGTTATCTGCATCATAATCACCAAAATACTATAAAAATGAGGTCCCATATCTCACTAGCCATAAAAAGTCAAATAAAGGCAAATATAAATTGTAAGACTTTCTCTTTGAACTCTAGTGGATTATAGTGCACATTCCAAAATCCTCTGGGGACAGAGCTGGTAATCTGCATTTTTAACAACTGTTACCAGACTAAGGCAGTGGATTATTTTGCCCAATGTGCTCAAATGACAAATTCCTGAGACACTGGGGTTTCAAAGTGTGAAAGAGGTTATTGCTATGTGCAAAGCAGGAGAACAGATGGCCTATTGCCCAAAAACCTGTCCCCCAACTGCAGTAATTCTGATAGTTTTATAGTATCAGAAGATGGGCAGGGTTTAGGATAATGACCACAATGGCCCCAGATGATATTAGAGGTGATTTAATTATTGAGCATGTACAGCTTGATTACATGCTTAGTCACAGAACATACATAAGAAAATGGAAGCCTAATAAGAGGATGGGCATGATTTTTAGTATTATAATGAAGTATAGATGACTTATAGGTTAAAGTCTTAGCCACTATGCCTGTCAGGCCGGCCCATTCTGGTTAGATCCAGCCTCAGTTATCAAGATAACTTTGGAATTAGGGTAGGTTAGTTCTGGGCTGATCTAAGCCCCTTCATTAGTAAACATTAGATGCTGTCTTGATGATCACAAGACTCCAAACAGATAAAATGAGTACAAGTGGGGGTCAGTCACAAGGTTTTTACAATCCCAATGGCACAAAATAAAGACTATACAATCATTACCAGAGATCAAGAGGGTTGGATTACAGTCTAAAGGTTTCAGGTGTTTCCCTATGTCTATTCCAATATACCAGAAAGCAAAAAGGAATATATATGTAATAATTCAGCAATCATAATCATTCCTTAAAACCTAATTTCTCAGTTACACAAGCACCCCTGTTGCTTTTGCAAATGTTAAATATTAATTAAATTTTTAAAATTAAAGAAAAACAACGTATATTATTGATCAACATAGAACTTTTTTTTAAAAAAATCTGTCTCAGAGTTCCAAGGCACAAGATTTCTAGTATATTTGGGTTTTTTGTTTTAGATGAAAAGTTAATTACATAATGTCCAAGGAACAAAGAAGCCAGATGATCCAGATCTCGGAATATCAAACCTAGTAAAGATCCTATAAAATTTTGTCCCCAAAACAAATTATATGTATTTTGCTTTTGGTATCTCCATATCCCATTTTAAAGATTTGGCAACTGAGACTTACAGTATATATGCTGCTTAGGTAGCAAGTTTTTAAAAAAAACTAATTGACATTCATGCCTGTTCTCACTTGAATAAAAGGATTCAATTTTGTAAATTAAAGCATATACCTCTTTATCTACAACCACCTTTCGTTATTTCATGCTCAAAAAACTCTAGGATTAAGTTTTATTCTTCAATTTTATAGATGAAAGATCTGCAGCTCTGAAAGGTTAAATAACTTTATAAAGATTACATATTTTATGATTGAGTCAAGAGTTCAATGCAAAGTCCCTCCTTTTTTGCAACTGCATGCATTGTTGCTAAAGCATACCACTATAGGGAAGATAATTTCTTTTTTCAGGGTTTATCCAAGTATAAGACGACAAAGGTAGACATGACAAACTCAAAAATTGCTTTTTGTTTTAGTGGGTGCATCTTTTCAGCAAAATACCAGCAAGAATAATTTATACAGTATAACCTTTAAACTTGCATTAAAGACAATGTGTGCAGAATCTTAACCAAATGTTAAAATGTTATATTATTAATTTAAAAAGACAAACAGCATTACTTGTCTTATTTTCATCTGTTGTCCCAACATCCAAAATAAAGAATAAGTTTGGATTTCATTTCTCACATATTTGAAATTGAGACCATGTAGATCAATAAAATGTTAACTGGAACTTAGTTTCTACTTTTCAACATCTCTTGGAAGCCTGTTGCCATTCTTAGGATCAAGCATTAATAGTTAATTAGCATTCATTATGGCATTCTTCTTCTTGAAATTTAACACACCAAATTGAAAATAAATAGCTTCAAAAAATCATTTGAAACAAGAAACTAGTGAAGGTGAATTATTAACATGGTGTCATAGGTAGAGCACGAGCTCATGTTACATATTTTCATGGCTTCTCATTATTTGGGGCTTAGGAGTGTGACATATTTCTTTTGTCATCTTCTTTATGAATATAAATGTTATGTGACAGAAGCTTCAAATTAATTGAGTGTAATCTAACTCAAGGCAATGGTGAGGGGGTGGGGGGTAACAGTTAGACAAGCCTTGCCACTTTAGAGTTTAGGAGACAAGAGGAGTCAGGGACAGATCATTAAAGGAATGGGATTCTAGGACCTAGAGAAATACAGTGAGCGCATAGCCATATTTCCTTCAATGTAGTCAACAACTATAGCCAGTAGATGGCAGAAACAGAAGCAGGAATTTCTAGAAAAAAATAGAATCCTGAAAATAGTTGGAAACCAGGATCCTGTCTCAAGCATTCCCTAGTCACTTAAGGCTTCTAGCTGGTATGGAGGCCTGTAGGAGGAGCTACATTAGAGAAGCAATGCCAGACTTTTCCTTCTCAGATAAGGAATGTTGAGCAAATGTTACCAAGCTAAGGTAATGAAGGGCCTCTAAGAAATCAGCCCAACTTGGACCAACAGAAGTCAATTAGAAGTCACAGAGACACTACAGCACTGCGATAAGCAGAAGATGAACAAGGATTTAGATCACAAATCACACAACGGAGCAAAACTCACATTTAGCTGAGAGCCAAAACAGTTGATGCAGCAGCCATTACCAAACACCTAGGCTGGGGTCCTAGTTCTAACAAGCGGTATGGGCAGTCTTCCATGGGAATACAGGGACCTGAGCTGGAGGTGTTATGGGGATGGAAAGCCAACCATGTACTCAGGGGTAGCTGTTTCTTGGGTCATACTGAATATGCCTGTGAAAGCAACTAAAATCTAAAGGTATAGGTCACAAATGTCTTCATCCTTTTCAATTAGCAATTATCTAAGTAGAGTGAAAGGAATGAAAAGGGGATGTCAGATAAAATAAGGCCAATGATTTAGTCTCCCAGTATCTTAACAAGGTGGTTCATGGAAAAAACAGACCTAGTCACAAGGAGTGTTTTGGTAGCTAGGGCCTTTCTCACTGTGCGTTTCATGGCCCAAGGGCCTAGATTGTGGTGAACAAATGTTTCAGGAATTTCTATATATCTGACTTCTTTGGGGAGTCTCTTGTCTCTTAAAAATTTTGCTCATTAACTAGGGAATACATTGTCCATACTAAAAGACCTTGGAAGTTATAGCATTCAAAGAGCCTTCAACTTAAGAGCCAACTAGCAGGTGTCCTAGGTTAGGGCCAGGCTATGCCAAGCCAAATAAGAAGTACTAGTTGATTAGCAAGTATCAGATGAAAGTGCCCCTTAGATGAGGTCCCATATTGACCTGGAGGTTGAGGCTTCAACTAATGATCTATCACTTACGACATAGCTGAGACTGACAAAGTTTCAGTTGCAATTAGAACAGATCTCCATCCCTCCATCTGCCAAGGCTGGTTCCATGCCAAGCATTTGCCAGAAAGCCAGCGTTCCAAGGCTTTAGTGGACAGCATGAGGAAGCCCAGTTAGGAGGCTGTAAGATCTGTAATATACTGCTGAGCCATCATTATCTTTGGTATACTCAGGATATATGGCTGGAAAAGTCTCAAACTTTTGTATTTAACATAGATCTGCTATAGGCAGTTGGGGCTTGAACTCCTTTCTACTGCACTGAACTAAAATTCCACTGGAAAGAGCACTAGCCAAGAGTTTAAAAGCTGGTTTATTGCTTCTCTCTAGCACCATCACTGTTCCCCCCAAAATTTATCAAGTCTTGTTCATTCAATTGTTCAGTGGGGGCTATTGTTCACAGTTATAGTACATGCATCTTGCAAGTTGCTTACCCTTTAAGGCAAGGCCGGGTTTCTCATGGTCAGAGAGTCAATGACTAGATTCTAGGGGCTAGAAAACTAGAAAAAGGTGAGTCCAACTAAATAGCTTGACAAGACTTCTATAACTCCACCACCCATTTCCAACTGTCAGTAAGAAAGGTCACACTGATGAGATGACCTATTTGCTGGGTCTTCAAGAGTTGGTCCTCTTCAGTGAGTAAGGAGACATAAGATCTCTGAGCAGCATTCTCCTCCTATAACTGCTGGTCAAGACAACACAAAGCCATATTTTTGCAGTGGTGAAGTTCAGTGCCTGTAAGGTGCATGCCAAGGCCATTAGCACTTTGATATTCTTCTGTGCAAGGAAGGGTATCAAGAGTGACTCTCCAGTCTGCCAAAGTTAAAGGTACCACATCACCTTATGCTGGTGGGACATGCAGACAGACAAGCACCATATTCTGGGAAGGGCAGGAAAAACACAGAGTCCACAGACTTCACAGGAATGTCTTTCAAACTGCTGGGTCTCACCCTTAGGGAAAACTGACACAGGTGACTCTTTCCTCTTGACAGGATGCCAGTTTGGTCTGAGAAAATCCGGCTGGGGTCTATAATACCTAAGTAGACCCTTCTAAGGGTGGGGGGGAAAGACACCATACAGGCAGGGCAAGAAACAAGAAAATAAGAACTGAAAAAATTTGCTCTGTTAAACAAAACCTAAGCTAGTGGTCCAGAATAAGCTGAACTGAATGTCAAAGAACAGATAGAAAACAAAGTCATCCAGCAAGAAAATCCTAGCTAAAAGAAGGGAAAACAATCTCCAGAATAAACTAATTAAGGTAATTAAATACCTAGACGCCAACAAAAAGTAACAAATCACACTAGGAAAATTGAAGATATGGCACTGAACTTCACCACTGCAAAAATATGGCTTTGTGTTGTCTTGCATGTCAAAAGGCATAGACTGGCAGAATCGATTAAAAATCTGGACCCATCTATATGCTGTCTACAAGAAACACATCTTACACCCAAGGAAAAATATAGGTTGAAAGTGAAATGTTGGGGAAAGATATTTCATGCAAATAACAATCAGAAAAGAGCAGGAGTAGCTATACTAATATCCAACAAATTAGACTTCAAATGTAAAACAGTTAAAAGAGACAAAGGAGGACGCTATGTATTAGTAAAAGGAACAATTCAACAAGAAGACATAACAATCATAAATATTTATGCACCAAGCCAGAATGCTCCAAACTACATGAGGCAAACACTGAAAAGAGAAATACACATGTCTACCATAATAGTTGGAGACTTCAATTCCACACTTTCATCAATGGACAGAATATCTAGAGAGAGGATCAATAAAGAAACAGAGAATTTGAATAATACAATAAATGAGCTAGACTTAACAGATATTTATAGAACATTACACCCCACAACAGCAGGATTCACCTTTTTCTCAAGTGCTCATGGATCATTCTCAAGGATAGACCATCTGCTGGGTCACAAAGCAAGGCTCAATAAATTTTTTAAGATCGAAATCATACAAAACACTTTCTCAGATCACAAAGAAATGAAGTTGGAAATCAATAACAGGAAGAATGCCAGAAAATTCACAAATATGTGGAGGCTCAACAACACACTCTTAAACAACCAGGGGGTGAAGGAGGAAATTACAAGAGAAATCAGTAAATATCTCGAGGCAAATGAAAATGAAAACACAACATATCAAAATTTATGGGATACAACAAAGGCAGTGCTAAGAGGGAAATTTATTGCCCTAATGCCTATATCAAAAAAGAAGAAAGGGCAAAAATTGAGGAATTAAATGTCCACTTGGAAGAACTACAGAAAGAACAGCTAATTAACCCCAAAGCAAGCAAAAGGAAAGAAATAATGAAGACTGGAGCAGAGATAAATGAAATTGAGAACATGAAAACAATTGAGAAAATCAATAAAACCAGAAGTTGGTTCTATGAGAAAATCGATAAGATTGATGGATCATTAGCAAGGTTGATAAAAAGAAGAGAGAGGATGCAAATAAATAAAATCAGAAATGGAAGAGGAGACATACCACAGACCCCACAGAAATAAAGGAAGTAATGACAGGATACTATGAACAACTGTATGCTAATAAATACGACAGTGTAGATGAAATGGACAACTTTCTAGAAAGACATGAACAACCAACACTAACTAGAGAAGAAATAGATGACCTCAACAAACCAATCACAAGTAAAGAAATTGAATCAGACATTAATGAAGCTTCCCAAAAAGAAAAGTCCAGGAGCAGACGGCTTCACATGTGAATTCTACCAAACATTCCAGAAAGAATTAGTACCAACCTTGCTCCAACTCTTCAAAAAAATTGAAGAGGAGGGAAAGCTACCTAACTCATTCTACGAAGCCAACATCACCCTCATACCAAAGCCAAACAAAGATATTACAATAAAAGAAAACTACAGACCAATCTCTCTAATGAATATAGATGCAAAAATACTCAGCAAAATTCTAGCAAATCAAATGCAGCAGCACATTAAAAGTTTTATACACCATGGCCAAGGATTCACCCCAGGTATGCAAGGATGGTTCAACATAAGAAAATCAATTAATGTAATATACCATGTCAACAAATCAAAGCAGAAAAACCACATGATCATCTCGATTGATGCAGAAAAGGCATTTGACAAAATTCAACATCCTTTCTTGTTGAAAACACTTCAAAGGATAGGAATAAAAGGGAACTTCCTCAAAATGATGAAGGGAATATATGAAAAATCCACATACTCAATGGGGAAAAACTGAAAACTTTCCCCCTAAGATCAGGAACAAGACAAGTATGTCCACTATCACCACTGTTATTCAACATTGTGTTGGAAGTTCTAGCCAGAGCAATTAGACAAGAAACAGAAATACAAGGCATCAAAATTGGAAAGGAAGAAGAAAAACTGTCATTTTTTGCAGATGATATGATACTACATGTCAAAAACCCTGAAACATGCACAACAAAACTACTGTTGCTAATAAATAAGTACAGCAAAGTGGCAGGTTTCAAGATCAACTCTCAAAAATCTGTAGTGTTTCTATACACTAGTAATGAACACTTTGAGGGAGAAATCAAGAAAAAAATTCCATTTACAATTGCAACCAAAAGAATAAAATATTTAGGAATAAATTTAACTTTAGAGACAAAAGACCTATGCAAAGAAAACTACAAGCAATTGTTAAAAGAAATCACAGAAGACCTAAATAGATGGCAGGGCATACCGTGTTCTTGGATTGGAAGACTAAATATAGTTAAGATGTCAGTTCTACCTAAATTGATTTACAGATTCAATGCAATACCAATTAAAGTCCCCAAAACTTACTTTTCAGAAATAGAAAAACCAATAACCAAATTTATCTGGAATAGCTAAAAATATCCTGAGGAAAAAAATGATGTCAGAGGCCTCATACTACCTGACTTTTAGGCATATTATGAAGCTACAGTGGTCAAAACAGCATGGTACTGGCTTAAAGATAGATATACTGACCAATGGAATTGAATAGCGTGTTCAGATATAGACCCTCTCATCTATGGACATTTGATCTTTGATAAGGCAGTCAAGCCAACTCACCTGGGACAGAACAGTCTCTTCAATAAATGGTGCTTAGAGAACTGGATATCCATATGCAAAAAAATGAAAGAGGATCCATATCTCACACCCTATACAAAAATTAACTGAAAATGGATCAAAGACTTAAACATTAGATCTAAGACCATAAAACTGTCAGAAGAAAATGTAGGGCATTATCTTATAAGTCTTATAATAGGAGGCGGTTTCCTAGAACTTACACCCAAAGCACGAGCACTGAAGAAAGAAAGAAAGAAATGAGAACTCCTCAAAATTAAACACTTTTGTGCATTGAAGAACTTTGTCAGGAAAGTAAAAAGACAGCCTACACAATGGGAGACAATATTTGGAAATGATAAATCAGATAAAGGTCTAGTATCCAGAATATATAAAGAGATTGTTTAACTCAACAACAAAAAGACAGACAACCCAATTACAAAATGGGCAAAAGACTTGAACAGACATTTCTCAGAAGAGGAAATACAAATGGCCAAAAGGCACATGAAAAGATGCTCAATTTCCCTGGCTATTAGGGAAATGCAAATCAAAACCACAATGAGATATCTTCTCACACCCACCAGAATGGCCATTCTCAATAAAACAGAAAACAACAAGCGCTGGAGAGGATGTGGAGAAAGGGGCACACATATCCACTGTTGTTGGGAATGTCAAATGGTACAATCGCTGTGGAAGACAGTGTGGCAGTTTTTCAGGAAGCTAAGTATAAAATTGCTGTATGACCTGGCAATACCATTGTCAGGTATCTACTCAGCGGACATGAAGGCAAGGACAGAAACAGACATTTGCACACCAATGTTTATAGCAGCATTATTTACAATTGCAAAGAGATGGAAACAGCCAAAATGTCCATCAACAGATGAGTGGCTAAACAAACTGTGGTATAAACATACAATGGAATATTATGCAGCTGTAAGACAGAATAAAGTTATTAAGCATGTAACAACATGGATAGAACTTAAGGACATTATGCTGAGTGAGATTAGCCAGAAACAAAAGGACAAATACTGTATGGTCTCACTGATATGAATTGATATTAGTGAATAAACTTGGAGAACTTCATTGGTAACAGAGACCATCAGGAGATAGAAATAGGGTAAGATACTGGGTAATTAGAGCTGAAGGGAATCAGATTGTGCAACAGGACTGATTGTAAAAACTCAGAAATGGATACACAATACTACTTAACTGTAATACAATTATGTTAAAACACTGAATGAAGCTGAATGTGAGAATGATTGAGGGAGGAGGGCTGGGGGCATAAATGAAATCAGAAAGAAAGATAGACGATAAAGACTGAGATGGTATAATCTAGGAATGCCTAGAGTGTATAATGATAGTGACTAAAAATACAAATTTTAAAAACGTTTTTGCATGAGGAAGAACAAAAGAATGTCATTACTGCAGGGTGTTGAAAATAGATGGTAATTAATATTTAAAAATTTTAATTTATGCATGAGACTAAAGCAAAACATGTTTATTTGGTACAAAATTTATATTTTGACTAGTGCATTTCCTAATATAACTTATGTAGAAAGCTTAACTGAACACCATAAGTACATGGAACCTTGAGTAGGGCATGAGGTTTTGTTGGTTTGTCCAGAATGATGCCCCGATAAATCCCAGAGTGATTTGAACAGTGAATAAAAAAGTATTTGCAAAGTCCCATTGGGGGAATGGTGAGAAAAGGGGAAGATTCAACTTCCCCAAGTTGAATTCTTGGTATTCTCAGAAGCAGTGGGGACAACCAAAGTAATAGGCTGAGCCCCCAATCTTGGGGTTTGTTCATATGAAACTTAACTCCACAAAGGATAGGTCAAGCTTACTTAAAATTAGGCCTAAGAGTCACCCACAAGAAAACCTCTTTTGTTGCTCAGATGTGGTCTCTCTCTCTCCAGCCAACACAGCAAGCAAACTGATTGCCCTCCCCCTGTCTACGTGGGACATGACTCCAAGAGTGTGGACCTTCCTGGCAACATGGGACAGAAATCCTAGAATGAGCTGAGACTCAGCATCATTGAGAAAACCTTCTCTACCAAAAGGGGGAAGAGTGAAATGAGACAAAATAAAGTGTCAATGGCTGAGAGATTCCAGAGTTGAGAGGTTATCCTGGAACTTATTCTTACGCATTAAATAGATATCACCTTGTTAGTCAAGATGTAATGGAGATGATGGAGGGAACTGCCTGAAAATGTACAACTGTGTTCCAGTAACCATGTTTCTTGAAGATGATTGTATAATGATACAGCTTTCACAATGTGAATGTGTGATTGCGAAAACCTTGCGTCTAATGTTACTTTTATCTACCTTATCAACAAATGAGTAAAACATATGGAATAAAAATAAATAATGGGGAACAAATGTTAAAATAAATTTAGATTGAAATGCTAGTGATCAATGAAAGGGAGGGGTAAGGGATATGGTAGGTACGAATTTTTTTCTGTTGTCTTTTTATTTCTTTTTCTGAATTGATGCAAATGTTCTAAGAAATGATCATGATGATGAACATGCAACTATGTGATGATATCGTGAATTACTGATTAAATATGTAGAGTGAAATGATCATAAGTTAAGAATGTTTGTGTTTGCTGTTATATATATTTTTGAAATTAAAAAATTAATTAAAAAAACAAAAAGAATGATTCTTCAACCCTTTTGGAGATAAGGGCTTAAAGGTTACATACATACCCAAGCAAGGACAAAGCATCCTTAAGGTCTGCTTAAGCCAAACGGGAAGAAGGGGAATTAAATCTGGAACTAGACATTAATCCACCAGGATGGAAACATCACCAGAAAACACTGGAAGTGCATCCATGAAGTAGGATATAGACTTGCAAGTGAAACTCAAACAACATAGAATGCCCAACACGTATCTTTAGGGAAGTCTGTCAGTAGGTAAAAGGCCTTAGTCACTGGACCAGGGTTTAAAAGTAAAGTATATCCATTTGAAGAACAACTCACAAAAGCAAAGTAGGACTCATTTCTGAGACAAAGGAAGTTCCTATGACAAAGGCTTAGAAACAACATAATGAGAAAGGAACCCACTCCAAAAACTTGAACCTACTCACAAATACAGCCTAGAACTTTGCAGTAGGGAAGGGGTTGTGGAGGCCTTAACTCCCAACTGCATTGGGGTCAGGGTTGGGGAATGCAGCTGGGGCAGACGAGAGCCTAAAGGTGAAAGGTCAGTGTTTCCAGGTGTGCTCAGGAGGCTCCCACTGTGGGAACAGACCAAGGCCTCTGGGAACAGAAATCAGAGAATATGATTTATACCATTCATAAGTGGTTAGATATGTACCACCTGTACCAGCTCCTGGGCTCTTTCAACAATATAAGTACTTATCATTCAATTTTCCCTAATTAAGCAGTAGGGTCTTTGAATACCACAGTGTACAGTTTACATTATAGTACTCAGGATAAAGTGCTGCACATAGATGTATTTGTTGGTTTTTTTCCTGTTCACTGATTTTAAGGCAGCATGTTACAGCAGAGAACACATTGTATGGGGGTATGTGTGAGGAGAATTTAATTCTGGCAAATCCTATCTGCACCTCAGTTGCTTATTCTGTGAAAAGGGGAAATTGGACCAAACCACTGATTTCCAAATTGTGTTCTTTTGTGCTCTGGGTTTTCACAGTGGGAGTGGAGAGAGGAAAAGTGCATGGACCCCATAGCCATTTTATTGACAGTAAATCTGCTTTTGCCTTTTATATTTTGGGGGTCACAGTGGAAGGTCATTTATAAGGTTCTAGGATTAAAGAAATATTTAATTACTGACTAGATGATCTCAAAGGTCCCCAGTGTATGATTTTGTAATTTCATTGGTATTTAAGTGGGACAAGTGTCTTCTTTGGTAGGGGTCCATCAGGTCTAAGAACCATGCTTCTCTTTACCTTCACTGGCCTCTGATGACCTCTCCTCATTTTGCATGCTAAAATAAAAACAGCTGTGATGTTTGCATACCTCACAGCATACCTCGATCTAACTCCTACACACAATCATCTCAAACTTGCAGCCTCCTCCCTTTCTTCCAGCCTTGGTATGGCCCTAATTGGTGTCCTGATTGTTGGGAGAACCAGCTGGGACACAGCCCGCCCTCCACTTACCTTAAATACATTTGTGGTGCTTTCTGCTTTTTCTCTCTGTCACCTTCTTCCCTTGTGCTGTGTTTTATTTTATTTTATTTTTTTGCATCCTTCTGTTGTGTGTCAGCATTTGGCTTCTATTTCTCTCTGCATATTTATACTTGAGAGTCTCCCAAATCACTAGTTTGTAGACTAATGGAGAAGGAAAAGGAATGGGAGGAGGGAAGAGAAGAAAGACAAAGAGAAGAGAGAAAAGGAGAGGAAGGAGCAGGAGGTATAAAAGTGGAAAGAGGTATGGATGGTTTCTTGGCATATGGTGATATCCACTCTTCCTTACCTTTTCTCTAAAATATATTCCAAATTTTCAGTAAACATGGGGCTGAATTTTTACTAACTATATAGTGACACGCACACAAACTACACTAGTATTGTCCACCTCTTCTCACCAAATAGCAGTCAACCACTGTGATTCTGAAAGGCAATATCATATAGTTAAAAATGTGGGCTCTGGAGTCAGGCTACTTGCATTCAAATCTTGCCTCCTTCATCCTTACTCGCTTTTTGACCTTGACCTCTCTATGCCTCAGGCTCCTAAGGTGGGGATAATAATAGAACCTATCTTCAAGATGGTTACAGGATGAAAGTGAGAATGTGGGTAAAGTTTTCAGAACAAGCCTGACACAAAGTCAGGCTCTATCATTGTCGGTCATTATTACTAAAAAAAAAATAACTTGCTTGAAGGTTTTTCCCCAGCTCTGTCTGCTGCATCACGCTCCCTTGTAAGTGAATTGGCCCCTGTCCCTTGTGGCCTTACCATGCCTACCACAGCCTAATAAATGTTAATGGTAGATGACGGCAAGAATGGGCATAGTTGACGCTGTCTAATCCCTGTGGAGTGCCTAGAAATGCACTAGTTTCATTTAGGCAAAGACAGGAAATAGCCACGTTGCAGTCTATTCACTAGAGCCCTGTTTAGAAGGTTCAGCCTGGAGCAACATCATTTTTATTTTATTGAAGAATACAATAAAATACGAAACAAACGAGTTTCCGCTGATGATTTTACGGAATTTGGCATATCTCCTAAGCCCACACTGCATAATCAGCTACGTGCATTTGAGTCACCTGGGGGCCATTCTCCAAGGGCTCTGATTCACCAGGCCTAGGTGATGTTCTAGCATGTTTCTATGGAAAACGTTCCCAAGTGATTCTGACGTAAAACGACTGTTCCAAGTATTCCTAGCCCCTTTCCCACTATTCTGTGATGAAAATCACCTTCAACAAGACTCTAAAGACTATCACAATTTTGATAGATTTCTCCATATAACTAGATGCCTTGGAAATTTCTTAGCAAATTTTCTACTCCCAGAAGAAAATGTCTTTAGTTCATGTCTATAACATAGCCATGAAATTATGAATTATATTCCATTTGGACTGAGCTACTAACAACTCTTGTAGTGGATTTTTCTGTCATTTTAATGAGAATTTTAAAGGTCTTTGTGGATAATTTTGTGACTCACTTCACCAGAAGCTAGCTCAGCATTGGGATGTTGAAAGCATGATGATCTTGCTGTTGTAATGTTAATTTTCCTCTTTGCTGCTTCTCCCCCTACTTTCTTATGTTAGGATAGTTGTCTACCTTCATATATGAGGAATCCCAGTCGCTCAGAATTTTGATGTAGAGACAAGAGGGAAATAGGGAAAATATAATGGAATTGTTTTCTATTTAAAACATGCTTTTTCATAAAAAGATGTCATATAAAGTTCTCTGTTTTCATGGGCTACTTCTCTGCCTTTCAAAATTGTTGATAATCCTGCCTCTGTATATCCTGTCTATATAGGCTCTAGGGAAAAACTGGCTGAAGTAATCTGGCAAATAAAAAAAGGAATTTTAAAAGAGGATTTTATTTCCTTGCATATTCAAACACAATTTACAATTTCTCATCCTCTTTATCTCAAGTATACAGAAATCAAAATTCAGTGTGAGACTTGTGAGTCCCTGTCCCTCTATGTCATTTTAATTAAATGAGTATGTAAGGTACTTAGGACAGTCAGAACAGTACCTGGCACATATAAGAGTAATAGGTGTTAGTATATTTATCCTTACAATTTTTTTCATCAGGTATTGTTATCATCATCATCATCATCATCACCATCATCCTTTCACTACAATAACTTTTAGGCCCTAAATAGGTGGACTGGTCCCTAGAATTATGTCTTATTTATAGCAGACACTCAAGAAATGCTTGTTGAGTTGAAGTGAAGGAAGTGAATGAACTGTGACTTAAAAAAAAAAAAAGGTTTTTGTGTTTCAGACGCACTTCAGAGACAAAATGCCATTTCTACAATAACAAAAAAAGATTTCAAGAGCTGAAAATTCAGACTCTCAAAAGGCACAGTAAACAGGACTGTCTATATTGTGAGTAATACACGTAAACACTTGCTATCATGAAATGTAATGCCATGGAATTTCATACAACCTATACACCCAACTGGCATGAGTAACAAGGCACTGTCATGACACGCCACTGAGCTAAAGTAGGTGTGCTCACTGGTGGAAAATTTTTATTGTGCTTAGGAAATTTCTGGACACACCGTATTAAAGAAAGATGTACCACAGACACTCCCCTTCCAATGGGCTCCCATCAGAAATCTGTCTATGTCTCTAGTCTACCACCTACCATTCTGCATTACATTTATCTATTCAGATGCCATTTCTGCTGCAAGACTAAGAGCTTCTTGACAGCAGGCACCACATTAATTACCTTCATATCTTCAGTGCCTTCCCCAAACCTGGTATGTAGAAAGAATGAAGACAGGATGTCACAGTAATCTTAATTTTTTGTTTGCATATTAAATTAGTAGGAGAAATATCTCCATGTATATGGCAACATTTTCTGTACCAAAAGTTAAGACACATCACCTGAAACACAATTGGACAATAAGAGAATATATTTAAAACCTAGATAGTCTCAGAAAACTCTGGATAGATGAATACCTCATCCATGTTCTAGTTAAGTTATTCTTCTCTTCATCCCTCTTCCCTCCCTCTCTCCATCTATCCACCCATCCACCTGTTTATCTATCCACTTATCCAGCCATCTATCCCTTATTTACTGAAAGTACACTACCAACTCATACTTCTGAAAATAGAGAAAAATATGTTACTTTTGACTTATGAAAAGACCTACACAGTCACAAAGATTATTCCTTTTACATCCTAATACAGATTTTTTGTTAATAACTCACACAATATACAATTTTATTTAAATTAGTGAACAGGTTTAAAAACCTTTGTCAAAATTTAAACAAAAACCTAAATCAAATTCTTTTCTACCACATAAATAGCCATCATAAAAAGAGCCACGATTTCTTTTTAGTACTTTTCCATCATTCTACTACAAGCTGACAGATTCTAAAGGAAAAACAAAACCTAAGGCACTATCTATAACATAACTTATCCTTGTGTTGTCTCATCTGAAAGTGAATTAATTATATAGACTTTCAGAAGGATCATAATTCTTCAGTTTTGAAATAAAAATAAAAATATCTGCTCCATAAGCACACATAAACCCATAGGTTTTACTATTTTGAGGAGGTAAATAGTATATTTAAGATGCAGGCAAATGATACAATACACATGTGGGAGATAAATATGGATCTTTCATTAGAGAAATATTTCTGAATAAAACAAACCCATGCATATGTAATGCATCAGAGTAAGAAACTTATAAAAATGTACTGTGTAATAGCTATTTGTTAGGATGTTTGATTGTGTTTTTTCAATAGTTAATATGACCAAGCCATCTGGAAGTAATTTTGCATGAGATCTTTTTGTCTCTAATTTCTTACTATTCTATACTAAATTTTCCAGCAAAATTATTTTAAATAAACCAGGTCCTGATTCAAACTTTTCACTATATCCACATTGTTTGGCCATATAGATTGCTCCCAAAAGTCAGTAAAGTACTGTCTATTGGCAGGTTTACCATGATAAAGAATGAGAATACAGGCCATTATTTTAATGAAAACTGTATGTGAAATCAAAATGATTTAGGCTAGCTAGATCTCTATTCCTGAAAAAGTAACAGTTTAAGATTTTTCATGCAATGATTCCTGGAACACTCTTTCTCACTTGGGTTCCCATCCCATTCCACTCTTTCTTTCAATTGAATAACCATTTTCTTTACGATGAAGACCATCCTCTTTTTGGATGCAGACTTCTTTCCCCAATGGATTAGAAAAAAGGAATCACTTCTTTGCCATGGTGGATTCTCTAAGTCAATGGCAGAAGTAAAGGAGGGTTAGCTATTGTTGAATATATTCTAAAGTTCCCGGGCATTGATTCTTTCAAACCGGACCACCCTCAGAGGGTTCTTGAATTTGAATTCTTAGCAGTCTTTAGTGACACCATCAGCAGTGAAAGCAAAGGCCACTATTCTACCAAAAACAAAGTTGAGGATGGCTTTAACCTTAGGGTCAGCAATGAGCAATTTAAATTTTTATTATATCTGAGATTCCTTTATACAACTACTGAGATCTAAGAAGCTGGCTGGTTGGCCATTAAGGGAAATGATGTCCCAGGTAGCCAGAGCTAGCCCAGCACCATTCACAAAGCAAGCAATATTCCCATCATGTATTTTAGGTCATATCTGGTGACTTTCATTTCCAATGGACTCTTTTTTGACTTGTCCATGGTAAATATGTCTTTTTGTGGATTTTGGCATAAAAATAGACTCCTTTTCCTTCCAGAGTTTCACCAAAAGGTTTCATTTCAATGTTAAGTAGAATCTATTTTCAGGAAGAAATTATACAGCTTCTTAATTTGATACATAGGCCCATTGAGCCTCAGTTTTCTCCCATCAGCTAAACCTGACTGTTCTTTATGCCTTCAAAAGTGTAAAAGTAAAAAAAAAAAAAAAAAAAAGTGTAAAAATAAATTCTGGTCTAGAAGCTGCCACCTATTTAATGACAGTATTCCTGCTAGAGACAGTCCATCAGTAAAGGCTATGGCAGGATTGTCCATTAAAATTTCCAGGTAGAATTCACTAGAAACATCTAAGACTGCAGCAACCATCACCTTGTTAATTTTCATACCTTTGTTCAGAAACTGATTTCTTTCTAGATTATTACCAATCATGCATTTAAACAGCTGTACCACCACATTTGGGCTGTTGAATGAATGTCTCCTTTTAACCCATTATTAAGGATACGTTTTCTTCTCCCTTCTGCTAAGATCTGAGCTTTTAAAAGCATTTCTTTTGCATTTAGTTTCTCAACACACCTCAAGAGTGTCATTCATAGTATCTCTCCAGAATGCTCAAAATTTAACCCTGTTGTCTGACATCAGTTTCATGCTCTTGGATTCCTGCAGGAGCAGTCACCTATTTGAGAATAATTAAACTCTCTTGGACTTGGTTGACAGAAGTGGGGCCCTGAGCATCAGAACTCCCAGGCGTTTTTTGGCCTTTGCTCTCTTGTGGAAATGCCATTGTAAACGAAAACCAGAGTATTCTGATTGAACAAATGAAGAGGGAGGAAAAGGAAGCTTAGAACAGGTTTAATATATATTGGAAACAAACCTAGAAGTAAAGTCTGCATTGTCTGTGTATGTGTGCATGCTTGTTCCTCCATGTGGATATGAATTCCTCGAGACCATGGACTGTGTCTTATCCATCTCTGTATCCCAATATTTAGCATAATGTCTGATACATAGCTGGTGCTCAATAAAAGACTATTCAATGACCTGTGTTTGGAACCAGTCCGTGGGCCACAAAGAAAACCCTTTGCAGATCATGTTTTGAGGATCACTGCCACATCAGCATGTCTGAGTTTTGATTTATTTGGCTTAAAGCATTCTCTAATGTGCTGATTGACTCATGTATATTAGTTAAAATTTTATCAGGACACATATTAATAGGCATGTTGACTCCAATATCACTTAAGTTTCGTACTCTGAACTCCATAGACTCATAAAATACATTCTACTGGAAAGCAGAATGGCCTTAGATTAACTGCTAAACCTTACATTAAAAATCAAGCACGATTAGACAGGACCTAACACTTTCTAAGCCCAGAGGATTCCTTTCTGATTTGACTCTGAAACTCATGCACCCAAGAATACTTTCCAACTACCACCAACTCTTCAAGTTACAATGCTTTACTAGAGCTAGATTAAAATTAAATAAATGGGCCATCACTCCAACCCCACCCACAGAATAATCCAGGCAGGAAATTACTACTTGCATCATTGCTCAATCTAACCTTGCTAAAGAAAAACCTCTGGGTGTGTGTGGGGGGGGGGGGGGGACATTTTACTCAAATAGATATCTAAGGATGATGTGAAGTAAGAGATCTCCCAAACAAGGAAGCATATCCACCTGTCTGGAAAAGACCCAGACTCTGTGTCACTTGTGATGAGCTGACGTGGAGTCTAAGTAGATGACTGAGCACAGCATCTTCCAGGTCTTCTTTTTCTTCTTCACTTCTTCTGGTGCAATTTTGGGTGGGTTTTAGAGACACAACTTCCTCCTCCATGGAGTCTTCACTCATTACTTATGCATCAGGTGATCTCAGTTCTATCACCTACCTCCTTGTTGATCTCATGCTAATCTACTAAACAGGATTTTTTTTTTTTTTACTTTTTAAATTGTATAATATAACATATTTACAAGCAAAGAAAGAAAAAAACAATAGTTTTCAAAGTACTCTTCAACAAGTAGTTACAGGACAGATCCCAGAATTTGTTATGGGCTACCATACCATCATCTCAGATTTTTCCTTCTAGCTGCTTCAGAACATTGGAGGCAAAAAGGAATATATATTTTTTATCATCACTTTTTTTTTCTTCTTTGTGAAAAATAATATATATACAAAAAAGAGTAAATTTCAAAGCATAGCACAACAATTAGTTGTAGAACAGATTTCAGAGTTCAGTATGGGTTGCAAGTCCACAGTCTTAGGATTCTGCTTCTAACTGCTCTAAGATACTGGAGACTAAAAGAAATATCAATATAATGATTCAATAATCATACTTGTTTGTTAAACCCTATCTTCTCTGTATAACTCCAATATCACCTTTGATCTCTTCTCACTCACTCTTTAAGGGTATTTGGGCTATGCCCATTCCACCTTTTTCATGTTGGAAGGGTTGTCAGTAATAATGGGTAGGGAGATGGAACTAGCTGATGTTCTGGAAAGGCTGGCCCCGCTAGGTTTCAGGATTTATCTGGTCCAGGGACTCATCTGGAGGTTGTAGCAAACAGGCTTTTTTAAATCCAAAAATCATGCAGCTGGATTAATGGCTAAGATTTATTGAGCACTTACAGGCCAGTCACTATGCCAGACACTTTACAAATCATTAACTAATTTAATCCTGACAGCAACATAATATAGGTGTTGTTATTATGAGAGATGAAACTGAAAAAGGTTAAGCCCAAGACCCTCTAACTTCCACGCTGGTACCTTAACATTACGTACCATTGCTCCAGCAAATTTTACTAAGCATCTTAATTCCTTCAGTCAAACATGTAATTGCTTCCAAGCTAAATGGAAATGAATCCCAGCCAGTTGGGAAGCAGGGATCCACTGTTTTCACAAGAACTTCCTAGATTAATCCAAAGATATATGAGTCTCCAATAAGTTTATTACCTAAAATTCTGTAAACTTCTCTGTATGTAATCATACTAGATTTATTTTCCTGTTTATTAGTTGATGAGAAGTATGTCATTCGTTGGTGACAAATCTGCCTATCAGTGTAGTTTTCCTTGCAGAGATCCTAAGTGCTCTACTAAAAGGCATTTGAGGATGGGAATGCTCAGGAAAGCTGCTTCTCGTTAACACAGCATGAGGTCATGTATCTTTGCGTCCTTACAGGTTTGGCAGGTATAACTATAGCCACGGTAAAACACAAAGGAAATGCTAGAAGTGGGAAGGTGCAAATAAGTTTTTCTTTAAAGGACTCCTGAAAGCTTTACACTAGATAGTTCATTTTTAGATATCTTAAAAGAACATTAGAGTCAAGTCAACTTTTTTTTAAAGGCCCAAAGAACTTTGCATATGTTTAATGGAAGATGGAAGGTGATTGAGAAAGATAAAAGCAAGAGGCAGAAAATTTGGTGATATCCCCAAGAGAGGGAACACAGAAGAGAAGAGTCTGCAGATACAGACTGGCATTCAAAAATGCAGAGAATATCTACTCTCTGTGATTGAGATGGAAGAGGGAAAAAAAGTGTGTGAGGAGGTACATTTACAATGATGGACTAATTCCTAGGAGATGATACTTGATGGTCTCTCTTTTCTGGCAGAGGGGAGAGTTGTATGTGCACCATTAAAAACAGGGAGTCAGGGAGGTGGATAGGAGGAAATGTTTAAAAAACAGTTGCTATGGATTGAAGGAAGCAATAGCAATATTGATTTATAGGTGATAGATTGTAACTTCAGCTAAAAACACCAATCTCTAATGAATTACAGTTAAGATTTTCTTCCACAATTCTCTGTGGACCTAGAAGTGGAGGGATCAGTGGATTTGTGACTTGAGGGAAATTTGCAGACTGGGAAAGAGCAAAATTCAGTGAATCAATTCTAGGGTTAGTAGGAAGAGCAATTAGAAAAGAGCTACGGTCTGAGGAAAGAAGTAGAGTTGAGAACCTAGGATGGATGCATGCCTACAAACATTCATTCACTTGTTCTACAAACTTTTTGTTAAGAATCTATTACATATTGGTCATCTGCTAAACCCTGGACTATAAGGATGAATGTGATCCTGTCCTGGAGTTGCTCATTTAAACAGTGGGTCCTGGAGTTGCTCATGTAAACAGTGCAAGCATGTCACCAATTGCTATGGAATACTATGTACAAATATGCTTTGGAAAACTTGGTTCTAAATGGTACCAAGTCTGTCTCATATGCAGACAATAAGAGGATCAGAGAGGGAAGCTTAACTCATGCAGGCAGTAGGTAGATTTAAATAGTCAGATGACAGACAACAGAGAATAACTACTGGCATACATATAGGCCAAAAGTGTGTGCTTTAAATAGTAAGAAGGCAAGGGATTAGGAGTGATGCACCATCCTAGAAAAGATGTTTGGGATACAGGAGATCTGGGAATTCAAGTTGTATTGGGCTATTGGAGAAACCCCCTCCCTTGAGGTTAAAAGTATATAACGTGGTGTAGGGATTAACATCTCTGGCCCTCCCCTCTACCTTTCGTTCATCAGTGGAATTCCAGGTATCCACCTGGCGTGGTTTGGGATTAGGAAAGTTTTAGGTGAGGGAGTTAAGTGAAGGAAGTAGTAATCATTAGTTCACAACAACCTGGCAGAGATCCATGTCCATGTATTTGGTTGGCCCGTGGCAAATATTGATACTTCGTTGATGTTTTTGAAAAATGAATCAAAACTGTATAGATTAATTTGATGAATAACAGAAAGACAGAAACACATGACTGCTCTTGGCAATTATTGTTTAAGCCAGTTTTCTTCAGCTAGCCTAAAATTCCATGTGGACTGGGACCTTGTATGGCTTGTTCATTGTTGTTTTACTAGAATAGTACCTAACTCACAATAATTATTCAGTAAATAATTTTTAGGTTGCTTAAACAACAGCAATGGACTGTGATAAGTGCTGTGATGACAGCATGCCCTGCTACTATGGCAACCAAGCACTAACTTTGCCTGGGGGTTCTGTGAGAGCTTCAGAGAGAAGGTGGTATTTGAGCTTAAAGAGCTAGCAGGACTTTGTGAAATGGAATAGAAAAGAGGGATACTCCAGAAAGGGTGGAACACCTTGAAAAAGGTAAAGGGATATTAAGGACATGGCATATTTGGGGGGCTAATGAAAGTTTAATTTTTGAAAGTTGATACCTAAAAAGTTGATAGTATAAGTGGAAAGTAAATTGCTTTCTATACAGTCATACCTTACTTTATGCTATAGATGTCAACAAGGACCACAGAGGGATGCAAAGTAAATTAAATTACTTTTAAAAGAATATGGAGTGAAATCCTTTTGTCATGTGAATACATCTGGCCGTAATGAATCTCTCCTGAAAAGCTTTTCCCTCCATAGAGGACTTGTGTATGACCTGGGTCCACTTTTTTCCAAAAGCTTTATTCCAGGTAGTTAGAAGAAACTGGAGCAGGTATCAACAAGCTCCATTTTACAGACTTGAGGAAGCTGGGGGGCAAAGTGGTTAGGTAACCTGCTGGAGTGGTAAGTGAAACTGAAATCAAGGCAGACCTCAAGTTCAGCCTCTTTCCCCGGCGTTATGCTGTTTCTAATATAAGGAGCTTAGTACTGAGATACGGAGAGAACCGTTGTTCTTCAAACATGACATACAATCCTGAAGAAAGGGTGGGCGCGCGCATGTGTGTTGGAATGGGATCTGGGGTTTGTCCTTCTGCCCACATGTGGGGTCCTGCGAAGTAATGTTCCCCAAACAGCCCCAGATCACGGAGCCTATCATTTCTCTTCTCATAATTAACCCTGCGATTAATGTATTGTTTAGAAAGTCCTGGCTGAAATGCAGATAAATGACCTGAGAGGATTGACAAGATCTCTCAATTACACCTAATTAAAGAGTTAGCTCTTTGAGGACTTGACCCGACTGAAAGGCGGGGCTGCCTGGGTACCCCGGCGGGGATGGACCCCAGGCGCAGGAAAGCGGGGGCCGGGAGGGTGGGGTGAGGCGTTAGAGATGACGGAGGTTGGAGCTAAGCTAAAAACAAACTTTTGACTTCTGGACAAGTAATTCTCAGAGGAGAAGGCAGGGAGCAAACAGAGTCCCATCAATCCAGGATTCTCTGGAATCCCATTGACAGGTCTCCCCAAGTTCATCACTCTGGAAAGCCGGACATCAGTAGAGGATCCGAGAAGTCCACAATTAAACTGGGCCACTGCTGCCAACTCCCGCCCTCTCCCCACATCGTGCAAGTCAGCAGATTTAAACCTTTCCCAAACTCCCGCGCTGGTGGCTGAGTTCGCTCCCCCCGCGCGCGCCCGCACCTCGAGCTCCCGGACTGGGCATGCTCAGTCGTAGCCCGCGTCGCGCTCTCCGGGAATCCTCTGCACACCCTCCCTAGGCTGCTCTCGGTCGCCTCCTCGCCGCCGGCCGCGGGGGGTGCATCCTCTTTTGCTTCTCTCCGCGCGACCCAGATTCCTGCCCCGCCCCCGCTCCTCCTGAGCCCGCAGCCGGTGCGGCAGCCTTGGCAGCCCTTGTTCAGCCTAGGCGCGGGAGACCGTAGGCGTCGTTCGCTGCCGCGGAGCGCGCAGCCCGGGCGGCTTGGAAGGTGGGGATGGAGAGCCAGCTGCTGCGCGCCCGAACCTGCTGAGCCTCCCGCCGCCGCTGGGGTCCAGGTGAGTAGCGGTGCCTGGGGCCGACCCCCGAGTGGCCGACTTGCGAAGGGTGAATGCCCTTGGAGAGGGAAAGAGGTGGCGGCGAGGACGCCAGGCACCTTGCGAGCTGCGCTCAGTCTGGGGCGCAGCAGAAATGCTGAGGGCTGGGGACAGAAAGAAGGTATGAATGAGAGTGCACATTACCGCGGCGCAGGGGCTCTGGGGACCCCCAGGACCGTAATCCTTCTCTCAACCCACCCCTCCACCCCTGCCTCCCCGCCTCACGCCTTCAAAATTAAAGCCTTCGAGGCTGCAGGTGGGCTATAGAGGCTGTTTGCATCTCGGCCCGGGCGCGGGTCGCCTAGCGACTGAACGCCGAGAGCTCTGGCGGAGGAAGCCCCGATTGAAGCCAAAATGGGAGGAGGAGAATGAAGGCGGCCTGGCAGGGGCGATTAGCTGATCCGGGTCCCCGGGGACCCACCTGTCCCACCGGCTTCGGCCCGTAGAACCATGCAGGGCAGCCGGCTGGCTGGACCCTTGGAGGTCATTCTCACAGCAAGCCCAGAGGAACTATCACGGAGGTTGCTGCGCCGCGCTTCCTCCAACTGCTGAGAAACTCCTCACTTATTAGAGCGTCACTCTTTCCTGGGCAGGTAGCATTGTAGAGGCTGGTAGGGTGCGACAGATGAAAGAACAGTTAAAAGCAGAACGGTGGAGTGTGGTGGTGGGGTGTGGGGTGTGTTGTGGGTACCTTTTTACCTGGTGTGGGAGCGGGCTGCGCCTCTTAATGGTATATCTGCTCAACCTCTTAAGCGCGAGTCCGGTAACACACTTTATGAATATTTCAGGAACGACCTCGCAGGCTCGCTTGCTTCAGATCAAGTTTAATGAATGTGTTTGTCCGCCTTTCTACTCTGCAAAGGCAGGTGGAAGCCACAACCAGTACCTTTGCTTTTCAAATTTCAGCCCTTCTTGGTACCAACTAAGAAAAAGACGCTGCTAACCCCAGTGAGATTTAGATTGGTACCATAAATTGAGTCTGTCACTTGGAAAGCCCAGTTTTGGGCAGGCGTCCAGGCATTTTCTGCATCTCTGCAGTGTACCAGTGTTGTTCTGGTAGCTTGACAACCGTCCTTAACTGGGGCTGCCAATATGGTGGAAAGCAGGTACTGTGCTTGTGTTGGGATAAACATATTATTATTATCTTATGACACCGCATAGTTACTTCAGACTTAGTCATTCTCTTCCTCTAAATTATTTCTGAGGTCAGTCTAGTTAAGATTTTGGTGAAGGTTCACCCCTCCATCCCTCTGCACTGAAGGTATGCACTCCTGTATCTCTTTCATGAGAATAAGAAACAAATGTCTTGTCTGGAATCGCTTTCATTAATACAAAGAAGAAACCATTAATGTAGGAAACTTTCAGGATTGGTACAGGCTGTAGGGTATCTTTCCTTACACTTTAGGTTGTAACTTCCATGCACGGTCACCACTAACCAGTGAACCAGAAAACACAATAGTTAGTGCTTTAAAATGGTACTCCTTTGCCAAAAAAGCCTGTTTTCCCCTCCTTTAGTGAGTGTGTAATCTTTTAAATGATCTGTGAAGATTTCCTCTGTTGAGCAAAATTTTAAGCCTCCAGTATGCAATGCTAAAAGAGGCAACTCTTTTTCACTTGTCAGTCCCTACAGTTAAGCTGAAGTGTTTCGATTTACAGATGTTTCACATTTAAGGAAGGTTCTTCCAACAAAGACCCACTGCAGTTACATCACAGGCTCCACCTCCGCCTGCTAGACTGCTTCTCCCCAGCCCGTTAGGGAAGACAGTATGTACCACTGAGCTTGATAAATGAAATTTTTAAAAAATGAAAGATGTATTTATTTTCCTTACTGTATTTTGCAGGTTTAATTTAAAATATGAAAATTTGACAAATGTTTAATTATTTAGCCAGGATTTAGCTCAGGCATATTAATAACTTTATGGATATCAATCTTTAAAACATTTTGAGTAACATTACAGTATTTCTTTTGCTAAAATCTTGATAGATCACTTTAAAAGGGAATTCTATGAAATTAAAAATGTACATGAAAATTACACAATAAATGGTATTTCCTAAAGCATGTTAGCTGATCTCAGAGATGCTCAGAAAGAAACCCAGCTGCATTAACAGATGTAAAATCTAGCTAATTGGAAAGTATGTAGAGCTTGCATACAAACTGTCAGGTCACCTAAAGAAGCATTCCTTGAGGGCCCTTAGAATCTTTAAAGGCTCTGGTAGGGTTGCCAGACTCAGCAAATAAAATACAGGACATTCGCATGTATGAATTTTAGATATAAAAAATGAATTTTAAAAATATAATTATGTCCCATGCAATATTTGGAACATGCTTATTCTAAAAAATTATTTGTTGTTTATCTTAAATTTAATTTTAACTGAGTGGCCTGTATTTTATCTGGCAACCCTAGTAACTGCTAATGTCTCATTCCTTTTTTTTTTTAAGGTTGCTATGGGCTGAAAAAAAAATAAAGTAGAACAGAAATCATATGCTGTTCTGCAGACAATCTAGGACAAGCTCAGTTCTGGTTTTAGCTATTGAAAATAACTCATGCTTGAAAGTAAATTGTTCCAGTTCAACACACAGTCATTGGATAACTTCTGCTTGCTAGGCTTAATGGTGGGTACCAAGGTAGAAAGATGAGTTGAGGCATTGGAGGGGCTGGGGAACTACATCAGAAGATATAGGACTTGCTAGGTCCATTGTAGGAGCCTGGGAAAGACACCAGACTCTGCTGGGTGGTTCCAGTCAGGGAGGAAAATCACCAGCAGTTTTAATGGAGCCCATCTTTATAAGAGGGTTAGTCCCTATCCTAGGAGGAAAGGAGAAAGAACCCCATGGATTTCTAGGTAGTGGAGTGGAGCTGGAAGTTGAAAGATTTTTACCTAATGAACTGAGCTAGAGGGCAGAGTGGCCTGCTGAGGAAAATATGGGTTTCTAGAAGAAAGATTTTAAATAGTTGCTGATGGGAATGGAAGGAGCTGAAAAGGGGCAAGTGCAGGGATTAACAAATGGTATTTCGGTGAATGCATCTCATTGCATTTTTTTTTATTATTATTAATTTAAAAAAAATGACAAGAAACAAACGTTCCCAACACATACATTCAGCAGTTCAGAATATCATCACATAGTTGCATATTCATCATCATGATAATTTCCCAGAACATTAGCATCAATTCAGAAAAAGAAATAAAAAGACAACAGAAAAATATAACAAACAGAAAAAAAGAAAAAAAAATTTTACAGGCCATACCCCTTACTGATCCCTTTCATTAATCACTAGCATTTCAAACTAAATCTATTTTAACATTTGTTCCCCCTATTATTTATTTTTATTCCATATGTTCCTCTCATCTGTTGACAAGGTAGATAAAAGGAGCATCAGACACAAGGTTTTCACAATCACACAGTCACATTGTGAAAGCTATATCATTATACAATCATCATCAAGAAACATGTCTACTGGAACACAGCTCTACATTTTCAGGCAGTTCCCTCCAGCCTCTCCCTTACATCTTGGATAACAAGGTGATATCTACTTAATGCATAAGAATAACCTCCAGGATAACCTCTCGACTCTGTTTGGAATCTCTCAGCCATTGACACTTTGTCTCATTTCACTCTTCCCCCTTTTGGTCGAGAAGGTTTTCTCAATCCCTTGATGCTGGGTCTCAGCTCATTCTAGAGTTTTTCTCAATCCCTTGATGCTGAATCACAGCTCATTCTGGGATTTCTGTCCCACACTGCCAGGAAGATC
Source organism: Tamandua tetradactyla (assembly GCF_023851605.1). NCBI lineage: Eukaryota > Metazoa > Chordata > Mammalia > Pilosa > Myrmecophagidae > Tamandua > Tamandua tetradactyla. Next base: position 34,311,463 of record NC_135334.1, on the reverse strand, counting down.
CACACCCCTGGTAGTCATGTCCCACATAGACAGGCCACATCTGAGCAACAAAAGAGGTTCTCTTGGGGGTGATTCTTAGGCTTAATTTTAAGTAGGCTTGACCTATCCCCTATGGGGTTAAGTTTCATATGAACAAACCCCAAGACTGGGGGCTCAGCCTATAGCTTTGGTTGTCCACACTGCTTGTGAAAATATCAAGAATTCAACTTGGGGAAGTTGAGTTTTCCCCCTGTTCTCACCATTCCCCGGAGGGGACTTTGCAAATACTTTTCCACTCACTGATCAAATCACTCTGGGATTCATCAGGGTATCACCTGGACAAACCAACATCTCATGTCCTATACAAAGTTCCATGTACTTAAGGTGTTCAATCAACTATCCACATAAGTTATATTAGGAGATGTACTAGTCAAAGTATAGATTTGTACCAAATAAACATTTTTTGCTTTAGTCTCACACATTAGTTGAAATTTTAAAATATTAAGTACTATCTATTTTCAGCACACTGCAGTAATGACATTCTTTTGTTCTTCCTCATGCAAAAACATTTTTAAAATTTGTACATTTAGTCACTATCGTTATACACTCTAGGCATTCCTAGATTACACCATCTCAGTCTTTATCGTCTATCTTTCTTTGTGATTTCATTTATGCCCCAGCCCTCCTCCCTCTATCATTCTCATATGCAACTTCATTCAGTGTTTTTAACATAATTGTATTACAGTTAGGTAATATTGTGCTGTCCATTTCTGAGTTTTTATATTCAGTCCTGTTGCACAATCTGTATCCCTTCAGCTCCAATTACCCAATATCTTACCCTATTTCTATCTCCTGATGGTCTCTGTTACCAAGGAAATATTCCAAATTTATTCACTAATGTCAGTTCATATCAGTGAGACCATACAGTATTTGTCCTTTTATTTCTGGCTAATCACACTCAGCATAATGTCCTTAAGGTCCATTCATGTTGTTACATACTTCATAACTTTATTCTGTCTTACAGCTGCATAATATTCCATCTTAGGTAAATGTCACAGTTTGTTTAGCCAACTGTCTGTTGATGGACATTTTGGTTGTTTCCATCTCTTGGTAATTGTTAGTAATGCTGCTATAAACATTGGTGTGTAAATGTCCATTTGTGTCCTTGGCCTCATGACCTTTGAGTAGAGACAGCATATAGATGGGTCCTGTTTTTTAATCCATTCTGCCAGACTATGTCTTTTGATTGGAGAGTTTAATCCATTAACATTCAGTGTTATTACTGCATGGGTAGTACTTTCTTCTACGATTTACCTTCTGGATTTTATATGTCATATCTAATTTTCCTTCTTTTTACCTTTACTCATAGTCTTCCTTTCTACCCTCTTCTCCACACCTCTCTCTTCTGTCTTCATATCTGTCTCTAGTGTTCCCTTTAGTATTTCTTGCAGAGACAGTCTCTTGGTCACAAATTCTCTCAGTGATTTTTTGTCTGAAAATGTTTTAATTTCTCCCTCATTTTTGAAGGACAATTTTGCTGGATATAGAATTCTTGGGTGGCAGTTTTTCTCTTAATAATTTAAATATATTATCCCACTGTCTTCTCGCCTCCATGGTTTCTGCTGAGAGATCTGTGCATAGTCTTATTGGGCTTCCCTTGTATGTGATGGATTGCTTTTCTCTTGCTGCTTTCAAGATTCTCTCTTTCTCTTTGACCTCTGACATTCTGATTATTAAATGTCTTGGAGTATGTCTATTTGTATCTATTCTCTTTGGGGTATGCTGCACTTCTTGAATCTGTAATTTTAAGTCTTTCATAAGAGTTGGGAAATTTTCAGTGATAATTTCCTCCATTAGTTTTTCTCCTCCTTTTCCCTTCTCTTCTCCTTCTGGGACACCCACAACACGTATATTCATGCGCTTCATATTGTCTTTCAATTCCCTGAGTCCCTGCTCATATTTTTCCATTTTTTTCCCTATAGTTTCTGTTTCTTATCGGATTTCAGATGTTCCGTCCTCCAGTTCAGAAATCCTATGTTCTGTCTCTTGAAATCTACCATTGTAGGTTTCCATTGTTTTTTTCATCTCTTCTACTGTGTCTTTCATTCCCATAAGTTCTGGATTTGTTTTTTCAGACTTTCAGTTTCTTCTTTTTGTTCTTTCCTTGCCTTCTTTATATCCTCCCTCAATTCATTGATTTGGTTTTTGATGAGGTTTTCCATGTCTGTTCGTACATTCTGAATTAGTTGTTTCAACTCCTGTATGTCATTTGAATTGTTGGTTTGTTCCTTTGACTGGGCTATATCTTCAATTTTTCTAGTGTGATTTGTTATTTTTTGCTGGTGTCTAGGCATTTAATTACCTTAATTAGTTTATTCTGGAGATTGCTTTCACTTCTTTTATCTAGGGTTTTCTTGCTGGATGAATTTGTTGTCTATCTGTTCTTTGACATTCCATTCAGCTTTATCTGGACCTTTAGCTTAAGTTTTGTTTAACAGAGGAGAATTTTTCAGTTCTTGTTTTCTTGTTTCTTGCCCTGCTTCTGTGGTGCCTTTCCCCCACACACACTTAGGAGGGTCTACTTAAATATTATAGACCCAGCCAGATTTTCCCAGACCAAACTTGCCTCCTATCAGGAGGAAAGAGTCACCTGCATCGGTTTTCCCTGAGGGTGAGACCCAGCAGGTTGAAAGACTTTCCTGTGAAGTCTCTGGATTCTGTTTTTCTTATCCTGCCCTGTGTGTGGTGCTTGTCTGACTGCAGGTCCCACCAGCATAAGATGATGCTGTGTCTTTAACTTTGGCAGACTCTCCCTGCTGGGGGCATGGTGGAGACAGAGGAGAGGTTGTAGGCTGGTTTTAATGGCTTCAAATTACCAAGCCCTGGTGTCTGAATTCCTTGATGGAGGGATTCCACCTGGGTGGGGCTTCACCCTTCCCCTGGGGAAGGCACAAGCTCCAGATAAGCCCCAAAAGAGCTCACTTCTGCCTATGCCTGGGGCAGTTGCAGCCTGAAAAGGCCTGCCACTGTATCCAGAGGCAGTCAAGCCTTTGTAGATACACAGCCACAAAAACCTCTGTTTCCTTCTTTTTTTTCCCCCCCTTTCTCTGTCAGTCCTGCTCCCTTGGCGCCAGGGCAAAAATGAGCAACCTCCACTTTGATCAGGTTCACCTAAGCTGGGGGCCTATTTTTAGTAGTCAGAATTTGTTAATTAGTTCCACAATTGGCGTTTGATTGTGCCCAGTCCCTGCTGCTGGTAAAGTCCTTTCCTTTCCCCTCTGGGAAGCGGCCAGCCGGGGAGGGGCGCTGGCCGCCGCAGCTTTGGGAACTCACGGTTCTGGGGGGTGCTCGCAGCCGGTCCAGCTGGTCCAGACTGGGGTACGCTGTGTGTCTGGTCACTGACGTGGCCCCAGGAGCTGTTCTGTACTGTTTCTGGTTATTTAGTAGTTGTTCTGGAGGGCAAACTAAAATGCGCACGTTGTTAAGCCAGAACTCCCATCTCATTGCATTTTAAAAATCAGTCTGCCCTTTGACTAATATCCTAAATGTTCCTTTGCCATTCCACTACCATCCCATTCTCCTCCTCATCACAAAATAATACAGGAGTATGTTATTTAAAAGTTTTATTTCTTTTACATGGAAGTATTTATTTAAATATATGAAATGATGATCAGTATTTGGAACTTGTGGCTCAATTCCTAAAATGAGATAAGCAGATATTTGGTTTTCTCAGAAGTGTTGCTTCAAGAAGGAATAAACATTAAATTGCAATCAATTTCTGGTTTGGCTCCACTATCTTAAGGAAGCAGATTGTGATGACAGACAGAATGTTGATTTTTTTGTAATTAACACTACGTGAAAATGACCATATGCTTTTGGTACCAGAGATTATCTACTCAGAATGTTCTAAGTGCAATTAATTCCAAAAGGTATCATAGTATATACACTTGTGTCTTTGAAAACCTAGTGAATACTTTCACTATTGATCAGCATGGGAAATATCCAGGGATGTCAAAGATTATACCAGTGCAATCCATGTAGAAACAATTACTCATTTCTTGAAGATTCCAATTTTCAAAAAAAATCAAGCAAATAGCATTAGAGTGATATTTTAGATTATGCGTCTGTGCCAGTTTGAAAGTATTATGTACCCCAGAAAAGCCATGTTTTAATCCTGATCCAATCTGGTGGAAGCAACTGTTTCTTTTAATCCTGTTTAAAAGAAATGTTGCATGCACAAGCTTTAGATTAGATTATTTCCATTGAGCTGTGACTCACCCAGTTGTGGGTATTAACTTTTGATTAGATGGAGATGTGCCGCCACCATTCTAAATTGGTCTTGATTAGTTTTCTGGAATCCTTTGTAAGAGGAAACATTTTGGAGAGAGCTCAGAGCAGACAGAGCTTATAGAAATGACAGAAGCCTCAGAGCCAACAGAGAGAGCAGATGTAGATACTTGAAGAATAGTTGCTTCAGAGAACAGAGACACGGATGTTTGGAGATTTTTGGAGTCCAGCCGAGCTCACCATGAGATGGTAAGCAAGCCAGCAGCTGGAGAGACCAGTGCAGTTCATGTAGCCAAGAGATGAAGACCAGCCCCAGAGAAGCAAAGGGAGGAACCCCCACAGGAGCAAAGGCTAAAAGCAGTGGAGCCCAGGAGCAAGGAACCTGTAGATGCCAGCCACATAATTGTCCAGCTGACAGAGCTGTTATTGACCCATCAGCCCTCCTTGAATTAAGGTATCTTTCCCTGGATGCCTTGATTTGAACATTTTCATAGGCTTAGAACTGTAAACTTGTAACTTATTAAATTCCCCTTTTTAAAAGCTGTTCCAGTTCTTGTATATTGCATTCTGGCAGCGTGCAAATTAACGCATCTATCAACCAATCTATTACTCAGTCTTAAGTGCGTTGATTTTAAGTTGTGTGTACCATCCCTCCCACCCCACTTCCCTGGGGAAAAAAAAAGTTCTTTAATTCATTCCTTTGGGTGTGGACCCATCGTGAGTGGGATCTTTTAATGAAGCTATTCAGTTAAGATATGACCAACCTCATTCAGGATGGAACTTAATCCTATTACTGTAGTCCTTTATAATTGGAATGAATATAGAAAGAGAGAAGGAGAAAGCCACAGAAACAAGAAGCTGAAATCAATGAGCCAGGAATAGAAAGGAGAGATCAGTAGACTCTGCCATGTGGCAGAGGAGCCAAGGATCACCAGCAGCCATCTTCAGGAAAAAGCATTGCCTTGATGATACCTTGAATTAGACATTTTCCTGGCCTCAAACTATAAGCTAATAAATTCTCATTGTTTAAGCCACCTATTTCATGGTATCTGCTTTGAGCAACCTAGAAAACTAACACATCAACCATGCTTCAGAAGAGCTTAATAAATTTGAATAGGCATATGTGTGATTAAATTTCCACTCCATAGTTTCTGTCTTAGTTTGCTAGGAGCCTTAACAAAGTACCACAAAATGGGTGCTTAAAACAACAGAAATGTATGGTCTCACAGTTCTGGAGGCTAGAAGTCTAATATCAAGCTTTCGATAGGGCCATGCTTCCTTTGAAGTCTGTGGGGAAGAATCTATACTTTGTTTCTCTTGGCTTCTGGTGGTGGTTTGCTGGCAGTCATGAGTCATTTTCTGCCTCAGTTGTCACATGATCACGTCTCTGCTATGTCTGCTTGTCTGTGTCCAAAATTTCCTCTTCCCGTAAGGACATCAGTCACATTGGATTAAGGGCCCTCCCTACTCCTGCATGACCTCATTTTAACTTACCTAATTCCATCTGTAACAACCCTAGTTCCAAAAATTGTCAGGTACTGGAGATTAGAATTATAATGTCTCTTTTTGGGAGGTGCAATTCAATCCATTATGGTTAATAATAAGGTCTTAAAATTATATAAAATTACCCTATACTGAACTGTATAATGAGGTAATTAACATCTTTCTTATCAAATGATTGTCCTTTAAAATAGAGCAGAAAATACTCTGTTTCGGGTACTTGCACTTCTTCCTCTATGCAGAGTTTGCCAAATATGTCCTGCTCTAGGATTCTGAAAATGAGAAAAAAATGTAAGCAAAGACATACTGAAGTTTCTAAAATTTTAAGGCAATTTAGACCATGGGTTTTATTTTCCATAAAGTTTGCATGGACACTGCTTGTTAAAGAAAAGCTTACTACAATGATCTCTAATGACAGCTTATGTGGACTAGCCCCAGAGAGAGTCTTAACTGAAATATTGTGTGCTCAATTCGCATGCTAAGTCTTCAGTAAATACTCTGAATTTAAAGATTCTGAAGACAGTCTGTTCTTGCATCTCAGGAGATCTTAATCCTACAGTTCATTTATACTGATCATGGACAAACTGTTTATTTTATACCCGTTTCTGTACTGTGACATTGAGGACACAGGCATTTTTTTAAAGAATGTAATATCTACTCCAAGCCTCTATCTCTATAAAATAATCATTAACTGTTGCTGTAGTTTATGAGATGAATATCTTAAATCTCAATATAATTAGAAAATTTGTATAATGTCTGTGTAACCTATATGATTCTTCAAATGTCCTTAAAATAATTCATAATTTTCTGTTTCCCTTTTTTTATTTTTTTGGTGTAAAGCGAGATGATTTTATTAAATGCCTGTGAGCTAATTAAAGCCCCTCAAAGAAGTTAATGACTGCAGATTCAGAGGTCTTTACATAGCCTTTAAATGTAGTTTCCATTTTAATTATTGGCATTAGGACTTGGTTAATTAGAAGTACTTGGTATAAGTGCTTATTTCAGTTGCTGTAACTCTCCTATTTTCCCTTATACACGTAGTTGGTGAAGGGCAGTCGTGCTTTGAAAGTTTCATTCATGATGAAACCAATAATTTATTTATCCCACATCTGTTATTTGCTTTAACAAATATCATTAATGACATCATGAATCCTGTTTCCTAAATCTTTCTTGAATCACCAGTTGGCATTATAAATATTTAAAGTCCTTTCCTTCCTTTAATTGAAGAATAAGAATATTTTACTCTTCAAAATTTGGAAGCCAGATTTTCTGAAGATTCCATATTGCAGCAGAGCATTGCATTTTAATTTTGGATTTCCTTTAGTCTTAGAATCCATCTAAATTAGCAGAAAACTTAAAACTTTTTTTTAGATGAAAAGTTTAATTGTACAATCTCTTAACATAGTAAACATTTATCAAAGCTGTTTTAATTCAAATGCATATTATACACATCGTTAGTCATAATTTTAAAAGCCCTTATTAAAATACCTGACATAGAATTTCGGCTTGTATTTTGCCTCATATGCAATGTATATTTAACCCAATATGTGAACCCAATATTTGAAAATCAAGACTTACAAAACACATGATTTTGGGTTATAATTTTGTTTCACTAAAGAATTCTGTGCTGTACCAAAAAATTTCCCCTACTATCCCTTTAGGTTCTAGGTAATCAGGAGTATTTAAACAGAGCCAGACTCATCATAGTTGAATGTACACACAGTCCTTCTGGAACATATCTATCAGCAAGGCCTTTGAGTGACCTTTGTGGGTGAGATGCAGAAATGAGGTCTGGGATGTGGTCTCATAGCTGGGTTGATCAGCTATACCTACAGAATTTTCATGGGTGTGGAATTCAACATAGAAATTGGTTTCTGTTGATCTGCTTTAGAGCTCTTCACTTGATCAGGATGTTTCTACAATTTTATCAATGACTCAGAGATATATATAGATCATACCTATAGCAGAATTGTTGATATTGCTCAAAGCAATAGTTAATTTGATTGACAATCAGGATTAAACTTGATATTTCTTAACCTAGAGCAAGAGCTAAAACTAAAATTATACTTTAAAAAGATGGATGTGAAAAAAAAAAAAAGAAAAAATACATTTCAGGGATGAAAGTCTCCCTGGCGATGTGGGAGATGACTCCCAGGGATGAATCTGGCCCTGGCACCATGGGATCAACAATTCCATCCTGATCAAAAAAGGGGAAAGAAGTGTAACTAATAAAGTATCAGTTGCAGAGAGAGTTCAAATAGAATCAAGAGGCTGGTCGGGAGGTTGCTCTTATACAAGCTTCAGTTAGACATTGCTACCTATTGTAACCTGCCAAACCCCAATCAGGACCATTCCAGCCAATCCTGAAGAATACCTGGGGCAATATATAAGATTCTACAAGGATTCCATGCACTAGAATAACTTTCCAGAAACCTACAACCTGCATATGGGTCCCTAGTCCAGATAAGTCCTGAAACCTAGAGGGCCAAGCCTCTGCAGAACTTCAGATAGTTCCATCTCCCTACCCCATATTACTGACAGACCCTTCCAATATCAAAAATTTAGAATGGCCGTAACCCAAACACCCCTAAAGAGAGGAATATGAAGATCAAGGTAATGGTGGAGTTATACAGTGAAGATAGGATTTAACAAATGAATATGAATGCTGAATCATTAAACTGATATCTCTTTTGGTCTCTAGTATCTTAGAACAGCTAGAAGTAAAAACCTAAAATTGTGGAATTGTAACCCACAGTTGTTTTTGTGTATATATGTTATTTTTCACAAAAAAAGTAGAAAAAAGTTGATTGTGATGTTGAAAAAATATTTAAGCCTTCTACCCTCCTATGTTCTGGAGCAGCTAGAAGGAAAAATCTGAAAGGATCAGATGGTAGCCCATGACAAACTCTGGGATCTGCCCGGTAACTACTTGTTGAAGAGTGCTTTTAAAACTATTTTTTTTTTTATTTCTTTGCTTTGTATATATGTTATACTGTACAATTAGAAAGTTAAAAAAAGAAATATGATGTGAATTCCCTTCAGGTTCTATGATCAGTTGCCCAAATACAGGGTGTGGAAGTTCTAGTTTAACAACAGTTTGGCCTATAAAAAATAATTTTAGTTCATTTGAGCATTAGTCAACAAGGAAGAAGAAATAAATACTATTTTGGCTGAAGAGAATTGGATCAAAGAAGGTCAGAAACAAACAGGGTGTACTGAAAGTAATGCATTTTGGGCCACCTGTCAGGAATGTAATAAGAGGAATTCCTTTATTGGGTAGAGCGTTGACTTAGATAACCTTTAAAGTACCTCCTAAATCCAATCATGGGGTTTAAATTGAACTCCTAGGCACATATACACAAATCTGCCAATATTAAATGCAACTTATAATGTTTATGTAGCATATACTTTTTTACATCCTTTCCTTGATAAATGATAAGTATATAGCCTTATTCTTTTCTACTTAACAATAATTATTCCCTAAGCAATTAATCATTCAACACTTAAAATAAATGCATCTACTCCATCACCACTGCTAGTTTAAATTAAAGAGGCTGTTCCCAGGTATTTCTTAATTACCTAAGATTGTATTGAGATTATTAGTTCAAAATGAGTATATTATTTTGAGTAGCCATAAAATAGGCATATGCCTAGGTCCTAAAACAAGATTTCATGATATATCTAATCAAATACGATGAAGACAGAATATGAGCATGTTTTCACTCCAAGTATACTTTACGTATACTCTGTTATTTCTCTGAATTGTGTTTTGGCTTTCCAGATTATTTGTTTGTAGCGTAGAGTGGACACCTGTCATTCTTTTGAACACTTGCCTCTGAATTCCTTTCCTATGTTGGGAGTCTTCCTGCATAGTGAAGCAGAGCCCCCTCCCCACCAGGAACTGAAAGTGCTTGCTCTCCAAGACATCCTTACAGCATAGGTATGGGCCCATGACCTGACTCTTCCTCAGTGGCAGAGGATCCATTTGGCAATGCCTCTTGACCAGTGCTGGAGGGTCAGTGGTGCCAGCCTCAGAGTCTGTTCCTGGTGGTAGCAGCAGAGGTATCTTTACTGGACAGGTTCGGTGCCATTATTTTAAGCATTATTTTTAGCAACATTGCCTCCACACCCAGTCCTCCTGGAGATTCTGTGCATTATCTTTGCTGAAAATTCCTTTTCCGCTTAAATGAGCAGAAGTAGTTTCTGTTGCTTGCAATCATAACTCTGACTGACAGTGCATGTCCGTGTTGATGTTGGTGTATCAGTTGGTCACAAGAACCCATTGAGCATAAAGCACTCTGAAAGGCACAAAAGGAAATGTTTATTCATTCCATGAGTGTTTATGGAACAGGGTGACATGCTTGGCGTTGGACAAAAGAGCGGCATACAAAGCTGGTATTTTAAAACTTGTTTTGTAGGCACTAATAGGAGGAGGAAGGGGTACCCCTGGCAAACTAAGGTAAAGGCAGATGCAATTCTTTTGGATTTGGTGTGGGGATGATGAATTGGGATAAGAAGGGATGCTTATTTAGAAAATAGGTGTCATATTTTGTCAAATCCAAGAGGCATTTCCCCCCTCATTTTAACATTTTTGTAATTAGGATATGTTGTGAAAGTGTGTCATATTTTTTAAAAAATATTTTTATTAACACATTTTTGCACACATACAGTCCATACATGGTGTACAATCAATGGTTCATAATATCATCACATAGTTTGTGTATTGATCACCATGATCAGTTTTTAGAATATTTACATCACTCCGGAAAAAAGAAATAAAAAGAGGAAAAACTCATGCATCCTATACCCCTTAATCGTCCCTCTCATTGACCCCTAGTATTTCCATCTACCCAATTTTATTTTACCCCTTAATGCCCCTATTATTTATTTATTTTATCCATATTTTTTTTACTCATCTGCCCATACCATGGATAAACGGAGCATCACACACAAGGTTTTCACAATCACACAGATTGTTAAAGTCACATCTTTATACAGTCATCTTCAAGAATCAAGGGTACTGGAACACAGCTCAGTAGTTTCAGGTACTTCCCTCCAGCCACTCCAATATACCATAAACTAAAAAAGGACATATACATAATGCATGAGAATAACCTCCAGGATAACCTCTTGACTCTTGTTTGAAATCTCTCAGCCAATGAAACTTGATTTTTGTCTGATTTCTCTCTTCCCCCGTTTGGTCAAGAACGCTTTCTCAATCTCATGATGCTAGGTCCCAGCTCATCCCCAGGAGTCATGTCCCACATAGGGGAGAGGGCAGTGAGTTCATCTACCAAATTGGCTTAGAGAGAGACCACATCTGAGCAACAAAAGAGGTTCTCTGGGAGTGACTTTTAGGCAAATTGTAAGTAGGCTTAGCCTATCCTCTGCAGGAATAAGTTTCATAGGGGTGAAACTCAAGATCGAGGGCTTAGCCTATTGATTTGGTTGTCCCCACCGCTTGTGAGAATATCAGAAATTCTCCAAATGCAGAGGTTGAATATTTCCTCCTTTCTCCCTAGTCCCCCACAGGGATTTTGCAAATACTTTATTCATTGCCCAAATTACTCTGGGGTATATCAGGGAGTGTGTCATGTTTTAATTGCTACTTTTTCCTTCTCAATCCATCTACCTTATTTCACCAAGTCTAAGATGTCATTGATATACACAATCAATTTTTGTACCACTAAGAGAAAAAGCTCATTTACTAAAGCATGACTCCATGCCTAACACCATACTGGGGGCTCTAGACTAGAGGATTAAAAAAGACCTAAAGAGAAACAAGTCAGTCAAAGAAATGGCATGGTTAAATACCAAATTCATTTTTATTCTTGTTGTCTCCCAAAGCTATAAAAGAGAAATGTGTTTACCTCTAATTTCTATCATGAATATAATTCAGGTGCTAATCACCATAGCCTTGCTTAGCAACAAAAAATTCCTCGTATGTGCTCTCTCGCTTGCTTGCTTGCTCTCTCTCTCTCTCTCCCTCCCTCCTTCTCTCTTTCTTTCTCTCCCTACCCCTCTTTCATTTTCTCTCTGTCTTTATCCTTTTAAAATGACTTAGCTTGGAAATCTTCACATATATACAAAAGTAGACAGAAGAGCATAATGAACCCCAATATTCAACAATCATAAATTCATGGACAATCATGTTTGATCTGTAACCCTCTATCCACCCTTTTTATTTTGAAGCAAATCCTGGATACCATATCATTAGCCAGGATAATAACCATTTCAATTATAAATATGACATTATGAATAACTAAAGGATAAAGACTTGAAAAATACTAATCACAATGACATTATTACATCCCTGAAAAAAATTATAAATTGTGGCTTCTTTTTAAGTTTTAAATTTTGTTTTTATCAAATTAATACCTACCTATTATTTTAAACTGATCATACAAAACTTATTGATGAGCAGCTGTCCTCATTATTCTAATCCCTTCCCACTCCATATTTCTGCTTATTGGGAACACACCCACTTTAATTATTTTAGCTGTTCCTTCTGGTATGTTCTATCTTCTAAATAATCTGTTTTCTGATTTTTTTTAAAAGTATCAGAGCCATTGATTTTCTACCATAGAAATAAAGATTTAATTTTCATGCCTACCCCCTCTCTATATAGACATATTTCTTTTATTTCTCCCAGTATCACCATTTTTGGTTAAATCAAAATTCAGGGTTTATTTTGACAAAATAAAATTTATTTACGGTGAGTTATATTTTCCTTTTATACATGGTTTTGCTTTCCCAAGAACTAGTTACTGATCTTTTTTTTTTGCTTATTTTTCTAAGATACATATCACAAATTTATCCCCTAATCAACAGAACTGTAAATTTTTTCCCATACCTTCATGCATGTCAAATAATCTGTCAGTTCCAGTTTTTTCCACGGAGACATCCTTTCTTGAGTCCTCTTGTATTCTGGACTGGTTACAGCTGTTGTTAAGGGACTTTGTTCCCTATTATTCTGGGAATTTCTTTCACCTTTCTCCTGTATAGGATATCCTGATTCTGGGTCCTATGTCTTTCTGACACTCCACCTTCATTTTCGTGGAGCACATCCTCCAAAAGCTTCCTACGAAAGTATGCATGGGAGGTAAGTGGAAGACCTTGTATGTCTAAAATTATCTTCATTCTCCCTTCACACAATATTTTGCCTGAATATAGATATCTAGATTGGAAAGGATTTTTTTTCTCTAAGTTTTTCTTCTTGCTTCCATGTTCCTATTAACAAACCCGATGCTTCTGATTTTCAATCTTTTGTATGTGACTCATTTGGTTTTGTTCCCTCTCTGGAAGCTTTTATGTTGTGACATTTCATAATGATATGCTTTGGTGAGTATCTTTTGTTATTCAAGGAGTTACAGATACTTTGTGTTCCTTTGAACTAGAGATTCATGTTCTTCAGTTCTTGGGAGAATTTCTTATATTATTTTTTTTGCTCATTCCTTCATCTCCATTTTTACTTTTCTTAGTGGAATATCTGTTATTTGAATGTTGAACCTTTTTCTTAACATTTATCTCTCATTTTCCATCTTTTTGTCAGTTTCTTCAGGCAGATTCTCTCAAATTTGGGAGATTTGTTCAACTTTATCTTCCATTTCTGTCATCTTTTTTTTTTTAATTTTCAAGAAATTTTCTTTTTCTCTGAAGGTTCTTTTTTTATTGTTTTCAGTTCTTATTTCATGGATATAATATTTTTTTCTTATATCTCAGAAATTAATTAACCTTTTTTTTTTTTTGTCTTTGCATTATCTCTCTTCCAAATTCCCTTTTTCTTTATTTTGGGTCTATAATTCATATTGGAAGCTTTCCTTAATTATTTGATATCCTTAGCTGTATGTTCATATTTAAGATTGATGCACAGATGAAGCTTTTTGACCATTTGGCTTCACAGAAGTCTAATGGGGGTATGAAGAGTGCTTCATTGGGAGAGATCCACATGTCTCTTGCCCTAAGTTTGTTAGTTTCCTGATGAATAAGTCCTCTGATTTCTTGCTGGGGATGTAGCATTCCTTTGGGCTGTGGTCTGGGAACTGAGTGGGAGAAGAAGCCTGAAGGATGTCAAACATTTACCATACAAATATTCACTTAGTCTCCCTGTATTCAATATGGCACCTCAGTCTCAATATCCCCAAGTTCAGAGCCCCTCCATACTCCACTTCTTCAAGAGTAAATCTCACTTCTGATGGAGCATAGAGGCCTGCTTTCAAAGGATGGGGAAGGAGATCTAGGTGAGCTATAATTATATAGTTATTATTATAACTGCTCCTCATAAAATCTTTCAGCCAAGCCTTGTGTTTTGGCTTCATCCTATACCCCCACTTTTAGAGGAATCAGGTGCCCCCAATTTCTGAACATGCCCAAGATTCTGTTCTTTGAACTAGCTTATCTTTGGGTCACTTTCCTCACTGCAGACTTACCACTTATCCAACCCTTTTCACTTTTAAAATTTTGCTATCTCATGTGCTCTCCTGTTCCCTTTGGCCTTGTGGAATTGTGCCATTTTTAACTTCTTATTTTCATTTTAGTGGGATTTCATGTGTTCTATTTGTCATGCTTAAATGGAAGTCCATGCCACGCATTTTATGGGCACACTTAAAAGGAGTAAAACATAATGTTAAACACATCAACAATAATTTTACTGAGATAACTACTACTTACTGGGTGCTTTGCATTGTCTATGTAAACTTCCACAATTATCATTCTTGTTACCCCGATTATCTCCTAACCAACAGTAAGTTGTAACATTCTCAATATAGTTGCATCACCTTTGCAAAATGTTCCGCTTAACATGTTACTGTAGTATGTGTTATTAAAAGAAAAAGTATTTTACACAGTCAGTGATCAGAAGTTGGTCACACATCTGTGAAGAATACACAAAACTGTGGTAAGCTGGTTAGGAACTCATGCCCTAGATTATACTTCAGTTTAGTATAACTTGCCTGAAAAGAGTGTGTTTTCATTTGAGACAACTCAAAGCTTCTATGTTAGCCTCTCAAAGGAACATTGGATTCTATGAGTGAGATCTGTTAGATTTTCCAGTCCTTGAGGGCAAAAACTATGTCTTACTTATTTTGTATCACCTACGCCTGAAAGAATTGACTAATAATAGTCAATAAATGTTGACTAGACTAAGGTCTTTTCGTACCAACTGGTGGTCTGACCTTGAACAAGTCATTTGCTGAATTTTGATGGTGGCCTCAAGGGAGAGGGTCCCTTAAAAGAAGAGATGTTGGGGAAGAAAAGGACCAAGAATAGAACATTTGGGAACCTACACTTATAAAGTCAGGTAGAGGAAGAGTGAGATGGACGGAAAACCAGGAAACATGGGAATATGGAAGTCAAAGAGGGGCCTTTCAAAATCAGCACCACTGTGTTAGAGGTCAGATAAGACAAGGACAGGAAATGGAGCTTGGACCAGACTGTGCTCTACCTTCAGTCAAGGATTTACTCTTCGTATAGATAAGTGGACTTCTCACTCCACTGATGTTTATGGTCAGAGATGTCTTTATGATATAAGGAAGTTGGCTTGAGCCCTGTATGTGTGTGTGTGTGTAAATGTCTATGCATGTGTGTGTGCTGAGGGAATGAGGATAGGAGAAAGGGACCAGAGCCCAGAGGCTATGGAGTGAGGGTTTGGGAACCTCTCCAGTGAGGCTAAGAAAGACCTGAGTTGTTCACATGTAATCTGACTATAACATATTATGGAATTACTTAACCTGGGTTAACCTAAATAAAATTCTTTGAGTCAGAGGATAAGAAACCTACAGTGTGATTTGCTGCATGCCATTAGCACTCTGTCACCAACCAATAGATTCTCCTGCAGAAACATCATAGCCTGGAATTGGAAATAAGTAGGCTTCTGATTCTAAGATGGGTTTCCCCCACATCTTTGAAATTGGGATACATCATAATTTAATTAGCAGTATTGTTTTTCTTTCTTAAGAATACATGAAATGATGGTGCATTTTGATGGCACTGATGAATTACCATTGAAAAGAATAAAATAATATTCACTCAGCAAACATTTAGTTTGTCAAGCCATTTATAGTCATGGCTCTAAAGTGAGTTAACATTTTGTTTGTTTTACAGTATGAGTTAGTTGCAGAAATCCCAGCCTCTAAATGTCCTGAAAATGGTTCACTTTGCAGGAATGAATGTTCTTAACTCATCTGTGAGATCAGGATTAACAGTTGCATGAGGAACAGAATACCTTGTTTGTCTCTAGGCCCTTGGAAATGCTCCTATTTGCTTGGACTTTTCCTGACTAACTGCTTCTAGATAGATGCCGCCACTATGTTTTGATAATATGAAACTTACATTTTGCAAAATCGCATTAGTGAAATTAGCAAAACAATATCCATTTAATTTTATGCAAAAATAAACTTATCATCCTTTACTGTGGTTTTATTTAGAGGTTTGATTTTTTAATTAAAGTATATCATTGAAAATGTACAAAATCTAGATGATTTTTTTTGTGGGAAAAAAGGATTACTATTTGAAATTTGAATTTTTCTTATTCTATTGTGGGTCATTTTTCAGAATAATTTCTTCCATCCTATTCTCCCTCTTTTTGACTCCCTCCATGAAAACAGTACATAAGATGTAGGCGACTGCTGTGAAAATGAGAAAAATCACTGTACCTTTGAAGCAATCATAAATCTCTTTGCAGGCAGCCCTGAATTCTGTGGCTGGCATGAACCTCCATTGCTATAAATCACAAAAATAAGCACGGGATGAGTGTTTTATTCCTACAGAAAGAAAAAAAAAACCAACCTTAGTTGTCATTTTACTGAGTGTCAGCTGAATGTTTTTCAAGCTAATCACCAGAGAAGGAAGAAAGGAAAGTGCTGTGCTGAACATGGCCTCAGGGAGCTCTTTATGTATGAACATTATACTTGTAATATGATATGCTGGATAGCATGTGTGAAATGTAAATGCATAATTTGAAAGTTTTTTTCATTTTTCTGTGATGGTAATTTTCATATTGCTTGCATTTTCTCCTCATGTACGTACCTGTATAAAGTAAAAAATTGCATTTTGTACATGGTTTAAATGTTCATAAATAGCATTAGAAATTTTTCTTCCTTTTTTTCTCCTTCCCTTCCCTTTTCTCTTTCCTTCTTTTCCTTCTCTTTTCAAGTTGTAAGTCTTAATGTATTATATCCGTTGGAGACTGAGTTCTTCACCTGTCCAGGTCTACCTTGCACAGAAACAGAACTTCTTAGGACTTGACAAAATATGAAGCGTGTTCTAGTTTGTAAGCTGATGGAATGTGATATACCAGAACTAGATTGGTTTTTAGAAAGGGGAACTTAATATGTTATAAGTCTACAGTTCTAAGCCTATAAAAATGTCCAAACTAAGGCATCCAGGGAGTGATACCTTAATTCAAGGAAGGTTGATGGTTCAAGAACACCTCTGTCAGCTGGGTACTCACATGGCTGGCATCTGCTGGTCCCCTGCTCCTGGACTTCATTGCTTTCAGCCTCTGTTCCTGTGGGGGTTCCTCACTTTGCTTCTTTGGAGCTGGCTTTCATATCTTGGCTTCCCTTGGCTTTCTCCAGTTTCTGTCATGTTTAACATCTCATGGTGCCATCTGCTGGGTTCCAAGCATCTCCAAACATCCATGTTTCTGTTCTCCAAGTGTTGGCATCTCTGTCAGCTCTCTCTCTGTTGGCTCTGCTGTTTCTCCAAATTATTTCTGCTTTTAACCATTGATTATACATTTTGGATGATTACTTGGTATATGAATATATAGTGTATGTATATATATCGATTAAAAATAAAAATTGAAATGTTTTCTCTTTTAAAAGACTTCAGTAACCTAATCAAGACCCACCTGGGAATGGGTAGAGTCACACCCACAATTGGGCATGCTGCAACACCATGGAGATAATCTAATCAAAAGTTTCTGCCTTACAATATTGAGTTGGGATTAAAAGAAATGTTGCCTTCACAAGATTGAATCAGGATTAAAACATGGCTTTTCTGGGGTTCATAATATTTTCAAACTGGCACAAAGCAAAACACAAATTTAGCCATTATTTGAATTTGGTAATTCAGGCCTATTCATTCTCCTATTTGAACTGGTCCATCTGATTTTAGAAGACTAATCTTGTATTGTTTTGTGGATCCACTCTGCCAGAGCCCAATGCTTCGCAGGGCTGGTGGATTACCAGCCTTTCCTTATCCACAAACCATCTGTGCCCTCACCTGGTATTCCCACAGAATCATGCTTCCTGCTAGGGGGTCAGGCTTACGTTGGAGAAGTTTCTTTAATTTCTTGAAAACCATTCACAGGCATACACATATGCAGAGCATAATAGCAAACTAATTATAACTGCCAGCTGAATTAATCACATTTTAAAACTACCTTGGCTTCAGTTATCTGTAAGATTTGGTCTTTATCAGAATAGTTACTTCTCCTTCACTTTATAATCTCCACATAGATATAGCCATTGTTGAAGAAAGGTTGGGAAAAGAGAAGCCTATTTCTGTTTCTACTAGATTCCCAAACCTCTGCCTGACTGACTGATTGTGAGATGTCACCATTATGATTTCATTAGACCCTAGAAGGGCACAAATACATATTGTTAAAGCTGAAATTTTTGTATGGGTAAAATAATTCAATTTTGCCATCAGGAAATTTTCTCGAGTGATATGGTAATAAAGACAAAGGATATTGGAATTGAACCAAACTAACCACAAGCTTTCTTATATCCAAAGCAGATTTTGACTAATCTGATCTTTAGGAGAAAAAACTATAAAAGTTAATATTAACGGATTATGAGTCAACACATTGTTCTTTTCTTTCTTCTTTTACTTGAAATGGGAAAAATGGCCCAAAATGAGGAAATTAAATCAATGGAAAATAATTGAGATATTCCTGGTTTTTAATTTATCATCTGCAGACTAGGCTTATGTATGTGCGCATGTGCTTTTTTTCCCTATTGCTAAATGGAATGCATTTGTGTGTGTGTGTGTGTGTGTGTGTGTGTGTGTGTGTGTGTGTATGCTTTTTTTTTTACTACTGCTGAAAGACTTTGCCCCAAATATTTCTTTTTAATCTAGATCCAAGGGAGGGAGAGCAAAACGTGTTTTCATCTTCCAGTTATCAACAATTACAGTAAATTGTATTTTTGTTTTTTTTTAATTTTTTTATTGTATAGTATAACATATATACAAAGCAAAGAAATAAAAAAGCAATAGTTTTCAAAGCACTCTTCAACAAGTAATTATAGGACAAAGCCCCGAGTTTGTCATGGGCTACCATACTATCCTTTCAGATTTTTCCTTCTAGCTGCTCCAGAATATAGGAGGCTAGAGGGCTTAAATATTTTATCATCACAATTGACTTTTACCCTCTTTTTTTTGTGAAAAATAACATATATACAAAAAAAAGCTATCAATTTCAAAGCACAGCACCATAATTAGTTGTAGAACATATTTCAGAGTTTGACATGGGTTACAATTTCACAATTTTAGGTTTTTACTTCTAATTGCTCTAAAATACTGGAGACTAAAAGAGATGTCAGTTTAATGATTCAGCATTCATATTCATTTGTTAAATCCTATCTTCTCTGTATAACTCCACCCCACCTTTGATCCTTCCATCCACTCTTTAGGGGTGTTTGGGCTATGGCCATTCTAAATTTTTTCGTATTGGTAGTATTAGTACCCCATGCTAATATAGGGTAGGGAGATGAAACTATCTGATGTTCTGGAGAGGCTGGGCTGGGTTTCAGGATTTATCTGGACCAGGGATCCATCTGGAGATTGTAGGTTTCTGGAAAGTTACTCTAGTGCCTGGAACCCTTGTGGAATCTTATATATATTGCCCTAGGTGTTTTTTAGGATTGGCTGGAATGATCCTGTTTGGGGGTTGGCAGATGTTGATAGGTAGCAAGGTCTAACTGAAGCTTGCGTAAGAGCAACCTCCAGAGTAGCCTCTCCACTCTATTTGAACTCTCTCTGCCACTGATACTTTATTAATTACATTTCTTTTCCCCCTTTTTGTCAGGATAGAATTGTTGATCCCATGGTACCAAGGCCAGATTCGTCCCTGGGAGTCATCTCCCACATTGCCAGGCAGACTTTCACCCCTGGATGTCAGTGTCCCACATAGAGGGGAGGGCAATGATTTCACTTGCAGAGTTGGGCTTAGAAAGACTGAGGCCACATCTGAGCAACAAAAGATGTCCTGGAAGTAACTCTTTGGCATGCCTGTAGTCTAAGCTTCTCCACTACCTACATAAGTTTCACAAGAGTAAGACTCATGATCAAGGGCATGGCCTATTTATTTGGGTATCCCTAAAGTTTGACACAGTATTGGGGAATTCCCTGATAGTAAGGTTTAATAATTCCATATTCTTTCTCCCATCCTTCAGGGGACTTGCCAATACTTTTTGATTATCTGCTTAATATACTCTAGGATGTATCCAGGCATTATGATAATCTATACAGGATTAAAGGACCTCTTATTCTGTGCTCCCTGTGTTTCAGTTGTTCAAATGAGCTATACAGATAGGTTGAATTAGATTATGCACTGCAGAAAATTTCAGTTCCAGACCAAATAAACCTTTCTTCCAGTGGTCTCAAAGGGTATGTGTGTCTATATTCTAAAATATAGACACTGTCTTCCTTACCCCTATGTTCTGAATTACTTTAACCCCAACCTATTTAGCTTCGTTCTTATCTCTAAATATCAGGTTATATATATATATATATATATAACAGACTCTCAAAATCCAGAAGTAAATCACCACTTCGGACTTGATGTGTCTGCTCTGAAAGCTTACAGTATAGGCCCCTGTTTTCTTATAAGCATTTTCTAAAGGTGATCATACCATTGTTGTTCTTTTGTTTCTGGCTTATTTTGTCTCCCCAAATGTCCAACATGTCCATTCACATTATTGCATGCCTTGCGACTGTTCCTTTTTGTAGTGGCACAACCTTCGTTCATAAGTATACACCATCATTCGCCAATCTACTTCTCTAACAGTGCATAGAGATCTACTTCTCTATCATCTGCATTCCTTGGGCATCATGTAGAGGACCCAAAGTCCACAGTCCATCCATATTCTCAATTTTAGATAATTTCATTATTTCTAAGAGAAAGAAAACCAATAAACACATCCTCACCAAATAGGAAATGTAAACCACCTCTTAACTCTTGTCCCTCCCCCCATTATTTACCTCTGCTATTGCTGTGGTAGTGCTGATGGTTTCCTTTTGAACATAGCTCATAGCATGCAATAGCAGTTTTCCCCCATACCCTGGACTTAAACAGTCTTTGTGCAAGAATCATATCTTTGAAGTAATTCTTTCAAGAACTAATTCATATTTCTAGTGTTAATCACTGGGATATGTAGGTCTGCACAACCCCTTTCCATCTTGTTCATCTTCAATATGGTAATATTACTTATAGACCTACTAGTGAACCACCTTCACTCCTATCTATTCCCTTACACTGGAGTTCAACCTCATTAGTGAACAGTTCACCCACCTCTAGTCTCTATGTATCTCTTAGTCCCCTATATTCTGTATTATAAGCCCCTGATTATACCTTTGTGCTGGTCATAAAAGTGGAATCATACAGCATCTATCCTTTTGTGTCTGGCTGATTTCACCAGTATTGTCCTCAAGGCTCATGCATCTTGTCTTGTGCTTCAGGATGTCATTTTGTTTTACTGGTGCATAATGTTCCATCATATGTATATACCACATTTTGTTGATCCACTCATCTCTTGATTAGCATATTGTTTGTTTCCATCTTTTTGGCCATTGTGAATAATGCTGCTTTGAACGTCAGTGTGCAAATGTCTGTTTGTGTGATTGCTTTCAGCTTTTCTGGGTATATACCAGGTAGTGCTATTACTGGGTCATAATGCAACTTGATATGTAGTTTCCTAAGGAATCACCAAACAGTCTTCCACAGTGGCTGTACCATTATACATTCCTATGAGCAGTGCATAAGTGTCCCAGTTTCTCCACATGCTCTCCAACATTTATAGTTTTCTGTTTGTTTAATAGCAGCCATTCTTATAGGTATGGGGTGGTATCTCATTGTAGTCTTGATCTGCATTCCCTTATACCCAATGAAAATGAGTATCTCTTTATGTGCTTTTGAGCCATCTGTATTTGCTCTTCAGAAAAATGCCTATTCATATCTTTAGCCCATTTTATAATTGGGTTGTTTGTTCTTTTGTTGTTGAGTTGTATGATTTCTTTGTATATACAAGAAATCAAACCTTTGTCTGATATGTGATTTCCAAATATTTTCTCCCGTTCAGTTGGCTGTCTCTTCACCTTTTTTGACAAAGTCTTTGGAGGTGCAGAAGCATAATCTTGAATAATTGTGGTGACAGTGGACATCCTTGTCTCATTCCTGATCTTAGGGGGAAAGCTTTCAGTCTCTCTCCACTGAGTATGATGCTGGCTATTGACTTTCATATATTCCTTTTATCACATTGAGATAGTTGCCTTTGATTCCTATCTTTTGGAGTGTTTTTATCAGAAAAGGATGCTGAATTTTGTCAAATGCTTTTTCAGCATCAATCAAAATGATCATGTGATTTTTTGCTTTCGATTTGTTAATGTGCTGTATTACATTAATTGATTTTCTTGTATTGAGCCATCCTTGCATTTCTGGTATAAACCCCACTTGGTCATACTGTATAATTCTTTTAATGTGCTGTTGGATTCAATTTGCTAATATTTTATTGAGAATTTTTGCATCTATGTTCATTAGGGAGATTGGCCTGTAGTTTTCCTTTCTTATAGCATCTTTACCCAGTTTTGGTATTAAAATGATATCAGCTTCATAAAATGAGTTAGAGTTCCTTTTCTTCAATTTTTTGGAAAAGTTTGAGCAGGAGTGGTGTTAGTTCTTTCTTGAGTGTTTGATTAAATTCCCCTGTGAAGCCATCTGGCCCTGGGCTTTTCTTTGTAGAAAGATTTTTGATGACTGATTGAATCTCTTTACTTGTGATTGGTTTGTTGAGATCTTCTGTTTTTTTACTGAGTCAGTGTAGCTTGTTTGTGAGTCTCCAGGATTTTGTCCATTTCATATAAGTTGTCTAGTTTGTTGGTGTATAGTTGTTCATAGTATACTCTTATGATTTATTTTATTTCTTTAGGGTCAGTGGTAACGCACCCCTTCCCGTTTCTGATTTTGTTTATTTGCATCATCTCTCTTTTTTTATTTGTCAGTCTTGCTAGTGGCCCATCAATTTTGTTGATTTTCTCAAAGAACCAACTTTTGGTTTTATTGATTCATTCTATTGTTCTTTTGTTGTCCCATTCATTTATCTCTACTTTAACGCTTTGTTATTTCTCCTCTTCTATTTGCTTTGGGGTTAGTTTGCTCTTCTTTCTGGAGTTCCTCCAGATGTGCTGTTAAGTCCTCAATTTTTGTTTTTCTTATTTTTTAATATAGGCATTTAGGGCAATAAATTTCCCTCTCAGCACAGCCTTTGCACATCCCATAAGTTCTGATAAGCTGTATTCTCATTTTCACTCATTTCCAGATAGCTGCTGATCCTCTAGCAATTTCTTCTTTGATCCACTGCTTGTTTAAGAATGTGTTATTTAAATCTCCATATATTTGTGAATGTTCTCGTTCTTTGGTGGTTATTGAGATCCAGGTTCATTACATTGTGATCAGAGAAAGTGCTTTGAATAATTTGAGTGTTTTTTAATTTATAAGGACCTGTTTTGTGCCCCAGCATATAATCTATCCTGGAGAATGTTCCATGAGCACTAGAGAATAATGTATATCCTTGTGCTTTGGAGTGCAATGACCTGTATATGTCTGTTAGGTCTAATTCATTTATCTAGTTATTTAACTTCCCTGTTTCCTTGTTGATCTTCTGTTTACTTATTCTATCTATAGAAGAGAGTGGTGTATTGAAATCTCCTATTATTGTTGTTGAAGCATCTATCGCTCCCTTCCGTTTTGTCAATGTCTGTCTGATGTACTTTGGAACTCCTTGATTGGGAGCATAAACATTTATGATTGTTTTATCTTCTTGGTGAATTGACCCTTTAATTAGTATATAGTGTCCTTCTTTGTCTCTTATGATGTCTTTACATTTAAATGCTATTTTGTCCGATATTAGTATAGCTAATCCTGCTTTCTTTTGGTTATAACTTGTGTGGAAAATCTTTTTCCATCCTTTCACTTTCAATCTATTTGTATCCTTGTGTCTAAGATGAGTCTCTTGTAAGAAGCATATAGCTGAATTATGTTTCTTAATCGATTCTGCCAATCTGTGTCTTTTAATTGGTAAGTTTAGTCCTTAAACATTCAAAGTTATTACTGAAAATGCATTTCTTGAATCCACCATCTTATTTTTTTTATTTTATTTGTCAGATCTATATCTTCTTTTCCCTCTTTCTCTTTGTATTCTTTAAATTACCCTTAGTGATACTCTTCAGTTCTTTGCCCTCTTCCAGACCTCCCTCTCCTATCTTTTTTTTTTCAGCTGGCGGAACTCCTTTTAGTATTTCTTGTAGGGCTGGTCCCTTGTTGACAAATTCTTTCAGGACTTCTTTGTCTGTGAAAACTTTAATCTCTCCCTGAATTTTGAAGGACAATTTGACTGAGTACAGAATTCTTGGCTGGAAGTCTTTCTTTTTACAAGATCTTGAATATATCATACCACTGTCTTCTCGCCTCCAGGGTGCTAGTTGAGTAGTCTGAACTCAATCTTATTTGGTTTACCTTATATGTAATAGTTTGTTTTTCTCTTGCTGCTTTCAGGATTTTCTGCTTCTATTCAACATTTGACAGATTGATTAGTATATGTCTTGGGGAAGACCTATTTGGATTTATTCTGTTTAGAGTTTGTTGGGCTTCTTTGATTTGTATATTTATGTCCTTTATGAGGGTTGGGAAGTTTTCCCCCATTATATCCTCAACTACTCTTCCTAGCCCTTTATTCCTCTCTTCTCCTGGGATACCAATGATTCTTATATTTGTGCACTTTGTTTTGTCTATCATTTCCCTGAGATCCAATTGAATTGTTTCCATCTTTTTTGCCACTTGCTGTTTTGAGTCTTTGAAGTCAGTTATCTTGTCCTCTATATTGCTTATTCTTTCTTCTGTCTCTTCAAATATGGTGTTGTGTGCCTCTAGTATGCTCTTGATTTGGTCAACAGAGTCTTTAGTCTCTATTTCTCTTTATGCTGTTCTACTGTCTTCTTGATCTCTTTTATGTCATTTGCTATCCCCCTTATTTTATTAAACAGAATTGTATAAACATCTTTGATTAGTTGTTCCAAAGTCTGTGTCTCCTGGTGTTTTAATTTAGTCATTAGGCAGGGCTATATCTGTCTGCATTGTGATATGCTTAGTGATCTCTGCTGTCTTCATGGCATGTAAATTTCTTGATTGATTTACTTTGAGAGTTGATTTCTTTCGGTAGTCTAAGGCCTTGTGTTTGTGGTATGGTTGTACAGTAGGGAGCAGGGTATGGGGTTGGGCAGTCAGTGGGTGATTTGTTTCAGAGCAGGTGTAGGTGCAGGTTGGGGATGTTGCACTGATGCTTGTGAACTTTGGCACCCAGCGGTCAGGGAGGATGTAGCTGTGTGGGTGCACTTGTTTTGAGGGGGGCGTAACCCTGGTATGCACTGGTCTAAGGCACGGGGCCCTTTGTGTGCATGTGTGTAGCTGTGGCAGCAGGTCGGCCTTAACCTTCATGATTTGGGGGCAGATGTAACCTGACTGTGCAGGTCAGCACTTTCTCAGAGCTGGGAAATGTGACTGAGGTTTGTGCACATGCATGGTTCTAGTACTGCTGTAAAGTGCAGGTCCTACAGCTGAATGACATAATTGGGGGCTGTGCGCATGTGTGGGCCTGGGAGTGCCACAGACTGATGTACAGAGCTTAGTGGGTTGGGGTGAGTCTGTGCAACACTATGGGCAGGGGGCAGGGGTAGCCTGGGTATGGAAGGTTAGTGCCTGCAACCTTTATGCACTGGCAACAGACTGCAGGGAACAGGAAGGGGGAGGTAGTGCTCGGGAGGGGTGCAGGAGAGGTGGGTTGGGCTGTACTTGGTGGGGGTGTGGGGCAGGTACATGCACTGGGGGCTGGTGGGTTGGAGGTGCCTGGAGCGCAGGGAATGGGAGCAGATGATCGGGTTCAGGTGCGTGGGGTGTGGGGTGAGTCGCCGGTCACAGGGCCGCGCTGGTGAAGGTAGCCTGTCCAAGGAATGCAGCCTGGCTTACTTCCTAGTCCCCGGCTCCCGTCTGTCCACTCCTGTGGGCTCCACACCTCCATGCCAGGCTCCAGCCTTCTGCCTCTCAGTTCCTCAGCCTCTGCAACCAGGGTGCCCTATGAGGTGCAGAAGTCTTTCCAAGGTCATCCACACTCCCAAATCACCACCTCAGTTGCCCTCCTGTCCCTTCTCTACCTTTTCCGTCGAGCAGGGCTAATCTTGAGCTACTCTGTTTAGCCATCTTCCCAGATGTTCAGTAAATTGCATCTTGAGGGTGACCTTTCATACACATTTGATTGATATTTTTCCTCCTAGTGGTGTTTGGAGCATGAAAAGAAAAAGAAGCAGCAGCAATTAGGGAAATCTAGGGGGAAATGAAACTTATTTTGTTTTCCAATGAATTCAAGAAAACTAATTCAGGTTACTATATATTTCCTAGGTAGTTTTGGAATATTTTACTAGCTGTTAGACATATTTTATGCAAATTATTTTAGAAGTAACAAATATTTTCATCTAAAAAGAAAAAGATGTAATGTGTTATGAAGATGAAAACATAGAGGTTGACTGAAAGTGAAACAAGAGAAAATCCTGGTTTGAAGATCCTGTCACACTGACCAATGTCTCTTAAAGGAGTAGTTTAGAGAGAGTTAAATCATCACTCAAATAACAGTGTGAACCAGAAGCGTGGATTTCATTGCATTTTTTAAACCCAAGGCATTAGATTTACATTCTGAAGGATATTGTTATTTTTAGTTATTTTGGAATTGTACTGCCAAAGATTCATAGCTCCTTGAAAATGTGACCTCAATAAAGGATAATATAAAATATTATTTTGGGCTCTTATGTAATTTTTCCCGTAATATATTCTTGTTAGAAACTTTCAGATCTGACAGACCTATTTACTTTGGGAAAGGAAAGAAAGTAGTTATTGGTGGCATAGGAACCCTTATTATTCAGGAGTCCCTGGGGAGCTCCCAGAAGATCACTGCTGAGTTCTGAGGTACAAATGTCTACCTGGACCTTGCTTATCCCCTTCTTGGCAGTTTAGTTTGAATTGAGGATACTTTACATTCTCTTCACTCTTATGTCAGTCAAAAATTTCACCTCAGTAGTTTTTAGAGGCAGCGCAGGAGAATGATTAGTAGCACTACTTCCGGGACCCAGGCTTGAGGTTTGAATTCCAGTTCTGCTCTGTTTTAGCTGTGTGATCTTCAAAGTTCCTTAACCACTCTGTGCCTCAATCTCCTCAGCTATAAAATGGATCATCATAGCATGACTAAGGTTAAGTGAGTTAATATAGAGCCTTAGAAAATTGAATGATACATAGAGAGCACTTTTAAAATATGAGCTATTATTATTACTAGTTTCATAAGATCTTATACTGAGACTTTTAAGTTTTAAAATTAAATTTTATTTTTAAATGTGCCCTCTTAAAAGTTCCTGGATAACGTCAAATTGGCTAACGAATTGTCTTTTATTTATGTATAAATGTGAATCTACAAGCATTTTTCTTGCAGGGCGTATGGTCAGTTGGAATTTGAAGAGCTCTACCTAGAAAGTTGCTTTTTTTCATCTCATATAGGGATTAAGATTTTAAAGAAAGGTGTTCTGCTCCCTCTAGTTCAGTTTCTAATTCATTCTGTGGGAAGCTCAATAGACAGACTGACTTCTAAGAGCAGGGTTACCCCGTGGTACTTTACAAAGACCTTCAGGGGTGCTTTGCTCCCTCAAAGCAAGCGTGCAAGTTCCTTGATACCAGTCAAAAGGATGGGTTTTCAGAAGTCGCAGACTACTCACTGGGTCCCTTTTCCTCCCAGCTGAAAAAAAAAGGTACAAGGGCCAGATAATCCCACAGTGCACACTGAAGTGTCAGTTGATCTCTGGGGTTGTTTGATCTAGCAAGCGCAACCATTTGATCCTTCCTTTTGGAAGAGTCGAGGACACTGTTCCTGGAGAAACACTGGGAGAAAAATTGCTGCAGATAAACTGAAAGGGTTAGGAATTGCAGGATTAAAATCATATTGATTATGTTGGTTAAAAAAAAAACTACGTTTCTCTTCCAATTGGGAGAGTTTTAGTTTGCTTTATTAGTGCTGTTATTGGAAAATCCTATTAAAGAAATGCATTTTTCTCAATGGGTACAAAGTTCATTAAACAGAATATGCATTGAGCACATGGTGTGCCAGGCATTGTACCTGACTCAGGAACTTCCCTGATGCCCTGGACAAGAGGGCAAAGAAACATGAAAACAGATCATTTCAGAGAAAAAAGAGAAATTTCAATTAGAGCAAGTAATTCTGTTATCCACCTGGGTTAAAAATCTGCATAGAGAGGAAGACCTAGAGAAGGAACTGGAGACAGAGCAATTTTTATAATCTCCTGTGAAAAAGGTGACATTAAAGTTAGTGTCTGACCATAAAAGAACCAGTTTTACTATGAATAAATAATTTGTGAATAACCTGAATTCAACAGAAAATTAATATCTGTATTTTTCAATTCTGAAATATATAAACAAAGGCAAGCAACTTCAGGTTGTCAACAGGCTGGTGAGTGACAATATCCAACATGATTATCATTTTGGTACAGCACCGAGCAGATAAACCGCAAACTTAAATTATTCCTGTCTGTGGTAGTTAGATTCAGTTGTCAACTTGGCCAGGTGAAGGTACCTAGTTCTGTTGCTGTGAACATAGAGCCAATGTTACGGGAACCTCATCTGTTGCTGATTACATCTGCAGTCGGCTAGGAAGCGTGCCTGCTGTAATAAATGATGTTTGATTTAATTGGCTGGTGCTTAAATGAGAGAGCTCAACGTAGCACAGCCCAAGCAGCTCAGCATGCCTCATCTCAACACTCGCAGCTCAGCCCAGGTCTTTGGAGATGCAGAAAGGAATCATCCCGGGGAAAGTTGTTGGAACCCAGAGGCCTGGAGAGAAGGCCAGCAGAGATCACCCTGAGCCTTCCCACATAAGAAAGAAACTCGTTGAAAGTTAGCTGTCTTTCCTCTGAAGAACTAATGAAAAAAATCCCCTTTTATCCATCTCTGGTGTGTTGCATTCCGGCAGCTAGCAAACTAGAACACTGTTCTTAAGCTGTTATATCCCAGGTCCTACTCAGCTACTTCAGAAATGCTGCATTGGCTATGAGGAGGCCTGGCAGGAAACAGGTTAACTCAGCATTGCTCATGGCAAACAACTTAAAGGACATTTCTTACTAATAGTGGCTCAGAAGTACCATGTGTTATACATAGACTATAATTTGTTATATGTCCCTGTCTTTTGCACAGATTGTCTAGTTAAAGTAAACAGGACATAAGTATGCCTCTTTTAAAACAAAGCTACATTTCAATAACAAAGTAAGCAGTGATTCTATTTGTTTTTCCACAAAAAAAAAAATTTAGAGACATTATTTAATGAATGCCCAGGGAGCAGTGAGTTAAATAGCATTGGCACAGGCTTTCTCCTATCCAAAGCCATGTTTTGGTGTTCCTGTGTGGGGGACAGATGATTAGAACTAATTGTTATCTTTGTTTCCTGTTTGAGGTACAGATAATTAGAACAAATTGTTATTTTCCTTCCCTTCCCTTTTCCGATCCCATCAGTAAGTCCAAACAATTCTACCTTCTAAGTATTTTTCATCTCTGTTCACATCTCTCTATCACCGTTGTCATTGTCCTAGTTCAGATCACATCAACGTGCCAGAATTTATTTTAACAGTCTCCTAAATGATTTTTCACTTGACAAATTTGTTTTTTCATTTGGAGGATGATAACAATAACAACAACAACAAAAATGCTAATAACGATTTCCACTCATTGAATTCATATTACATACCAGAAACCAGGCTAAGCACCTTATGAGTGTTGGGTCATTTAATCCTGAGAACAACCCTGCAAGTCAGTATATTTATTCTCCCATTTTACAAGGAGGACACTGAACCCTAGAGAGGCAACTGACCACTTGGGTGGTGGTAGAGCCCAGAGATGAACTTTGTCTCTGAAACCTGTGCTCCCAATCACTTGTTACGCAATCCCTGTCCAGTTTTCCCTTAAATAGAAAGGCTCCTTCACTGTAGTAAGATATCAGCCAGTACGGTGTATGCAAGTGTCCAGCAAATTCCTTTTAATGGATGGATTCAGGAACACGTGTGTATGGGGTAGGAAATTGAAGTATTAAAGTCCTTCACTTATCCCACATCAGATGAAATGAGATTTTCTAGGTAAACCAATTTTCTAGCTAACTAAAATCAAACCTTTTATGGGTAAAGTTTGTTTGTTCGTTTTAACTTTTCATAACAACCTTCTAAAACATATCCCGTTCTTTACTCCTCAGTTGTATGAAAATTCTAATTTAATTTTATTCAAACAGCAAGAACTATTCTTATGAACAAGTGTAGTATATGCTACTTATTTATTCTTTTGGGGCTGCAGTTTTAATTACTGAGAAAGCCCAAATCTTTGTCTCCAAAATAGATTGCCCTCTCAGATCCATATATATCCACATCACCTCTTGGTTCTTCAAACTCAAGATGTCCCAAACAGCTCCTGTACCCTCAGTCTCCCAATTTTTCTTCTTCTCCAGAATTTCATATCTTAGTGAATGACTCCACTATCTCCCCAGTTGCCAGCCAGAAACCTGGGAATAATGTTTGACCCCTCCTTTTTCTTCACCAAAGCCCCAATCAATAAACTAACAACGGTTCTATTGATTCTACTTTGTAGATAATTCTCAAATCCATTGCACTTATGTCTCTGTCCATTGCTCTGTCTTGTCATTCGCATCTTTGCCTGAATTATTTTAATAACATTTTCAGTGTTGTCCTACCTATAATTTCACCATAATCCAATTTATTCTCCATAATACATTCCCAGCGTTCTTTTAAAAATAGAAATATGATCATGTCTCAACTCAGCATGAAAACTTTCCTCATAGCTCATGGGATAAGGTTTAAACTTTTTTTTAACATTGCTTACAAAGCCTTCTATAATGTGACCCTTACTTGCTTTACCAGCTTCACCTCTTGCCATTCAGTTTTTACCTGCCCTTCTCACAGAGTACTCACTAAGTCATTTTGTACGTTTCACCCCTATGACATTGTGCTTTCTCTCACTTCTGTGAGTTTGCATGTGCTATTCTGGAGACCCCCTGACCCCTAAGTCTTGGGTGGCTGTCTCTCATACTCACCCTCCCAGCACCCATCTTCCATGTGTAATACTGTGGTTAAGTACTCATTTATTTCTCTGCATCATTTTCTCTCCTCTCCCCCTTCAAGATGGTTAGGCTTTGAGGGTGGGACATGCCCCTCTTGCTCAATGTGCATCCTAATGTCTAGAGCGTGGTAGGCCCTCACATATTTTAATACCCATTTCTATTTTAGATTTATAGAAAACATGCAGAGATAGTACAGTGTCCCCCTATACTGGCACCCAGTTTCCCCTATTGTTATCATGTTACATGAATATGAAGTATTTGTCACAACTAATGAACCAATATTGGTATATTATTATTAACTAAACTCCATACTTTTCTCAGAATTCCTTAATTTTTGCCTAATGTCTTATTTCTGTTCCGGGATCCCATTCAATATTTGGTGGTCATGTCTCCTTAGGCACCTCTTGATATGATGGTTTCTCAGACTTTCTTTGTTTTTTTTTTTTTTTTCTTTCTTGTTTTCCTTGACCTTGACAATCCTGAGGACTTCTGGTCAGGTATTTTGTAGAATGTCCCTCAATTTGGGTTTGTCTGACGTTTTCCTCATAATTAGACTAGGGCTGTGGGTTGATTGGGAGAGCCATTTTCATCATCTCACTTCAGCGTTATAGACCATCACCATGACTTATCACTCGTGATGTCCACCTTGATCATTTTGCTGAGGTAGAGTGTCAGGTTTCCCTGCAGTAAAACGATTCTCCCGCCCCCTTCCCAAACTGCATTCTCTAGAGAGAAGTCACAGTACACAGCCCACACTTAAGGGGTGGGGAGTTATGCTTCACCTCCTTGAAGACAGAGTAGCTACATCAATTATTTGGAATTCTTCTGCATGGGAGATTTAAATATTTAACCCCATTTGTGTATTTACTTATTCAATCATTTATTTATATCAGTATGGGCTCGTGGATATTTATTTTATACTTTGGGTTATAATCTAATACTATGTTGTTTATTTTATTGCTAAAATTGTTCCATCATTAGCCATTGGGAGCTTTTTTTAGTTTGCTCCTGTGTCCCTTTGACCTATTGTGTCATTTGTTTTTTTTGAGCAGTTCCTTACTTTCTGACGCTACAAAATGCTGTAGGACCCATCCTATATAATCCTTGCCCCATCAAATCAGTCATTTCTCCAGGTAACTCTGGTTCCTTCTGTTGGAGAATGGTATAAAAAAGCAAGAGCTGGGTGCTAAATGCGCACTAACACTCTCAAATTAAAATTTGGATTCATTTTTTTAAAGCCACAAAAGGGGAAAGAATAATATTCCTTCCTGCCATCCCAAAATGAATAAATGTTGAAGTTGCTTTCTTTATTTTGCTTCAGGTATATTTAAGAATAAAATGAGGAAGGCCATTTAACCTTTCTTTGAAGCAACCACAATCTTAAATTTGGTGTGTGGACATTTATTTCAAGCATTTATGAGACATGGAACATTTATATGTGAAATAAGTGACTGGCTTTTATTTGAGCCAAGTCACTTATTTCATACTCCTGAGCTGTTCCCGTTGGTAGTTGTGTCTCCTCCCTGCACTGCTGTTGTAGCTGGTGTTACACTTGTCTTTTCTGTTGTGAGGTAACTAACATCTCTCCCCTGTTACTTCCAGCTCCTCTCTCTTCACTAGTCCATTTCATCCCATCTCATCCCAACTTGCTTTTTGTAGGCCCCCCTGGTGTCCTCATTGGAAGGAAGAAGACCGATAATCAGTAGTGTACGCTTTGTGAAAGCAAATTGTAAACAAAAGGTGCTATACAAATCTGAAGTCTTGCAACTCTGTTCACAGTGCCCCCCAAAACATGAGGTTGAGGCATATTGAGCATTTGCTTGGAATGCTTGATTGTCACAGCTATTGTTGAGCTTAAAGATGTTATTAGTTGCTTCTAGTTGTTTTTAAGCCTATACATGTTCTGGAAGCTTGAGGCTATAGATTTCAGACCACCATATATCTGGAAATCAGAATAATTTTTGTTTTCATTTTTATTATTCTTGCAGATACTATTCATCAGGATATAGGAACAATACCAAAAATAGAGAAAAATAATCTCTATATTAAAAAAAAATAGAGCATTCATTGGAGGGAATGCTCATGAAGCTAATAATTTCTCCAGCAAGCAACTTAAAATGAAAGGTTATTTATATAATTATAAAGTAAAAAACTATAGCTGTAATCTCTCTCCATAGAATTGCATTGCTGTGTGGTAATTCAGTTGATAATATTCTGAGTAGATAGAATGTTGTCCCCTTAGTAAGCAGAAATGTTTGGTTTGGGATTTCCAGCTCCCTTATTAGTAAATATATCTGATTTCTTCCCACAGCTTACACTTACTTGGAGAAAAACAAATTTGGAAGCAATTACTTGAGGATCATTCTGTATAGCATCTGGCTAGTCAAAGCAGGCACAATGAAGCACTTCCTGAGGTAAGTATGTCTGGTTCTCTAGATGTGCCCTTTAAAATGGAGACCCTTCCTTGTCAATTAGGATACTATTTCTGTTCACAGTTTGTGACCCTGCGACCAGGTATCATAGGATCGCATAACATCCCATTGCATTTGATAAGCATAATTTGACCATGAGAGTTCTCTGCTAACTATATGTGTGTTGATGCTGAGAGAGAGCACTCGTAGATGACAAGAGAGCATGGACAGCATGGGGACAAAAGCATGAGGCAGGGAGTACTTGGTGCAATCTTGATGCCATGTGGCTCTCAAGAATCATATACTGCTGTCCTTAAGGCTGAGGGTTAGGGAATTAGCAGTCAAGCAATCAGTTGCTCCAATTTGTGTAGAATCATAATCCTGAATTTTAAATATCCCTTGATTTCGATTTTGGTTGGTTGGCTAAGCCATACAAGCATCTTAAAAATTTTTCCTTTTTGTTCAAAGTGTATGTCCTAAGCTTCTGCTCTTCCTGCCTCATTGATGTATCTGAAATCTGCTTCCATTGTTCGTTCCTTAGAGATTGTACTGCACAGAGAACAGGATATATCAGTGTATTTTGGGTGATTCTCCTTTGTTCTGAAGGCCATTTGACTGGATCTATAGTTATAATTATTTTCAAGAGTATTGATTGCCATTCGTGGTTCTATTAATGGAATTCTCAGAGAAATTTTATATACTATTAAAATATAAAATAAAGTTAGTGTGGTCCTGAAATGTTAGAAAATAAAGCAGACTTACCAGAAGACTGGGTTCCTCAAGATGATGGCCTGCCTCAGTTATATCCCCTTGCACATTGCTCTGCCTTCTTTTCTCCAAGCAAATAATTAATGGGCTTGAATCTTTTAGGAATCTGTTTCTTTCAATGGCTGTAATTTTAGGATTTTCTTTTTCCCTTGGTTTTAGTTCCATCCTTGTTTCTGGAACACCTAGGTCAGTTTGTGTGGGTTTCACTATGTTTTCAGGCCATTACTTGTGTTTACTGTCTTCTTCAGAATAGAATGTTCTTCAGCCTGTTTATCACATCTGTGTAAAAAGATTGTATTTGAAAAATTTCTTGCATGTTTGCCAGCAAAGCATTTGACCTGATGTATTTTTGGTTGCTATGGTAATTAACCCATCTGTTTACACATTCATGAAAAACTGTTATGTATGAACCTCTTCCAAATGTAAAAGTGAAAAAATCATGCTAACAGAAAGCTGACGTGTTAGATGGAGCCCAAAAGCTGAGAGCTCCCTTTATAAAAGGAGGAATGTGGTGGTGGGGTATGTGTCAAGCCTATCGCTGCCTTATTCCTCCTTAAATATTCTATTTGTTTTAGAAAAACTTAAGCAGCCTCAAGACCAGCCATTTTAGGAGAAAGTAGCATTTGTTTTTGTTGTTTACTTGAATAGATGTGGCACTGTTTTTTTGGTAGAGATTGTAATATTTTAAAATTAATTCATATATGGTGATTTAGAATTGTTACAGTGAGAATCTACTACTTTAATTCCGCATAGATGCACACCGAGGACAATGGAACTCGCACATCGTTCTCACTTATGTGTTCTGGTATAAATTTTTTACTTTGGCATATATATTTTAGAACTATTACTTGCTATGAGTATTTATGTGAGACTGAGGCTAGGGGAATAGATTGTACATCAAGAAATAAACTTGGGAATTTTCGTTGATAATTGATTTTGAAATAATGAAAGGAAACTCAGTCATTGCCCCTTCTTAGTTTATCATTGCTTCTAGCTTTAATTTTACTTTTAGTATTTTTTAAAATTTTTATAATATATGTGTGTATACATTATATATTAATGTTCTTGGGATTTGGAAGGATAAGAAGGGCAAGAAGAAATGAACCCTGCTTTATCAAGAGAATTTAGATTACTCTTTATACCCTGTAGACCACTCCCACAGATGATGGACAGTTTAGCCAATCTTTTAAATTGAACTCAAGAGAAGGTTATGTAAACATAGCCTAAATAAATCAAGTGGTAATTCCTGAGCTCAGCAAATACATTATGAAGAATGAGGCATTGACTTTCACTGAGAACAATCCCAGCATTATTCAGAAGCCCACAGAGAAATTAAACCATCAACTTCTGAAATGCTCTAGAATGAAATTCTCCAGAAAAAAATTAAGTTAATCTTAAATGAACCAAGTTGTGGGGGGAAAAAATGGGTTTTTAATAGACATTTAAGGTACTGATACCCATACTTTGCTCTCTCCAGCTCACTCTTTGAATAGTTGCACCATTAATATATCTGATCATAAAAAAGCCTAAAAGGAGTGGAGAGAATACTTTACATTTGTTTAAAAAAATCACATGAGGTATTAGCAATAAATGCCACAGGATTTGTATACCCAGCTAAATAATATATTTTATATTGATAGTAGATATGGGATATTAGATAAGTACCCCATAGTCCCTCAATCTGACTTTAGCTATGGTCTGCTTTAAAAGAACAAAAGGGTTAAAATTGTTAGGCAAATGTGTCTATGTGATCAGAAAAGGATGGCTCACTTTTTTAGTCCCAAACAGAAACTGAGGTTTTGAAGCAGTTGAGGGATTTTTTTTTTTCACTACTATATTTAGGTGAATAAAAGCATTCAATGACAAAGAACATGTTGAGTGCAAAGTGTTTTATGCTATTTTTGTTTTCTTTTCATAACAATCACAATAATGTAGGAATTAAAGTCTCGATTTTACAGAGGGGGGCAAGGACGATTAGTGAAGTTAAGTAACTTCCCCAAGGGCATATGTATAAGTGAATGCAGGCCTGTCTGACTTCAGAACTGTTTCTCAGAATTTCTGCATTATATATGCCCTCGTGTGTGCGTGCTGCAAGGTGTGTGGGTGAGACAAAAATTAATTCAATACGGTCTCTGCAGTAAAGTAGCATAAAAAGGAATGTGATCAGTGGATATATTATAGGGATTTTGTGAAAGGAATATTCAGGGAAGGCTCCATTAAGTTGATGTCAAGGGAAAGGAAAGAGTAGGATTTTAATATTTTCAAATAAATAATAAAAGCAAAACAAGGCTGAGAAATATAACTAGGTATCAGAAACAGCAGGTGGTCCAAGTTTGTTGACTGTTGACCCATTTCCAGTGAATACTTTGCAAAGACAAAATTGGAGAAAGTTTTTGGCTACCTTGTAAGCCCACCATAAATAATCAAGAAGCGTGGTTACATTTTCACTCAGATTTAAAGTGGACCTCAAAGAGAAGAGACAGTCAGAAGATTTTTTTTCCCTTTCAACACGTCTGTTCTTCTCTTTGAGCCAGAAATCTAGTCCTTTTCCTTCACCTTATTAATGAAAAACCCCCAAAAACCGAGACCCAGAGAGGTGAAATAACTTGTGCAAGCCACACAGCTCATGGTGGCAAATTCAAACTAGACTCAAAGTCAGACGTCCACATACCTCCCTGTTTAGTACACGGTTCTTCCGTTCAGTACCAGTAAATTTCCACTCCTTTTGAAGGGCGGAAGTTACAAGGACATGGAGTTGTCCCAGAATCTGATTAGCACTGTTTGAGGTATTAATTAAGCTCATGAGATCTAGATATGAAGTCCTGAAAAAGAGATTTTTTTGCCTGTGCATCCTAATACCTCCCTCTCTGTAGAGTTGTAGATGGGCACTTTTAGTCATGCACACACAGACACATGCACACACATATGTGTATACATATATATGCATACAACCAAACACACATATATCTATACGCATATATTTTAAATTATTTTGTTTCCTACATTCAAACACACAAACAAAATCTTTTTCTACGCTTTTGCTGAAATAGGGTCACCTAAATACTTTTCTAGGCAATTTCCCACAGGTGACTCACTAGCGCCTGCCCATTGCCATCAAGCTGGAGTCAGGGATCCATTTAGAGCTCTGCCACCTACATTGCAGGTCTCATGTCCCTTTCCCGTGCTCTCAGCTGTTCAGGGCTGCTCTCTGGCCACTTCACTGTTCCATAAGCCCCAGCAACAGGATGTGAGCTAGGTTTATGAAAGCCATGGCAACTCAGTAAATGTTGGTTTGAATTTTATTCATTTATCTAATTTATTTTTCACTTTTTTTCTGAAGTGAGTAAGGCATGCTGATATTCCAGGTTGCTCTTGCCCCCCAGTAGGATAAACAAGAGTTGGCATTACTGTCTAATCTTGGATAAGGGTGTTTTCTGTCCTCTGCCTCTGTTACACCGTGGGCGTTTTTCTTATATGGAATTATCACACTGGTGTGTTTTTTGTTACTGTTTAGGTTTGCTTTATAAAAAATGTTTATAAAAAATATGGTAATGTATATATATAACACAAAGTTTACATTTTAAGAATTTTTGTGGGTGCAATTCAGTGGTATTAATTACATACATAAGGTTGTGCTGTTCTTACCACTAATCATTACCAATTTTTTTTTGTCACCCACACAGAGACTTTTAACCCATTAAGCAAAACCTCCCCATTTATCCTCCCCTAGTACTTGGCAACCTCTAATCTATTTTCTGATTTTATGAATTTTTTTTTCAGGTAAAATCTGTGTAGTTCTTTAAAGCTTTTTTTTTATTATTGTAAAAAGTGTCTTATATACAAAGCAAAGAAAGAAGAAAGCAATAATTTTCAAAGCACACTTCAGCAAGTCGTTACAGAACAGATCCCAGAGTTTGCCATGGACTACCATTCCATCATCTCAGATCTTTCCTTCTAGCTGCTCCAAAACACTGGAGGCTAGAAGGAATAGTAATATAGTGATTCAGCAGTCGTACTTGTCTGTGAAATCCCATTTTCTCTGTTATACCACCTCCTCCTCCTTTAATCCTTCTCCCAATGTATAGGGATCTTTGGGCAATGCCTGTTATGCTTTTTTTCATGTTGAGAAGGGGTGTCCACACTAAAGGATAGGGGGATGTAATTAATTGAGAATTCTGGAGAGGCTAGTCCCTCTGAGTTTTAGGACTTATCTAACCTAGGAACCCTCTGGGAATTATATGTTCCAGGAAAGCAAACCTAGTACATGAAACTTTTATAGAGTCTCAGTTCAAGCTC
Organism: Tamandua tetradactyla; assembly: GCF_023851605.1. Classification (NCBI taxonomy): domain Eukaryota; kingdom Metazoa; phylum Chordata; class Mammalia; order Pilosa; family Myrmecophagidae; genus Tamandua; species Tamandua tetradactyla. The sequence continues at coordinate 34,272,780 of NC_135334.1, read as the reverse complement.
TAGGTATTCTCAAGAGTCAGCAGGAGCAATATTGATTGGGGTTTAGCAAACCATGGTAATTAGCACTATTTAACTGAAATGTGCATTAGAGTAGCCTTCAGAACAGCCTCCCAACTCCATTTGATCACTGTTAGCCACTGATGCCTTATTTTATTACACTTCTTTTCCCCCTTTTGGTGAGGAAGGTATTGTCGAACCCCCAGTGCCAGGGCCAGACCCATCCCCGAGAGTCATGCCCACATTGTCAGGGAGATTTTCACCCCTGAACGGCTTGGACCACATAGGGGGCAGAGAAATGATTTTCCTTGCAGAGTTGGGCCCAGAGAGAGAGAGGCCACATCTGAGCAGCAAAGAGACTTCTTAAAAGCAGCATTTAGGCCTCACTACGGGTTGTATTAGCTTCCTCCCCACAGAAATAAGTTTCAAAAGGGTAAGCTTCAAAATCTAGGGCTTGCCCTATTTATGGGGAGTCCCAGTGGTTGAGAGGGTAACTGGAGTTTCCAGGATGGGAGAGTTTAATAGTTCCACATATATGTGGGGTTTCTTTTTTACCCTCCTTTGGACCCTCAAGGGACTTTACCAACACTTTCCAATTGTCAACCCACCATAGTCTGCGATGTATCCTGGTATTATATTAAGCTATACGGTATTACAAGGCCTTGTTCCCATTCTGGACTCCAGGAATCTGGGCTGTTTAAAATAGCCAAGAGAGATTGATTTAGATTATGTTATAGAAAATTTAGGTTCTAGACACAACAAACCTCTCTGCCCTTGGTCTCATACAGTATCTGGAGGTCTAGAGTACATATACCATCGTCCTCTACCCTGCACAGTGAATAAGTGTTCCTATTTCTCCACATCCTCTCCAATATTTGTAGTTTTCTATTTGTTTAATAGCAGCCATTCTTATACGTGTGAGGCGATGTCTCATTGTCATCTTAATTTTCATTTCCCTTATAGCTAATGAAGGTGACCATTCTCTTCATGTGCTTTTTTTAGCCATCTGTATTTGCTCTTCAGACAAGTGTCTACTCATATCCTCTGCTCATTTTGTAATTGGGTTGTTTGTTTTTGTTCTTTTGTACACAGGATATCAAGCCTTTATCTGATATATGGTTTCCAAATATTTTGCCTCGTCACCTTTTTAACAAAATTCTTTGAGGCACAGAAGCTCTTGACCTTAAGGAGTCTTCATTTATATGTTTTCTTCTTTCACTGCTTGGGCTTTAATTGTTAAGTTTAAGAAACTACCTCCTCTTACTAGATCTTGAAGATGTTTCCCCACATTTTCTCCTCTTAGTTTTATAGTACTGGTTCTTACATTTAAGACTTTAATCCATTCTGAATTAATTTTTGTATAGGGTGTAAGGTAGGGGTCCCCTTTCTTTCTTTTGGCTATTCATATCCAATTCTCTCATGCCCATTTATTGAAAAGACAGTTGTGTCCCAGTTAAGGAATTTGGGGGCCTTATCAAAGATCAGTTGTCTGTGGATTTGGTGATCTGTGTCCTTACTCTCAATTCTATTCCATTGGTCCATACTTTTATCTTTGTATGCCATGCTGTTTTGACCTTTGTGACTTTATAGTAAGGTTTAAAGTCAGGAAGTGAAAGCCCTCCCACTTTGCTCTTTTCTTTTAGGATATCTTTAGTTCTTGGGGTCTCTTTCCCTTCCAAATAAATTTGATATCCAACTTTTCCAGGTCTTCAAAGTAGGTTGTTAGGATTTTGATTGGTATTGCATTGAATCTCTAGATCTTGGATAGAATTGACGTCTTTTTTTTTTTTTTAACTTATGATCATTCTGTTCTACATACATAATCAGTAATTCACAATATCATCACATATTACATATTCATATCATGATCATTTCTTAGAACATTTGCATCAATTCAGAAAAAGAAATAAAAAGACAACAGAAAAAAATTCATACATACCATACCTCTTACCCCTCCCTTTCATTGATCACCAGCATTTCAATCTAAATTTATAGAATTGACATCTTAATAATAGTCAATCTTCCTATCCATGAGCATGGAATATCCTTCCATCTATTTAGATCAATTTTATTTCTTGTAGCAATTTTTTAATAATTTTCTGTATATAAGTCCTTGAGATCCCTGGTTAAGCTTATTCCTAGATACCTGATTCTTTTGGTTGCTATTTTGAATGAAATTTTTTCCTTAATTGTCTCCTCAGGTAGGTCATTAGTTGTATATAGAAAAATTACTGATTTTTGTACCTTAATCTCATATCCTGCCACTTTACTGATTTTTTTGTTAGCTCAGGTAGCTTTGTCACAGATTTCTCAGGGTTTTCTAAGTATAGGATCATGTCATCTGCAAGTAATGAAAATTTTACTTCTTTTCCTACTTGGAAGCCTTTTATTTCTTTTTCCTGTCTAATTGCTCCAGCTAGGACTTCTAGTACAATGTTTAATAATAGAGGTGATAATGGGCATCTTTGTCTCTTTCTCAGTCTCAGGGGGAATGCTTTCAGTCTCTCACCATTAAGTATGATGCTAGCTATGGATTTTTCATATATGCCCTTTATGATATTGAGAAAATTTCCTTTGATTCCTTCCTTTTGAAGTGTTTTTGTCAGGAAAGGATGTTGGATTCTGTTTAATGCTTTTTTAGCATCAATCAATATGATCATGTGATTTTTCCCTTTTGATTTGTTAATGTGCTGTATTACGTGGATTGATTTTCTTGTGTTGAACCACCTTGCATTCCTGGTATAAACCCTACTTGTTCATGATGTATAATTCTCTTACTGTGTCACTAGATTCAATTTGAAAATATTTTGTCAAGATTTCTGCATCTATGTTCATTAGAGAATTGGTCTGTAGTTTTCCTTTCTTGTAGCATCTTTACCCAGTTTTGGTATCAGAGTGATGTTAGCTTCATAGAATGGGTTAAGTAGAATTCCTTTTTCCTCAGTTTTTCAGAAGAGTGTGAGCAGAATTGGTGTTAGTTCTTTTGGAATGTTTGATAAAATTCCCATATAGACTTTTTTGATGCAATTTAATTAAGATATATTCACATACTATATAATCATTCAAAGTGTGCACAGTGGTCCTCAATATCATCATATAGTTGTGTATCATCACCACTATCAATTTTTTCACTAATTAAAAAAATTTTTTAAATACCAAAAAACACCAAACAAATGCAAACATTCGTAACTTTTGATCATTCCGTTCTACATATATAATCACTAATTCACAATATCATCACATAGTTGTAGATTCATCATTGTGTTCATTTCTTGGAACATTTGCATCTATTCAGAAAAGGAAATAAAAAAGCAACAGAAAAAAGTTCATACAACCATGCCACCACCTCTCCCCCTCACTGATCACCAGCATTTCACTCTAAATTTATTTTAACATTTGTTCCCCCTATTATTCATCTTTATTCCATATGTTTTACTCGTCTGTTGATAAGGTAGAGAAAAGGAGCATCAGACACAAGGTTTTCACAATCACATAGTCACATTGTGAAAGCTATATCATCATACAATCATCTTCAAGAAACATGGCTACTGAAACACAGCCCCACATTTTCAGGCAGTTCCCTCCAGCCTCTCCAGTACATCTTGACTAACAAGGTGACATCTATTTAATGCGTAGGAATAACCGCCAGAATAACCTCTTGACTCTGTTTGGAATCTCTCAGCCATTGACACTCTACTTTGTCTCATTTCACTCCTCTCCCTTTTGGTCATGAAGGTTTTCTCAATCCCCTGATGCTGAGTCTCAGCTCATTCCAGGATTTCTGTCCCACATTGCCAGGAAGGTCCACACCCCTGGGAGTCATGTCCCACGTAGACAGGGGGAGGGTGGTGAGTTTGCTTGTTGTGTTGGCTAGAGAGAGAGGTCACATCTGAGCAACAGAAGAGGTTCTCCTGGGAGTGACTCTTAGGCCTAATTTTAAGTAGGCTTGACTTATCCTTTACCACAATCAATTTTTGAACATTTTCATTACTCTAGGAAAATGCATAAGAATAAAAATAAAAAGTAAAAAGAACACCCAAAATATCCCACACCCTTTATCTGCCCCCCTACTATTTATTTAAAATTTTTTTACTTTATTTTTTCACTCATCTGTCCATTCACTAGATAAAGGGAGTGTCATCCACAAGGTTTTCACAATCACATGGTCACACTGTAAAACCTATATGATTATACAATAGTCTTTAAGATTCAAGGCTACTAGAATACAGTTCAACAGTTTCAGGTGTTTCCTTCTAGGTATTCTAATACACTAAAACCTAAAAAGGGATATCTATATAATGTATAAGAATAACTTCCAGAATGACTTCTTGATTCTGTTTGAAATCTCTCAGCCACTGAAACTTTACCTTGTTTCATTTGTTGGCCCTTTTGGTCAAGAAGGCTTTCTCAATCCCAGGATGCCAGGTCCAGTCTCATTCCTGGGAGTCATGTCCCACATTGCCAGGGAGAGTTACACCCCTGGGAGTCATGTCCCATGTGGTGGTGGAGGAGGGCAGTGAGTTTACCTACTGAATTGGCACAGAGAGAATGGCCACATCTGAGTAACAAAGGAGGTTCTCTGGAGGTGACTCTTAGGCATAATTATAAGTAGGCTTATCTTCTCATTTGCAGGAATAAGTTTCATAAGGGCAAGCCCCCAAATCAAGGGCTTGGGCTATTAAATTGGTAGTCTTCAGTGCTTGCGAGAATATCAGGAATTCCCCAGGTGGGGAAGTTTAATATTTCCACATTTTTACCCAGTCCATCAGAGGAATTTTACAAATACTTTTTCATTCTCTGCCTAAGTTACTCTGGAATGTATCGGGGCATCACAGTAACCTGTACAAACCAACAAGATCTCTCTCCCTATTCAAGGTTCCGTGTAATTATGGTGTTCGAATAAACTGACCATACGAGTTAAATTAGATAGTTTGCTACAGAAAATATAAATTTTGCAGCAAATAAACATCTCTTCCTTTAGTCTCACACAGAAGTTAGAGTTTTAAAATACAGTCAGTATCATTCTTTATTCTGATTTACCTTATTCCTGACCAGTCCTGCTTTAGTCATATCTCTAATTGAAGTCTGATATCTTTTTTAGCTTTTTATACACTTGCTATATGGGGTAATGCTGACTTTCCTAGCTGCAGAACTCTAGCTCTGAGTCTTCTGTGTCACACAGTTGCCCAAAGTTCTAGGGAATGACCAGGCTATATACAAAGAGCTCAGTATCTCAGAATTTAGAAATAGCCATTACAACTCCAGAATAAATGTGTTAAGAGCTTTCAATCTAGGATCCTTTACCATAAGCCTTTTCCTAATAACCTATGGTCTCAGATTCAGTTTTCAGAGTTTCCACATTGTAATTGGTCCATATTAGTGAGGCCCTATATTTCTCTTTTCTTCTCTGGCTTATTTCACTCAGCATACTGTCTTCAAGGTCCATTTACCTAGTTTTGTGCCTTATAATGTCTCTGTGAGTTTGCTTATTCTAGAAATTTTCTATAAGTGGAATCATACAACATTTTCCCTTTTGTGTCTGGCTTATTTCATTTAGTATAAGGTTCATCTATGTCATAGCATGTATCAGAATTTCATCCCTTTTTACGGCTGAATAATTTTCCATTATATGTATATATCACATTTTGTTTATCCCCTCATCTGTTGATGGACTCACACTATTTTTGAACTTTTTGCTTTTATTTTTGTTTTCCTTACTAAAACATGTACTCCCTGTGGCTAGGATGTTGTGTGGTTTGCAGTTAAATTAAGTTCTTGACTCTGTTCGCATTTTTTCTCTGCCACTTTTTTTCTTCTGTACTACATGGCAAGTATTCTCATTTTAGATTTGTTCTGTTCCTTGAAGGAATAAGTAAACTACCTTATTAGTTTCCCAGCTACAAACAAATACCTTAACAGCAGGAATTTATTGGCTTACAGTTTCAGAGGCTAGAAAGCTTTCTTCCTCCCTAGGTCAGGACTGTTTGGATAGTCCACAGTCTTTGGGTTCCTTGGCTTTTCCGTCATAGGACAGTGCACATGGCAGTGTCTTCTCCTTCTCTCCAGGGTTCCATTGACTTCCAGCTTCTGGCTGCTCCCCATGGCTTCCCTTCTGTGTCAATTTGCTCTGCTTCTAAGGACTTCAGCTGTATTGGATTAAGGCCCACACCGTTTTCAGTTTGGCACAGCTTAACTAATAACATTTTCAGAGGTCTTGTTTAAGATGGGTTCACACCCACAAAACCAGGGATTGGGACCTGTGCATGCCTTGTGTGAGGGACATGATTCAGTCCCCCACAAAAACATTTTCATTTTAAACTGTTTTTTTGATTTATTTCAGATCTCTTTCCTTCAAATACTCTAAGTCCTTAACTCAACAGAAATTAATTTATTCATAATATTGACTATCCTCTAGACTAAAAAAAATTACATCATATACAAATATTTCTTAAATAGTAACAAGCCCATTCCTCATTCCCTACAGAAGATTTGAAGTCTGGAATGTACAATAGAGCATTATGATATCCCTTGATGACTTTCTTTTATTTGTGTTTATTTAATTTTTGTTCTTTAAAATATATATATTTTTATATACGAGTTTTATTTGAGATAACATTTAAATGCTTTTCTGAAGAAGTATAATGTGTCTCTGCTTCCTCCTTAGTAATAAGCCAAAAAAAATTATACAAATAGCAAAAAACCAGATTTTTAAAACTAAATCTTGTAAAATGTTTATATTTAAGCATTAAATTTTCAATTCAATAGTGATGTCCATTATAATTAAGACAAACTTGTGTCTTCTTTTCCTTTAAAGGAAAGTGAAAAAACATTAATTTATTTCTGATTTTAATTATTTTACAATCAGCTCTTGCTCTCTAAGCCCTCAGATAAAATTTCCCTATAATGTAAAAACAGTGTCCATTGCTACAGCAACAGCAATATAGAATTTGGAATAAAATAGATCCATGATAGGGTGGTGTGACAGTGTCTCATTGGCAGAATTCTTACCTGCCAGATTCAATTCCTGGAGCCTGCCCATGCAACAAAGAAAAAAAGAAAAATAGATCTATGATAGATTTATCCCTGAAGACCCCTAATTTTAACTTTTCAGAAGGTGGTGTGACCATTGGACCCCTGAGCATGGGGTCTTGGGGCCTTTCCCCTTCTCTGTTGGGGGGAAGATACATTTATTTTTCTTGAGGCCCACAGATGGTTTTTTTGTGTGATGTCACATTTCCAGTTCACATATCAAGTTCTCTGCAGCCTCTCTCCCTATCAGAAGAACTCATTATGAAGAGGGTCCCATTTGCCAGGCTTAACACCTATTGACAAGTTAATTTCCAGCTGATTGCCAGTGCCCCCCCAGTTGGGAACTTCAGTGGAGCAACTAAAATTAAAAATGTCACTTCAAAAAAGTATATGAAATTCTGGAGACATTGAACAGTTTGCTATTCTTTATGGCTATTTAGTTGAAAAGTATATTATTTGGGAATTTGTGATTTGAACCAAGTACTATAATTATTTCTGTTACATCTCCTTCCTCACCAATAGTATGCTTCTTATTTATTACAGGATTTCTTCAAGCAAGAATTAACTTTCATTAGCACAGTCATTGAAACCATTCAAAATAAGCTACTTTTCTCTTATTGTTCCAAAGGAAGATGTCAGAGTCACAAATTTAAGATGATGGAGTAGTGTTGCATGACAGGTACCCGTGCCCCCTCTCCCTGCAGCTCAGGCTACCTGGTTTAGGTGTATCTCCTGCTTCAGGTGCCCCACCCCTGCTGATTGGATTCCTCTAACAAAGTGCCACAAAGAAGGAACTCGCTTTTATTTGGTAGTGGAGATGTGATCCATTGTGAATAATTCACATTGGGTGGCTATTCTGGTTCAAGTTGGAGAATGAATGTTAAATTATAAAAGTGATTGTAATTGCTTTGGGGAAGAGCACTGCTGTGAACTCCATTCACACAGCCATAAACTTTGTTCTGCAGCATACTAATAAATGCAGTAACAAGAAATATTGGAAATAGAACATTTGTAGTAGCTCTTACTGTTGAATCCAATTCTCCCTATGCTTAAGCAAGTCATTCATCTTAGGAAGCTGCAGCAACTCCTTTTGGAACACTGTCAAAAAGCTGTGATTAAAAAGCTGAAACAAATACAAAGAACCTGCTGCTTGTGCATGTAATTACTGAGGATGGGAGATGGTAATCAGCTTTTTCTTCCCGCAGTCTTGAGAATTTAATTTTTGTTCCTATAAAACGTAACAGATCTTTTCTGTAGTGAGCCGAGACTCTTCCATCAGAAGAAATGAAGCCTAGTGTTATGAAGAAAAAATCAAAATATTCCCCCAGTTAAACAAGATTTATTGATTTGTTAATTTAAGCCAGGAGGAAAAAAGGAGAAGAGCTATGAATCTACTATACACACAGGGTTCAGATGGTAGAGAGGGTCTGGCTGAGATTCTTATCTAAGAGTAAGAACAAAAGGAAGGGATTGGTACTCATGCAAAAGAAAGCAAGTGGGATCTGTCTCACAGGTAAATTTGAGATGCCCCTCTCTGGGCATGCAGTCAGAAAAATAAGGAGGTAAGACAAAGGAAATTAAAAGAGAAAAAGGTACCATTGTATTCAAGAATTTAAATATGAGTAAGAAACAGGCAAACCTTGTCTTTGTCTTCTGCTTTCTCTCTTTCTTTTCAAATCAACCATTGACTAGCTTAAGAGCATTTGAAAGTCTATTTCTTAATTTCTTCCTTTTCAGAGTAAACATGTCAAACCAATTTAACATTGTTTCAAAATCTTTAATCATTTTTATTGTTCTGCTTTAGGCCACCAGCAATTTTTCTATAAACCTTATAATCTAGGAATTTAAATAGGTAAAATAATTTATGAAATAAGCCCCTGAAAGCATCTGATGGTGGCGATAGCCACCCTGAGAGTCTCATATGGAAGTTTTGCCCATCTGGTCCTTTCATGACTTGGTCCTTTCATGAGGAAGCCTGGGCATTGTTTCTGTCATCAAAATAAGGTTTCCAAAGTGAGGAGTAGCTAGTGTCTCCATCTCTTACCATGACTTCCCTGGAACAGGTTTATGAACTAAATGCAGATTAAATTCTATCTGTCAAAGCATTGTTTGATCTGATGATCAGACTTGAGAAAATATGGTATCTAACATAACATGTTGCCTTTTAGTGAAATATTGGTGGACAATGTTGACCCACTAGAAGAGCAAGGGAAAAAAATAAAGTACATCCCAGATAATAAATAGCGTCATCAAGACTGTTAGCCTAGAAATCACAAAAGAGTAAGCAGTGTATAAATGTCACTTCGTAATTGAAATGAGTATTTCTCTTTCATGATTTGTGATATGGTTGTGTGATTTTATGAGAGAGATGGGACACACCTCACAGGTGATGAGCCCTGGGAAATGATGCCTTGTCCCTAACCCCTCACAGTATAAAATATCCTCAGGGGAGGAAAAACAAAAGAGATACACGCAAACAGAGCTTGATGTCTTTTCTCTCCTTTCAAATATGGCCATTCAAAGCAGTTCCACAGATATGTTCTTCTCATAAGCAAGAAGGCCAGTTACTGGGAGAAATTATAGAAGAGCTGCAAGTCACTTTATCTGGCACTTCCGACACCTAGGTTGACACCTCCAGGTCTCAGGCTATGGCTTTGTTTAGATGTGTTGAAGAGACTGTGTGGGAAAAACTTCCTGTAGCTTAATAAGCGATAGTATGGCCTGATGACTTGTACCCTAAATGAGGTGAATATAAGGATATTCCATAAACAATGATCAGAATCCTTTTCCCTAGGAAGAGTTAGAATCACAAGAACCAGAGTATCTTGTGGCTTCCCTTATATTGAAGTCCTGCTGCACAGATTTGGGAGAGGCCTCATTTGATGTGCTGGTCCACGTGTGGACAAGTATCATGGAAGCTTATAATCATTGACTTAATAATAGCAATAATGCCTACCAGTAATTAATATCATTGCTATATAGCTGTTGAGCAGTTAGCAAAGATATTGCTCAGTTTTTTTTTCCGGCATAGCTATTCATTAGTTGGAAAAATGGAAAATGTTTTCTTAAGAAAGCAATTTGAAGTTTTATAAAATTTCTCACTTGTGTAATGTTCCACTAAATTTATTTTTAGGGGTGGGAGAAAGCTGCTAACCTAAATCCTGACAGATCTTGGAATATATTTGCATATAAGAAAAGTTGAATGTTCTTTCAACAGAAAGACTTCAGACTAACTAATTAATTTTACATAGAAATTTTATATGCACCTTTGAAGTGGCTTTTGGTGATAATTTTCTACATTTTTTCCTTAATATAAAATAATACATATTCATAATTGAAAAATGAAAATATACTTAATCAAAAAAGAAAAGAAAAATTACTTAGCGATACCACTGTTAACATTTTGGTGTGTATCCTGATAGCCTTTTTTTTTTCCTGTTTATACATCACCATTAAAGTTTTTACTTTATTTTTTAAAGGAAAGATATATAATTCTATATATATTCCTTTGCAGCTTTTTATTACTTGATATCATAAAATATCATGGACATTTTCTTACATTATTTAATAGTCTAGGACATAATTTTATTGCCTGCAGCATATTCCATTTGTTATTTAGTGTAGTGGCTTGGTTGCTTGCTCTGTTTTCTCCTATTCCCTTTGCATTTATAGGAACTACACCCCATGCCTTCACACAGGTCAGATTGTTAAGATGTTTTATTTTTAACTCAAAGCTGTTGAGGCTATTTGAACCAGAACAATCTGAGTAAAGGAATACAAGGTGAAGTGTTGGCTCCTTTTCAAAGATGAATCATATCACTGAGGCTGTTTGTTAGCTACTCATCTAAATGACTCTAGATCACCTTATTTTAGAGCTGGAGGAAATTTAGCGAATGCTTAAATAACATTGTTTTCTAGACGTCTTTTAGAAAGGGAGTAATATAAATTACTTTTAGGGAATATATAAATAATTCCGCCTCCTAGAAACACATAATATGAACAGAAAATGGTTGAAAACAGCTAGAATATAAGTTCCTGGATGATAGATAGATCGTCTTTCCCTCAGTAGTTTGGCTCTTGTTAAGACTGAACGGTGCCATGAAGTAGGAGGTACTCACATATTTTTACATTAAAAATCAGCAAAAACACAAATTTGCATTTGCCAGAGACATTTGAATAAATGCATAATTGGTGACTCTGTATCTTTTAGTTTGTTGAGATATTATTAGAATGAGATAGAGTGTGTCGCAGAGAAGATTTTCTTAAGAAGGAGCCAAAAATAGATGTCCCGAAAGAGGCAGGGTTTTTGAAAGGTTCACTTGAAAGAATGTCTGACCCAAGGTCAACAGTGTTCAGGGAAGTGATAAGGAGACCTTCCAGCAAGTTTAAGGGGTGCCTGGATTGGTCAACAGAAAAGCAGTAGCTATACAAACAAGCCCTTAAGAAAGAGAAATGTTTAAGGTGAAAGCAGAGGGTGGGGGCAAGGGAGCAAATAAAATAGCAGGGGGAAAAAAAAGAGGCCATAGAAAGGGGCCAGAAACAACTCAAGGCAATCCAAGGGTCTACCCATGGAAGCAGATAGGAAAGTAGCCCTAGCACTCTCTTCTCATGTTTTAAGCAGTCGCAAGCAGTATTTAAGGTACTGATTTATTTTTGAAACTTTTTTATGAAAAGGTAGGGATCAAATAAAGGATTCCAACTCTTCAGCCTGAGCTTGTTGTAGTATCAAATTTATTAGCATTCTGGAATCGTTTGCATAGTAAGCATGTTCACAGACCCTAGACTTCCCAATGATAAGTTTTGTAACCACCTCAAGTAAAGTAACATGGGGGATTAGAAAAATGAAATATGCTTGCAAACCGAGAAGTCTAATGGCTGATTTTTTTTCTGGGCTTCTTTTCTTGCTGGTGGTGGTTGCTTTCTCTTCTCTTCCAGAGTTCTATTGGAAGGGTGCTGTCTTTTGTTTTTGACAGAATGTTGATCCAGGTGTGCCTTTACTTTTACTGTAAGTTTTTGTGGCGCTGTCTGAAATTTGTAATGAGGAAGCTGACAGGACGATGTGAACTGCAACGGATCTGTTACAATACCAAGCCTGGAGCTTCTAGAACCATGAAAATTGGTAAGCCAGTTTTTGTTTGTTTGTTTTTTTGCCTGCTTTATAAAGTATGCAAAACATAGTGTGGGTGGGACCAAGGATGCAATGTTATACTACAGCATAGTAATTTTAAACCATTTGTGAAAGATAATTTTTGAATGACTTTTTTGTTATTGCTTTAACAGAAACATCACTGAGGGATTCAAAAAGTAAGGTAAGAAAATCGTTTCTATATTTTTCAGCAACTTTCACATGGAGGCTTATGTCTATCATCAAAAGTAAAAAACCTAAAAACTAAAGATATACCATTGGCTATGAAAATTAATGCAAACAGAGAAGATAGAATTATTTGCCCATTCCAAACTACTGTACTTTTGAAGTGGGAGGAACCACTCTATGCAAAATTTTAGGCAGTTTTATGAAGTATTTATTACTTCATTGTTGAATTAATCATTTTTACACTCTCTCCATGTTATAAAATAAATATCCCTTGAAAATAGAACCAGTATTTAAGTCTCTGATATTTATTAACTATCCAAAACAATTAATTTTACTTTCAATATTTTCCAATAGAATCAAACAAGTTACTATGCTAGGCTTTTATAGCACATAGTTAGGCATCCACAGGCAGAGCTAAAGTCTATTTTCTTTTTCAAGATTCTTGATAATTTCATCTCATTATTTCATCTAGGCACCCTTATGACTATTTCCTTCATGTACTTCACTCTTCATCATAGACATAATGCCCATTGACAGTGGACACCATGTTGGGTAGGGAAAAATATATATATGTCAATATAAGTAGCTTGAATAGAGGAAAATAGTAAAAAAAAAAAAATCCACCTTGTTTATTTCTGCTTTATGTTAATTACCTTAATCAGGATATTGCAGTACTCTTGTTATGAAAATGTCACATTTATTAGAACTCAAGTAGACAAGATCAATTTTTCCTTTTAGTTTGCATCTTCATGTAAAAGCTTGAAGCAAATACTTGAAGCCCCTATCCAAGTGGACTCTGCCTTAGTCACTGCTTGTTCATGACAAGGGAACTGATTAAAATATGTTTTCCAGCTGTTGCAGACTTCTGTGAGCGTTCACCTTGATGCTATTGAAAAAACTATAGATGACATCATGGAACTGAAAAAAATTAATCCTGACATAAATCCACAGTAAGAATATGTTTATTGTGCTAATAATATAGAACACAAGTCACGTGGACACATTTAATGTTTCTATGGCGCTGTTGCTCACTTGCTCTTTGGGCCTAATATAATCTGTGGTGTTTTGACTTTCAGATGAAGAATAAAGAAAAAAAGGTGCCTTTTCATGTTTGTAAATGGCAGTAACTTTATACTTTTGTTTTATATTTACACTTCTGGTATGTAATGAGTGTGAGAAATTTGATGGATACCCCTGATATCAGAAGATGTGATAAAAGGAGCCCATTCATCAACAGTGGCTCAATGCGATGCCTCTGCTTTACATTAACAGTAAATGTTCACATTGTAAATTAATCTAGGCTGATTCTGCTCCATCAAAAACAGACTTTCATTTCAAGACAGGCTGATAATCTTGGAGACAGTTCCTACCTGCTTGTCAAGAAGACAGGCATGCGTGGGAGTGAGAGAGGGTTTTATAGGAAGACTTCAGAACTTTGTAATTTAGTCATCTTATCTTGGAAGTATTCAAATGCATTTGGCAGTATACATGTCATTTAAAATTAGCTTGATGTTTTCCATTGGGTATAGCAAAATTTCAGTAAAATTTTGGGCTGAGCACATTGGGTGGAATAAATTCCGAATGCAGATATATTTAGAGATGGTTTAGGTGGGTACTAGTCAAACTGTCTTTTAGATGTACAGACACCAGAACTTCACATGTTACTGCAGAGGAAGATTTTTAATTGTCAAAGACAGGGAGTATAGTTGAGGATAATTTCAAGTGCACTTTTGTAAGTCTATCTCATAGCGGGATTCCGCATGCCAGCTATCCAGGGGCTCATCACAAAACTCTACGTACACCTGGTTTCCATAGCATTCTTCTGCAGCCACTTCAGCTGATTAGCTGCCTTTTCCGTATTCAACCATTAAAGTTGATTTAATTATGTGGTGCGTGTCTTTTTGAAACCTTCTGACATATATTTTATTCCTATGGGAAGGTGATAAGAAGGCAATTCATTTTAAATTAAGTTAAACCAAAAAATTTAAGATGATAACCGGGCATGAGGGATATGTCTTATAATCATATTTAGAGGTTAGATTAACTTTAATAGCAAATCTGTTCTTGTCTGGTTTATGAAAATTATGTTTCTTTCAAAAACACGTTCTTGCCATCTATTCTCTGATTTCCTTTAGGAAAAAAATCCTTGAAGATAGTAGATGTTTTTATGCCTCCATATGGATTCTATTGCCATTTTTCCAGATCAACATTGATAAAATCTGATTTAAAAAAATTAGATTTCTGAGAAAACAAAGAAATAGGTGGGAATGATGTGGGAAATATTTTATAACTTATGAAGAAATCCCTACTACTAACTTCAGTTTGCTGGGTTTTTTGTTTTTGTTTTTAATGGGCATAAATGGTTTATCAGTTGTATCTCTTCATGCTCTGGATATTTATACCATAAAGCCTTCCTCCTTCCTTTGATTAATTTCTTTAAAAATAATTGTGGTAACATATATAACATAAAAGTTTGCCATTTTAAACATTTTAAGCATACAATTCAGTGGTATTAATTACATTTACAGTATTGTGCTACCATCACCGCCAACCATTACTAAAACTATTTCATCAACTCAAACAGAAATTCTGTACCTATTAAGCAATAGCTATTCTCACCCTCCATCCTCCATCCCCAGGGCCCTGGTAACCTCTAATCTGCTTTCTGTCTCTGAATTTGCTTCTTCTAGAAATTTTATATAAGTACAATCATGCAATATTTGTCCCTTTGTCTCTGGCTCTTTCATTTAGCATAATGTTTTCAAGGTTCATATTGTAGCATGTATCAGAACTTCATTTCTTTTTACAGCCAAATAATATTCCATTTTATGTATATACCACATTTTGTTTATCCATTCATCTGTTGATGGATATTTGGATTGTTTATACCTTTGGGCTATTGTGAATAATGCTGATAAGATCATTGGGGTACAAGTATCTGAGTCTCTGCCTTCAATTGTTTGGGTTATATGCCTAAGAGAAAAATTGAGGGTCATACAGTAATTCTATATTTAGCTTTCTGAGGAACCGCTGGACTTTTCCACAGTGGCCACAGCACTTTACATTTCCATCAACAATATATGAGAATTCCAGTTTCTCCACATCCTTTGTAACTCATATTATTCTGTTTTTTAAAATAATAGCCGTCCAAGTGAGTGTGAAGTGGTATCTCATTATAATTTTGATTTGTATTCCCTAATGATGCTAATGATGTTAAGCATCTTTTCATATGCTTACTGGCTATTTGTATTTCTTCTTTGGAGAAATATTTATTCAAATCCTTTCCACATTTGAAAAATTAGGCAGTTTGTCATTTTGTTGTTGAGTTGTAGGAGATCCTTATATATTCTGCGTGTTAAACTATTACCAGATATGTTTTGCAGCTGTTGTCTCCCATTCTGTAGGTTGTCTTTTCACTTTTTTTTGATAATGTCTGTTTATACACAAAAGTTTTTTATTTTGATGAAGTCCAACTTTTCTATTTTTTTTCTTTTGTTGTTTGTGATTTTGGTGTAAAGTCTAAGAAACCATTGTCAAATCAAAGGTCATGAAGATTTTCCCCTGTGTTGTCTTCTAAGAGTTTTATGGTTTTAGCTCTTATATTTAGGTGATTGATCTATTTTGAGTTATTTTTGTATATGGTGTGAAGTATGGGGTTGCCTTCATTCTTTTGCATATACATGTCTAGTTTTCTCAACACTGTTTGCTGAAGAGACAGTTCTTTCCCAATGAGTGAACTTGGCATCATTGTCAAAAATCAACTGGCCATAAACATGCATATTTATTTTTGAAATCTCGATTCAAATCCTTTGGTCTAAATGTCTGTCCTGCGCCAGTACCCTGCTGTTTTTGTTCCTTTAGTTTTGTAATACATTTTAAAATCAATAAGTGTGAGTCCTCCAACTTCATTCTTCTTTACAAGATGGTTTAACTATAAATTAGATGATTAGTTTTTCCATCTCTGCAAAGATGGCTGTTGAATTTTTTTTAATGTTTTTTATTGTATAGTATAACATATATACAAAGCAAAGAAATAAAAAAGCAATAGTTTTCAAAGCATTCTTCAACAAGTAGTTACAGGACAGATCCCAGAGTTTGTCATGGGCTACCATACTATCATCTCAGGGAATTGTTGGATTTTGATTGAGATTGCATTGAATCTGAGAATTGCTTTAGGTAGAATTAAAATCTTAATATTTAGTCTTCTAGTCCATGAACATGGACCATTTTTCCATTTATTTAGGTTTTCTGTGATTTAGCAATGTTTTGTAGTTTCCTGTGGCCAAGTCTTTATATTTTTGGTTAAAATTTTTCCTAGATATTCCAGGACCATGCACCTAAAAAAAAAAAAAACAGGAAACTTTTTCCTAGGTATTTGATTCTCTTAGTTACTAATGTTATTGCGATTTTTTTCTTGATTTCTTCCTCATATTATTCATTATTATTGTATAGAAGCATTATGGATTTTTGGGTATTGATCTTGTACTCCACCACTTTACTGAATTTGTGTATTAGCTCTGGTAGCTTTGTTGTAAATTTTCATAGGACTTTTTGTATACAGGATCATTCATCTGCAAATAGTGAAAGTTTTACTTCTTCTGTTACAATTTGGATGCATTTTACTACTTTTTCTTGCCTAAGTTCTCTGGATAGAACTTCCAGTACAATCCTGAATAACAGCAATGACAGTGGGAGCCCTAGATCCTAGAGGGAAAACTTTCAGTCTTTCACCCTTAAGTAGGATGTTAACTGTTGGCATTTCATATATGCCCTTCATTATGTTGAGGAAGGTTCCTTCTATGGCTCTCTTTTGAAATGTT
Organism: Tamandua tetradactyla; assembly: GCF_023851605.1. Classification (NCBI taxonomy): domain Eukaryota; kingdom Metazoa; phylum Chordata; class Mammalia; order Pilosa; family Myrmecophagidae; genus Tamandua; species Tamandua tetradactyla. The sequence goes on along the minus strand of NC_135334.1, from coordinate 34,255,620 downwards.
TTTATCAAGAAAGGATGCTAAGTTTTGTCAAATGCCTTTTCTGAGTCAATTGAGATGATTATGTATTTTTTCCCCTTAGTTTTGTTAATATGGTGTACTACATTAATTGATTTTTTTTATGTTGAATCACCGCTGCATACTTGGGTAAAACCCACTTGATCATAGTATATAATTCATTTAATGTGTTATTGGATTCAATTCACAAGGGTTTTTGAGGATTTTTTGCATCAATATTCATTAGAGAGATTTTCTGCAATTTTTTCTTCTTGAGGTATCTTCAGCTGGGCTTAGTATTATGGTGACGTTGGCATCATGGAAGGAGTTAGGTAGTGTTCCCTCCTCTTCAATCTCTCAGAGAAGTTTGAGCAGGATTGGTATTAATTCATCTTGGAATGGTTGGTAGAATTTACCTATGAAATAATCTGATCCTGACTTTTACTTTATTGGTGTTTTTGATCACTGATTTAATCTTTTTGCTTGTAGTTGGTACTGTTGAGATCTTCAGTTTCTTCTAGAGTCAGTGTAGGTTGTTCATGTGTTTCTAGGAATTTGTCCATTTCATCTAGATTGTGTAATTTGTATGTAATATGTGCATATAATTGTCCATAGTATCCTCTTATGATCCTTTTTATTTCTGTGACATCTATAATAATACCCCCTCTCATTTCTGATTTTATTTGTCTTTTCTCTTTTTTTGTCAGTCTAGCTAAGGGATTGTTGAATTTATTGTTCTTTTCAGTGAAACAACTTTTGGTTTTGTTATACTCTCTATTTTTTTAATTCTCTATTGCATTTATTTCTGCTGTTAATCTTCGTTATTTCATTTCTTCTGCTTGCTTTGGGTTTAGTTTCCTGTTCTTTTTCTAGTTTCTCTAGGTATGCAGGTAGGGCTTGATTTTAGCCCTTTCTTCTTTTTTAATGTAAGCATTTATGGCTATAAATATCCCTCTCAGTGCTGAACTTGCTGCATCTATAAGTTTGATGTGTAATATTCTCGTTTTTATTCATCTCAAGATATTTACTGATTTGTTTTGCAATGTCTTCCTGACCGACTGTTTAAGATTATGTTATTTAACTTTCATATATCTGCCAATTTTCCAGTTCTCTGTTATTGATTTCTACCTTTCTTCCATTATTGTCAAAGAAGATGCTTTATGTAAACTTAGTTATTTTAAATTTATTGAGACTTGTTTTGTGACCCAAGATATGGTTATCCTGAAGAATGATCAATGAACATTTGAGAAGAATATATATTCTGCTGTTTTGTAATGTGGTATTTTGTAGATGGCTGTTAGTCTAGTTCGTTTATCACATTATTCAAGTTCTCTGTGTCCTTATGGCTCGTCTGTCTAGATGTTCTAACTATTGAAGAGAATCATGTATTGGAGTCTTCACCTATTGTCGTATACATGCCTATTTCTCCCTTCAGTTTGCCAGGGTTTGTTCATGTATTTTGGTGTACTATGGTTAGGTGCATAAATAATTATGATTGTTATTTATTCTTGGTAGATTGCCCCTTTTATTAGTATATAGCATTCTTTGTCTCTTATAACAGCTTTTGACTTAAACTCTAATTTGTCTGATATTAATATAGCCATCCCAGCAATTTTTTTTTTTTTTGGTTACAGTTTGCGTGAATTATCTTTTTGTATCCTTTCAGTTTCAACCAATTTGTGTCTTTGAGTTTAAAGTGAGTCTCTTGTATATGAACTCTAGTTGGAGCATGCTTTTTTTAACCCATTCTGCCAATCTGTGTATTTTAAGTGGAAAGTTTAATCCATTAATAGTCAGTATTATTACTGTAAAGGTAATACTTACTTCTGCCATTTTGTTCTTTGACTTTTATATGTCATAACCTTTTTTTAAAAATTTTTGCCTCTCTTCCTTTATTGCAACCTCCTTTTTTGTATGATTGATCTTTTGTGATGTATCTGACTGGTCCCCTTCTCATTTCTGTTTCTGTATATATTTTTATGTACTTTGTTTTATACAACCTGTATCTTTAAGCCTCTAATTCAATAAGATACCAACTTAGCTTCAATAGCATACATGTTCTCTGCTCCCACTCTACCTCTTTATAACTTGCATGTTTATTATCAAGAAATAATGCCTTTTTCTTCTTATATCTGTTCTGGCTCTTTATAGGAATTAAAGAGTCAATTTATAGATTGAGGACACAGTACTATTGGGTGTTGCATAGACTATTTTGTTTACTCTTATTTACTTACACTCCAAGCCATTCTCTCCTGTCTTTTCCTTTCAGCCTGCAGAATTCCCTTTAGTAATTCAAATGGGCAGTCGTTGTTGATGAGTTCTCTCTGTTTCTGTTTATCTGTGAATATTTTAAACTCTCCCTCATTTTTTAAAAATATTTTTGGCATGGACAGGTACTGGGAACTGAACCCGGGTCTCCAGCATTGCAGGCAAGAACTCTGCCACTGCGCCACCATCACCCGCCTTCCCTCATTTTTGAAGGACAGTTTTGATGGATAAAGAATTTGGGGCTGGCAGTTTTCTCTTTCAGCATCTTAAATATCATACCCCTGTCTCACCTCCATTATTTCTGATGAGAAACCAGAACTTAGTATTTTTGTGGAACTGTTGTATGTGATGAACCACATTTCTCTTGCTGCTTTCAGAATTTTCTCTTTATCTTTTATATCTGACATTCTGATTATATGTGTCTCTAAGGAAGTATATTAAGATTTATTCTGTTTGGAGTATGTTGCATATCTTGGACATGTATATTTATGTCTTTTGTAAGAGTTGGCAAATTTTTGGCCATAATTTCTACAATATTCATTCTACCTCTTTTCCCTTCTCCTTCTAGGAAACCCAAAGTGCATATGTTTGAGCACTTCATGCTGCCATTCAGATGCCTGAGACACTATACAATTTTTTGTTTCTTTTTCTGTATCTGGTCTTATGACTGTGTGATTTCAATTGTCCTGTGTTCTCGTTCACTGATTCTTTCTTCTACCTGTTCAGATCTTCTGTTGTATGCTTTGAGTGTATTTTTAAACTCCATTATCATACCTTTCTTCCCCATAATTTCTGTTTCTTTTATACTTTCAAATTCTTCTTTATGCTCACACATTTTCTTCTTAATATCTATTAGCTCTATATACATTTTTTTCCATCATCTCCTTGAATTGATTTAGGAAATTCTCTTCTTTAATTATTTGTTCTAAATTCTTTGACTCCTCTGAAATTTTCATTTGTTCATTTGACTGAGTCATATCTTTCCGTTTCTTAGTATAGCTTGTAATTTTTGCTGGTATCTGGGCATCTGATTATCTCAATGAGTTAACTCTGAAGGTCAGTTTCTCCCTCTTTTCTAGGGTTTATTGTTGACTGGCTTTGTGTGAAGGGTCTTCTTTGATGCTTGGTCCAACTTATTCTGGACCTTTAGAGTAGCCTGTGTTAACTGTTTAGATCATCTCAGATCTTCCTCATCTGAATCTTGTTCTGGATATGCAGTGTAATTTCTAAGATTGCACATTTTGTGCAATAGTTTCACCTCCAGGAATGAGCTTCCTTTTCTCTGTTCCTTTCCTGGAAATCTTGATCTTTTTTTTTTTTTTTTTTTTTTTTGTAGATGCAGAATTTTCTCCCCAGCTCCTGTGATTTGTTTGAATTCTTTCCCTCACTCAGTGCCCCCTTTTCCTTACACTTTTCCATTCTGGGACCCATCCTGTCTTACACAGTTCAGTTTCTGTTCCCCCTTTTCTATCTGTGAGGCTTTTCTGCCTCAAATTTCTTTCCCCTTAGGGTAGCCAACCCTGGGGAGCCAGATGCACTTAATCCAGAAAGGAAGGTCAGTCCAGAAAAGTGTGTCATGTGTTTGGATAGTCCAACCAAAAGAAACAGGATTGAGTTTTTGCACCTCTTGCCAACAGTTTTCCTGCAGTTTCTCCCCCTTGGGGCCCTTTCATATGCAGCACAACTCAGCAGCTGGTGTATCACCCTGGGTCTTGCGGATTTGGGTCCTGTGCCTGGGTATGCATGAGGTTCTAACTTCCTGAGTGAGTGACTCTATCATCTGCATCCATGCAGAAGGGACCTGGTCTACACTGCTTCTGCACAACTCCCAAGCTGCATGGAACCAAGTGAGGGTGGGTTGTTGAGACTGGCAGGACTGGGACGAAAATTTCCTATCTGATCTTGGAGATTCTTTTTCTTCATTTTGGCATTTTTGGAGTCTTTTCTCAGTTATCATACAGAGTTCTGAGCAAGTGGGATTTGTCCTTTTATTAGCTTATTCTGAGGGGAGATTTTTCTAGGGGATGCTTTTCATCTCTAGGTTCATGATGGTGCTCTCCCTCTACTTGTGTTTTTTAATTTATTGTGAGTCTCTTGTTAGCAGCATATAGTTGGGTCATGCTTTTTTACCCATTCAGCTAATCACTGCCTTTTGGCTAGAAAGCATAATCCATATACATCTATAATACTATAGTATCAGTAGTACTATAGTACTACTGGCAGGAAAACACTTTCTTCTACCATTTTGCTGTTTGGTCTTCATAGTTCTTATATGTTTTTTGTCCCTTAATTCCATGTTTATTTGATTTTTTTTTTTTTTTTTTGTAGTATACCACCTTTAGTCCCTTTACGTTTCCTTCTGTGTGTATTTTCTTTGTGCTTACCATGGGCTTAAATGTAGCATCCTAAATGTATCAGAATCATGTTTGATTTGATACCATTTAAACTTCAGTAACATACACAAACACTCTTCCTAGACCCTCTGTTCCCCTACTTTTCTGTTGTACTTATTACAAATTACATCTTTATATGTTGTGTGTCTGTATCCATGGATTTATCATAAATTTTATGCATTTGCATTTTAGAAACTTTGCTGGAGATCTTTATTTCTTTATGCTGCTTCAATTTACTGTCTTGTGTCCTTATCTTTCTGCCTGAAGAACTCCCTTTAGCATTGCATGTAGAGGTCTAGTGGTGACAAACCCTGTATAGCTTCTGTTTATCTGGGAAAGTCTTAATCTTTCCTTCATTTTCAAAAACCTCTCTTGCTAGATATAAAATTCTTGCTTGGTGCTTGTTTGCTTTCTGCACGTAGATATTTCATCCTACTGCCTTCTTGCCTGCATAGTTCCTGAAGAGAAATTGAAACTTAATCTTTTGAGGACTGTCTGGTATATAACACATTGTTTTCTCTTGCAGCATTCAGAAGTCTCTTTTTGTCTTTGGCATTGGACAATTTGACTACAATGTGTCTGAGTGTCGTTCTCTTTGAATTTATCCTGTTTGGGGTTTGTTCGGCTTCTTAAATGTGTATTTTCGTGTCTTTCATTTTCTGTCATTGTTTCTTTGACTATGCCTTCTCTCCCTTAATTTCTTTCTTTTCCTTCTGGAACTCCAATAATATGTATGCTTAATGCTGTTCACAGGTTTCCTAGGCTCTGTTCACTTTTGTTCAATCTTTTTTCTTTCTACTTCTCAGCCTGACCCCATTTAAATTGTCCTGTCTTTGAGTTCACTGATTCTTTCTTCTGCCAGCTCCATTCTGCTGTTGAAGCCCTTTAGGCAGTTTTTATTTATTTATTTTAGAGAGTTTTTAATATGTGTTATTGTGATCTTCAAATCTAGTCTTTCTTTTTTGGGCCCATTTTAAAATTTATATCTCTTTATTGAGATTCTTATATTTTTAATTCATCATTTTCCTGATACTCCTTAGTTTTTTTCCCTCACATTTTCCTTTATCTCCTTGAGCATACTGAAGATTATTTAAAATATATATAGTTGTTCAGTATATCTATAGTCTGGTCTTCTCAATTAATGGTTTCTGTATTTCTATCTTGGATCAGCCATCATTTTCTGTCTCTTTCTTTGTCTTGTAATCTTTTTTAGCACAGAGTACATTTTAATGTTTCAAAGTATTAATTTATCCCTGAGCTTAGGTTTGTAATCAGGTAGTGATATGACAGATTTCCTTGCATGCAAGGAGTTAACATAAATAAGGAAATCAATGCAAAAAAAAAAAAAAAAAACACCTTTCACAGTCTTTAGTCTTTGCAAATTATCTCCTTTTTGGCTGGTGATTTCCTTCAAAGTTTACCGTTCATATCAAGAAGATCAGCCCAAGAGGAAAGTGTTCTCTCAGTCTTTTTTGAGCCTGTGTTGTTCTGGGCTTGGGTTCCCTATGGCTTTAGGAATTACAGGTTTATAGGAATCCAAATGTCCCCTCTACTCTCTGTGAAACAGGCTTTCCTGTTTTCCAGGTGCTCTGTTGTATTCTTAGAGCAGCTAATCCTTTGCCCCAGGCATTTTGGGCTTAACTGTTACACTGTTGAACTGTCTGCAAGCTCCTTCTGCTGCAGAGAAAGTTGTGGGAGGGTGAGCCAGAGACAGGTGACCTGATTCAATCTTTCAGGCACCTTCTAATAGATTGGCACAAACTTAAAGGAGCCCCAGTATGCACATAGGGGTTACTCTGCTTCCTCAGAAGCAGGACCAAGGACCCACAACAGTACGACAGGCTGATTCTGTCCCTTGTCAGGAAGCAGTTGGTGATGGGACAAGCTAGGGTGCTATGAATTTTTCCTCCCATTTTTGAAGCTTTATTTTCTTAATGTGGCAGTCATTCAGTTACTTCAAACCTTTAACTGTTTTCCGGAGTTTTGATGAAGATGACAGTGACAGTTTTGTTAGTTGTTTGAAGATTCTTTGGGGAAATAGCATCCTGGAGCATCATACCCCACGATCCTGGTTTGTTCCCTTTTCTTAAGTCATACCATTGCAATATCGCTTAAGAAAAGCACAGGATTAAAGGTAAATGCAGCTAATTTCTACAGCTCTCCCAGAGGAGCTTCAGAAAGAATTGCATTTCTATTAAATAGTTGCCATTTGACCAATTCGCTCTATTTTATGAAAATTCTATTGAGCATACATCAAGTGAGCAAATGTCAAAGTATTTATTTTGTTTTTCCTCATATGTGTGTCTTCTATTTTTGAACATCTTAGGCTGGGAATCTCTCTTCAGGCTTGTCTTCTGCAAATTGTTGGGTATAGAAACCTAATTACAGATGTTGAAAAACTGCGTAGAGAACCCTATGATTCTGATAATCCCCAACATGAAGAAATGCTTTTGAAGGTAAGTCCTTGCATACATTAAAGTGATTTGGTGAGGTCACTTGATTTAGGTCAGCTAATGTTTGCTGAACACCTGCTATGTGCTGTGCTCTGGTTTGGACACTGAGGTACAAAGATAAATAAGGTGTAGGCATGGTAACTGGTTATTAAGACCTAGTTTTCTTGCTTGTTCAAATGATGGAGCTAAATATTTCATTAGAAAATTCATGCAACAAGTTAAGTTTAAAGCCACTTTTCTTTTGTGTTCTGAAAATGCATCAGAGGTGATTTCTGCCAGCTCTCACATTTGGCTCGGGTTTAGATTATTTAACACGTGTAAAATATACCAATAAGAGGAATAGCATTCATCAAATAGTGACTTGGCATTTTAGTTTATGACTTTTAATACACATCAAAGAAGATAAAGTTGATATCTGTTTCAGTAATAGTTCTTTTGGGAAATTACCCAAATCTTAATGGTGATTATTTATTCATGTAACCTGGAGAGTATTAGAAGAGGAGGTAAAGGTTTATATCTGGTGTATTAAAAATGTTAAAGAATAATAGGGAATTACACGTACTCCTCCTGACTGTCAAAGCAAAATGTTAAAAATCTTACATGATCTTATAGTGTGTTATGCCATATTAATAAAACTTAACCTCAAAATACTGAATTTTTGGTAAAAAGTTATTATTAAAACCAATCTTTAGAACTACTCATCTGAAATATTTTTAAACTTCAGTTCTGAAAACAGATGCTTTTCAGTTTGAAAAGCCTTTTCCTAGAAGTCCAAATGGCAGTAACTAAATAGCAAGAAAATATTTATCTACCTGCCTTGCAATTACTTTATTGAAAAATGTCTACTGAAACTATAATTAAAAAAAAAAAATTCCTGTTGTGTTTTGTGTGAAGGAGTATGTGTTTTTGTGTATGTAAGTACTTAAGCAGTGACTCATTTGTCTCTGCTAATTAGTGCTAGATCCCATGTGTAGCATTAAAAATTAAAGAAGCCTCATTCTTGGCAATAATACTCCTTCTTCCCTGCTTAATGTTTTGCTAACTTATTGACTGAGTTTCTTCTCCTTTTATTGTTTTGCTAACGTACTGGCTGAGTTTCTTCTCCTTTTATTGTCTTCTTTTTACTCACCATTTTGTGACAGAGATTGTCAAGTTCAACAAAATGTCCTACAGGTGAGAAATAAGAGGTGAATGACAGAGAAAAGAGGAGAAATAATTAACAAACTAGCCACCAGACTTGAGCAGTTCATTAGAATGGCTGAGATACCCTCAGAATCGATTAATGACATTTGGGTGCTAGTATGCATAATCTTTGGCTGACCTCCTATGTGTGTGCTGGCACATAGCAGGTTTTCAGCAAATGTTGGGAATAAATTAATGAAATTTTTTAGATGCATCTCAAGAACTTTTATCAAACAACTTTTATCTGTGATCATTAAATATGTATATGTTACCACTTTTTAAATGCAATTTTGCTGAGATATATTCACATACTATATAATCATCCAAAATATACAGTCAGTGGTTCACAGTATCATCATATAGTTGTGCATTCATAATCACCATGGATTTTTGAACATTTTTTTTGGTGGTATGGAAATACATTTTATTATGAAGCTTCTCTGAGGATATTTACAAAAAGTGGGATGCAACAAAAAATATAAAAATGTACTGAACAGTCATTTTAGACTACTTTGGACATTATCAAATGTTTCTAACAAACAAATATTTCTTATACAAATACAACTTCACTTCAAAACAAAATAGTTATGTAGGTTGTATAGTATCTGGAGGAATTACTCAACTCCAAATCATGTGGTAGTAACTTTATAAATATTTTTAGAAAATTTCCTAGGCATTCAACAGCAACAACAAAAAGAGTGCAATTAAATTTATGGCTTTTGAAGTCTGATTATACAATATGATTTTCATTACTCTAAAAACAATAAAAATAAGAATTAAAAAAAGGTAAAAAAGTACACATGAAACATCCCATCCCCCCATCCCCCCATCCCCCCATATTATTTATAAATTTTTTTTCTTTATTTTCTTGTTCATCTTTCCATACACTGAATAAAGGGAGTGTCAGTCACAAAGTTTTCACAATCACTCCATAAAAGCTATATATTATGTCATTATCTTCAAGAATCAAAGCTACTGGATTTTAGTTCAACAGTTTCAGGCATGTGCCTCTAATTATTCCAATATACCAAAAACTGAAAGGGTCTTGCCCCTTTTTGGTCAAGAAGGTTTTCTCAATCCCAGATGGCAGGCCAGGCTCATCCCCAGGAATCAGGTCCCATGTTGCCAGGGAGATTTACACCCCTGGAAGTCATGTCCCAACATAGTGGGGAGGGCAGTGAGTTCACCTCCAGAGCTGGCTTGGAGAGAAAGGCCACATTTGAGCAACAAAAGAAATTATCTGGGGGTGACTTTTAGGCATAATTATAAGTAGGTTTAGGGGCAAGCCCCAAGATCAAGGGCTTGACATATTAAATTGGTTGTCCCCAATGCTTTGAGAGTATGAGGAATTCCCCAGGTGGGGAAGCTTAATATTTCTACATTTTTCCCCAGTCCCTCAAAGGGACTTTGCAAATGCTTTCTTATCTTCTGCCCAAATTACTCTAGGGTGTATCAGGACATCACACTAACCTGTACAAACCAACAAGATCTCTCTCCCTATTCCAGGTTCCATGTAATTATGATGTTCAAATAAACTGACCATACAAGTTAAATTAGTGTGCTACAGAAAATATACATTTTGCACCAAATAAACATCTCTTCCTTTGGTCTCACACAGAAGTTACAGTTTTAAAACAGTCAATATTATCTTTTACCCATTTAGTTTGATTTACCTTAGTCCTAACCAGATCAGCTTCATTCATATCTCTAACTGAAGTTTGATCTCTTTTTTAGCTTTTTAAACAGTTGATGTATGAGGTAATGCTGACTTTCATAGCTGCAGAGCTCTAGCTCTGAGTCTTAGATATCGCACAGATACCTGAAGTTCTAGGGAATGACCAGGTTATACACAAAGAGCTCAACATCTCAGAATTAGGAAATAAATTACAACTCAGGAATAGATGTGATTGCTATAAGAGCTTACAGTCTAGGAACCTTTACGATAAGCCTTCCCCTGATAACATATGCTCTCAAATGCAATTCTCAGAGTTTGCACATTATAGTTAATCCATATTAGTGAGGCACTATAGTATCTGTCTTTTCATTTCTGACTTAATTTCACTCAACATACTATTCTCAAGGTTCATTTTACCTAGTTGCATGCCTCAAAAATTCCTTCTTCCTGCAGCCACTCAATATTCCATTGTATGTATACAACACAGTTCGCCCTTCTAACAGTCAGTGTACGTTTAGGCCAACTCCAACCATTGCAAATCATGAATACTGCCACCATAAACACCAGTGTGCAAATGTCTATTTGTGTCCCTACTTTCAGTTCTTTAAGTACATACCTAATATTGGGGTTGTAGGATCATATGGCAACCTGTGGAAACACCACACTGCCCTCCAGAGAGGCTGCGCCATTCTACTTCCCTACCAACAGTGAATAGATACATACGTCTCTCTCTCCACATTTTCTCCAGCACTTGTATCTTTCTGTTTATTTTTTTAAACCTTTTTATTTACACACCATACAATTCATCCTAAGTAAACAGTCAGTTGTTCCTGGTATAACCACATAATTATGCATTCACTAGTACAATCTATATGAGAACATTTCTGTTTCTTTTGCAAAGAAAGAAGAGGGGGGAAAAGTGAAGAACAAAAAAATAAAAAGGAGAAACTATGACACCACCAAGAATTCTTTACCCCTCCTTTGTATCCCCCTCCTATTGACATTTAGCTTTGATATATTGCCTGTTACATTTAATGGAAGCATATTACAATGTTACTGTTAACTATAGACCCTAGTTTGCATTGATTGTATTTTTTTACTTGTAACATCCCATTTTCAATACCTTGCACTGTTGATACTCATTTGTTCTCCCTCATCTAAACGCATTCTTATATTTGTACATTTTATCACCATCATTGTCCGCTCTAGGTTTTGCTAAGTTATACAGTCCCAGTCTTTATCTTCTGTCTTTCCTTCTGGTGTCTTACATGCCCCTAGTCTTCCTTTTCAACCATACTCACACTCAGCTTTGTTCAGTGTACTTACAGTATTGTACTACCATTAGATTTTTGTACCATCCATTTCTGGATTTTATAGTCAATCCTGTTGACCATTCTGTACTCCTTCAGCTGGGCATTTGATGCCCAGCCTCTGCCCTCTTTCTATCTTCTGATTACCTGTGTCCCCAACTTTAACTCTCAAACTTCACTCATTAATGTTATTTCATATTAGTGAGACCATACAGTATTTGTCCTTTTGTTTCTGGCTAATTTCACTCAACATAGTGTCCTCAGGGTTCATTCATGTTGTTGCATACATTATAACTTTTTTCTGGTATCTTATTTTTTTCTTTTTTTTATCCTTACTGATGGTCTTTATTTCTAGTCTTCTCCAGATCTCCATTTCCTGTCTTTTTTTATCTGCCTGTAGTGCTCCTTTTAGTATTTCTGGTAGAGCAGGTCTCTTGCTCACAAGTTTCATGTGTCTGTTTGTCTGAAAAAATTTTAAACTCTCCCTCATTTTTGAATGACAATTTTGCCAGGTATAGAATTCTTGGTTGGCAGTTTTTCTCTTTCAGAACCTTAAATATATCATTCCACTGCCTTCTCACCTCCATGAGAAATCCACACATAGCCTTATCAAGCTTCCCTTGTATGTGATGAATTGCTTTTCTCTTGCCGCTTTCAGAATTCTCTTTGTCTTTGACATTTGACAATCTGATTAGTAAGTGTCTTGGAGTACATCTATTTGGATCTGTTCTGTTTGGAGCATGCTATGCTTCTTGGACCTGCGATTTTATATCTTTCATAAGAAATGGGAAATTTTCAGTGATTATTTCCTCCATTATTCTTTCTGCCCTTTCTCCCTTCTCTTCTTCTGGGACACCCATAACATGTATATTCATGCACTTCATGTCGTCATTCAATTTCCTGAGACCCGGGTCATATTTTTCCATTCTTTCCCTCTCTGTTCTTTTGTGTGTAGAATTTCAGACATCCTGGCCTCTAGTTTATTCATCCTTTCTTGCGTCTCTTCAAATCTGCTGTTGTAAGTCTCCATTGTGTTTTCATCTCTTCTGTTATGCCTTTCATTCCCATAAGTTCTACCATTTGTTTTTTCAAACTTTCAGGTTCTTTTTTATGGTCACCCAGTGTCTTCTTTATATCCTTCATCTCTTTTGCCATATCTTCCCTCAACTCATTGATTTGATTTTTGAATTGATTTAGCATGCTTGTTTAAATATCTTTAATTAGTTGTTTCAACTCCTGTATCTTGTTTAAAGTGTTAGTTTGTTCCTTTGACTGGGCCATATCTTCATTTTTCCTAGTATGACTCAGTTTTTTACTGGTGTCTAGGCATCTGGTTTCCTTGTTTAGTTTATTCTGGAGGTCATTTCTGGTTGGTTGGCTTTATTCTCTATATGTTCTTTGACATTCAGTCCAACTTATTCTAGATCCCTAGCATAGCTTCTGTTTAACTGATCAGAATATTTCAGCTCTTGTTTTTCTGATTTTTGCCCTGCCTATGTGAAACCTTTTTTTAAGGAGGGTCTCCCCAGTTCTGATTACCCCCATCAGAATTTCCCTGACAAGGCAGGCCAAGGTGTCAGGGGAGGGTATAATCAGTTTCCCTGAAGATGAGACCCAGCAGGTTTTCTGACTTTCCTGTGGGGCCTTTAGACTCTGTGCTTTTCCTATCCTGCCCAGCAGGTGGCGTTTGTATGCCTGCAGTGAAAAGTGATTTGAAGTCTAATTCTCAGCCTGCCAGGGGTATGGTTGAGGTGGAAGGCAAGCTTAAGCTGCTTATGATTCCCAGCCCCTGGGATCTGAATTACCTGAAGGAGGGCTGCCCCTGAGCTGGGCCCCACCCCCCTTCTCTTGGGGAAGGTACACCCTTTGGGAAATTACTTCTTCACTTAACTCTTTACTTTGGCTCTCAGACCTATCTTAACTTTGCCCTTACCTGGGTCAGCCCTGACAATTGGAAATGCCGGAGGCTTTCTCTAATGAGCTACTTAGAATACTTTTAAAAAGGAAAAATAAGAGAGAGAGAAATAAAAAGAAAAAAAAAAAGTAAAATAAAATCCCTTTTCAGAGCCAGTTCCCAGCCCCCAAGGTTTGCCAGTCATGAGCCAGAGTTGGTACCCAGCTCTATGTGCCCCTTTGCTTGGGGACACAACCCTTTTTCAGTATTTTGAGAAATAGATGACTCCAAAAGCCTCTTTTTTAAAAAATAATTTGTCAGTCCTGTCTTTTCTCTGCCAGGAGAGACCTCAGGGTTCCTTTCCTGTTTGCTCTGCTTTATCTGTGCTCAGAGCTTGTATTCAGTAGTCCAAATTTGTTAATTAAAACTTCAATTGGAGCTTGATTGAGCTACTTTCTCTTGCCCCCGAGGTGCTCCATACCTCCCTATGCTGCCATCTTGTCCCACCTCTCTGTGTTTCCACTTTTGATTGTCACAGCTCAAACAAAGGTGATGATTGTTATCTGCATTTTATAGCAAACTGCAAGCACCTTAGTTCAGATGCTGACTTATGCAACTAGTAAATCTTAGAGCAAGGACTATCCATTACTGTTGTTAGACACTTTGAGGAAAGCCATGGTTTCTGCAGTCTAATTGAGGAGATTCTCAGCATCTACAAAAATCATGATAAATCTTATCTACAGAACCCCCCCCATATCTCTCAACTATTTTCTTTGCCCTTACCTGATTCCAGCATCATTACCATTGTAAGCTGTTACAGTAGCCTTTTAATTCAGCCAGCAGCCATTCCCTTCCTCCAACGCATCTTCTAAAATACTCTAGAGGGATTTTTCTAAAACACAGATCTGGTCATGTTATTTCCTAAGTCAAAAACATTGGGCTCCTATGTCCTATAATAGAAAGCCCATGTATCTTAGTATGGCATTTGGCTCTTTTCCCATTTGTTCCTCTAAACTGCATTCCCTGTATCCCCATATGTCTAGGACATTTCAACAACCATGCTCCATTATTCACCATGACCCAGAATAGGCCCTGCCATTCCGTACATGAAGGCTCTGCTCGTGCTGTTCCCTCTGTCACCTGTTATTCAAACAGCAGAAGCCTGCTGGGGGCTTAAGTCCTTACTGATTATGAAGTCTTCTTGAGCCTCCCCAAGCAAACTTAAGAATGGGGCCTTTATTCTCCTCTTAAGTTTATTTAAATTCCATGTATAATAATAAAATCAATAATTAAAGCATTTATTGTGTTTAAAATGTGTCAGTCAATACAGAGTATTTTGCAGCTTTATCTCATTTAATTGTCACAGTTATCCTCTGGGTCAGGTACTGGTATTATCTTTATTTTTCAGATTAGGAAACTGAGGCAGGGCAGTTAAGTGACTGTACACACTCACAGAGCTAGAAAGGGCTCCGACTACTGTCTGACAGTACCTCTTGAGGGAGAAGTCCATTTCATTCACAGCCTGACCTACTCCACAAAATTTAGAATCAGGGTCAGCAAATAGGCCTATGGGTCAACTCTGTTTTTGTAAATAATGTTTACTGAAATACAGCCATGCTCATTCATTTATATTTTGTCTGTGTCTGTGGCTGCTTTTGTACTACAGTGGTAGAGTTAAATGGTTATGACAGAGACCGTATGGCCTGTGAAGCCTAAAATATTTACTCTTTGTCCTTTTCAGACCGAGTTTGCCAAACCCCTGGTTTAGAGGCTCAGATAATATATTGCTATTTCGTCTAAGTGCTTTGCTTTATAAACACAGGAGAGCACATCAGGGTTTCTACTTAGGGTCCTAAAGTATCTTAAAATTTGAATTTTTTAGTCATTTGAACGTGGGCTGGGATGAAATTTAATAATATCACTTTATATTCATGTAGCATTGTTCATAATTTACTTAAATTGACATTTCCAGTAAAAGTTTTCTAATCAAATGAATAACGAAGACAAAATTTTAGGTGGATTCATGCAGTTAGTAATATAAGCTTTTTTCCCATCTGCACGGGAAAATTAGCATTCTCCCAGTTAAAAAATAGCCCCAAATTAAGATTGGCCCTGGGAAGAAGCTGCTTTTCCTTGCATGCTCTGGCTTGAGGGACGGCAAATGACCTTAGCCTTTCTCTTCGGCAGCAGACCCAAGACAAGAAAGATTGTAGCTTTCAAATAAGCCTACAGTCGAGACTCAGTGCAAAGACAAAAGAGTTAAACAAAGAACTGGTGTGTGGTGAGTCTGACTCCAAATGTAGCTTCCACTTCTGTAGGGTGACGTCTGCTGTGGGAATCACTCTTCCTAAGCCCAAGTCTCCTCTGGGCAACTGGCCTTGTAATAACTCCTCTCAGGAGTTTTAGATGCCGGACTCCTCAGAACCACCCCCCGCCCCCACCTCCCTAGTGCAGGTTTCCAGTTGGCTTCCAGGGTGCAAGTAATGATCTCAGCTTTCAGGCAGACTCTGCCCCTTGCCCTCAGCTTTTCAGGGAGAAGCCCACCCATCAGAAGAGAATCTAGTTACTCAGGTATCTTCGAAGAAATACATACATAGTAGTATTTCATGTAAGTACTTTATAATAATCGACTTCCATTTTCCAAGAAAGTGACCCTTATTAAAGCAAATAGAATTAAAACCTTAATTAAGGGGGCTACATGAGTAGTTCAGTGGTAGAATTCTCACCTGCTTTAAGGGGGACACAGGTTCGATTCCTGGCCCAGGTGCCCCCCAAAACATGCAAAATTCCCTATGATATGTGTATCACATAGTCACATATCTGTCTGTGTGTGCATATAGATATAGATATAGAAATATATATATATGTAGGGAGACATAAAAAAAGAACATTTTTTGCCATTAGTCCAGTCTGTCCAGACAGGTGAATTTATTAAACTAGAGCTTCTTTTAAAAGCATTTATTATTCAAAATTAATTTTTTTAAAGTGTTTATTATTCAAAGTTCTTAATTTCTCAGACTTTTGCATTGGCCTCATAAATGAGCTTTATAACTATCCACAGAAATAAAATGCTTGCTTTTGCCATTTTACTTCAATTATTCATTGGAAGCCAGTTATTTTTAACCCTTGGTAAGGCCCTGAGTTTGCTTTAAATCATTATTCAAGTGAATTGATTAATGTGATGTGATAATCTTGACTTTTTTTCATTTTGTTGTTGTTTTTTCAGTGTAGCAGTAAACAAATCAGCTCCTAAAGGAATTTCTACGAAAGTATTTTCCCCAGTGATGATGAACCAGTCTCTTATTATTTAGTACTCTTCTGATGAACTCAGAAATATTTTCTGTTTTGGTGAATGTAGCATACTGGCAAAGTCTTATATGGATACTATAAAAAAGAGATTTCTTGCCTGCCATGCCAGAGGACCCGGGTTCAATTCCCGGTGCCTGCCCATGTTTAAAAAAAAAAAAAAAGCCAATTAAAAAAAATTATAAAAAGGGCCATGGTGGCTCAGCAGGCAAGAATGCTCACCTACAATGCCAGAGGACCTGGGTTCGATTCCCGGTGCCTGCCCATGTGAAAAAAAAAAAGAGAGATTTCTTATATTTGATATTTTGCTTCCAAGCGTGATAGATTTACTTTCTTCCCCCTGAAAGTTTCTCTCACCTTCTAGATAAATTCATGCCACTAAGTTGAAATATTATAACATAAGAATAATAAGTAATTTTGGATTAGTGGGAAGAATAACTGGGATGAAATGCACCTTTTTTAAGTTCATATTTCTGTCATTGAATATTATGTTTAAATGTTAGATATGTGACAATTCACTATAAAGCAGAGTGTTTATGTGCTACTGTTCAGTTTTAGCTTTAAAATCCATATAACACAGAATAGATAATTTAGAAGTTAAATTATCTCAGAAATAGTAAAAAGGAAATTTTACATTTGTATTTGTGCCCTGTCACTAATGAAGTGACAATGTAAAATACTATTAACAGTCCAACAGGAAAATTCACTCAAACTCATCGCTATTCATTAGAAAGAATGAATGTTTAGAGCGTCACATAGTTATACAATGAAGAGTATCAGTCTCTCTCTCACTAAAGTGATGTTATGTGCTAAATCTGAGGTTAATCTTTCTATAGAAAACGTAGAAGAATAGAACCAGTTCCTTAGACAGAAGCATACTGTTTAGAATTTATATTTGCTTATTAAGTAGTTGATTTTAATTGAGATTCTTTAAGATTCACCTCTTAAAGATGATATGTTTTGAGACATTCACAAACGTTGGTGGTTTTCCTTTATCTAGTTACATGATGTTGTTTGCTCTCCTTCCTGTTATAGGTGGGACCTAAGAAATGAAACTCAAGTCAGCCCACTTTTCTTTTTGGTAACAACTCTGCAAAAAGTTTGATGTAAAGTTAGGGTTGGCAATGGTGGCTCAGTGGTAGAGTTCTCGCCTGCCATACCAGAGACCGAATTCAATTCCTGAAAGCTGCCCATGTCAAAATAAAAGAAAAAAAAAACCAGTTAGATAAGCATTTTCTGAGGATTATAATGATGAATGGCCTTAATGTTTTTCTTTGCTCACCCTTTCCCTTTATACTAGTAAATATATTTGAGGACTTCAAGGGGCTTTTGTACACTCATGCAATAGAAATTAAAACAAAAAAATTTTAACTCTAAAATATGCAAGTAGACCATTCCACTGCTTTCAGAGCAGCATCATCATCACATGTCATATGACCTCTGGAAAATTCCACTGTACATTCACTCATGAGGGAATGAAAGTGAAAAAGGCAAATAATGTCTTGGTTTTATCATGAAATAGTTGTTACGTCTGAGACCTCATGAAAAGATATTTGGTAGCTCCAAGGAGTCCTTGACAAATGCCATCAAATATAAACTGAAAGATGATCAAGGCTTTCTTTCTTTTTTTTTTTTTTTTCATAGGCAGGCATCAGAAATCGAACCCGGGTCTCCAGCATGACAGGCGAGAATTCTGCTACTGAGCCACCATTGCACAGCCCAAACCTTTATTTCTAATTTATTTATTTATTCAATTTTGCAGAGCTCCTCCTAATAATGTAGTTTATAAAATCTGAACCAAAAAAATAAAGGAAAGGATATTTGTATGTGTATATCAGCAGGGTAATTCTCTCTTTTGTCTCCAGTTATGGAAATTCTTGAAGCCCAATACGCCACTAGAATCTCGGATCTCTAAGCAGTGGTGTGAAATTGGTTTCCAAGGTGATGATCCTAAAACGGATTTTCGAGGAATGGGACTTTTGGGACTGTACAATTTACAGTGAGTATAATGAAGAACAGTTGAGTATTAAAATGATATCTGGTCTCATATTGATAGCAAAATTGGGTTATTAGTTCTAGGAGCCACTTTCCAGGAGATTCCAAAGAAACATTCAGGTTCTCTAAGAGATAACTCTGGTTCCTAAAAATTTAAAGAACTACTACTATCTTGCTTTTATTTCTGCAGACTCCATGAATTTTTAAAGCAAATCTCATGTATACTTACATTTAATTTTTTTATTATGATAAGTTCAAGCATATACAAAAGCAGAAAGAGCCCACTTATACTGCTCACCTAGATTCAAACATTATTAAGGTTTTGCCATGCTTGCAACATTTTTTTTGCCAGAATTATGTTAATGGAAGTCCTATACAGTTTGCCCCATTTCACTCTCATATTTCAATATGCATTTCTAAAACATAAAAACATTTCCTTATATTAGCCACAATGTCATTATCATTCTTAACAGAATTAACAATAATTTATTGGTATCATCTATGCCCAGTCCATATTCAGATTTCCCAAT
The DNA here is from genome assembly GCF_023851605.1 of Tamandua tetradactyla. Lineage (NCBI taxonomy): Eukaryota > Metazoa > Chordata > Mammalia > Pilosa > Myrmecophagidae > Tamandua > Tamandua tetradactyla. The sequence goes on along the minus strand of NC_135334.1, from coordinate 34,236,620 downwards.
TTTCTCAAAATTGTCTTTTTATAGCTGGTTTGTTTTAATCCAGATCCAAAAGATTGCATTTGGTTATGATGTCTCTTGGGTATCCTTTAATTAGAGTAGTCTCTTCTTCTCATCAGCATCTCTCCCCTGTTGTCCCTCCCCCATGCCAATAACTTGTGGAAAATTTCAGGTCATTTGCTTGTAAAATGTCCCACAGTCCTGATTTGTCTGTTTGCACTTGTAACTGACCTCCGTATTTCCTGAAAATTGGAGGTATTCGCACAGGCTCAACTAGATTGAGGTTCACATCACATTACATTTTTTCTCCATCAAATAACTTTATTCACACAAATGTGCCTTAATTTACAAAGCCAGATCTGAATGAATTATACATTAAGGTGATCCACAGTATTCAAGAAACTTAAATATAATGTATCAGACGAACTCAAGTATACCAAGTTGACTTGAGCAAAAAAAAAAAATCGTATCCAATTGTTCACACATAGATCCTAGATTACCAGCTTCTGTGCAAAAAAAAGAAAAAAAGATTTAACTAGCATTTGAAACTAAGTTTGTCTCAGGGTTAAAAATTCCCTCACACCTAACTCTATCCCACATGAATATTAAGCCACTGAAATAGACTGATGCTCTAACAGAAAGAGACCATTGGGTACAAAAGACTCCTTCAATGTCCCTAATTCAAACTCACTTCCTCTTGTAACTTCTCATGGAAAAAGATGTGGGGGTTCTCCCTTCTGTTACCCCTGCACTCTTAGGACCTCAGGTGACTGGTCAGTGCACGGGGGTTGCTGCTGCCAGATGCTAGGGGGGTAATGGCAGTAGATTAATCACTTGATAACAGCTGTAGATACTTGAAGCTGACCAACCCTAACGTCACTCCTACTAGTTACTCTTTGGAGGAGGCATCTGCAGACATGAGCCCTCTTATCCCACCCCACCCTATACTGGCTTTCAAAGCCTTGGTGGGACAGGAGGAGACAGACCTGTGTAGTCCTGAAGGCTGTCCTACAGCCCGGTGTTGGGGATTGGCAGAGGCAGCATCTCTAGGACTCCGCTTCCTCAAACAATGCAAGCTTGCCTGTTGTGAGGTTGTCAGCTCCTAGGAGAAGAAGCGGTGTCTGTCTGAGGCTGCCACGCAGCCTAGAGATGGGAAAACGAGTCAAGGGGAGTGATAATATAAGAGACCCACTTAAAGTAAGAGCCACCGGAGCCCCAGGATGGGGGAGGAGGAAAGATGTATGAGCAGAAATCAGTATAATGCTGAGATGCATCATAAGGCTCCACTGTAACATCCCCATCAATCTTTAGTATAATGGTTTCCTCCTTCAGTGAACTTTACTGAATCAATTAATTAATTGTGCAAAGAGTGCTTTTTCTAATTCAGTTATTCTTCCCACAATTAGTTGTAATTTGATAAAGACTGAGTTTCCTTTATAAATTAAGGTTGCTTGGTTTCTCTAAAATGCAAGCAAAATAGATACGCAGTTTTTCCCTTGTTACCAATATTCAGAGTAAGGATGTAGTGCCCTAGTGCCCATCTTTGGTGATCACTAAACAATTTTCATTTTGCTTTATCTCTCTATTTCTTCAATATCATTTTGACCTCTTGTGTTTTTATATATTTAATGTGATTTAAACAGTTCAATCCTTATTTTTTGATACTTAAATTCAATCATTTATGGTCATTATATTTCAAGCCATTGGGAGCTCTGTGAGGTTGATTCTTGTGTCCTTTTGACAATACCCTATTAACATGGTGATGGGTTTTTTTTTGTTTTTTTTTTTTTGGTTTTTTTTGCATGGGCAGGCACTGGGAATCAAACCCAGGTTTCCAGCATGACAGGCGAGAACTCTGTCTGCTCAGCCACCGTGGCCCACCCATAGTGATGTACTTTTAAAAGAAGTTTAGCCTTACTCAACGTTTGAAGGCACATCATTTTTCCCCTAGATTTTTCCCTTTATTTTAAATTTAGGAGTTTAAAAAATAGCCATTATTTTATGAATTGCTTTAAATGCTGCATTAGAATGTAATATGAATGAATAGGAAGTAGATTTTAATGACAAGGGTGACAGTGAGTGAAGGGTGAGCTTTTAAACAAGTGGAGCTGGGACAATTAGCTTTCCATTTAGAAAAAATGAAATCTCTGTCTCCCTCAATGCGAAAATTGAATGTGAAAGCAAGTCTTTACAATTTTTTAGGAGAAAATCTTTAAGATATTTGAGTAAGCAGGGATCAGTAAATTTCATACATTAAAATTGAAAACTTCTAGTTGATAAATCACCATAAACAAAGTAAAAAAGACAAGCTAAGACTATTACTATTGACACTAAAAAATAAAGGCTCCATATCCAGTGTGTTCTCTGTTGCATTGATTATCTTATTTATTTAAGGACATTTTTAGATATACTAGGTCAAGAAATATGAACCAACAAGACATGAGAAGAAACCCAGATGTCCAATAAAAGTATGAAAAGAGATTCAGTTTCATTAATAATAAGTCATATTCGTGCTAAAATTTGCTGACTTAAGAGTTGGTTTTACTCATTAGATATGTGCTGGAAAAAATATATGCATCCAATTCAATCATATATACTATAGTTTTATAATTGTCTTTATGCACTTTTTGTGAAGTATTTTTGAGGAAATATAAACTTTTTGTATGTATTAGGAAGCTTCATTTCCCCTTCTCCCCAGAACAGAATTTTGTTTTTGACGTATCTAAGCTCTGTAATATGTTTTCCACTCGTCCAGAATACACATACCCAGTGAATAATCTTCAAGAAGAATGCATTTGAAACATATCCTCTCCCACCTCTTCATTCTCTCTTCTCTCTACCCTTTGGTTGTCACAGCCCATTGCCATGCCTCTTCTTTCAGGCTTCTGCTGTGTGAATGGCCTCAAACCTCAAGCTATTCTACCTCCATCTATGACCCTTCTTAGTAAGAATCCCCTTGGTTCTCTGGGAGATGACAATGTTCATAATTAAAATTTCAAACCTACTGGACACCATTTAAATCTATGTGTATTTCATAGCTACCCTACCATGCCATTATAGTTGGAAAATCCTATACTGGAAAGTTTTTCATTCTCTAGAGAAGTTTGAAACAAGTGATAATCTGATGTCTGCATCCATCTCTGAATTCAAAAGGGGCTCAGATGAGGTTGAAATGAATATACTCGGCAGCATGGTGTTATGGTCTTCTTTCCCTCCACCTTCAGGTATTTTGCGGAAAGAGATGCCACAGCAGCTCAGCAGGTCCTTTCTGACTCTCTTCATCCAAAATGCAGGTAATTATTGAATAAAAAGAGGGATAATGCTTTATAGCTCTACTGTCATGTCATTTTTTCATAAAACAATATTTTTAAAGGCATACATGCTGTTGTAAAATATTCAGTAGACATTTAGCAAGTTGAAAATGCACATTTTGCTGAAGTAAGAGGGAAAACTGTGTGGACATCTGCCACTTGTCCATCTCCCTGTAGAGCTTGTGTGATTAGGAATGATTGGAAAGAGCGTTCAGATCCACTGACATTTTACATGGTCTTTTATTGACCTGACCCTTAGTGGGAAGAAAAGGAAGGAGGTTGTTTTTCTCTTTATACGCTTTTTCTCTAAAAGAGGCCACCGTATGATTTAGTTCTGGATTCCACAGAATAGATATATAGATTCCTACTCCAGGAATCTATATATCTCTGGGCCCCAAAAGTGTGGATATGAAATGCACAGGACTTCAGAAGTCTACCTAGGTCTTGGTGTTCCAAGGAGGGATACCTGGAGGCTTTGGAGTTTCTGAGTCAATCTGCAATTTGTTTTTTTAGGTTTAAAGGGCATAGATTAAATCAAACCTTCTTCTCAGCCTTGGCATTGAACAACCCTGCTAAAGTTTCTTCAAACAAGGTTCCTGTCGTATTCTAAACTTTTTCCTTTGACTCAGTCTCGGGTCAATGGGGTTCTCCTTGAAGCCTGAATGCTTAGTCAAGTGGCATGACAATGGGATTCCGGATTGCTTTCCCTCTCTTCTCCTGGTTAATCCTCATTCTCCCCAAATGCTGCCTTATGTTTTTTGTTCTTGTTTTTGTTTTTTTGCGTGGGCAGGCACCGGGAATCAAACCGGGGTCTCCGGCATGGCAGGTGAGAACTCTGCCTGCTGAGCCATTGTGGCCTGTTCTGTCTTATGTTTTTTTTCTTAAAAATTAAGCAAATTCTGTGCCTTCAAATTGCTGTCTCAGTAAATAAGGAAATAGGGATAATGTCTTGGACTGCATAAAGTTGATAGAATCCACTTGATCTCCTTTGCAGATCTGTTGATGGGACTTTCAGGGTAGCCAGCCTACTGGAAGTGAGACTTAAAGCTCCTTCAGGAAGCTCTTTGACAGTTCAGAATAGGAGGGTTAAAATTTAAGGAATTATAATGGGATTTAGAGTGCAGAGGAGCACTGTTCAGGTGAGATATGATACGTGGCACAATGTGATGAACCTTGAAGACATCACGTTGAGTGAAACAGCCAAACCCAAAAAGACAAATGTTGTGTGATTTCAGTTTTATAAAGTATCTAGGAGAAGCAGATTCATAGAGAAAGCTAGTAGATTGCAGGTTACTGGGGGCTGGAGTTGGGTTTGTGTGTGTATGTGTGTGTGTGTGTGCCCACGTGTGCATGAGGAGAATGGGGAGTTATTGCCTAATGGAAACAGTTTCTATTTCAGATGGTGAAAAAGTTTGGGTAATGGATATTAATGATGTTTGCACAATATTGTGAAGGTAATTAATACCACTTAATACTTGAAAGTGGTTAAAATGGGAAAGTCTGAGTTCTATATGTGTTTCTACTGTTAAGTGCTTCGTTTTTTGTTTTTTGTTTTTTTTAAAGAAGAAACCTAAGAAAAGTGTGTGTATGTGTGGCGGGGGGGGAGAATGATAATGTCAGCGGTGTCCAGAAAGACTGAGGAGGTGGGCATGGAGGAAGAGAAAGCAGAGCCTGGGAGAAAGAATTCAGAGGAAGTCATGAAATCAGGGACCAGCTGAAACACTGGCATCGCTGAGGCTTTCTTTACTGTTATTCTGCAAAATTCTAGATCATAATTATTTGCCTTTTCATTTACCTTTCTAAATTTTTTTCTCTAACCGATTACATGAAGAGATATCACTAAAGAGGAAATAAGGTATTTTATCTTTGCTTTTGTGTTTTATTGCTTTATTTTAGAATAAGTTTGGGTAAGAGTTTTTAAAGAAATCTAAATTCAGAAAAATTGTCAAAAACCAAATATTTCCCAACTTTTTATCGAATATTGTTAATTATATTTGGGCTTTGTTTTAGTGAACTGTAAACTCGATTATGCTAACCTGATGGAAAATGTCAAAGTGCCTTTCTACAGCCATGACTGTACCTAAAAGGAAACATTTCAAACCCTTCACCTAAAGGCTTCACCACGCTTCAGACACTTGACCACACATACTCTGAACCCATGTACTTCCCAGAAAGGGACACTTTGATTGGGAGTTTTGTTGTATTCTATGGAGAAAATTTGCTCTTCTGTTAGTATATTTAAATTTGATTATTATAAATAGCATATAATATATGCTATAATATACATGTTATAATAGTATAATCGGTATTTGTTAGTGTTCATGTTTGCTAGGTAAATCCAAATTTTTGTTATAACAGTCTCAAAATTCAGGAATGGGTTGATTTGTTCCATCCCTATCCCCAACTTACTGTTATATTGATTCTAGCTTCATTTGGCTAAGATTCATTAAATTATATTAAACTTCCCAAATATAAAAGATTAAAAATTCATTTTCTTTTTTTTTTTTTTTTTTTTTTTTTAAAGGAAAGACAGAGAGAAGGAAGGAAGGATAGAAGGAAGGAAGGAAGGAAGAAAGGGAAACATTTTTAAACATTTTCTTGTTTTATTGTATTCTGTTTCTCCGTTTTTGTTACATGGGCTGGGGCCGGGAATCGAACCGAGGTCCTCCGGCATAGCAGGCAAGCACTTTGCCCGCTGAGCCACCGCGGCCCACCCTCATTTTCTTTTATATGCTTTAAGAAAAACACTAGGGCCACGGTGGCTCAGCAGGCAGAGTTCGCGCCTGCCATGCTGGAGACCTGGGTTCAATTCCCAGTGCCTGTTCATGCAAAAAAAAAAAAAAAAGGAAAAACACTAAAATCATTTACCTCTTTCTTGATGTATTATATGATTAACATCAAGCTATTTTAATTGTTTAACTATGTTTTCTAAATAATATCTTTCTGTAATATCAAGACGCTTAACCCACTCTAAGTAAATTGGGGAATCTGTGTGTGCAGCCAAGTTGCATTTTCTGGAGAAACATCCACCAGAAAATAGGAATCCTCCATAGTCCTTGGAATTTTCTTTGATAAACCCTTAGAGGAGGTCAGTTTTGTATATGAGCTATTTTCAAAGAAAGGCTTTATAAATTTTAGCTCATGAGTCAGCCATCAGATTGGAGATTAACTAAAATTTGAGGGGTTGTGTGACTGCCCTTATTTAAGAAGAGACTAGCATGTGTGTGTGTGTGTTGTGTGTACAGACATGTGCACAGGCACGTAGATAAAACTACCAGCCTCTGTCGCTCAAGGTACAATAAAATTGAATCAGCGAAGGCCATATATTAATTACTTCGAATCGGTGGTACGTCACTGCATACAAATCACAGTGTTCTGGAAATGCCACTGTCCTTCACCAATGTCTAAAAGAAGTACCTATTGATGAGTTGCGATACCAGTATAGGTTCTGTCAGGTCATGAACATTTCCAGTGTTCAAAACGGAGAAGACAGTTTAAAGCTCTTTGTTGCCTGTCGTTCAGTAAGCTTTATACATCCCTGTGCCAGTGGACTTCCATCTATTGGGTCCTCAGGTAACCTGAGAGATAAAAGTGGATTAAAATTTAAAAGAAGAATTTTGACTGTTAGATCTTTTTTTTTTCCTGAAAAGAGAAATCCATTCTATTTGAACCAGGATATCCTATGTGAGTTTGCCATTTTCATATATTTCCATTACAGGAAGTAGATATTTAATTTAACAAGGGTAGAGACACTAGGAATTTATGAAGTTATCTTAAAGAGAAATAGATGCCTATAAATTTATATATATAAACTTACCTTTCACATACATTTTAATTTGGATATGGGTCTTATAAAGTCAAAATTCTTTGATGCCTCTTTTGATAATTCTTTGATTTATTGGTTGGCCATTGTGCTTTTGAATATTAATAGAAATTAAAGCCAGTTACTTTGGATTCTAGCCTGTCATTTACAGAGTAGAAAGCACACATATTAAAAGAGATTTGCATAATGTTTTGTGGCTGTGTGCTATGTGTATTGCTTGTGTGTCTTTCAATGTACTGTTTGCAGTGTATTCTAGAGAAATCTCCTTTCTCCTGCTTAGATGGAATCTGCATGTTCATAATAACTCTGACTTAAAATTTTTATTTAGTTCAAATGCTAACTACATTTTTTAGTGTAAGATGCTAAATAATGGTTACATCAGTCACAAAGAAGACTGGAACGTGTCTCTGTCTAGAGAACCTTGGCAGTAGAAAGAGGGATGGAAATGGGGTGTTTATTAGCCTGCGCTCTCAAAGCAAGCAGAACCAACATACATGTAAATTTTAGGGAACTTATCATAGAAATTGGCTCCTGCAACTATGGAGAGTTGCAAATCCCAAATCCCATAGGTCAGGTTGCAAATTGGAATGCTGATGAAGGTTTCATTGAATTCTCTAGGAGAAACTGGTTGGCTGAAGTAGAGATGAAAATTCTTCTTTCTGACTGCTGAAATCATCAGTCCTCCTTTTAATGATTAGATGAGACTTCTCTCATTGTTGAAGGCCATCTCCTCTGTTGATTGTAGTTGTAATCAGCCATAGGTACAAACAACCAACTAATGATTTAAATCCACAAAATACCCTCACAGTAACAAGTAGCCCAGTGCTTGCTTAACCAAACAACTGGACACCATAACCTGGCCAAGTTGACCCAGAAACTTAACCATCACAGGGGGTACACAAAGTAATGTAGTATAAGGCAGTATTTTCAAATTGCTTCTACATTAGAACTCATTCTTCAAACAGTCTTATGCAGAGTCTCAAACTATTAAACAGATTAAAAGAGAACTGCTGTGGTTTAGCTGACTTCACTTAGCCTGGGGAAATGCTCTAGAATTTGCTGGAACAGAATTTTTTAATTCTTTCTTTCTTTCTTTCTTTTCTGTTCTTACTTTTCTTTAGTAACTCAGTCATTTAATCAGTAAGCTTTTATTTGCTATCTCCTGTGTATCAGGCATCATAAATAAGGCTGAACAAAATAAATGTCATGATATAAAACTAAACAAAATGCTTTGAGGGGTATTGAGAGGCTGAGGTAACATCTAGTTAGAGAAAAGAAAAATACTGGGCAAGGTTTCATGGAGGAGATATTGTTTGATAATTAATGATACTGTAGAAGAATATCTGAATGTTGGTCTTCACGGCTGTCTCTCAGTACTGTACTATAGGGAATAGCGGGTAAGTAACATGGCTGTAAATAAATCTACTTCTGAGCTATATATAAATTTTAGACTTTTCAAGTAGCTAAAATTTAAATGGATTAGTGTTTGAGAACTGAGTTACAGACATCTCTGTATCTAGTTATCAGTTCCAGCATTTTAAAAAAGCAAGCATCAATTAGAAATTCAATCTTATTTATTTATTCATTCATTTAGCAAATTCAGCAAAGCAGAATGGGAAAAGAAAAGAATGGATAAAGCAATTGGGTGAGTGTGTGATTTCATATACAAAGGTTGTCAGTCTGAACAAGAATCAGAAATTAGTCAACAAAAATGTTCTCAGAACATGGTAAAAAATGACAAGGATGAAAATCCACTTGTCCTGATGGAATATGGTATACAATTGAATTTGACAAAGGGTTTATTTATATATTTTTGATATTATTTGTATATGATGCTACATTCCCTGTGATCAACTGGCAAGATATCAAAAGTTATAATTATATGGAAATAATTTTCAGAAATCATCATTTAAAATTGCATTTGAGGGCGGGCCACGGTGGCTCAGCAGGCAGAGTTCTCACCTGCCATGCCGGAGACCTGGGTTCGATTCCTGGTGCCTGCCTATGTAAAAAAAAAATTGCATTTGATAGTTTTCTTTTAAGGATTTCTATTAAGCATCAGGCTTAATCACTATATCAGATAAAAATTTACTTTAGAAGTTTTTTTTTATAGTACCTATTTCATCCAAAAATATTTCTAAACAGAAAACTCCTTTTTGCTGGGCTGAACTTATATTAGTAAAGAGGATTTAAGGGCTCAGTTACTTTTAATTTTCCTAGATAAGTAGAAAAGGGACTAGAAAATATATACTGCATGTGAAGATATCTATTTAAAATTTCTTCATTTTAAAAGTAATATACAATTTATTATAGCAAATTTAGAAAATATTGGAAAATAAAAAATTCACCTCAATCTTATTACTGCAGCACATCCATTATTAATACTGTGTAGTATTTTGTGTGTGTGTGTGCACAGTCTGGAAATCAAACCCAGGTCTCCCGCATGTATGGCAAGCATTCTACTACTGAACCACCCATGCACCCAGTACTTTGTAGTGTTTTATTCTAGCCTCTTCCACGCATATATGTGTGTATAAAATACAACTTGGATTGTTCTATACATAATGTTTTATATATCCTGCTTAAATAGCCTTTAAAAATACAGTTTTTATTAGCTGTGATATGCCATCATGTGGAATTACCTTAATTTATTTCACCAGTTGTCATTTTTAGAATAAATTGTTTCTACAATACCTTTACCATTATAAATAATGCTGCATTGACTATCCTTGTGTATAAAACTCTGTCCGCCTCTGATTATTTACTGTAATATTTTTGGAAATGGAATCACCAAGTCAAAGCATATGAACTCTCAGTTCACTTGAGAGTTTCCATTAAATTGCAAAATTCAGAGTTTTGATAGGTTAGAGAAGAAAGGGAAACCTGCTGCCATGAAATAATTTAATAATAATTTCAACAGTTATCAATATTTTAAATGTTTATTTCTCAAATATGACATGCGGTTGCTTTGTGATTTATACTTTGTAGGTACTCATTTGCAATTGTGGGCATCAACATAACTGACCTGGCGTATAATCTACTGGTCAGTGGAGCTCTAAAAACTCACTTCTACAACATTGCTCCAGAAGCGCCAACATTGTCCCACTTCCAACAGACGTTCTGTAAGTGTCCCCTTGATTAATTACCAACGTAGGTTTCCATAGAGCATCTCCGACATGGGTCAAAGCCGAGATATCTTTGTGACCTGGCTGTGTTAGGGCCTTTGAACTTCCTCCTTTGGTTTTGTTTTGTTTGTTTGTTTTCTCGTTCAAACACCTACACTTATATATTGAAACATTGTGGGTTTTTCTGTTTCCTAGTTCTTGGATAATATCCAATGTCTTAACTGTTGGTCTGACTTAAAGACATCATGGGTCTCTCTCACTCTCTGTCTCTTTCAGCATAATCTAGTGCTTAAGAATACACGCTTTAAAGTCATAGAACCTAAGTTGATTCCCAGATTCCCAGATTCCCTTTCTTCATAGAGTTGTTATGAAGAAACAAGATAATGGATAAAGTGTTCTTATTAACTAGTCCTTTAATTAGTGCTCAGTGAATGTTAGAACGAGAAGGGCTAGTTTCATAGGTAGTATTGATAGTGGTGGGGGTGGCGTCTTTGGAATTATTTTTGCTCCTGCTGCTCCAGAGGGTAGCATTAGTATTCCCCTGTGAAAGTACATAGTAGGAGAGGGAAGTATTGGTGACCCTGAACCAGAGCCCTGTATTGTCCTTGACTGAGAGGTCTGCTTTGGTGTTGCAGTTGTGCTGAGGGTTCTGAAAGTAAAGACTGCATCGTATTGTAGAGCCCTGGGATGTTATTCTCCCTTCTTAGAGGCAGAATCCTAAAATCCAGTGTGTGTCATTATGAACCTTGCATGGCAGAAACAAAATGACTTGGAGCAACTTGGAAAGATCATCCATCAGGTGGTCAAGCCACATAGGCAGCTTAAACAAGAAACACCATTTAAACCACGCTCACTGCACTGATGACTTTGTACCTAGTCTTTCCTAGAAGAAAATTGTGAAGTTTTTCTTCTTTATATTCCTTTCAACTTTTTTTTTCCCGATAATTTGCTAAAGAGGTCTGCCACGCTTTCTAAGTACAGATAAGACAGTCCAAATTCACTGCAGGAGAGTGATATTCCTCAGTTCATTTATAAAATGTGACAGAGTCACACCTTAACAACAGTTTATTTTCTCTAAATGCCTAAATGAATAGTAATTATGATATCTAGAATTTTGTCTGCCTTTTTATCTGCTCACCATAACTTCAGGTTAAGGATGGCATGCATAGTGCTCTCTTCCCTTCTGAAACTCCACTAAAGTAAATATAAAGGTTTTATTTTTTAAATAAGCACAGACCCATGGAAAATTTGGAGATGAGGCAAAAGCAATATCAATTTGGAAGCTACAAAATAGAGCAAATAGTAACTGATTTAGTAATCCTGATAAAGCAGAACCCCACGCAGATAGTATGGAAGGGTGAGAAGCAACCTAATTTATTGCACAGACTCCTCCAAAGGGTCAGTAATTGGCAGCATGGAAATGGAGTACAGCTAGCACAAGGGGAAAAAAAGATAGATTAATAGCATATTAAGAAGTGCTTAGGGGCCCACGTCCCCTTCCCCCAGTGACTGTCTCTGTCCTCCCCACCCCCCCCACCTCCCAGCAGAAGATTGGTAGATTATTCTGCAGAGAGGGCAACATAAAGGATCTTTGGTCTAATGAGAACTAGGAACATTGATGGCACAGCTGATGGCAAACCATACTGAAAATTTCCATGGTGAAAATTGATACACCAAAGCTCCTTTCCTACTCAGTTCCTAGGACTTTGGTAATCCGTCAAGAGACTGACAAGGTCTTCTCAGAGGAATCTGAACAGTCCGAGAGAAAGGGCCTAAAGATCCTGGCCTCTGGATCTCCCTAGTGAAGCAGGCTGGCCATGTCACTCTTCAGTGATGCTAAGGTTAATAAGCCCTACCAAGGCGCTCAGAGCTTCCTATCAGCTTTGAGTCCAGTTGGTGCTTTTATTTAGCCAAAAATATTTGCGCACAACCAAGGGTTATCAGCTATCTGAGTGTGACGGTTTACGAACATGTCCTTAAAGTCTTGGACACCCCTCACATTAAGAGTTGGGGTTTAGCGGGCCACGGTGGTTCAGCAGGCAGGAATGCTTGCCTGCGATGCCAGAGGACCTGGGTTGTTTCCAGATGCCTGCCCGTGTTAAAAAAAAAAAAAAAAGAGTTGGGGTTTATGCGGCCATTTGACGCCTGCTGGGCCTTCTTCCTCCCTCAGCTGTGCTGGACTATTTGCTGTGAGTGTCTCCTAATTTCATCTCTCTGTTTTCTGTGTGTCCTTCATCCTTTATGAAGGGCTCCAGTAAGGGGGTTAAGACCTACCCTGGGCAGGCCTGAACCGAAATAACCTAATGGTTAAAGATCCCAGCTAGATAGGTCTGCACCCGTAGGAATGGATTAAAAAAACATGATCCTTTCTGGGGGTGCATATACCTCCAAATTACCACAGTGCCTGTTCCAGAAAGTATAATATCTGAATAATAGGAGTGTCAGAAATAGAACAGTGAAAACCAAGGGGAGAAAATAAATAAGTCAAGAAAGATTTTCAGCACTAAACATTTTTAAATCAGTGAGAACTAGCATAATAGGTTAAATTAGACCCACAGCAAGGTCTCATATCACTGTGAAATTTTATGACACTGGAAACAAAAGATCTGAAAATTTTCCAAAGTCGTCACAGAAAGAATCGGGAACCAAGAAGATATAGTATTACTTAACAGCAGCCCTCTAGTTTAAAGACAGTAGAATAATGTCTTCAAAAATTTGAAAGTGTAAAAAAAAATGTAAGGAAATATGATTTCTAGTTTAGAATTCTATATCCAATCTAATTTACCAATTAAGTATTGTTCTAGTTTGCTAGCTGTCTGAATGCAATATACCAGAAACGGAATGGCTTTTAAAAAGGAGAATTTAATAAGTTGCTAGTTTACAGTTCTAAGGCCAAGATAATGTCCCAGTTACAACAAATCTATAGAAATGTCCAATCAAAGGTATCCAGGGAAAGATACCTTGGTTCAAGAAGGCCAATGAAGTTCAGGGTCTCTCTCTCATCCGAGAAGGCACATGGTAAACACAGTCATGGTTTCTCTCTGGGCTGGAAGGGCGCATGGCGAGCAAGGCATCATCTGCTAGCTTTCTCTCCTGGCTTCCTGTTTCATGAACCTCCCCAGGAGGCGTTTTCCTTCTTCATCTCCAAAGTTCACTGGTTTGCAGGCTCTCATGGCTATGTTGTTCTTCTCTGGCTCTCTCTGAATCGCTCTCATTCTCCAAAACGTTTCCTCTTTTATAGGACTCCAGAAACTTATCAGACCCACCCAGCTGGGTGGAGACATGTCATCACCTAATCCAGCCTAATAACCACTCTTCATTAAATCACATCTCCAGGGAGATGATCCAGTTACAGTTTCAAGCATACAGTACTGAATATGGATTAGAAGAAATGACTGCCTTTACAAAATGGGATTAGGATTAAAACATGGCTTGTCTAGGATACATACATCATTTCAAACCAGCACAAGTATGTTAGTGGAATAAAGACATTTAAAAAAATGCGAGGTCTCAAACATTTTACCTCCTCTGCACTTTTCTCAGGAATCTCCAGCAGGATATATTCCACTCAAGTAAGAAAATAACCTAAAAAGAAATAATTGGGATCCAGTAAACAAGAAATCTATCACAGGAGAGAAATGAAGGGAATCTTCAGGATGAAAGTGAAGGGAAAGCCCAATGTGATGTCTATGCAATAGGCTGAGAACTTAAAAATCCAGACTTTAGCAGTCAAAATATTCTTTTTTTTATTTTTGCCATATTTTACTTTTTTTTTTACAAATCGTCTAGAGGGAGGGACATACAATATTTAATATGATATTTCTACAAAACAATAACTTATATGATCTCCTTGAGTAATCTGTACCTTCTTAAAACATTTAACTGAAAGATGATTTTTCAGATTTTCTAACTAAAATTAGTTATATAAGTTGTAACTAATGTCACTGTGTAATAGTATCTTCAATTTCATTTATTTTATACAGACAAATAGGTTTTATCATATTCACTTGACCAAATCCTTAAATACTTTTTAAAATCTTCAATATTGTACTTTAAAAAGAGAACTGTGGGACAGTGCAATGGTGGCTCAGTGTCAGAATTCTTGCCTACCATGCCAGAGACCCAAGTTCAATTCCCGGTGCCTGCCCATGCAAAAAAAAAAAGCAATTGTGTGGGGTCCATCTCCCTACCCCATATTAGTGACAGACCTTCCAATATGAAAAATTTAGAATGGCCATAGCCCAAACACCCCTAAAGAGAGGGATGGAAATATCAAAGATAATCGTGGAGTTATACAGTGAAGATAGGATTTAACAAATGAATGTGAATTCTGAATCATTCAATTGATATCTCTTTTAATCTACAGTATCTTAGAGCAGCTAGAAGTAAAAACTTTAAAATTGTGGAATTGAAACCCATGTCAAACTCTGAAATATGTTCTACAACTAATTGTGGTGCTGTGCTTTGAAATTTTTTGCTTTTTTGTATATATGTTATTTTTCACATAGAAAGAAGAAAAATAGGTTGATTGTGATGATAAAAAATATTTAAGCCTTCTAGCCTCCTATATTCTGGAGCAGCTAGAAGGAAAAATCTGAGAGGATCGTATGGTAGCCCATGACAAACTCTGGGATCTGTCCTGTAACTACTTGTTAAAGAGTGCTTTGAGAACTATTGCTTTTTTTATTTCTTTGCTTTGTATATATGTTATACTATACAATAAAAAAGTTAAAAAAAAAAAAAAAAAAAAAGAACTGTGTAGGAAGGCAAGGTAGTTCAGTAGTAGAATTCTCACCTGCCATGCAGGTGATTCCTGGCCCATGCACTTCCCGCCAAAACAAGCTAACAAACAGACAAAAAAATAAACAAAAATTCAACAAATGGTGCTGCAATAACAGGATAATCACATGGAAAACAAATGAAATGTGACCTCTGCCATACAGCATACAAAAAAAAAAATTTTAGAAGAGAGCTATGTATGATTCCAGACTATGTAAGAGACAGAAAATGATTAAAGTGCTGCGTTCTTTATCTTTCAGTTTATTTAAATGAATAATTTATGTCTATTTTTTGTATTAATTTCGTAGGATATTTTTTAAATTATTCCGTTTAAGTGTTCTATGTTATTCCAGGAGAAAATAAAAATTAAGGGAGATTTTAGAGATTCTCACAAAAAACAACAACAGAGTGTTCAAGAATAGTACTGGCAATGTATCACACAATTGTAAATGACTTTAAAAAAAAAAAAGCATGTTATGAGGGCCAAGGGGTTTAGGAATTCCAAATCCATCCTTTGGCTTTGACTGGAATTTAGGGTAGAGTTCATACCAGCCTAAGGCACTTGATTTAGACCAAATCAATCACATTTCAGTGACTTCGCACATTCAAATATTTGAATTTCTAACCCTGTAATGAGAGAGTGTCTTTGAAGGAGATGAAATTGATAGAACATCCGTTGTGTTTGAACACGTTAAGAGGGCGTTAACGTGTATCAGTTTTCAGGGCTGCTGTGACAAATACCACTCACTGATTGTCTTAACAGCGGGAATTTATCACCTGACAGTTCTTGGCCCGCTCCCAGCCATGTTTTCTCCCTGAAGCCTGTAGCATTCTGGTGCTGGCGGGCCATAATCCTTGGGATTCCTTGGTTTGCATCTCTGCCTCCATCACATGGTGATCTCCCTCCTTGGTCTCCCCTGGCTCTCCCTGAATTCTGGCTTCTCCTGACTTACTGCATCCGAATTTCCTCTGCTTAAAAAGACTCCAGTAACATGTTAAAGCCCACCCTGTGCCATATGACCTCATCTAAATAGGATATTTGATGATCCTGTCCAGAAATGAATCCACATCGTAACTGATACTATCACCTTCAGGTCCTGTTTACAAAGGGGAAAACAAAGCAAATGAACAAAGAAGGCTATTATTAAAACTAGGGAGAGAAAAGAGTGAAAAAATATAAGTGGTCATGTGGTTTGGGTGGGTGAAAAGAAACTAAGTCATCTTCTGTGGGGGTATATATTTAAAAAAAAACAAGCAATAGAAGTTGTGTGTTTAGAACTGTGAAAGTCCGTAATCAAAAGACTCAGCCAGAAGAGTTGAAATGTTCCTTTAGGGAAGCAGGAATTAGGGCAGGGAATGCTGCTGGTTTTTTGTAATAAGACTTGCTAAAAGCATTTGACTCTAAACTGTGTGTATGTGTAACTTAGATAAAAATAAAACACATGCACACTTCATGACTTATTAATGGACGACATGGGTAAGTTCTTACGTATGTTATCACAGCACCTACTATGACAATTGGTTAATTACATTCACTTCTGAGAAACTAAAATACTTCAAATTCAGCAGGTAAAGATGGACCATCGCCAACAAGTGTTATTGAGGCCCTACTAATATCAGGCTCTGTGCTGAGAAAGACAGGCATCGAACCAAATAATTAAAACACAGAAGAATTTTGTGATAAAGTAAAGATACTATTTTTAAAAATTGCGAAGGCCTAGAAGATGTTACTCAGTATGGGAGACTGGGAAAGCCTCCCAGCGCAAGTGCCACTTCACAAGAGATGTGAAGGATGAGTGGCAGGAAATAGAGCGATGGTGGCTGTGTGTATCAGTGTATCAGAGGACACAAGACGAGAGAGTATGATTCTTCTAGGAATAAAGCATAGATTTCGAGATAGGGGGTGCCTCAAGATGAGACTGGAAAGGTAAGGTAATGGATGTGAAGGCAGGTTTTATAGAGCTTTATAAGCTATGTTAGAGAGCATAACTATGTGGATAAATAAGATCCCCTGCTATGTTTCCCTAGCTCCTTGTGCTTGTCCTATTCTATATTTATTGTCCTCTTTAGGAAGCAGTTTCAGGGGAAAGTAGAATGAGTTTAGTTTTAGGCATATTGAGGGTGAGTTGCTTTTGGAGCTGCTTAGTAGACAGTCTAATGGAAGCCTGTGGCTTTCTAAAGAGTTTGAAGGAGTCATGGAGATGAAAATCAATGCCACATAATGGAGGAGTTCTCCCAGGGAATGAAAAGTGGGAAAGAAAAAATAGGAACATAGCATAAGGAATTGACATTTAAGGGCAGGGATGTTTGTTTTCCACTGTTGTATCTTCTGCACGGAGCCTGGTTCAGGGTAGGTACTCGGTAACTGTTTGTTGGATGGATGAATAGATGGATAGATGAATGGTGTCCTTTTTGGGATGGGGGGTGGGGTTTAGGTTGGCAGAAAGAGAGTCTAGTTTCTCTGAAAAAATTTAGCCTTGGACTAGGTCAATATGTTTCCAAGAGCATCCTAGCCCAGGTGAGCAAGCAGGCAACAGGATTACTTATCTTCCAAGACTGTCAGCAGTTTTGGGAAAAGCAGCAGTTCCCTGTGGATTAAGGTATAGGCAGAGACACTTAAGCCTCTCTAGAGGAGAGGAAAGGAAGCATGTTTTGCCCTAGATTCATTGATCATAACTAGGTTTGCACTCCTTCTCTTGCAGTTACCTGTGTCCTTGCATATTTCTCTGCTCTCTACTAACTGAATGCAGTGAAGCAAAACCAAGATGCGTTCAAGCAGTAGCAAATAAGCTACAGGCTTGAGTTGGAAAGTCAAATTAGTATTCAGAACAAATATTTCATCTAGGTGAAAGAACATAAGAGTGTAATAGCTCTATCATTCTGACTTTATGGTATTATTCAGTGAACACTATGCTGCCAAGGCAGTATGTTACAGAAATTGCATTCAGTCTGGCACTCCACCAAATACACGGCCCCATTGAAATTGTGAGGTTACGTCTAGTGAACAAAAGAAAATACAGTGGCCAGAAGAGAAAATAACTTTTCTTTGAGCTTCAAAAGAAGGAACTATTCAATAAGAATAAGTACAAGAATATTATCTAAGTCCAGTATCTTCCCCTGTAAAAAGGAGATATAAAATTTGCATTATCTAAAAAAAGATAGAAACAGAGAGGTATATGGGGAAAAAAACATAGCTATTGCAAACTATAGACTATAGTTAACAGTAATATTTTAATATTCTTTCATCAACAGTAACAAATTACTATACCAGTACTGTGGGTCAGCAGTAGGGGGGAATAGGGGTATTGGAAGATTTATGTTTTATTTTTATTTCTGTTCTAGAGTAATAAATGTGCTCTAAAATTGATAATGGGGATATATGCACAACTATGTGATGATACTGTGAGCCAGTGATTATATGCTTTAGTTGATTTGTGTGGCATGTGAATATATCTCAATAAAACTGAAAAAAAAAAAAAGGAAAAAAGGGAAAAATCAGCATTATCTACCCCACAAAGCTGTTGTAAGAATTAAATGACAGTGAGCAATGGCCTGGCCTGTTTCCGCCAGTACTTTCTACACCATTTTGCTAACTTCCTTAGCACTTACTATGTGCTGAAAGCATCTGTCTGTTTCCTTCTCTCCATGAGACTGAGAACTGGGTAGCCTATGAAATCTTGCATTCTCAATACCTAATATTGTTTTAATGCACGTTTGCTTGCTGGCAATTCAATTGACTGACTGATTTTTTTTTTCTTTATTAGAGAAGTTGTGGGTTTACAGAACAATCATGCATAAAATACAATATTTCCATACAACACCTCACCACCAACACCTTATATTGGTGTGGAACATCTGTTACAATTAATGCTAGCACGTTTTTGTATTGTACTAGTAATTAATGTCAATTGACTAAATGAATTTTTGAACACTCCATAATGTTATATAGAAGGGTGAAATTTCATGTTTATATTACGTATCTTGGAAGCCATTGCCACCACTCTTTCTGTATTTTAACTAAAATCTTATATAATCTCTAGTTATTTTTCTAATGGGATAAAGAGAGACGCAGAGACTCAGTCTGCAAGCTTCATAGCTTGACTTTTATAGGCTTAAGAGGAAATATCCTGTGAATGATATATTATGAACCATCTTCCCTCTCTCCCTAGCTCATTTTTAAAACCTTACAAATTGCTTTCCTGTAGTTATGTATAAGGTATAAAATGGGGAAACCAAATGAACCTACATTCTTCCAAAAGTCTTTACACTACATCCTATTTAGAGGGAGTTGCCAATAATCTGCATGTTGTTGAAAGGTGAAAAATTTTATGCATATTGAGTAAAAATCTTCGTAGTACCTGTTTATCATTGTCACTGAGCAAAGACCTCGTTGCTCTTGAGACACTATAGAAATGCAGCATGTGTGCTTTTTTTTTTGCATTCTTTTTATTCATAGTATCAGAAACCTGTTTCCACATACAGAATAGCTCAGGTTTGTTTGTTGGACTCAGAAGCCAAGTCAGGAAATTTATGTGTATTTTTTATAGTGAGGGAAGAAGAAATGTTAAGTTAGCATTGATTTTTTTAGAACCATAAAAATTGTAATATTTAGAAGGAAGCCAAGGGAGCATAGAGAGAGAGGTCTTCTAAACCAGTGGGTCTCAAATTTTTGTGACATGAGATTCACCTTACTGAATTGCACTGTCTGGTTGAATATGGGAGAATCTGATTTTTTAAGACAAACACCCCACGTGGATTTGTGGATCAAACATTAAGAAACACTTTGACCTTGGAATACTTTAGGACTTGGCCCAGTTGCTGAGATGGACAGATGGATTATTGGACTGTTTTGGTTGAATAAAATACTGAGACCAGAGGAAAGAGTGTGCACTGAAGCAAACCAGGATGATAAACAGATTCCAAATGATGTCACTTGAGAAATGATGAGGAGAAATAAGAATATTCTACCTGGAAAAGAGATAAGATGGGGACATAAATAGCACTTTTGATGTAGAGAAGAATTGAATTTGTTCTGTGTGATCTCAGAGTTCTCATGGGTGAAATTCAGGGCAGTCAGAAGTTGGCCCAGTAGGAGGAAGAAACTTTAAGAATCAAAGATCTTCATTTGTGGAACCTTTGCTGTTGTCAGAGGACTTAGAGCCAGGATGCAGAATCTGATTGTCAATGGGAGAGAGAGAGAGATAAGATAGTACCTGGGGTCTCCGATGCGACCTGATTTAGGGCTTCTCTAATGTGGTCAGGTTCTCAGGATGGAGGTAGTGGGCTATGGCTGCGTAGCCCCTAGGCCAGTTGGGTAAGGGTTAGAGTGACTCCCCTTCAGAGATGTTAACAGCAGTCATGTCAGTTAATGGTGTGACGGGCTCAAAGACAAGTCTAGTCCCCAAGAAATGAAACACACAACCCCCAAAAATGTTTAATAAATTCTTTCCATATTACCCTTCTTCCTATGTTTGTACAGAGAGCACGTACTTAATGATGTACAGGTCTCTGTGCTAAGATGAGTAATCTTATTACACAGCATGAGTCTATGGAAGGGACCAGCATCTGCGGAGGTAGGGGGCGGGGGTCTCTTCTAATTTTGTATTATAGCAAAATGTGAGTAAAGCTTTTTAAACATCTGTTTATGAAACCAGGTCAAAGGTTTTCCATGTAAGTAGCAAGTTACCAGATAAACAAAAGCTATTGTTTTTTTATTTGTTTTTTTTTAACTGTTAGTGTGGAATATGTCTGTTAAAAATTCTCTTCCTGCACCCTCATTGTCACCACTGCTTTCTTGTTCCCCATCAGCATTTGTACTTGGAGGTAGCAGAGCTGGAATTCAAACCAGGTTTCCAGCTCCAGGGTCCAGTTTTCTATTACCTTCTAAAGTGAAAACAAAGAAAGGCTAGTCTAATCCTTGTGGTGTTTTTGAAACTAAGATTATTTCCTTAAAAAAGTTTTTTCTAATACATGGGAAAACCTATGCTCGCAATGGATTCACTACATACAAGTATATAGTGTTGTCTCTAAAAAAAATATGTAGTAGAAGGAGGGAGCATGTGGGGGGGACAGAATGAAAGGAGGAAGTTCCTTTATCAAATACTTAGCATTTATTCAAAAAAATTTCCCAAATAATTCATCGATAACATATTTGAGACCAGAAGTAATTGAGTATGAAATTATGCTCAAAGCACGGATGTCTTACTAACAGTATCTTGTGGTTAAATGACCCTGTCTGTGTTGTTCTGAGTTGATTTACAATTTTTATTGTCTCATAATAGATTGTCAAAATGCATTTGTTTGATTTGTCTGGATAATTTAAGATTTTAGTGAAATCAAGCATCAAGAGAGAAAAAGGTCTGAATGGAGCTATTCTGAATAATCGGACCATTGTATTCATTTTATTAGGAAGGGTGAAGTAGCCACTGTTGGCTTTTCAGAAAATAACTCAGTGTGACTCACATTCAAGAGATGGCAGAACTGGTTTGTCTTCCCACTTGAGAAGAGTGAAGATAATTCCAGAACCACTTTGCAAAAATCATGCAAATTTGTAGCATCTACTGCACTGGTTTTAAAGAATAATCTTATACAGTAGTAATCATTGCTATATTTTTTAATCTCTTATTTGAGCTCCATGGTTGCTATTGTCTGGTCTAGCATCTCTTTCACCTCATTCAGGATGGTTTTGAATATGATTGCAGACTTTTTTCTCCTACATTCTTATCATGGTATTATCTCTACCAGGCTATTTGATGCACGAGTTTCATAAATTTTGGATCGAAGAGGACCCCATGGACATAATGGAATTTAATCGCGTGCGGGAGAAATTCCGCAAGAGGATCATAAAGCAGCTGCAGAACCCAGACATGGCATTGTGCCCACATTTTGCTGCCTCAGAAGGTTTAATCAACATGTAGTCACCCACGCTGCTTTTAATGGATGCCCCAGAACACTGCCTCATTGTCATGTTAGATCTCTGTTTAGGTCACAGCTCACATTCTGAATGCACACAGTGGTTGTATGCATGCCTTTTGATACAGTATTTTCATCTCTTATTCATAATTACCAAATCTCCAGATACCACTATTTCTAGAGTACCTGTCATCCAGTGACTGCTCATATTGTGGCATTATGCAGTGTTACATCTTGCCTTGACACCCAGGTATGGAGAGAGTTTTCTATTTTTTTAGATTCTTTTCCCTCCCCCTCATAATTCAGCATTAAAGAATTGTATTTCTCTAGCTGTATTTTGTATGTAAGAGATTTAGCCGAATCTTGTTCTGTGAAAGCCTTTTAATTTATTGATATGTTTCATGACTACTGCTGCTAGCTTTTCAAGTCAGGTTCATGCTTGAGCCTCATCCTGATAAAATAAAAGACTTTAAAATAATACAGACAGACACATGATATGCCAAACTGTTCCTGCAAACATAGCTGCACTTCATGTAAATGTAACCAGGCTTACAAACAATAGAAGCTATTTTTGTTTGAAATACCACAGAATTACATTGTAACTCCCGTTACATTGTAACTCCCCTGTTCCAATTGTGTCCTACTCATCTAGATATAAAATTATTTTATTCCCATAATTTCACTGGCTCGGATGCCTAAATATGTTTATGATGCTTGGCTCCTCAGAAAAGAAGCACGCATATTTCAAAAACTGGGAAAGGTTTTCACAGCCTGACTCCTGTTGAACTCAGTGTCACACCTTTGCATCTTTGCTTAGGGAACTGAGTGCTGACTGGTTTGTTTCCTGTGTCTAGAAGCAATATTTAAACAGATATTTTGCAAGAAAATATGCTGCAAGAGAGGAACCTAAAGTATGTCATACTGCATTGTTTCTTAGAAATAATGACCTCGTATTGTATCGTTTTAAGAAGTCAATTTCTCAAAGGTGGGGAAAATCAAATCATTCCAAAATGGCTAAAAATCATTTTAAAACCCCATGATTTAGTTTGGAATTATGATTGTAGTCTGTTAAATAGTATTTACCATGGCATTTCATACCCATGGTATTTTATACCTTCTGACTATAAATTTTAGTATTATTAGATGTTTGTGTACTCACTCGCTTATTTAAATGAATTTTGAGTACTGCCTGTTGATTATATGAATAAATTACATGTCATTCTCCTGTAACATAGAGTGGGTTTCATTTTAATATTTTTGGTGCTTGTGCAGTTTCTGAATATGCAAATATGTGAATGGGTACAATATCGAAGACAGACAACCTGGAGCTGACTATAAATCTCACCATGTTTCAGAGTAACCACGTGTAAATTAGAATGTGTTATGTCTGGGATATTTCTTTTAATTAACTGATCTTGAGACTTGGTAGCACATTAACGAAAAAATCGGATCCAGGTTTTCCTTCATAACTTCCCACAAATTCTGATTTCTTTACTGCTAGATAGCTGATGAAGAAGACACCTTAAGCTGCCGCTTGTTTCCTTGCCCCGTCTAGCTCCCCTGGGATGTCGCTGACCTTTCACTTTCAGCCATTTACCAGGTGGCAGCATCTTGCATTGCATCTCTTACAAACCTGTGCTTTCTTAGAATGGGGAATGGAAGGATGGAGAATGGAAGGATTTAGTTAATGCACGATGTGCACCATAAGTAATGACAAGAATATATTTTCTTCTCCAGAGTAAGTAAGGACTTGTGAACCTGGTAGATGGTCTGTCTTGGGAACCCTGGAATCCCACAGCAGCTGAGCTTCTCTAAAGTGCCCTGTGAAGATGAGGGCATCATTTTGTATGTGGTGTGGCCTTTGTCAGTGACATGTGTGCATTGTCTCTTTCCACTGTGGTCCTGGGTCACTGACATGGCTTGATAGTAAGTGGCATTTACACCAGCTCATCTCTTTTCTGCTCAGGTCGAGGTATTGATACTAACAAAGCTGGGAGTTCCCCCTCCCTGTTCCTTGGATGATTTCTCTTGTATCTTAACACAACTGCACAATTTTAGGATGAACAAACTGCCAGCTCTTTCTAGTTTTAAGTATTATTAGATTTCTCATTCACACCTCTCTGTGGAAGCTGAATTCTTGCCCAGTAACATGAAGTGAGGTGAGAAAAGGAATAGAAGGTTTTAGAAACAAAAAAATGTGTGATGTGTTTTCCCCCTTGAGCATTCTTAGCTTGCTTGCCACTTTAGATGAACAACGGTTGACCACTTAAAATGTAAATTGTGTAGCAAGCTTCTTCCAAGTTTCCCAAAACACTACTTGCTAGGATAAAAACACATTCCAGTTCACACTACAGAAATAAAATCCTTTGAAGCACCATTTCTGGAAATTGTAACTTCAATTTGACTTTCCTTCTCACAATTCCTGTTATTGCAGTGGGAAAAAATTTTGCCTGGCAACACCTCATCTTTTCTGTATCTGAAAAGAGGCATATACATATATTCCAATCCCAGTAGATCAGATGACTTTATAATACATCTTCTGAACGGGACACTTTTAAAAGTGAGAGAGGATGTTATTAATCATATCTTTGGTACAACAGGGTAAACCAAAATAGTTGGAGGAAACCGAGATGTTAGATGACCCATGACAAGAAACAGTAATTGGAAAGGATTGTCCCCCCACAACTCATTTAGGCAAATGCACTCAATTCTCTCACTTCCTAATCTCTAACAAAAACCCATCATAGAGACACAGAAATGTTTATATTCAAGATGCTACCCCAAATCTTAACAATGAATCAAAATTGTGGGCTTGGTCTGAGTGTGGAAGGTCCAGCTGAGGTCACCCTGTAGGAAGTTGGCCGTGGGGATACGAAATCTGTCAGGCAAAGTCCATCCATAGATTATCTTGAGCCGTGAGCATGTGGGCCCAGATTCAAATTAAATGAGAGAGAACAGGGTTCTAGAGTTGGTGGAGGAAGGAGTAAGGAATGGGGAGTTGATAGAAGAATAAGAGGAAAGACGAAATAGAAAGTGTCACTTAGACCTATAGCCACATGTAGAAAACTTTGAACCATGGAGACACATGCTCTGCCAAAGCTAGGCCTCTAAGTCTTTAGGAAGCTTAATAAAAGTAATTGCTCTAAACTATAGACAAAATGGTAGAAAAGCAGAAACAAGTATATGATCATGCTGTAGCAGGTAAAAAAGATTCTGGTACTGATTCCATTATAATAGCTAACATTTAGTGGGCTCTTATTCCATGGACCAGGAGCGTGCTAGTTCTTTCCTCTTATTATTTCGTTTTGTCTCCTCAACAACATACAAAGTCATATGGGTTTTTGTTTGTTTGTTTCCTTGCTTGCTTATTTTTGTAGGCAAATATAGTCTTAGAGAACTTAAAACTCTGCCAAAGGTTCCTGGAGAGAAAGGAAATGGAAGAGCTGGACCTTGAACCCAGGTCCCTAAGCCCTGGCTTTTAATCATGCTGTCTGCCTAACTAGTTCCCTCTGTCCCAGGAGACCAGTGAATCACACACACACACACACACACACACACACCACTTCCCCTCAATGTGACACACATCAATCACTCTCCCTCAGTTTGATAGTACAGATGTAAGTAAATATTTCTTGCCCGGCTGTCTGCAGAATGAATTCAGACCTGAAGATCACAAATGCTGCCACACTCTCAGGACCCCCACATTGTTGACCAGACATTCTTCCCTTCGATACAAGAAGGAAAATTCCAACAGGACAGATCCCTGCCACCCCTCCCCCCACCCCACCCCTGGGGGCACTGGAAGCCTGCATATCTCCTTCCCATGTCTTTTGGGGGAAACCTCAGTTACGTGGGCTTGAAGACCTTGGGTTTCAGTGTCTCAGATTGGAAGCTACAGGGCATTTTGGTTTTGAAAGGAAAGTGCGGGGCTTAGAGCATGAGGACTCTTTTTAAAAAAAACTATTCCCGTGGCCGCTGAGTTCTGTGTCCTGTTGACCTGACTTAGTCTCCAGAATGTTGCTGCTTGTGAACGTGCTATCAGTAATGATGTCATCTGTTAACATCCCTAGGGTACTTCGTGCAACACCGGCATAAATTGTTGGGAGAGAGATCAGAGCAGGGTTAGAGAGGTGAAAAGGTTAACATCCCTATTTTTCATCTGTGTACCTAGCACTGTCCTTTGAGAAAGAAGCCATAGAAGAAAAGTTTATGGCAACTAAGATAGTTTGGCATCAAGAAGAGAAAACTGAGATTGCATTTGCAAAACTCTGTTAACACCCTTTCTTTCATACAGGGTGAGTTAAGGTGGATCCTGTCATGATTGTTAGCTACTGTACAGGGTCTCGGATGATGTCCCAGCATCACAAAGCATGGGCTTTAGAATAGACTTGATTAGGAAACTATCTAAAGCAAGGATCGGCAAAAGGAAAGGTCTGAGTGCTCCCCATAGTCCAACTGTATAGGTCTGAATTAAGAGAGCAACCCAACCCCTTTTTTTCTCCCTTTTTTGGGGGGTGTGTGTGAAAGCAGCCTTGGAAATGGGGTGATATCTGATCAGACCACTTTTTGGCCAGGCAGTCTGGATCTGGCTGCCAGCTGGGTGGGAGCCATCTGGGGGCACTGTCTGCCCTACACCTGGGACCCTGGCGTCGGTGGGGTGTTGTCCTGGGTAAGGAAATCTCTGGTCCTAAGGGAGGCTGAGCTTGGATGCAGGCCCTATTGCTGAGAGAAGAGAAGCCTTCAGTCACAGCTTGCTTGTCCAAGCAGCCCTGAGTGAACTCCCTGGGTTGTTCCTTTTTTTTTTTTTTAACAAATCCTCTCCTTTTATCACACCCATGTACTTAATATTTTGGACATGTTATCCCTTCTTTGCCAACTCTATAGCAATTATAGAGGAATAGGGACATCAACAGCCCCCAGTTTATGATAGTAAGAATTACAAAAGCCACTTTTGATCAAGTTTTCCCTTTCCTGCAGAGCACAGCAGGAAAAAACTAGCAATCAGAAGACCCATGTTCCAGTGTATGCATTGCTGGCCTGTCCTAGGTCAATGACTTAACCTCTCTGACTTTGCTTTTACCACCTGTAAAATGAAAATAATAATGGCTGCTCCTCTTTCCCTGAAAGAGAGGAAATATTGTAGGAATAAAAATTAAAGAAGCTATCGTTAATTAAAGTGGTTTGGAAAATCCAAAGTACTAGCTAAACACATAATTATGATCTGGTGTTCATCTATTTAGTTTTTGGCCATGAGCTCACTGTATTATAAAATTAAGCTACAAAATTTGTCCTTGTAGCCAGTGTCCCTCATTAATTCAATTCAGCAAATATTTATTGAGAACTTATTTTTATGCCAGGCATCATGCCAAGTCTGGGGCTAAAGTGGGAAAGAAGATAGCGTCCTTGGACTCGTGAACCCAGGGCCTTGCTTCTCAGAGTGTCGTCTTCAGCCCATCAGCATGAACATTGTTAGAAATGATTGCTATCAGCTCTCCCCAGGCTTTCTGAATCAGAATCTTCATTTGAACACTCTCCCCAGGTGATTTGTGGGTATGTTAAAGTTTGAGATGCACTGAGCCAGTGGATATTGACCTGGTCGTTCCTTACTGAAACCTGGATAAGGTTTTAACCTCAGCTATTAATGCTTTGGAAATAAATTAAGCATCCCCTCTGATTTCCCTCAACTTAAAGGAAGGCCTTCGTGTTCAGTTCTCATCACTCGGAGGAGTTCGCATGGAGGAGGAGGAGGGTCATCTGAACTCAGGTCTCTGGCGGATGGCCTCGCCTCCCACCCTAAATTCTTGAGAAGCAGAAGCTGGTGCTGCTCCAGATGCAGATCCCCACTGGTGTTCTTTCTCACTTTCCTTCTCAGTGTTGCCAGCCTCCTAGGAGCTGGAGAAAATAAATAAATAGGCTCCTTAGTTATTAGCTAGTTTTCCTGTCATGAACTGAGATGTACTGGCTGCAACTTGCAGACTATTCACAGGAGTTATTTCAAGCCTTGTACTTCCTAGAGCAAACCAGTCGCTTAAAGGCACCAAGAGGATGACAAGCAAAATAAAGCAACCCTGCTACCCGCTGGTTCTGATCCTATTTACAGGGGGTAGCAACAATAAAAATTGGCAAACAACGTAGAGCCAGTTGTTATATAAACCAAAGAATCTCATACAAACTGACAACCATATTAATCTTTTTCAATGAGCTATAATAATGACAATGAATTCAGTCCATTTAAAATATTGGACAATTACAACAAAGGCTATTGAAATGTCCTTACAAAACTGCTATGTATCTATACCAAAAGTCCATAGCTAATTTCCTGACTTTAGGTCTTTTCGTTGCTTATACTTGTGCTTCTGACTCTATTTAAATGTTTAATGAATAAAATTAATATATTTTGTTACTATTTCAATTAATTAATTAATTTTAAACTAAAATTTTATGAATTCATGTTTGTGAACATGCAACACACAAGTAAAGATTTCTCTTTTTTATTTAATTATTCCTATTTGAGGGGGATACACTTATTTAGAGAACAGGGTCCATCTAAAATGACACTAAATTGCTATGGATGTTTGCTTAGGGATTAATACTTTTTAATTCTGTTATTTTTTTTTGTTTTGTTCTCCAGCTTCCCAAAGCATTTTTTACTCAATATTTTTAAAGATAATTGCAGATATATATGCAGTTGTAAAAAATAATATAGAGCCATCTCATATACCACTTACCCAATTTCTACCAGTGTTAACATCTTGCATAACTATAATACAGTATCACAACCAGAAAATTGGCGTGGATATAATCCATCCTATCTTATTCAAATTTAGCCAGTTTTATGCATACACATTTGGTTGTGTGCATGTATGTATTTAGTTTTGTGCAATTTAATCATCAGCATAGTCAAGACTTAGAACAGTTCCATCAGGATCTGTTATAGGATGTGATAACCATCCCTCTGCTTCTGTTTTTAACCCCTGGCAATCATTAATCTGCCCTCCATCTCTATAATTTGGCCCTTCTAGTAATGTTATATAAATGGGACCATACAGTATATAAACTTCCTCAATTGGCTTTTTCATTCACCTTAATTCCATTAGCATCTATCCAAATTTTTATATGTACCAGTAACTCATTCCTTTTTTTTTTTTTTGCGTGGGCAGGCACCGGGAATCGAACCCAGAGACCCAGCATGGCAGGCAAGAACTTTGCCTGCTGAACCACCATGGCCCGCCCAAAATCATCTCTTTTTTTTCGAGTGCATGGTGCAGGAATCAAACCCAGGTCTCTTGCATGGAAGGCAGGCATTCTAACCACTAAACTACCCATGCACCCAAGCTCATTCCTTTCTGTTGCTGAGTAGAATTCCACAGTATGAACATACCATGGTTTGTGGGATCATTCATCTGTTGAAGAGTATTTGGGTTATTTCCAGTTTGGGACTACTATGAATAAAGTTCATAATAAGCATCTGTGTAATCTTTTTATATGAACATCATTTTTTGTAACTCTGAGATAAGTGTCCAAGTGTGCAGTTGCTGGTAATGCACGTTTAATGTTATAAGAAGCTGCCAAATTATTTTCCAGAGTGTCTGTGCCATTTTACACTCCAACCAACAATGTGTGAATGCTCTAGTTTTTCTGCAGTCTCAGTAGCATTAGCATTGTCCCTATTTTTCATTTTAGCCATTTTAATGAGTGGGTGGCAATATATCACTGTGGTTTTAATTTACATTTCCCAAATGACTACTGATGTGAGCATATCTTTTCCTGTGCCTATTTCCCATCCTTGGGGAAATGTCTATTCATATCTTTTGCCCATTTTCTAATTGTTTTTTTTTCATTGTTGAGTTTTGAGAGTTCTTACTATATTCTAGATATACTAGTCCTTTATTGGATAGATGGTTTGCAAACATTTTCTCCCAGTCTGTAACTTTTTTCTTCATCCTCTTACCAGAACCTTTTGCAAAACAAAAGTTTTTCATTTTGAGGAGGTCCAATTTAGTTAATTTTGATGTCATCCAATTTTTCCTTTTATGGATCATGTTTTTTATATCAACTCTAAGAACTGTTCACCTACTCCTAAATCCTGAAGATTTTCTCCTATGTTTTTTACTAAAAGCTTTATAGTTTTATGTCTTACCTTTAAGACCATGATCAGTTTTGAGTTAATTTTTTCATAAGATGTGAGGTTTAGGTTGAGGTTAGTTTTTTTTTTCCCTACAAACACCCAATTGCTCCAGCACCATTTGTTGAAAAGGCTATCCTTTCTCCATTGAATTGATTTTAGACCTTTGTCCAGACTCAGTTGGACATATTTGTTTTGGTGCTGTGAATCTCTTTTAAAATAACTTCGTGTCTCTGGTTCTCAGTTTCCTAATCTAGAGAACAATAGTTCAAAAAATATGATTGTGCTTCTGCTGTGGGGGTAGACAGTCCACTAGAGACACTATCCCTGCTCTGAAATGATCAGTCTTGGAGGTGAATGCCACCTAAACAAATACAGCCTGACAAGATAAAGGTTATTATTAAGGTGTGCACAGAGAGCTTTGAGAGTACCAATTGTGACAGGGACTTAGGAGGGGAGAGCAACTCAAGAGGAGAGTATCTTAATCCAAGTCTTAAGAGGAATCTCCAGGTGAAGCAGCGACGGCTAGCTATTCCCCAATATCTGACTGACCCTGTTACTCTCATAGTAATAGAAATCCCTGGTTTTGAGCTAAGCATATGGCTACCCAGAGTTAAACTTTGCATTTCCTGACCTCCTCTGCAGCTAAGTATGGCCATTTGACTAATTCTGGCCAATGGCATGTAAGTGGGAGTGTTGTGAGCAGCTTCTAAGAATGTTCCACTCGAGCCATCTAGAATGCACCCTGTGACCCTTCATTTGGTTCTCTGTTCCTCCTGCTGCTAGAAACCAGATGTGATATTTGTCGTTGGGGCTACAAATAGGAGAATCATATCCTAGGGATATCGGGGTGGTGAGCTAAGAGCAGCCCTGAATGCCTCCCCCCAGAGTTCTATGTGAAGTAATCTGTTTTGTTTTAACTTGTATTCTTCTGGGTCTCTGTTAATTATACTAGCCCCTATTCTGACTAATATACCAGACGCAAAAGCATGAGGGCATACACGATATATTCAGGGAACTGAATTAACTCAGAATGTCTAGAGCACAGAGTGCTTCTTGGTACCTGCCTGGAAATAAGGCAGGAGATGTAGACAAAGGGAGGGGCGGGATGTGAAGAATGTGGTATACCAAGTCTGCTCTTATGGAGGAAAACAGATCTCTCATGAAAATCTTCCCTGGCACCATATCACACCCACTAGATGGCTATAATAAAAAATAAATAAACAAAATTAGCAACTTTTAGCAAGGGTATGGAGAAATCGGAACACTTGTACATTGCTGGTAGGAATGCAAGATGGTTTAGTCACTGTGGAAAACAGTTTGGCAGTTCCTCAAAAAGGTAAACATGGAATTACAACATGACCCAGCAATTCTTCTCCTATATATTTACCCACAATTTTAAAACTGATACACAGACAAATACATGCATACACATGTTCGTAGCCAAAAGGTGAAAATGTCCACCAGCAAATGAATGGATAAGCAAATTGTGTGGTAATCCATATAATGAAATATTATTCAGCCATAATAAAAAATGAAGTATTGATACATGCTACAATGTGGGTAAACCTTGAAAACATGCCAAGTGAAAGGAGCCAGGCACCAAATATCATGTTCTACAATTCCTTTTATCTGAAATATACAGAGACAGAAAGCAGATTGGTGCTTGTTAGGTGTAAGGGAAAGGTGGAAATGGGGATAAACTGCTTAATAGTTTTGGGACTCTTTTGGGACTGATGAAAATATTTTGGAACTAAATGGATGTGGTGGTTGCATAACATGGTAAATGCACTAAATTCCACTGAATTGTTCACTCCAAAATGGTTTATTTTATGTTAAATGAATTTTACCTCAATTAAAAAAGAGAGAGAAAAAAAAAATCTTCCCTGACAGGTCTAGCAACACCCACACATCCAGACATCTGGTAAACCATTTGGGAGAGGCTGTCGGCCTTGGCACTATGCCTGTGCACTCCATAAGGCTGCCACCTGTGGGTCTGCTGAGCCAGTCAGCCCTCCTGGCCTCACTTCAGCAGCTGCTGCTGCTGCTGCTGCTGTGGGTCACACAGAGGTTATGATGGATAACTCAGTGCTCCCTTGATTACTGGGGTTCTCTGGCAGCACATCTTGAACCCATAGCCTCACCAAAGATGCTGAAGAACACAGTGCCTTCAGATGCTGGCCAAGCTCCTCTCCCTCATCTGGGAGGTCTCAAGACTAGATGAGATTTCAGACAACATTCCGTGCTCTCCCTTCTCCTCTTGAGGCCAAAACTTAAACTCTTGCCTCACCATCAGAATCCAAATGCATGCACACACAAACATGCACAATCTAACTCTCCCACATGACCTGCCACATGCATGTCTTTGTGTGTACACATATGTGTGCACAACCTTGTGAATAACACATGGGTTTGATGTGGTCAGATTTACATTTGACTCTGCATGAGGAATGTTTTAGGAGGTGGCAGGAGAGGAAGCATAGAGAATGGTTATGCTCAAACAAGAAATGCCGAAGACCTGAACCTAAGCAGACAGAGGAAGGCAGAGGAGCAGGATTGGGGCTGGTTGGATGGGAGGGTGATATAGAGGGAGGAGTGTAGGATGACCTCTGAGACCAGATGACTTGATTGTATTAATCATAACGTAATAGAAATAGTCACTAGTTACTGATCACCTACTTTGTTCTCCTCTTTAAGTATTTTATAGCCATTGTCCCTTTTAACCACCGAACTAACTCTATGGAGTATTCTGTTTATCTATACTTTACAAATAAAGAAACTGAGCAGAGAAAACGTGAATGCCTTGCTCAGAGCCTCCCAGATAAAAACTGTCCAGTATCTGATGCAAACCCAGTTTCTCTGGCTCAGTTCAGATCTCTATTACACAGCCATATGCTATATCCCACCAGTTCATACTGAAATTCCATATTTTTTAACCAAAAAAAACTGAGAGAAAATCTACCAAAGTGGTTACCTCTGGGTGGTAGGATTAAAAGTTATTTTATTTTATACATATCTGTGTTTTCCAAATTTTCTTCAGTGAGCATGTATAGTTTCTGTGATCTGAAGAAAATAATAAATGTTTTTATTTAAATGACAACGCTGTAAGAAAGAACAGCCACAGGAATCTAAATTTATGCATGTTCTTTGGCAGGAAAGAGGGGAATGTCTTAAATAATCAGTCCCAGTTTGCCACAAGGAATGACAGCCAATCCTAACAATATTCCCAACACAAGCCTTGTTGGATAGGAGCCCCCTGGGCTGGTGCTGGCTAAAACTCTCCTTTCACTTAGCCATTGAGAAGGTCTCCTCATCTCACTCGGTCACAAAAACCAGTGGATTTTTAAAAATGTATTAGTAATAATTTCAAGGCACTGAAGCAAAACTTCCAGACAGCGCATCCTCTGCCAACACTTCATAACTCTGAATAATGACATCATGAATATTTATAACTTGATATTATCACTACTGCAAAGAATGACAGTTTCAGCACAAGTGATCATATTAGTTCCCCTCTCACTGATCAACCCTGAATATTCTGCCTTGATTTCCTCCCACTCATTAGCTCCACACACCCTGCTGCAGACTTGTGCATGGTTCTGTTATATAAGTGGAATATCCCCTCTAAGAACTATTCATTTTTCCTGTTCCTGTGCAATCAGAGAGCTATAGAAGCATGCATTCATTCATCCATTCATCAGCAAATAATCAAATACCTACCGTAGTCCAGCCATTGTGCTAGGTGCCAGGATATCCAGATGAATAAAACCTACTCTTGGCAGGCAGATCTGGTAGGGTGATGGACACAAAAACAGACCCTTGCCCTGAGATGAGTGCAGTGGGGCCCTGAGCCTTCAGTGCTGTGGAGCAGCCACACATGATGACAGCATGAACAAAGGCACTAAGTGAGAAGGGGCTCGCTTAGTGGACAGGGACTTAAGGCACTTGTGTGTTGTCAGAGATCAGGGAGCATGGTGTGCTAGGGGTGAGTAGATTCTGGGAGTTGGCCTTGGAGGCCTTTGTTAAAGAACTAGGAGTACAGCGTGAATTTGCAGGGGTCACAAGTAGAGAAAGCAAGATTGTTCATAGATTGGCAGAGCCTCCAGGTGATAAATTATGGGGACCCAAACTACAATTGTGGGGGTGGGTATGTGGAAAAGGAAACAGATCCAGTAAATATTTAGAAGAATAAATCAGAAGCATTTATTAAATGGCTAAATGAGGAGATGAGTGTGCACTTGGAGGGGCTGGGGTAGGAGTATCAGGGTGCGAGAGAGGGAGGAGGAACCAAAAAAGGAAAGATTTATAGATTATTTTATGGAAATTTGATCTATTTAAAATATGGAATCTTCCCATCCAGATTCTTGTTATGAATTTTCAAATATCTTCTTCTGACCCCTCAATCAAATTTTGTCATTTTCTTTAATATGTCCTCCATATGTCTTACCAAGTTAATACCTATGACTTTGGGTTTTTTCTATTGCTTTCTTAAATAGGCTCATTTTACATATATTATCTCACTGATTGCATCAGTTAGGATTCTTTTGGCTGCAAATGACAGAAAATCCAATTCAAATTGGTATAAACAAAGAACATACTGAATGCTTACTGTTGCTAGACATTACTCCAAGACCACAATATGTATTAACCTTTAACACATTTAAATAAAAAGGAGATTTATCAACTCGTGTAACTGAAGACATGAGTCATGTATCTGGCTTCAAATACAGATGGATCCAGCTACTCAAAAAAAAAATAAAAAAACAGAAGTCACCAGGATTGAGTTTGTCTCAAACTCTTGGCTCACAGTGGCACAATAACTGAAACAGCTCCTTGCAGGTTCAGGTCCTGGGGAGGTAATTTGTAGGGAAGCTTGCTTCAAATAACCTGGAATTGTGTCTCTTACCAGCCTAATTTGAGGCATGTGCCCATCCTTGAACAATCAAGGATTGCATACCACCTTCCTTTCCTAAACTATATATGCTGAGATCTAGGGAGGAGTAATTCATCCCCAAAGAAATCAGGTACTTTTGCAAGAAGTGGGGTTAATGGATACTGTAGTAGGAGAGCAAAACAAAACAACCATTGTCCCTTTTGGTTATTATTACTTTGGAGAAAAACTATTGATTTGTATGTGTGTGTGTGTGTGTGTAAAACATAATCAGTTTAGATCTTTTAAATTTAATTTAGATATTGTGGTAGATTGATTACATTAAGGTTCTCCATGTTTTACCTGCCTCTCTAAATCCAAACTCTTTGCCCTCACTACTGACTCTGGAGTTGATCTTATGCCTTGCTTTGGCCAATGCGACAGTACCAAACATGACACAGGAGAGGCTTGAAAAAAGAAGTTATGAGTTTCTTCTTCCTCATTGAACACCATCCGCACCATGAGAACAAACTTGGGCTGGCCTGCTGAAGGACAGTCAAGTTGTTCTAGCCAAAGCCACCCTAGACCAGCCAGATCCCAATTGATCAACCAGCCGACGGCAGATGCATGAGCAAGACCAGATGAGATTGGTCAAACCCAGTCCAGATCAGCAGAATCACCCAGGTCTAAACTCCTGGGAGATAATAAATGGTATTTGTTTAAGCTATTAAGTTGTGGGGTGGCTTATAATACAGCGACAGCTATCTGAAACAGATATTCTCCTTAAGCCTTAAACATAGAGTCATTTATCAAAGTTAGTAAAGATAGCTAAGATCTAAGGTGCTGTTGGGCTCATTTGAATGGTGGGGAAGACAACAAGTAAGAGATAGTTGGCTGCAGCTTGAGTGGAATACCTACATGGATACTCTGCCAGCCTGAGGCCTTGGAAAACAAGATCAAGACGGCCAAGAGTCAAAAGTAAGATTCATAAAAAAATAGCAGTTACCAAATCAAACCAATAAGCTTACAAGTTTCCATTCACACATTTATTGAAGTACTACTAGGTCTTGTAATGTTCTAGGTCCTGGGGTGAGGGTAAAGGAGCTGGAGAGGAGAACCATGCTCATGAAATAAGCAGAGCATAATGATCCTGGTGATATGACCAATATACACACTAGCCAGATGCAGGGCTGACCAGAAGAGAGGATGGAGAAGGGAGTGGGTGCTGGGTATAGGAAAATTGAAGAAGAAAACTGAGTCATATTTTCCTGCAAAATGGGAAGAATAAAATAATCCCAAAATTTGGAAGCTCAGGAAGTTTGCTGAAGAATCTGAGTCAAGTTGCCAATTATTATTTAAATTTTGGGGAAAAAAAAAACAAAACAGTTATTTCACTGGCTATAGGCCAGAATGGAAAAAGGTAGAGTGGGGATCAGGAGACCCAGGTTTTATTTCTCCATGGCTTCAAAATCTATAAAATGTCTTTGGATCTTAGTTTCCTGATTTGTAAAATGATGAAATTAGGTCATGTCTAACATTTCCTCCACTTCTAAATTTTCCAAATCTCCTTTTGAAAGAAGAATGCAACTGTGAAGCAGGAAATGTAACTTCTAAGATATTTCATTTACCTTATTGTTGGCCTAAGAATCAACTCTTCACCTGGGAGCTTTTAGAGGAGAGAAAAAGCCAGTCAACTATCATTTCAGGGCTAAGGATGGAAGAGTATACACATTAAGCTTTAAACGTATGAAGAGAAGAATAAATTTTGGCTATTATCTTTCTCCAGAAATATTTTAAATTTCTTAAGAGTGATGAGGCCAATGTCTACTTTTTTTTTGACAGTGTGAAAATGACTGGATGTCGTTCTCTTCTTGGAACACAAGCCTCAATGCTGAAGTAAATACTTGTTTAATGACATAGGGAGTGGTACCTCAAGATCAACCATCATTGCCCTCTTAACACGAGTGGACTAGGCCATTATTTAGCCTCCAGCATCCACCTCCGTCCTGCTAGCACTCAAATTGTCTTGTAGGGAAATTACTCTCCCTACCTGTAGTCATCTTGGAAAGAGGATAATTCTTGGAACCCATTTCCCATAACAGAAGATGAAAGGCCCATGTCCTCCTTCCCTTGGCTGAGTTCTTTCCTGCTGTTGCTCTCCAAGCTCTTCCTGCCCCACAATGCCTATTAAGGTTTTATTTATCCCTGGATTCTACATGTTTCCAAGTCTGGTCCTTCAGCCTCTTGTCTATTAAATGAGCCTCCAACACCCTACAGCAAATTCCCTTTCACTTAAGCTATTCTGAATCCTGACTGACACAAAAATATTCCACCAGAACCAGTCTTATGCATATATGAAACTGTTATGCTGCCACTTACTTCCCATTCTTTGAACATACTGTTTCCTCTGCATTAGTGCAGTTCCGCTTTTAATTGTTCACTAATTATTGTACTTTTTATGGAGGCTCTAGAGAGTAGCGATTAAAAGCACTGATTAAAATCCCAGTTTATCCATTTTGAACTATGTAACCACATAGCTAGTTGCTCAATCACCTTTGGGTTCCGTTTCTTTGCTTGTAAAATGGGTTATAATAGAAGCATCTATATCACGGAATGGTTGTGAGGATCGAATGAGTATATAATGGAAAGAGTTTAAAATACAGCCTGGCCCTTGGTGCTTGTGGTAGTTAGATTCAGTTGTCAATTTGGCCAGGTGAAGGTGCCTAATTCTGTTGCTGTGGACATGAGCCAATGGTACATGAACTTCATCTGTTGCTCATTATATCTGCAGTCGGCCAGGAGGTGGGCCTGCTGCAATGAATGATGTTTGATTTAATTGGCTGGTGCTTAAATGAGAGAGCTCAAAGTAGCCCAGCCCAAGCAGCTCAGCATACCATCTCAGCACTCACAGTTCAGCCCAGGCCTTTGGAGATGCAGAAAGAAATCACCCCAGGGAAGGTTGTTGGAACTCAGAGGCATGGAGAGAAGGCCAGCAGAGATCACCCTGTGCCTTCCCACGTAAGAAAGAACCTCAGTTGAAAGTTAGCTGCTTTCCTCTGAAGAACTAACAAAATAAATCCCTTTTATTAAAAGCCAATCCGTCTCTGGTGTGTTGCATTCCGGCAGCTAGCAAACTAGAACAGTGCTATATGACTGTTTTGCTGTTATCGTTATGTGCTAAGCAATCCTCGCTTTTTTCACAACAATTTAGGAAGTAGGTGTTCATCACAGTTTATATATAAAGAAACTGGGGCTCAGAGAAGTTAAAAGCTTTCCTTGGGTCCCACATCTAGGAAGAGACAATGGCAGAGTCAATGTCATGTCTTTGCCTGACTAATTTCTACTGGTTGTTTCAGCTCAGGCTTTAGCTCCTCTAGAAAGCCTTGAAATCACAAATTTGGGTTGAGGGAGCCCTCTGGTGCTCCCACAGCTCAGTGCATGTCCTGTCCTGTCATCACAGCTCCACTAAATTGACGTCATATCTCTGGAAGCTCCTTCCTGTCTGGAACTCGATTCTCTTTGTCCAGTACACAACATAGTGCCTTCCACAAAGCAAGTTCTCTGGAAATAGTTGGGGGGTGAATGAAGGGAAGGGCACGAAAAGAGCATAGAAAGGAGAAGATGGAGGAACCTAAATAACTTCCACCATCACCACAGCTTTGTCCAGAGTGAGCCCTGAATTACTTTGATACTGAACACACAGAGTAGCTCAGAACTTTGCAACAAGTCAGCTTAAACTATGTGGGCAACAAGTTTAGAAATGTCAAATTACAAAACCACTGAGTTTGTACCTTTTAACCATGTAATTCACCTTCTGGGTGTCAGTCACTAGGATATAATCTAAGACAGAGGAAAAAAAGGATTTATGTAAGGCAATGCTCATTACTTTAAAGTGGAAGTGCCTAACTGAAAAAGCAACCATCATATAGTGGTAAATAATGATGTTTTATAATGTTAATGATAACAATATAATATGACTCATAGATAAATATATTGAGGGCTTATACCATAACATATACTGTTCTAGATACTTTACATGATTTAACTCGGCCTTCCCAATAATCCTGTGAGGAAAATACTATCATTATATCGTTTTTATAGATGAGGAAACTAAAGCGCAGAGGTTGCCCAGGTTCATGTAGCTGATAAGAGACAGTAATGAAGAACGTATACCAACATTGGGGAAAAGTCTAATTTAAATGAGAAAATCAGTATATTTATTCAGTGTAATCAATATGTTTCTCAACAAACACATACATTCACACACATGGGGGGGGTGCTGGGGGGCGGGCAGGGAGAAAGAGTGAGAGAGAGAGAAGGGGAGAGAGATTGAGATTGAAAGGAGATACGCCAAAATGTTAAATTGGTAGGAGGGAGGATCTTAGTTGTTTTCTTCACTTTTTTCCTATGTAAACTCTGTGAGGGCAGGGATATTTATTTAGTTTTGTTTACTGTTTCACCCCTAGTGCCTAAAAAAGGGATGGGCACATAGGCCCTCATTCAGTATTTGTTGAAAAAATTGATTTAAAAAAACAATATATTTTCCTTGATGACTAGGTATTACTTTTTAATGTAATTTTGTTGAGATATATTCACACAGCATAGAAACCAATCAAAGTATACAGTCGCTGGTTCACAATATCATCCAATGGTTGTTCATATAGCACCTAGTAACTAGGTATTCCTTTTATAAGCAATAAAATATGATTTTTTAAAATGGCCTTGAAGACATAATGAATCAGACTGAAGTTTGACATTGATCAATGAGCTTACCTTCAACTCTTCCTTTCCCTTGACCTGCCCCCACATCCAGTCAGGCACCAATTCTCTCCATCCTTAATAGAACCGCCTTGAAGAGCCATCCCTTCCTTTGCACTCTCAAGGCCACTCCAACAACTTAGGCCCTTATGCATTTGTATATGAATTATTTCTATGGTTTCGAAATGGGCCCCCCCCCAACTTTCCCCCATAAATCTACTCTTCACTGGGATATTAAACTTCCCAAAGGTAGCACTGATCACATTGTTTTCTTGGTCAAAAGTTTTCATTGCCTCCCCATGACCCATATTTCTTTTATGTCAAAAAATAACAAATAACTTTTAGATGGCAACTTATCCTCAAGGCACTTGGGACAACTTTAGCCAAAGCTCTCAGAATGATGGAAAAGTAACATTTAAAAAAAAAGGAATTAGGGCAGGCCACGATGGCTCAACTGGCAGAGTTCTTGCCTGCCATGCCAGAAACCCGGGTTTGATTCCCAGTGCCTGCCCATGCAAAAAAAAAAGGGAATTAAAAGGACATCTAAATTAATGTACAGGCCCACATATTTAAACTCACATCTTTAACTTTCTATGCAAAATGAATTGGTGAGGGCAGAAGTTGGAAGAGGTGGTCTTGAGCTGACTTGGCAGACTAGTTGGAGGGAGTGAACTACTGTCAAGTTACTGACATCATCTTGGACTGCTGCATTATCCTTCTCAAAGGAACCTTACTTTCAATCTCTCCTCCCTCCAACTTTCTATCATACCACTCCAGATATAGCATTCTAAATTCCAGATTTATATCATGCTTTTGAGAGCTTCCCATTTTTACATATTTACAAATACTTACAAACTACTATCCATATGGTGATAACTCTTTAGTATCTGCACCTAATTGCAACACATTGATTGCAAAAATGTCCCCAATTTTTCACCCAACCCTATGTCCCAACCCTTTGTGATTTGACTTCGCAGCTCCTCCCATTAAGAAGTGGAATGTTTTCCCCTGTTGTTTGAATTTAAGCTGGCCTTGTGATTTTTCTTTGGCCAATAGTATGTGGCAGTAAAAGAAGGCTAGTTCCAAGCCTAGGTCTCAAGAGGCTTGCCACTGCCGTGTGAACAAGTCCAGGCTAGCATGCTGGAAAATTAGAAACTCATAATCTGGTTCTCTCTATCCATATCTGGTCAACAGCCAGTCAATCACCACTGATGTTGGTGAGGCCATGCTAGACAATCCAGCCCCCAGTCTCCCCACCAGCTCGCTGTATATGTGAAGTTTGCCAAGTTTGGCTCAAATCAGCAGCACCCTTTGGCTGACCTGTACCCTCATAAGCAATAATAAATGCTTATTGTTTAAGTCATTCCATTTAGAATGTTTTTTTAGCACAGCAATAACTAACTGAGACACCAACCTACTTTTCAATTTTTCTTCCCACTTCCCAACTTGTACTATGATCTCCCTGTGCTGGATTGAAAGGATGTATGCCCCATAGAAAAGCCATGTTTTCATCTAAATCCCACTTCATAAAGGCAGAATAATCCCTATTCAATACTGTATGTTTGGAGCTGTAATCAGATCATCTCCCTGGAGATGTGATTTAATCAAGTGTGGTTGTTAAGCCGGACTAGGTGACATGTCTCCACCCATTTGGGTGGGTCTTGATAAGTTTCTGGAGTCCTATAAAAGAGGAAACATTTTGGAGAATAAAAAAGATTCAGAGAGCAGAGCAGAATGACATAGCCATGAGAAACAGAGTCCAACAGCCAGCAACTTTTGGAGATGAAGAAGGAAAATGCCTCCCGGGGAGCTTCATGAAACAGGAAGTCAGGAGAAGCTAGCAGATGACACCATGTTTGTTATGTGCCCTTCCACTTGAGAGAGAAACCATGAACGTCATCGCCCTTCTTCAACCAAGGTATCTTTCCCTGGATGCCTTTGAGTGAACATTTATATAGACTTGTTTTAATTGGAACATTTTCTCCGTCTTAGAACTGTAAACTAGCAACTTATTAAATTCCCCTTTTTAAAGGCCATTCTGTTTCTGGTGTATTGCATTCCGGCAGCTAGCAAACTAGAAACTCCCCTTACCCAAATTATTTGATATTCCCTAAGTATTTCACAGTCACCTCTCAATTCCTTTGTTACACTATACTCTCTGCCTAAGATGCTCTTTTATGAGAATCTACTCACCATTCCAGATCCAGTTCAAACATAATTCATTCTTTCATTCCTCAGTTATTTACTGAGGCTTGGCACTGATGTTTCAATGGTGAGGAAGAAATGCCTGCCATTCGATTAACTCAAGTCGAGAAAAAGGTACAAAAGTAAAAAACTAACTTAGCTTTCTTTCCCTAACTTAATCAAGTTTTTCTTATTTCTTCCCAAGCACTTTCAGCCCTCGATTATACCACTTCTCACAGTCTTATTCCAGCTGTAATAATAGGACCTAACTTGAAGAATTCTTGTGAAGAATAGATGAAATGATGAATGCAAAGTCCTTAGCATGGTTCTTGAAGCATAGTAAGTGGAAAATAAATGGTAGCTGTTATATCTTTAGTTAGCAAACATACATGCCCTTCTTTAGTTAGTAAACATGCATGCTTTTCACCTCTACTGAACTTCATATAAGCTTCTTACGAGCAGCAATTGAGCCAAATTCATCTCCATCTCTGAAGTGCCTAAAGTTTATAGTGCCTGGCACATAAGAAATACCTGTCAGATGTTTGTAAAGCATACATCACAACATATGTAGAAATTGAGTAAAAGCCCAATAATAGCAGAGCTGTCCAGTGATCGTGGGTCTCTAGTGCTATACTGGGACACCCTCTGCTGTTTATGTTCACGCATCTTGATATGAAGAAAAATCCTTAGGGGGCCTTAATTAAGCTAAAAAGTTTCCAGGAGAATTTACTCCAGATAAAAGGTCCATATTCCTGTATGCTGGCACCCTCCCCACTGCTACACCTGGGACAGTTCATTTTGTAGCTGTGATCACCCATATTATTTGTTTTTTTTTTTTTTTGAAGAAACAAAATGTTTTGGTCCAGGTTTTTCATCTTGTTTAGGTAATAAATAAGCCCTTCAGAAATAATGAAGGAATTTTGACATGAAGCGAGACAGTGGAATAGATGAAAGTATTGATCACAGAATTCCATTCCCTGCCATTTTGAAATCCCTTTGAGAAGAAAGGAGGAGGCAGTATGGGACAGGTCTATCACTTGAGAGTTTTAGTTAAAGATGCCTGAATGTAGATGCATCTCAATTTATGGAGTAAATAAATTTTGAGGAAAGCCTAGGTAAGTCATGTTTTTATAAATTAGATCACATGCCATGATTATATAACCAAATTAATACAAAGAAAATGTTTAATTCAGAGAGCAGAGCAGAATGACATAGCCATGAGAAACAGAGCAGAATGACATAGCCATGAGAAACAGAAACAGGAGATAAAAATTGCAACTAATCTTGTAGCAAATTATTTAAAGCAATATATTTGTGTGGAAAGAATATTTAATCTGTGTATGAGTAGATACTGTTGGACACTGTGGTGAGAAGTGAGATGTGAGTAAAAAGATGCCTCTTTAATTTTGCAAAGGATTTTTTTTACTTAGAAGAAAAGATCTTCAGAAAAAGTTGCTTTGAATACCTGAATGTACTATGTTCCATCCTCTTTCTAGTCATCTCTGTTACAAACAGTAAAACTTTAGTAAAGGGAACATTAGTATGTTCTTATACTAATACTTCATGCCCATAAGACTGAAAGCTGAGTGCCAAGATGAGTCAGAGTACTAAACTTTGCATGATGCAAAGCTTCATTATTCCCCTCTTTCTACTGATACTGGAAGATTGATTCTTTTGAATTAATTTTGGCTGAAATTGACAATTGTCATTCATCAGGGCATAGTGATAGATTTGCAACTGTATTAACAGATTGGAATTGAAAGGTTTTAAGATATGATGTATTTGAGAGAAAGGAAAGTAGACGAAATGATTTTAAGTGAGTGTGCTTTATCGGCTGCGCTCCCGGGCAGAGCTCCCCGAACCCAAGATGGAGTGAGGTGAGTCTGCGCACAGGCTTTGGCGCGTGCAGTTTTTAAGGGCAGGGGTTAGGTGATGGCATGAAAGGGGCGGCACATTAAACAAAGGTTTATTATGCTAGTGGGTTGAGCAGCGGGTGGTCAGATGTCCGTTGAGCAATGAGTGAGCCGATGTTTACTGCATAAAGACCTTGGTTGTAACAATTTACCTCCCGATCTGAAGTAACTTCATGAGTCCAGCCATAGAGCCCTCCCTTATTCCCCCGACCTAACAGGGATGGGTTATAAACCAACCCCACTTCCTTTTTATTCCTCCTTTGGTATTATCTTAGGCAAGTGACAGGGGCCCACCCCCAGAGTATCATAAGCCTTCTTAACAGCACAAGAGAGGAAAGGCAAAAAGTTAAGGTGAAGCAAGATAGATGATAAGATGAAGAAAAAGTAAACCACCAAAGAAATAAGATGTCCAAAAGAAACCTCACTATCAGAAAAGATAGCACTCTAAGTGAACTGAAGACTTTAGACTGAATTGGCAAGCTGATTAAACTACATACTGAAATAAATTTGTACATATTAATGTGGTACAAATAAAATTGACCTTAACTACTTCTATATTTAAACTGTATATAGAAAACAATATTTTTTTTCTGGAAAGGTAGCTGACTTTATAACATTCTTTTCTTTTAAAGTGGCAGCGTACACTCCAATATGACCAACTCAAGTTCTTTCCTACTCAACTCATTTCATGATAATAAGAAGTTGGCAAGCCTTTGATTAAATTATAGATACAGATAATATTAAAAGTTATAAGAGAATAAAAGGTACAGTTTTATAATGATATAATTTTTATTTACTTGAACATTTTAAACATGGTTATTTCAAAGTCATATGGATGAATACATGAATTGTATTCTCTGTTGGCCTTTCTTTAGCTATTGTTTTTCTTGTTTTTTTATTACCTAATCTTCTCTCCTCAAATGCCTGGTTATTTTTCATTGAGTTCTGGCTATTATACAGGAAAATTTATATTATAAAATAAATTTAGGTCTAGAATCATGTAATCTTTTCCCTAAAAGAATTTCACTTACTCTGGAAGGCTGTTGTGGCACTAGCAATCTTGTATCATCT
Source organism: Tamandua tetradactyla (assembly GCF_023851605.1). Lineage (NCBI taxonomy): Eukaryota > Metazoa > Chordata > Mammalia > Pilosa > Myrmecophagidae > Tamandua > Tamandua tetradactyla. The sequence goes on along the minus strand of NC_135334.1, from coordinate 34,191,752 downwards.
TAATCCAATCGGGTATTTAGATTATTCAAAACTGGAATTCAGAGACTTCTGGTGTTGGTGAAAATGAGCAGGCTAAACCCATTTTATCTCTTCCACAAAACTCATAGAATAACCAATATATTTATAAGTGAGTTTCCTGTTTTTTAATTTTTCCATTCATATATCCCAACTTAGACCCTATGACAATGCAAATTCTAGAACGTCACAGCATATGTGGACAGAAAAAATTCTAAGATAAATCTTCTTTTCCTAATCAGAAGACCAGGTCAGGGGAGCCCCTGCAGGGTTTTGTGCTGAGGGAATCCTATCATTTTATTTCATTAGTCTCCTGGCCCTGCCCAGAGGCAAATCAAGAAGCTGCGCTCTTACAATAGCAGCAGTGGTAGCCTTGCAGCCTCTTAAAACTCTGAGAGAAAAAACTTCGTTATAACCAGAGGTATTCAGAAAGGGGTCCCTGTGGTCTAGAGAAGGAACTTCAGGTAAAAGGCTTTTGGAGAAATCATGGGAGAGATTTGGAGAAATGGATCCACTGAATCTGTGTATGAAGTCACTGCTGAGCTCCTCATAGGTAGAACTGATATGACGCATCACATCAAAGACTGTGAGACAGGAACTATTACGTACACCACCACACATGTCTCAGACTAGCCTCCGGTGGGGCACACATGGCACAAACCCAGACAGCATGGCAACATCTTTTAAAACTAAACGCACATTGAAACCATAGCCCAGAGAAAGTAGATGAAGATTTGACACCTGAATGTAGATGTATTGCCTGCTAAAATAAAACCATAAAAAGTACATTCACCAGAGGATTTTAACAAAACCTAGAGCCTCATAACATAATTCAAAACTTCTAGGAAACAATTTGCATTCAAAGAATGAGGAAATTCCCAACAATTCTCAAAAAGACAGTCAACAGTTACCACCCAGAGATGGCCAGATATTGAAATGAAGACAAAAATTTTAAAGCAACTATTCTAACTATGCTACATGAAGTAGGGGCAAACACTCTTTACATGAATGAAAGATAGGAGTTTTCAGCAAAAAAAAAAAAAAAAGAAAGAAAGAAAGAAAATCGAGACAATAAAAGAATCAAATGGAAGTTTTAGAACCAAAAACAACAAAAAAAATTTTTTAATTCACTGGATGGGTTCCATTAGCAGAATGGAGATGACAGAGGAAAGAGTCAGTGAGCTTAAAAATAGATCAATATATTACTAATTGCCATAATTTGCCAAACTCCAACCATAAAGTTTACTTTTTGGTTGCATTAAGTTTACTTTTCAGAAACCTAAAACCTTCAGATGGTTCCTGGGCCAGATAAGTCCTGAAACCCAGAAGTGCTAGTCTCTCCAAGAACATCAACCATTTCCATCCTCCTATCCCATATTATGAGCACCTTTTTAAAAATGAAAAATGTTAGAATGGGCATAACCCAAATATCCCTAAAGATTGGGAGAAGGATCAAAGGAGAAGGAGGAGTTATAATAGAGAAGTTTGGATTTAACAAATGAATAGGACTACTGAATCGGTGTATTGATATTTATTTTAGTCTCCAGCATCTTGGAGCAGCTAGAAAGAAGAACCTAAAATTTTGGAACTGTAACCCATATCAAACACTGAAATCTGTTCTAGAACCACTTGTTAAAATGTACTTTGAAATGTGTTGTTTTTTGTATATAGTTATATTTCACAATAAATTTTTTAAAAGACGGATCAATAGGAAGATAGAGCAAAGAAAAAACTATGTTTTAAAATTGACCAGAGCCTTGGGGATTGGTCAGACAGTATAAACATGTCTAACATTTGTGTCACTGGTATCCAAGGAGAAGAGGAGAAAAAAAAATGGTACAAAAACAATCTGAAAAAGTAACGGCTGAAAACTTTCCAAATTTGTTGGTTTTTATGAATTTACAGATTCAGAAAGCTCAGTGAACCCCAAACAGAATAAAATCAAGGAAAACCACAGGAAAGTACATAGTAACCAAAATTTTGAAAACCAAAGATAAAGAAAAAAAGCAGTCAGAGAATTATAAGACATTGCGTATAGTGGCACTATAATTTGAATGACCACATATTTCTCATAAGAAACCATGGAGGTCAGGAAACAATGAAACAATATTTTTAAAGTGCTGAAAGAAATTAATCAGCTGAGAATTTTATATTTAATGAAAATGTCCTGCAAGAATGAAAACAAATAACGACATTCTGAGATAAAGGAAACCCAAGAAAATATCTAGACAGCATACCTGCTCTAAAATAAATGCAAAAGAAAGTTCCACTGGTGGAAAGAAAATGATACTAGAAACTTGGAATGAGTAAAAGGCAACAAAACTGATAAATATCTGGGTTAAAAAAAAAGACCCTTTTTTACCTCTTAAAGTCTTTAAAATATATGTGACTGCTGCAAACAAAATTATAAAATTGTCTGAATTTTCAGTGTAGGTAGACTCAATATGTATATATAATAACTATAGTGTACCAAGGGGGAGGGTAAAGGGACCTATATAGTTTAAGGTTTTTACATTTCACATGAAGTGGTAATTTTCAGTGGACTGTGAAAAATGGATATTGCAAACCTCAGAGCAATCACTAACAAATAAAAAATTAAAAAAACTATTCAAAGATATATAATCAAAAAGCCAACAGATAAATTAAAATGGAAAACTAAAAATTTTTCAAAGGACCCAAAAGAAGGAACATTGAAACAGAAAAACAAAAACAGAGGAGACAACAGGAAATGAATAATAAAGTAATGTACCAAATCCAACTATATCAATAATTACATTAAATGTAAATGGTTTGTTTATGCACACCAATTACAAGACAGAGATTGTCAGATTGAATAAATTTTGTACTTCAGTTGCTATGAAGTGTGATCTATTTCAGTTCATGCTTATTCCAAGGTTCTACCCAAAACCTAGGAAACTTTCCATGGCCCCTTCCTTAGAGGACCTTGAATTTCAATGTTTATTCTCCTGGTTCCAAAATTCTGTCTAAAACACGGCTCACCCTCTCAGATACTTTTTTTTAAATCTAGAAATACTACTAAGGGAAAAGAGTCCCAAGTGCTCAGTTCACTTCTTAGATTTACCTTTTATCCATGATTTTGACCCTGTAATTCTTCACTTCCTTCTTGGCTCCCCAAAACCTTTCTAGTGGCTTGGAGACACATACCCCAGAAAAACATGTTCTTAAGCTTAATCCATTCCTGTGGGTATGAACTCATTGTAAATAGGACCTTTGAATGAAGTTGCTTCATTTAAGGTTGTGGTCCAATTGAATTAGGATGGGTATTAATCCTATTACTGGAGTCCTTTATAATCAGAATGAAATTCAGACACATAGAGAAAAAGCCACAAGAGAGCAACCAAAATTTCTAAGTAAGTGGAACCCAGAAGAGAAAGGAAAATCCAGAAGAGGCTTCCGTGGGCATTGCCATGTCACAGAAAAGCAATGGACCAAGGATCACCAGCAGCCAGCCCCAGAATATAGACTTCTGGTAGAAAGAATCACCTTGATGGTACCTTGATTTTTTTTTTTTTTTTTTGTATCTTGATTTTTTACTTCTCCTAGCCTCAAAACTGTGAACCAATAAATTTCCATTGTTTAAGCCAACCCATTGCATAGTATTTACTTTGGCAGGCAAACAAAATTCAAAATGATTTTTAGAAGAATATTTTGTCCAGCTTGTCTAGTTTTTCTCAGAAAAAGGGTTGACCTAAATTGCCTATCAACTATATATTTAAAAACCAATGAGAAATGAAAGATTTTTAAAAATAAAGTATAAATGATCAAATTTGGCTCATGAAGAAGTAGAAAATCTGATAACAGTAAACAGAGAATAAATCAAATAGTCTAAGATCTACTCCCTAATAATTGTATCCCATCAAGATAGTTTTACTGGTGAATTATACCAAATCTTCAGGAAAAATACTTCCAATGTAACATAAAATATGACAGATTATAAAGGGAAATGGAAATCTTTCCAACTAATTTTATAAGACAAACAATACAATTAGCATACCTGAACTGGACAAGAATAGCACAAGAAAATTAAATTAAAATCCCACTTATGACTATAGCTGCAAAAAATCCTAAATAAGACAATAAATTGACTCTTGTGGTATAGTAAAAGTATAAAACAATTGGATATATTCCAGGTATATAAGTAGCTTAATTAATTACTTGGTCAAGTGAAAACTTATATGAAGATCTCAAAAGATGCTGTAAAAGTATTTGAAAAAGCTAAAACCATAATTATGATTTTTCAAATTAACAAATCCAGAATAGAAGAGAAACTGTCTTTACTTAATAAAAAGTTATCTACCAGAAGCATATATCAAATATCTTCCCTAATGGGGAAACTGTAGAAATATTCTCATAAAAGTAAGGAACAGTTAGCCCTCTATTAGTTCTGTTAGTCACATTTTATAGAGGTTCCAGCCAATGGAGTATGAATTTAAAAAGACACAGCATAGGGGGTGCATAGATAGTTCAGTGGTAGAATTCTCACCTGCCAGGCAGGAGACCCGGGTTCAATTTCAGGCCTGTGCACTGCCAAAAAAAAATTCAACAAATGGTGCTGCAATAATGGGACATTCACATGGGAAAAGAATTAAATGTGACCCCCACCATACAGCATATATAAAAAAAAAAAGACACAGCATGTACAAATGGGAATTAAAAGGATAAAAATACCACTATTTGCCTAACACCTGATTGTCCACGTGGTTTTCTTTCCTTCTTCCCTATAATGCCTTCTTCCCTATTATGACCCATCCTGATTCAGCTGGGTTACACCTAACAAGAAGTAACCTCATTAAAGGGTCCTATTACAAGGTTGCACACCACAGGAATGAATTAAGTTTAAGAACATGATTTTCAGGGATACATAGCTCCACACCACCACAACTTTTAACAATAAAACTCTGATTTATTGAAGGACATTTTAAGAAATTGAGCAGAAAATTTGGAAAATTAATTTCCAAGTTCATAGTTGGAAATATTTAACCTTTTAAAGATGTTAATTGTCTTGAAATCAGTCTATAATTGAATATAATTCAAGTAAAAATCCCAGTGATTTTTTTTTTACAAAATTTGAAAAACTGATTCTAAACTTTATATGGAAAAATTAATATGCAAGAATAGATAAGACAAGTTAGACTTCTAACAGAAGAACCGGTCTTGACTGTTTACTTGCTAGCATTTCATCTCTATAGCAGCATTGACTCCCCTCTAGTCAGAAGAAAGAAATGACAAACATGGGTCTATGCACATTTTTTGACAAGAATGTATTGATATACTACTTTAGATTTTAAACGGAAATTTTTTAAAATAAAAGAAAGGTAAATGGGAAAGGAAAGAATGAGAAATTCATCATCTTATTTCTGATTCTTCCTGTCTTCTCTCATACAACACTCTAAACCCTACATCCAACACACACACATGCACGCACAGACACACGTGTGCGCGCACACACACACAAGCACACCCACTGGTGAGTGCCTGAGACTTGATGGGCACTATACTAAGAAAAGACCATCACATACAGGGATGTGGTGCTCCTATCTAGTAACCAGATCCAACCTAAAAATAATAATTACAAGTTAAAATTTATCTAGAATCTACTGTGTTTACTTACTTTCTATGTAATTCTCATATGGACTATTTCTACTTTCTCTACTACCTTTTGAGGTAAATAATATCATCTCTATTTTTAGTTGAAAAAAATAGCCACTTGGGAGCTTATTTAACTTTTCCTAAAACAGACAACTAAGAAGTGGCTGAGTCAGAATTAAAATCCAGGTCTTATTGTTGCCAAAGCCAGTCTTTTTTCCATACCAAACCATCCCCTTTCTCCTAAGGAAGGAGCTGTGGAAAGAATTCCTTTGGCATTTCTCAGGGAATAGGATACTGTGTTACTAGGAAGATTTTCTAGCCAAGATCATGGTGCCTGTGATGATTCACGTTTAGATCGTGTTCCTTGAGAGTAAAAAGATATCTGCAAGCAGCTGGTTTTAACATCTGAGAGTTGTAAAGAAAGTGCTCAGGAAATCTATCCAGTGATATTGTGGGGAACTTAGAGGTCATGAGAGCTATTTATTCCTCTTCACAGCTAAAATTTCACCCTTTTTCTTTCCATTTCCAGCCCTAATTATGGTTAAAGTGTTTATCATTAAATAATCATAAAAAGATTCTGAAAACATTCAGCAGTCTTCTGATTCCAACACCTCTGTGCACACTCTTTTCTTACTGCACTATTCAAAAGCTGACTCTTCAGTAGAATTGTCTGGATACGTAGCCAGATAAAAGGCCAATGTGTTTTTTGCACACAGCGTTGGAAGCCTGGTCATGGGTGAGCTGGACATTTACACACCGTCTGTAGTGTATGTGTGGAATGGGATACGCTATTTGAGCCATGGCCAGATATCGCCTATTTTTTCCCTTATGAGGGTGGTGTAAACAAATACCAGTAGAGAAATCCAATTAGTCATAGTTACCAGTGGAAAAAAAATACTGACTTAAACATCACATCAGGGGATCTGGCTTCTAACCCCAGCTCTGCTACTGACAAGTTATGGGATGTTGCTTAACTTCTCCAAACCCTCAGTCTCCCCTCTATAAAATTTCATGGTTGAACTAAGTATCTTCAAAATCCCTTTTAGCTGGAACATTCCAGAAACCTTACTGGGAGCCTGGGAGTGTGAAGATGATTACTCTCTGTGCTTGAAATTTACCCCAAATCATTGTGGGGATATGTTGCCTGCCTCTCTATTGAAACTTGTGTGTGCATCAAGTGGCCTACTTTAAATATCACCACTGAGCACTATCCAAGGTAAAGCATTCATTTGAAAGCATCTTATATTTTCCACAAATCAAAGAATTTCACCACACCAAAATAGAAAACTTTAGAGTAGGACTTTTTCTCATTTCCCCTTTATACCTTTGTGAACTTTAATCACAGAGATATGGCCATAGAGGATTTAATTCAAATATCTTCTGGTCATGAACCACTAAAACTAAGTGCTATGGCCCACCTTCCATGAAGGAGACCTGAGTTCAATTCCCGAACCATGCATCCCCCCAAAAAACTAAGTGTTATGAAATTTTATCAAGAAGATTTGTTGATAAAAGAGATAAAATGAAAGGCAATAAACCAAGTTTATACAGGTTTATAGGTAATTACTCATGTAAGTAGGTTCTGCAATAAATAAAAATTAATAAATAGACTGGTCAAAATTAGATTAAAAGTAGTGGAAACTATAATCAAATTCTTTTTGATTGGAGGTTTCAGTTGACCAAGATAGTGGTATAAGATACTCCAGGATGCCATACCTCTATGGAATCTTTAAACAACTAGCAAACCTGGCAAAGACATCTTCCACGAAACTCCAGGAAGCATTAAAGGGTTTCAGTTACTGGGGGTGTGCTGGATCAAGAAAATGCAGCTTTAAAATAATAGGAAATGCTCATGGTACCTGTGGCGGCCCCTCCCCCAACACCTCCCTTGCACAATGCAAAGTGAGTCTGCAGTCCCCTTGTAGGCCCCTAGCCCTGTTCCTGATGGAACAGAATAACCCCTGTGCACATAATGGGGTACTTATACGTTGATGCCAAACAATTGGGTAGTAGCAGCCTGAATGACTGAATGAGGACACTTCTCTCTTCTTTGCCTTCATAGAACTTGTCATACAAGAGGCAACAGATTACAGACAGCTACAGCAGTATAAGGAACAATTAAATCAAGCCTCAAGCAAAGGATTATTAGCTTGAAGACAAATGATAGAGCACGCAGGAAGGGGGGGATTCTATATGTTATAGGAGAGAATAGAGGGGATATTCACATCTGCAAATGAGAGAATTCCTAAGTCTATGAGCAAGGTCAAACCCAGGAAAATAAAGTCTCAGAAAAGGTGAAGAGAACCCTGCACTTTTGTCATGGGCTCATCTTCCTGATGGGAGTGCTAAACTTTGAAAGTGAGTACCAGCTAACACAGAACCAATTTTTACAAAGACTTTGAAAGAAAATTTTTGCATTGGTTTATTTGTTTTTGTTATGTTTGATACTCATGGAAATCCTGTCACATCACTAACCAGATAAAAACATTTAAGGACCAACAAAAGATTACAAGACAAGTAAAGAAACAGGAAATGGTAATCCGTTCAAAGGAACCAGATAAAAATCCAGAAACCATCAACAAAGACAACCAGACTGGACATATCAGAAAAATATATTTTTTTTTTTTTTTTTAAAGGAAGGAAAGACAGAGAGAAGGAAGGAAGGATGGAAGGGAAACATTTTTTTTAAACATTTTCTTGTTTTATTGTATTTTGTTTGTTTGTTTGTTTTTTACATGGGCTGGGGCCGGGAATCGAACCGAGGTCCTCCGGCATGGCAGGCAAGCACTTTGCCCGCTGAGCCACCGCGGCCCGCCCCAGAAAAATATTTTTTTATAAATGATGTAAATATGCTCAAAAACCTAAAGGAAAACAGGGAAAAAGAACTAAAGGATATCAGGAAAATGAAGAACGAACAATATGAGAATCTGAATACAGAGATAGAAATTTTAAAAAGGAACCAAAAAAAAAAAAAAACACACTGGAGTTGGAGACCACAACAACTGAAATGAAGAGTTCCCTAGAGGGGCTCAACAGCAGATTGTAGCTGACAGAAGAAACAATTGGTAAAACCAAAGACAAGACAATTGAAATTATTCAGGCTGAGGAGCAGAAAGAGAAAAGAAAAGTGAACAGAGCCTAAGAGATCTGTGGGGCACTCTCAAGGGTACCACCAATATATGCATTGTGGAAGTCCCAGAGAGAAAAGAAAGAAAGGGACAGAAGGAAAATTCAAAGAAATAATGGCAGAAAACTTCCTAAACTTAATAAAAGACAAGAATATGCACAATTAAGAAGCCCAATAGACCCCAAAAACGATAAACTCAAAAAGAACCACACCCAGGCACACAGTAATCAAACTTTAAAATGTCAAAGACAAGGGGAGAGTTCTGAGAACTGCAAAAGAAAGCACTGAGTTCTGTACAAAGGAATCCCAATACAATTAAATCCTGATTTCTCATCAGAAACTGTGGAGACAAGAGGCAGTAAGACAAATTATTAATGTGCTGAAAGAAAATAATTGCCAACCAAGAATGTTATATCTGGTGAGGCTGTCTCTCAAAACCATGGGAGAGATTAAGAAATTCCAGATAAGCGAAAGCTGGGAGCGTATACCACCACTAGAACTGCCCTAAATGCAATGCTAAAGGAAGTTCCTCAGACTGAAAGGAAAATACACTTGACAGAGGAATGAAGCAGCATAAAGAAATAAAGATCTCCAGTAAGAGGAACCATTTGGGTAATTATAAATGCCAGTAGTATTGTGGGGGTATATAACTATAATTTTTTTGCATTTGAATTTTTAACATTTTTATTGTGAAATATAACTTATATGGAAAAAGTAATAAATTTCAAAATACATTTTAACAAATAGTTATAGAACAGGTTTCAACATTTGGTATGAGTTATAGTTCCAAATTTTCAGGGTTTTCCTTGTAACTGCTCCAAGACACTGGAGACTAAAAGAAAATATCTATGTAATGATTTAGTAGTCCTACTCATTTGTTAAATCCTAAATTCTCTCTTATAACTCCTCCTTCTCCTTTGATCTTTCACCTAATGTGTAGGGATATTTGGGCTATGCCCATTCTAGCATTTTTCATGTTGAAAATATTGTCGACAATATGGGATAGGGAGATGGCATTGGTTGATATTCTTAGAGAGACTGACACTTCCGGGTTTCAGGACTTATCTGGCTTAGGAACCATCTGAAGGTTTTAAATTTCTGCAAAGTAAATTTAGTGTGTGAAACTTTTGTAGAATCTCAGATAGAGCCCTGGGTATTCCCTAAAGAATGATATTGGTTGGGGGTTGGCAAACTGTGGCAATTAGCAATATCTAATTTAAGCTTGCATAAGAGTAGCCTCCAGAATAGCCTCTCGACACTATTTGAGCTCTCTTAGCCACTGATACCTTATTTTGTTACATTTCTTTGCCCCCTTTTGGTCAGGAAGGATTTGTTGATCCCATGGTGCCAGGACCAAGCTCATCCCTAGAAATCATGGTTCATGTTGCCAGGCAGACTTACACCCCTGGGTAATAAATAAATAAATAATAGGGGGATAAGGAGTAAAAGAAATTGGGTAGATGGAAATACTAGTAGTCAATGAGAGAGAGGGGTAAGGGACATGGTATATACGAGTTTTTCCTTCTTTTTCTGGAGTGATGCAAATGTTCTAAAAAATGATCATGGTGATGAATACACAATTATATAATGAATTTTGATCCATTGATTGTACACTAGGTATGGAGTGTATGTGTGTGAAGATTTGTCAATAAAAATATATTTTTAAAAAATAGCAAAGGGGAAAAAAATACCTCTACAGGCAAAAGAGAGAGATTGGCAAAATGGGTAAAAAAAGAATGATGCGACTATTTCCTTTTACATGGGATTCACCTTAAATTCAAAGACACAAGTAGGTTGAAAGTTTAAGTATGTGGAAAACAATGTCCCATGCAAATAGGAACCAAAAAGAGCCAGGGTAACTATATTAATATCAGGTAGATTTTATATCATATACTGTAATGAAGGACAGATAAGGTCACTATACACTGATAAAATGAGTCATTTCAGAAGAAAATATAATAATTAATAAATATATATGCACCTAATGGCAGAGCCCTAAAGTATATGAAGCAAATATTGACATCTTTAAAGGGAGAAATAGATGGCGCTATATTAATATTAGGAAATTTCAAACACTGTTTCCATTAATGGATAGAACAACTGGACAGAAGGTCAATAAGGACATAACAGTACTGGAAAGCAATTAGGCCGAACAGATATATACTGAACATTTCATCCAACAGCAGCAAAATAAACATTTTTCTCTGGTGCACATGGGTCATTTTCCAGGATAGAACATATGTCGTGCCATAAAACAGGTCTCAATAAATTTAAAAATGTTATAATCATACTATGTATGCCCTCTGAACACAATGGAATGAAGCTAGAATAATAGGGGAGGAGCTGGGATATTCACAAATATGCAGAAATTAAACAATGTACTTTTAAACATTCAATGGGCCAAAGAAGAAATCACAAGAGGAATTAGTAAATATATTGAGTTAAATGAAAGTAAAAATATGAACAAGCATTACATCACTCCATAATTCATTCTGTGAAGCCAAAATCACTTTAATACCAGACCAGATAAAGATACCACAAGAAAAAAAATTATAGCCCAACATCCATTATGAATATAGCAAAATTCCTCAACAAAATACAGGCAAGCAGAATCCAACAGCACATTAAATGAATTATATACCATAATCAAGTGGTATTTATCTCAGATATGAAAAGATGATTCAACATAAGAATATCAGTTAATGTAACACACCACATTTACAGAACAAAGGAAAAAACCCACATGATCATCTCAATTAGTGCAGAAAAGGCATTTGACAAAATCCAGCCCTGTTTGTTGATAAAAATACTTAGAAAACCAGGAAAAGAGGAAACTTCCTCAATGTGATAACGGGCACAACTAACATCATACTCAATGGTGAAAGACTGATAACTTTCCTTATAAGATCAGACACAAGAGAAGGATGTCCACTGTTATCACTGTTATTCAGCATTGTATCAGAAGTTCTAGCCAGCACTATTAGGCAAGGAAAAGAAATAAAAACGGTCCAAATATGAAAGGAAGAAGTAAAACTTTCCCTATTTGTAGATGACATGACCCTATACATAGAAAATCTGAAAAATCTACAGCAAAGCTACTGGACCTAAAAATGAATTCGGCAAACTGGCAGGGTACAAGACCAACACCCCAAAATCAGTAACATTTCTGTACATTAGTAATGAATTATCTGAAGAAGAAATTAAGAAAAAAATTCCATTCACAATAAAAACTAAAAGAATCAAATATCTAGGAATAAATCTACTTTTCCATGTAAGGACGTGTACATGGAAAACTACAAAACCTTCCTAAAAGAAATCAAAGAAAACCTAAATAAATGGAGGGCTATACCATGTTTATGCACTGAAGACTAAATATCATTAAGATGTTAATTCTACCCAAAGGGATTACAGATTCAATGTCATCCCAATCAAAATTCCAGCAGCCTTCTTTGTAGAAATGGTAAAACCAATCATTTTATTTATATGGAAGGGAAAGGGGCCAATTAGCCAAAACCAATTTGAAAAAGAATGAAGTGGGAGGATTTACACTTCCTGATTTTAAAATTTATTCCAAAGTTGCAGTAATTAAGAGAGCATGGTGGGTGCATGGCTGGTTCAGTGTAGAATGTTTGCCTTCCATAAGGGTGACCCAGGTTCAGTTCCTGGACCATGCACACACACCCAAAAAAAAGCAGCATTGTACTAGCACAAGGACAGGCATATAGACCAATGGAATCAAACTGAGAGTTCAGAAATAAACCATTATGTCTATGGCCAATTGATATATAACAGGAATGCCATAGCCAGTCAATGGCGAAAGAAGTCTCTTCAACAAATGGAGAACAGGATATCCATGTGCAAAATAATGACACCATACAATGTGATGCCTTAATAGCAGGAATTTATTGGCTCATGACTTCAGAGGCTAGAAAGCTTGCTTCCTACAAGCTTGGTCTGGTTGGCAATATTTGGGGGTCCTTAGCTTTTCCATCACATGGCAATGCGTATGGAAATGTCTTCTCTTTTCTCCTCTGGGTCCAGGGACTTCCACCTTCTGGCTGCTCCCCATGGCTTCTCCTTCCATTTCAAATTTGCTTTGCTTATAAGGACTTCAGTTATATTGGTTTAAGGCCCCAAATCATTCAGTTTCGGCACAGTTTAATTAATAACATCTTCAAAGATCCTATTCACATATCAGTTTACACCCACAGAACAAGGGACTGGGATGTGCACAGGCCTTTTCTAGTGGAAACGATTCAATCCTCAAAAAAGTTGACCCTACCTCACATAATATATAAAAAATAACTCAAAATGAATCAAGACCCAAATACAAGTATCAAAACTACAACATGCCTAGAAGAAAACATAGGGAAGCATCTTCAGGACCTTGTGTTAGGCAATAATTTCTGAAAATTTACAACAAAAGCAACAAAGAAAAAAATAGGTAAATGGCACATCATCAAAATTTAAAACTTTGTGCATCAAAGAACTTCATTATGAAAGCAAAAAGAAACCTACAGAATGAGAGAAGGTATTTAGAAACTGCATAGCCAGTAAGGGTTTAATAACTAGAATATACTAAGAAATCCTCCAATTCAACAACAAAAAGGCAACCCAATTTAAAACTGGGCAAAAGATGTAAATAGATATTTCTCCCCATAAAAGATATACAAATGGCTGATAAGCACATGAAAAGATGCTCAACATCATTAGCCATAAGGAAATGCAAATCAAAATCCCAATCATGTACCATTTCACACTGACTAGAGTGGCTACTATTAAGAAAAAAAGAAGTTACTAGTGTTGGAGTGGATGTGGAGAAATAGGAACACTCATTCTTGTTGGTGGGACTGTAAAATGGGGCAGCTGCTGTAGAAAACACCTTAGCATGTCCTCGGAAAGTTAAGTATAGAATTACATGACCTGACAATCCATTTATGGGTAGATACCCAAAAGAACTGAAAGCAGAGACTCAAACAGATACATGTACTCCAATGTTCATAATGGCATTATTCACAAATTGCCAAAGCATGGAAGCAACCAAAGTTCATCAACAGATGAATGGATAAATAAAGCATGGTATGTACATACAATGGAATATTTTTTAGCCATAAAAATGAATAATGGTCTGACACATATGACAACATGGATAAATCTTGAAGACAATCTTTTGAGTGAAATAAGCCAGACACAAAAGGACAAATGTTGTATAATCTCACTGATATGAAATTATTAGAATATGCAAATTCGAAGAGCCAGAAACTAGAACACAGATTGCCAGGGGCCAGAAAGGGGTAGGGAATGGGGAATTAATGCTTACTTGGTACAGAGTTTCCATTTGGGATAAAGGAAAAGTTTGGGTAATGTGCTGTGGACAGTAGCCCAACACTGTGAATGTAATTAACACAATTGAATTATATATTTGAATGTAGGTAAAAAGAGATATTTTAGGTTGTATATATGTTATCAAACTAAAAAATTTTTATAAATCATACTACCATACAATCCATATATTGAACCCTAATTTAAACTGTGGACTACAGTTGTGCTATTTTGAAAATGTTGTGCACCCTGGAAATGCCATGTCCTTTAATCCTGATTTAATATGGTGGGGTGGAAATCTTTTATTAGATTGTTTCCATGGAGATTGACCTGCTCAATTGTTCTTGTGACCTTTTCATTAGATTACATCCATAGAGACGTGACACACCCAATTGGATGTGTGGCCTTTTGATTAGATAGAGATGTGACTCCACCCATTCAAGGTGGGTCTTGGTTAGTTTACTGGAGTCCTTTAGAAGGGGAGAGGTTTTGGAGAAAACATAGTTGTTTCAGAGCTGATAGAGACGCAGACATTTGGAGATGCTTGGAATGCCAACAGAAAGAGCAGATGCATAGACACGGAATTTGGAGATGCAGAGCCCAGCAGATGTTGCCATGTGGCTTCCCATGAGATGCTAAGTAAGCCAAGAACACAGAGTTGTGTCCTGAAGGAGCTAAGTGAAGACCTACAGATGCTTAGGGAGGAAACCACTGGCATCAGAAGCTGGAAGCACAGGAACCAGGAACAGGGACCTGCAGATGCCAGCCACATGCCTTCCCAGTGACAGACTTTGGCCTTTCTTGAGTCAAGGTATCTTTTTCTGGATGCCTTAGTTTGGACATTTTTATGGCCTGGGAACTATAAACTTGTAAAATAAATTCCCTTTGTAAAAGCCATTCCATTTCTGATATATCACTTTCCAGCAGCATGTAGCCAAAACAATAGTTAATATTATAATTTATAATAGTATTGTTTCATTAATTGTATAAAAGTTACTACACTAATGCAAAGTGTTAACAATAAGAAAAACTGTATGCATAAAGGGGAGTATACGGGAATTGTACTTTCTGCATATTTCTGTAAACCTGTAACTTCTGTAATTTAAAAAAAAGTGTCCTTTTTCTGCAGTACTTTATGTATGTAGCAGTGAAACAAATGTATTACGTTTTGTTCCTAAAGATGGCAACATTTGTGCTGTTTATGTTTTTATTATACCATTACCAAGGAAAGGTGAGATGCAATTTTGAGAATATGGAACAGCATAGATTTTAAAATAATTTCACATATATCTAAAGTATGGGGACAGAGACAGTGATTTCATAAACACAGTGATAACCTGATCCACTTTACTTAAGAACCCACAGAATTCTAGCAGCCCCAGGGTAACTTCCATCAAACCAAATTTGAGGACATTTGTTTCTTCTCTGAAAATATCATGTAAGACATTATAAGAAGGGGTTATAATCTATTGTAATTTAAATAGTATGGTAATATACTATAAGCATATAATGACTCATAATTCATGGCTGAGTTCTTTTTTGATTAGGACCCAGATAGTAAAATTTCTGGTATCCCTCTTCAAATCTGGATACCTAATATTAAGAGAACATTTGCCAGTTTTGAATTGTAAATAGAAAGTGTGCTTGGGTTCGCTTCCCAGGGCCTGCCTATGCAGGCCTATCAAAAAAAAGCGGTGCCTATCAAAATATATGCCCTTGTGGCCAGGTTCTAATACTTCATCTTGTCCTAGAATAAATATTAGTTCATCATAATCTCCATAGACGAAGGCCATATATTTGTACAGCTAGGTCTGAAACATTGAACTCATGTTACCTTTTCACTGTAAGTAGGAAGAATGCCCTTTTATTTTGCAGAATTAATTTGAATATTAGGTAAATCTCAGCTGACCATATTAATCATTATGGTATCAAAATAAGCATACTTGGGACACTGTATATTCCAGGAAAAGGTGGAAAAGAGAAGACAACACCAAGTATAGAGGTCTTTAAGGGAAATATATTTCACCATACACATCTCACTCAGGAACAAAATGCTGTATGGCTCTGAGACTAATCATCCACAACATTAAATGTCAGAGTTGTGATTTCGTAAGTGACATTCAAAATTAACTGGTCCAGAAACCTTCTTAAAGTCAGTGACATATGGCATCATGCATAATTCATCTCAGCTTGTCTGGCTTCCAAATTGAATATGGCTGTCTCTCATTTCCAGAATCAAGATTTGATGGTGTCCCCATATGTGACTAAATCAAATCTTACAAATTCAGTTTCCCACATCTCTGTTGGTCTGTAATGTGAATGTGGTCTGTCATTCTGACAGATCTAGGGTGGATGTGGAAGAGGTGACTTACATGAAGGGCCTTGGAATGTCACCTGATTCTGAGTATAGTCCTTCCACTCACTGGAGAACTCTCCAATCCAATTTTTTTTTTTTTTTTTTACATGGGCAGGCACTGGTAACCAAACCCGGGTCCTCGGGCATGGCAGGCAAGCATTCTTACCTACTGAGCCACAGTGGCCTGCCCACCTCCAATCCAATTTTTAAGAAACTTTGAATGGCTTGCAATTCTGGGTGAACATGGAAGGCTCAGTGGGGTTGCTGCAAAGGACAAGAGCAGGTTTCATGGAGAGTTACTGGATAATCACCACAAAATCTCTGGGTACCTGAAAAGTTTGCTAGTATGAAAACAAATTAGCTTAGGACTTGGAGGGGTAAGGTAAGTACGTGGGTGGTAGGTATCATTATATATGTCATCATTGTAAATTCAGCATGTGAAATAGATTTTTTTCTCCATATCTTTTCAAGGCTGTGTCAGGTGACAATAAAGTCGGTAAGTGGATGTAAGGGAGGCAAATCACAATCAGATCTGGGTCAGACAGTATTGGCTAGAGCTTGTGAACACTGTCACCAGCCAGATAACACATCGTGCATACCCTGGGGGAAATCGCTGCAGTTGAGAAAAACTCATTTTCACTTTGTCTACCCAGCGAGAAAGTAACGTTCTGCATGTTGTTGTTTTTTTACATGAACTCTAGACTTTTTATGATTTTCTATGCCTAGGTGTAGTCTGACTGCCTGAGAAGAGATGAAGGTCAAAGGGGGACATAATTTGGAAAGCTCTATTGATGTTTAATATTTTTAAAGCTATTAAAATTTGAAAGATAAGTCAACATGATCTTTGAAAAAATGTCAAAAGAGAACTCTTGCATACAATCTAACTTGCTATGTAAACTTGGGTTTTAAAAAGAAAAAAACTTGTTTGAGAGAAAATCTACAGATCTGGTGTTTGTGAACTAGGAACGGAAAGCAGAAAACAGAAGGCAAGCTGTCCCTGGAGAGGTAGGGAAGAATAAAAATGCAAGTTTGTAGTTCAAGGGAATGGATAAGAATCCTGCTATCCCTTGAGAAAGGAGAAATGTGTGCGCTTCTAGCAATCCAAACAGGGTGCAAATCCTTGATAATACTTGAAAAATAAATCCAGAGGGCTGGTGTACTGATTGCAGATTAGTGGTTCTCAAACTTTAGTGAGTAATAAGAATCACCCAGGGAGCTGGTTTGGAAAGTAAGAAGCCAGATCCCACCCTTGAGATTCCATTTCAATAGATCTGGGTAGATCTGGGTAGGTCAAGCAATCAGCAATTTAATACGTTTTTTAGATATTGTACCTTGCATCTTGAGAAATACACTGTACTCTCCAGAGATATAGGAAGCTGCAATTCTCCTAACCCTTTCCCCTATTTAAAAATTAAAAATCCTCAACTTCACAAAATTTTTTATTATCACTCTTTAAAAAGCACTGAAATAGCAGCATTCCCATCTCCCCATCACCAAACCTTAATACACTTTTAGGGCCTCTAATGTGCCAATCATTGTAAATATTTATATTATAAAAATATTAACTACCGTATATTGAGCATTTACTAATTGCCAGGCACTTGTGCTAAGCACTTTGCAAATAGTATCTAATGTATCATAGTGATCCTATGAGTGAATATAAATACATTCTCTATTTTTATAGCTAAGGAAATCAGGGCTCACAAAAGTTCAGTAACTTGTCTGAGGTCACAGCAAAATATAGTTTGTGAGTCCAAAGACCATCCTTTTTCCAGTACTTTATTTTAAGATGATCTAATGAGTGGGAGATGAAAATTACCATGTGACAAATTCCTGCAAGTATATATAACCAGCTAATGCTGTAGATGCAGCTGTCATTTCCACTTAATCCCCATAGATAATACTGACACATTGAAAACAGCTCATCAGTCATCAATATTCTCCTCCCTTCTTATCTACTGCTCAATTGACTGGCACAGAAAAGATATTCCAGGGCTTGTTTCATACTGCTAGAAAGCAGAGAATTGTGTAAGTTGCACCTTCTGTATGATTGAGCTGTTGTACGATTAAGGAAGTTACTTGGAGGCCTTTGACATAATCCATCTCTTTCACACTTGAAGTCCAGAATAAGGGAACATGGCCTGTGTACTAAAATTACTTTCAGGAAGAGAGGAAATCTTGGTGGTTGGGAAGTGCTCTGCCTGATTTCAGAGTTAGAGAGAACTGGATTTGACTCCCAGATCTTCCTCTCGTGAGTTCTGAGTTTTGAGGCTGATCTGTTGTCCTTTCTGAGTCTCTCAATCATCTCAATTTCAAGGTAGTAATAAAGATAAGTCCTTCACAAGATCTAAGAAAACTAAATAAAACAGAACTTATGAAAGTCCCTAATATACAATAGGTATGCAGTAAGACTTGTGTTCTAGTTTGCTAGCTGCTGGAATTCAATATACCAGAAATGGAATGGCTTTTAAAAAGGGGAATTTAATAAAATGCTAGTTTATAGTTCTAAGGCTGATAAAATGTCCCAATTAAAGCAAGTCTATAAAAATGTCCAAATTAAGGCTCCAAAAAGAGGTTACCTTCACTCGAAAGACCAATGAAGTTCAGGGTTCCTCTCCCAACTAGAAAGGCACATGGCAAACATGGCAACATCTTCTAGCTTCCTCTCTAGGCATCTTGCTTCATGAAAGCTCCCCAAGGAGTGTTCATCTCCAAAGGTCACTGGCTGGTGGACTCTGTAGTTTTCGTGTCTCTCTGCTGTCGTCATTCTCAGGCTTTTTCCAAAATGCTTCATCTTTTAAAGGATTCCAGTAAAGTAATCAAGACCCACCTAGAATGGGTGGAGTCACATCTCCCTCTACTCAAAAGTTAATACCCACAACTGGGTGAGTCACATCTCCGTGGAGATAACCTAATCAGGTTTCCAACCTATAGTACTGAATAGGGATTAGAAGAAAAGGTTGCTCCCACAAGACTGATAAGGATTAAAACATGGCTTTTCTAGGGTACGTAAATCCTTTCAAACCAGCACAGCTTGTTTAAATGTGCTGTCTATAAATGAAATTTGACCAAACTTCATGCAACTTGAAAATGGAAATTTCTCCAGGATCACCCTATCTGTGAAAATATGCTCAACACATTGGACTCTGATGAGTCATTCATAAACATTATCAAATTGTTCAGGGTAGTGATAGAGACAGATCAAAAGAAGTAGGCACCATGCATATTTCATGAAGGAGGAAACTGCCTTTGGAGAAACTGTTTCAACTGCCTAAAGTTTAAAAAGAAGTTTGGTTTGCCCATTGCTGTAATAGCACTTTTAGAACTACACATCTTATACCTCCTTTTTGTTACACTGTGGTAAGCATAGCTAATGTATTTAGTCATTAAAAAATGGATGCACATCTACTCAAACGTTTTTTTATATTTAGCCAAGCACTCACTGATGTGTTCAAAAAATATTTATCAAATGATGATGAGGGACCAACTAAAACCTAAAATTAGGCATTGAAAAAGTCCCCCTCCTTGAGAAACACACAAGGGAGATACATAGAAACAAATCATACAATGCAATAATTGCTGTGATAAAGGCATGCACAAGTCGGATGGGAGCATATTGGGCCTGAGACCCAGGGAAGGGAATTATCAGGGGATAACTTCCAAGAGGTAACAACATTGGATAGCAATCTTAACAAACGGCTAGTAACTAGCCAAGAAAAGAATGAAAGGGAAAGGAGGCCCCAGAGGGGAGAAAGGGCGTGCAAAGTCATAGTCATGTAAGAAAACGTGGCACATTTTAAACCTACAAATATCAGGAAATAGTTAGAAATGAGGGTGGGAGTGGGGTGTGTGGGACAGATAAATGTGAGAGAAGCTACAGGTAGACATGGATCAGTTAAATAGGGTCTTCTGTGCTAAAAATTTTTTAAAATTCTGAAACAGAAAAATGATAAAAATAGATGTAGAATAATGATAACATATTCAAAGGAAAAGAATAGAGTCAGCTTACTCTGTTTTGTCACTAACTACTTTCTGGAATACTGTTGGCATTCAGGACAGGATTCCGGGTGACAGGATTGCAAGTGATAGACATTCCCTGCCTGCTTAGGAAGTCCCTGGGAATCCTATATAGAAATGGCACAGATCATATGCCAGATGGCTGTGGGGGCAGACAGGAACAGCATGGCAGAATAAACCGTGTATCAGGGAAGCAAAAGGGATAGCTTAGTATTAAGGAAATATTTGAAGTGGTAAAGAGACTGCTCTATTGACATGCCTTCTAGGTTGATTGAGAGCCCCAAATCAAATTAGAGGACAATGGAAGCATTGCCATCTTATGACAGTTTTCACACACTGCTGTCTGTGTCCATCGGGGACAGTAAAGATAGAAATAGGATGATGGAAGCTGATCAAGTTGGAGTTCATTGGGGTTCTTCCCTTAGAGCCATGGCTTGGGACATGAATTATCTAGATCATTTCTTATGCCTTATGGGGCCAACTTTATGACAGACTCAGAGAGAGGGGTGGGGTCACCAGATTAAGTGTTGAGACTGCCAGAGGTGGATAAAAGCTTGTGCAGTTATCTCAATGGAAGAAAATAGATAGAAATAGGATACTATTTAGAATATCCCATTTGGTAGTGAGTTTAGAGAAGATTGGAAGAAAAACCTAAGTCAGTTCTACAAGAAATCTTTTATTTTGATTCAAATTGTTGGTGAGTATTTTAATGTGGGCATCTCAGCTCTAAGATATGCTTGGTTCTTGGCAGCCTAGGGCTTGTGGCAAGAAAAGGAAAACATCACTCAACAGAGAGCTACTCAATGTGGTGAGATAATGAATGGTGGTCCAGGCCCAGTGTCTGAGAACTGTGTAAGCACAGACATGGTTCAGACAATTGTTGGTGGCAGGCGGTCCCTTCCAGGGTGAGGCATGCTAGCGAAGTCTAGGATCCCCAGTTCCCACGTCTTCCCACTGGCGTGATATATGGAAAATGCCTGGCACAGCACTTAACATATACTAGATTCAATAAATGGTACCCCTTCTATATGTTGGTACTCGGACTTCAGTGAAAAGTCAGATGGTCTGTAAGGCATGTTAAGTCACTCCTTCTGCCCATTTTCCTCACCTCCTACACACACATTCTCAAACATGCATACAAGCATTAGCACATTCTCTGAGATTTTCATCAAGTAAGGGAAAGGCTGCTCGCCCTTACCAAGGGCCTGGAGGAATCACATGCCTGTGAGTGGGACTGCTGCATGCTCAGTCATTAAGTGGCAACCACGTGTGGTCTATCTCTAAAATTAGGGATAGGACAACGGCCTACACCTACTATTTCCCAATTTTTATCTGAAACCCCTCAAAGTATAACACTCTTGTCTTTAAGTTCCTTACACTGGTTGCACATTAGAATAACCTAGAGTCCTTCCAAAAACAAAGATTAATCCCCAAATTCACGCCCCCACACCAATTACATCAGAAACTATAAGGAATGTGGCACAAGCAGAGGTGTGTTTCTAATGGTTCCCGGGCTAATCCAAGTATGATCACTTAGGAGCTAGGCCCTGCCCGAGACTGGATAAGAATCAGAACTGAATCAAAATCTGCAATTCAATGAATCCTCCTTCTCCTCACAGCTGTAGAAGCGCTGGTCGGCATCAAAGATTGTCACATCTGGCTATACTATACAATAATCTAGAGGAACTTTTGAGAAACAGATGCTTAGGCTCTACCCCATGAGGTTTTGATCTTATTGGTCAGAGGAAGACCTGGTATCACTGTTTTGTTTTCTTTTTAAATCACCCATGGGTGCATAAAATGTGCAGGCAGGGTTGAGAACCATAATGCCACATAGGCAGTGTCTCTATGATCAATCGAATTCTTGGCAAGGAACACCTTTATAAGGGGTGCTATGAAGGACAAGTTCTAACCACATTCTGTCTCTCCTTGGTTTCCTCAGGGTTGGCTCAAAAAACAAATTTGATCTAGCAACATACTTTAGAAATCTCTCTTTCATATGACTCTTTTATAAACATAATGTAAATTTGTATTTTCTAGCTTGTTATAATGGTAGTTCACTAATCCCTAGCTTTATTTGCATAATGGTGATTATTATTGCATAATAATTTGCATAATTATTTGCATGATCAAACTAGAATAAGCTACTTTTAGAGACCGGACTCATTTTCTAGTTTTATTGGGTGGCAAATAATTGTAAATATGTATATTAAGACAAACACAGAGATATTATAGAGCAGAATATATACTTCCTATGAATTTTAAAGATAGAACACAAGACTTTGAAGAAATTTTATGCTCCTAGGGACACTTTAAGCTATGCCCCAGACCTCCTGGTGGAATGGCTTTACTCTCCCTCTGACATTGGGACTAGTTTAGGTGGGAATTTGGGAAGCACTGAACCCACAGAATGGTTTGAAATGTGACCCTTTTTGTTGACTTGGTTTCAAATCCTCAGTAACTGGAGCATGCTGGCTCATCTCAAACACTGGAAATACTATAGCATTTGTGCTTCAATCCCAGCCAAGGGTCAGATGCAGCATCACCAATAAAAGCTAAAATAAATTCCAAAAGTCATTTTTATGGCTGACATTTTTATTCACATGATAGCTGTAGGGACAGACAAAGGCTTCCTCTAACATTTCTTTCTCCTGGTAGGTCGATTTAAGAGCTCGGTTGCAGACAGTGCGGGTTGAAGGGATATGTGGTGAGACAGGTCAGGGCTTGTTACAATTTTACATAATCACGAATCCAGTTTCATTTGAACCTTGTGGTTTGTCTAACACCTTTGCTGGATGAGCTTGGGGAATGAATCTAACGCTCGCTGGCAAGCGCTCGGCAGCTCTTGAGAGCGGCATCTTTTAGAAAACATACAATCCCACTACTAGGGGCACGTCAGACGTGGTGAATGCCGGTCAAAGGTGACTTGGGGTACAGAGAAAGGCACCCCGTGACAGCAATGGGACCTCGGGGCAGACAGCAGGCAACTCCAGAGCCTCACAGTCACTCCCAGGAGCGTCGCATGGCCCCTCAGTACTGGTAGGACCTCACCAGGAGCCACATTAGGAGAACAGTGATCAGGACGACGGTGAAGTTAAGAAACAGATCCTGGGTGGATCGCTCCATTTTCACGGGTGGTTGGTGAGCACTTGAAGCAGACTTCTGAGGGCCCGCCAAAGTCCTCTGGCTTGTCTTGGACTCCTAGCAGAGAGTATTTAAAAATAAGTAAATAAATAAGGAGATGAATGAACACTACTGTAAGACAATGCTAGTTCTTTCCTCAAAGGAAATAGAAGCCTTGTGAAAAAGGAGAGCCTGGCTTCTCTGCCTATTGTCAAAAAGACCAACATAGTTATGATTTTTCCAGTGATGATTGTTTTGGTGCGTTTAATAAAATATCAAATATTAAATTTTTCTCTCTCCAATTTCTGTGTGTGTGTTTGCTTTGCCAACTTAGATCTCTGGTAAACAAGGGCGCTAAAGTAGAGAAAATGCTATGGGTTATACAATCTCCAGATGGGTCCCTAGACCAGATAAGTCCTGAAACCTAGAGGGCCCAGCCTCTCCAGAACATCAACTAGTTCCATCTCCCTACCCCATATTATTGACAGCCCCTTCCAACATGAAAAAGTTAGAATGGCCATAGCCCAAACACCCTGAAGAGTGGGATAGAAAGATCAAAGATGATGGTGGAGTTATACAGAGAAGGTAGGGGTTAACAAATGAGTATGATTGCTGAATCATTAAATTGATGTTTCTTTTAGTATCTTAGAGCAGCTAGAAATAAAAGCCTAGAATTGTGGAATTGTAAACCATACCAAACTCTGAAATCTGTTCTACAACTAATTGTGATGTGCTTTGAAATTTATTGCTTTTTTGTATATATGTTATTTTTCACACAAAAAAAGTTGATTGTGATTTTTTTTTGAAAAAATATTTATTCCCTCTAGCCTCCAATGTTCTAGAGCAGCTAGAAGGAAAAATCTGAGATGATGGTATGATAGTCCATGACAAACTCTGGGATCTATCCTGTAACTACTTTTTGAAGAGTGCTTTGAAAGTATTGCTTTTCTCTTTCTTTGCTTTGTATATGTGTTTTATTACATAATTTAAAAAGTGAAAAAATATGTATATATATATATTATAGGTTAGTAGCCTTCGTGTTTTAAACTACAGATAGCAGTAGGGTATCAATCTTTCAGGGTTTTAGGCTGCTATAGGTCTTCAACTAACTCTGGTGAAAGTTGCTTCAACAGCTGCTTGGCCTCTTACAAGTTCTGCTTTGGGCACAGAGCCTATTGGGGTCAACTCAAAGTCCCTCACATAGCAGGTGCTGAGTCCAGAAAGCAGAAGTGTTTACCTCATGTGTATTTGTATTTCAATAAGGGCTTGTGTCAGCTATTTTTAGTCAAGTCCAGGATGTGCCTAGATTATGAACACTTCAAAGAGCAGGGATGGTATCTTCATAGTGTGCGCAGAGAGTATACACAGGAAGTCATACTTTTAGGACATATGCAGGCAGTCAATCAAATTATTACCTGATGTAGTACAACTGACATTGTAAATTCATGCAAAATAAATGAAATAAAATATGAAATATAATATTTTAGATATTAAGGACAAAAAAAATGTGGAGTGAAAAAGTTTAGTGGAAAAGGGAATTTGCTAAGGGTGGGAGTTCATGCAGGTAGAAGAATTGTTAAAATTTTGACCTGAATGGTATTGTTTAGCCATCTAGCAAGACTGAAATTGCATTTACTGTGTTTTTAATTGACCAAGTTATTAAATCTTTAGGCATCAGCTGAATAATCATTTTTCAATTATGTTATTGTTGGTATAACACACAGGTTCAAATCAGTGGTGCCAACCAGTACATTGCTGATCTTGGTTTAAAATGAGGCCAATGATGACTGATTTAAGTTTCATTTTCCTTTTAATTCTTAGCCATCTTTTGGCCCTATGCATGAAGAAAATTAGTCGATTGCCAATGAAAATTTTCACAAAGATTCACTTTGAGGAGAGAGTTAACAGAAGAAAGTGAATGAATAAAGGAAGAGAGAATATATAAGAATGTACCAAAGGGCAGAAGATAACAGGAAGATGATGACCTCAGGCCAGGAGGCTTGAGACACAGAAACAGAATCAAAGTCAGAATCCTCCTCATGAATTCATTAATAAAATCAAATGCTGGTTCAAACTCCTACTTATTTGGATAAATTAAGGATTACGAAGATATGCAGAAAATATGAGAGTGTGATTACAATGATCAAAGCAACCCAGTTGAAAAAGGGTTTCAATAACTGTCCTTCCAAATCTGCTTATTAGAATCAGCTTTTAAAGAGTCTTGTGAAGTGGTCCCAAAGAAATAGACTCGGAACGTGAGGAAATGCTAAGGAAAACTGTTCCACACCTCTGCTGATGCGACCTTCACAGTAACTCTACAACCTTCAACAACTCGGGCAAGTACTATTATGATTTTTATTTTTTTCCACTCTCTGAGAAACGACTCTTAGAAAGAGGTTAAGTTGCTTGTGTTATGATGCATAACAAATTAGAGGCAGAGCTAGAACTGGCAGACTGGAACTAATGTTGGGATTATAGTTCTGCATAGGAGTGATTACAAGAATGCGTTAATACTGCAATTAATTGGACTGGCTAAAACAACATTAATGTAAATTTTCAACCACTTTGGGAAACAATTTGGCATTTTTATTAAACTTAAAAATGCTTGTTTCCTATTTATCTAGCAATTTCGCTTCTACCCTAGCAACTCAAGATCATGTGTACCAGAATAGATCTGTACAAGAATGCTCACAGCAGCATTTTACAATAGCCCCAACTGGAAACAACTCAAATGTCCATCAGCAGTAGAATAAATGATGAATTTTGGTAAACTCATGCATCGGAATACAATAGAGCAAAGAAAGTATATGAACTACAGCTACACACAGGATTTCACAAGCATAAGTGATGGGCAAAAGTAGAATTTAAAAGAAACATAAAATATGATTCCATTATACAAAGTCAAAAACAGGGAATTTAATCATATTGGTTAGGGATGCAGACATAGATGGTAAAAGTGTAAAGAAAAGCAAGGAAAGATAATCTCAGCAATTAAAATAGTGATTCCCTAGGGTGGCAGAAGTGGGAGATCAGGGATGGATTCTGGGGTGCCAGCAGTAATCTCTTTCTTAACCCAGGTGGGCATTGCCTTGTAGTTGTTGATTAAACTGCACATGTTTGATGTACTTTTCACATTTATTTTTTAGATGGTCCCTGAGTTAATAGGCTACCTACCAAACTTATTTTTTTCCTGAGGCTTACCTCTTACTATTTAGTAAATTTGAAATATTTGTTGTTCTACATCTTTTTGGATGAATAAAACATTCATTTTACGTATGTTTGTAGCATATGTAGCACTTTCTAGTGAATCCAATTAATTATCCAATTAAATTCAACACATAATGCTAATTGTAAGGGGTGGACTTTACTTTTACACACATTTACACCCAGAATGAACCAAGTTAGACAGAAATCCATCTCAGCAAATTTCCATTTTTCTGCTGCTAATCCCCAAAGACAGTTTTGTCCCCATTTTAAACCTTCTCTGAAGTTTCTGTCAAGTTCACAGCATATCATCCCAAATGACTGCCAAGTGGATGAAATAAAAACCAAAATATCTCTGAATAAATTGAGCAGGAAGTTTGACATTGACGTTCTTTGAATGGAGACTTTGAGAAGATGAAATACAGCCCTTTTTCTATGTTATGAAAATCAAATTTTCATAAAAAAAGAAACAGGAAGGGAGAAAATGTGTACCATGAGGAGAAAAAAAAAGGAGAATAAGAATCAATAATATTCACTTTACATCTTGAGAATTGTATACAATAGGCATTGCCTATTGCTTTTAAGAAATATAAACATCCCTCTGCCTTTCTCCTTTGCAATTTGTACACAAACACACATGCACACAATGTATGCTAAACATAAAAATCCTGCTATTACCCCCAAAAAGGGTCAAGGACGCACCGTGGCTGCGGTGGGTTTCTCCTCTTTCTTCTCTTCAAACGCCGGCTCTCCTCCAGAGCTGTGTGACTTCTGGGCTCTGGGCAGGACCTAAAGTAGTCCAAGCAGGTGGCAACCAGTGTGATGTCACCGATGAACCATCTCAAAGGAACAACCTCTGAAGGTTCAAGGCTATTTGCGTTTAGGGGAGCAGAGAAATATGTTGACTAACACTTTGTTCCTTTGGCTGCTAATTTGTATTAACATCACAAGGACTTAAAAGCCTGCTGTTTCCGAAGGTGACTGGTGCATTTAATTTGTTTCCAACTTGTCTTTTACATATTCATGAATATCTCTAACATGGCTTTAAAACATCATAAACCCCGAGACAGTGATAGACTATTAACAAATTGATGCTGCATTTGGCTGCTCCCCTTACTCAGGGTATAAAAAATGGACTTCATTTCACTCCTCAAATCTTTACCTGCTTGAAATATAAAGCATTCTCTGTCTTCCTTACCCATGCCTGCATGTGTGTGCGAGCACACACACACATACACACCAGAATTCAAAAGGCAGCTCAAGCTCCTTCAAAACTGACTTTTTTTAGTCCAAGTAGTGAAAATGTTCCTCTCAGTCATCAGCTTTACAGGACTTTCCAGTTAAGCCTGTACATTGCAAATTTACACATTAAGATAGTTTCATCTGAGAGAGCTGATGAAGTTTTGCGTGAGAAGAAGGTTTGCATATTCAATCAGTAAACTAATTCAGCACTAAACTCATACAGCAAAACCTAGTCTTTGGATAGATTAGGGGTAGAAGGAGAACCGGTCAAAATTAATGAAAAACATGAACTATAGAATATATTTGAAGGAAATAGAATTTTATTAATTTCAAATACAAACACTGACTAGTTAAGACAAGTTTTAATCAGCATACTAGATGTTTGAAGGTAAATGGAATTTCTAAGTGTTTAATTGGACTTGAAAGCAGATCAATTAAGTACCTTAAACTTGACCCCTGCAACTGTGTTTGCTCAACAAATCCTTTCTCTATAAGAAATAGGATAACTTTCCCTTTGGAATTCCCAATTAGGGGCAACTGAAATAATATATTCCCAGAAGGCAAAAACAAATAAAATTAAATATTTGTGTTCATAGTCAAACCTTTTTCACATACCCCAAAGGTATCACTAAAAGAAAGACTTCCCATTCCATTTCTTCATTTCACCATCAACCCATAATCTTAATACAGCATTCTGTCACCACCTGCCTTGTAAAAAGAGCTTGCTGAAGTGACAGGTAGTGTATAATAATTATAGCACAATTGAACATTGGCAGTTATTTGTTTCCATCTGGCAAACTCCTTGAATGTAGTCAGATTTCGATCTTTTGCCTCCAAGTGCTTGCCAGATGGTTTAAATGCTAAGAATGTTTTCCTGGTTACCAAGCAATATCCATCCCCCCCCCCCCCCTTTTTAAAACCACTTAAAATTTTTTTCCCAAATAAAATTATTTATTTATTGCAAAAAATGAAAATATGCCAAAGTATATAAGAAAAAATAATTACCTTTAATCTTCCTAAGAGAAAATAAACTTCATATTACTTTTTATTCAGATGGTTGAGAATTGTGTACCATATGCGTGCCTAATGCATTAAGAAATACAACATTCCTCTGCCTTTCTCCTTAGCAATTTGTACACACACATACTCATACACACATACACAATGTACGCTAAACATGAAATCCTACTGCTACCCAAAAAAAGGGACACTTTGTGGCCATACATAGCCACAATATGAAATTCCAAAGATATTTTGGTAAAGAAATTCTGATACTTGAAAAAATCTTTCCCTTTTTTGATCCCTACATAGTCAAATCCTTCATACTATGCCACATATTGGTGTTGGATTTATGGGACACGCATTTATTTTGTACATATCAGAATGCAAAATTAATGCTACAATATTTTAAATATTAAATACAACAGGAAGATATTCACATATCACTAAAACAGATGGTCAATTTAGTTGAACTGGTCGATTTGAACATGAGTTGGAAAAAATCACACTGCGTATTTGACTGAATTGCCAAGGCAGCTCTGTCTCTCTATCTGGCTGTCCCTTTTGAGCATATCTAACAGTGTACCAGGAGCAATTGTGCCCAGTAGTTGACAAGTTCCCATGAGGCTTGGTGGCCAGATGGTGCCTTTGGAAACTTCTTCATATTAGCTGTTTCTCCTGGGATGCCACTAGAGAGTGCGATTAGACTTGGAAATTAGCTTGATATTAGTTTGGACTAATCCTCTCCAGAAAAAACTGCCAGTCACCCAAATTCACAACTACTCAAATGCTTCAAGCAGAGTTTAACCTTGATTATCAGCAGGTCCATAAAGGGAGAAAAAAAAAATCAAGATTTTTGTCTCTCAGTGAGAAGCTGGGAATGACAAGATTTCAAACCTTGGAACCAAGAAAATTCATCCCTTACGATTAACCTTACTTAACTCTAATGACATTTACCTTCCTGTGAGGAATTCCATGACAGCATTCATTCCAAATCAACTTTCTTTCAAGTGCTGTTCGGCTTATCAGAAGAAGGATATAGTTAATAATTTTTGACATTATTTCTATGCCTATTAATCTAGAATTTAGCTAAGGACCAAAAATGTCAAGAAAATAACATTCACATTGACACTAACATAGATGATCTAATTGGCATTTAGCTCAGCTTATACATCCTCAAGTGTAAAATGACCTTTGGGAATCAATGCTGAGCTTTTATGCCTGGTTAGGAGCTAAACTAGCTTGTTTAATTTATCCCTCTCTTCCATCCATTCTTGGGAACAGAAATGTGGAGACTTTATATCAGTCCATGAATTCTACAAGTCCATGACACAATGGGAGACTTCTGCAAGGCCTTGACGAGAGGTGCTAAGCACTTAGCACATCACACTAATGAACACGATCAGCATGGTGCCCTTTTCACCCTCATGTCTTCACATCCAGCTGCTGAGAAAGAAGCAAGCAGCGCACGGTGATTCCTCTCACTGTGCCAAATGCACAAGCCCAGAGAAAGAAGAAGCCCTACTTCTTCAAGTTCCTTCCTTGTCACTGCTGCCACAACGATCGTGTAAGTCCTGCCCTCTTGCAACAGGGAAAGCCCAGGAAAAGGTCAGAAAGAAGCCTGAATGGCCACTGTGTGGTGGGGTCCACACAGAACTGTCAATTCAGACATTTGAGTCCAAGCCAATTCGGGAGAAATTGCCTTCATCGGAGACTATGTGGTAAACTGGAGTCACAAAAAACCTGTGTTCACATTTTGGATTTTCCACTTACTAAGTGACATTGAGGAAAGTATTTATCCTTTCTGGGTTTCAGGTTCCTCGTCTGTAAAATGGGAATACTAACAACTCTTTTGAAGCTTTGAAATCAGGATTCAGTTGATAGTATATGTAAACATGCCAAGCACAAAGCCTGCCGGTGCGGATGTCCAGTTTGCTAGTTCTTTGGTTTTTTCTTTCATTCATAATAATTTTTTTAATATGTCAAGGGGACTCCTTTCTCTTGGGCAAGGGCTAAACTTCTCTTTTTATTTATGACTGAAGGAGCATGGACTGAGTTTCAATTAGTATAAAAGTCCTCTGAGATGAGCATTAAGTGTGGGGGTAAGTGTGGGGTGAAAATGTGTATGGAATTGAAGCAAGGTTGGCAAGACTTTCTCTTGCCACCCTTTTTCCCCTCTGATGCAGGCTCGCTATTGTCCCTAATGAGCAGGAGAGGTGTCCTGCAGCAGGGCAGAGTCAAGTCACCATGCCTATTACTCATGCAATTGTTCAGTTGGTTTTGAGTGAGTTACATACAAACCATCGTTCTAGGCAAATGGGAGACCATAAGGATCCAGGAGAGGATCAGTGTCCTCAAGAGAAGAAAGTTAAGAAAAGAACACAAACAATGAGGGCACAAGGCAGTGTGAGAGAAGTGGCATCAGAATTACACCAAGAAAGACTATAGGACTTCCAAGCTAGCATAGAGCTCTTTCTTCCTAAGATAATAAAAACATGAAACAGCTGCCTACAAAGAATAGAGAAAGGTACTGAAGATGTAGTAGATCATGGACAACAAACCAGAAGACTTGAGTCTGGCCAACTCTCTTCAAGAATGAGAAAAAAGTTACTTAAGGCTAAAATAATAATAATCACAACAAAATCAGATAGCATTTACTAAACATGCACCACCTTAATTCATCCACATAACAACACCATGAAGTGGATATGAACATTCCCATTTCACAGAGGAGACAACTCTGACCCAGAAAGTTGCATCTTGACAAAGTTCGGGGAGTTAGTAGGCAGCAGAACTGAGATTTAAACCAAAGTCCTTGGACCCAGCCCTGTGTTCCTAAGCACTATGCATAGTGCTTTCAGTGAAATGATTAAAGTACCCTCTAGCCCAGGAGCTTCCAATCTTATGCACTTTTAGTAAAAATTTTATCATGTAAATCCCAGAGTGATTTGGACAGTGACTAAAGTACTTGCTAAGTCCCCTTGCAGGAATGGGAAAAAAGGAGGAAATATTCAACTTTCCCATTTGGAAAATTTCTGATATTCTCACAAGCAGTGGAGACAACCAAATGAATGAATGAATAGGCTGAACCCTTGATCTTGGGTTCGCCACTGTGAAACTTATTCCTGCAAAGGATAGGCTAAGCCTTCTTAAAATTAGTCCTAAGAGTCATCCCCAGAGAACCTCTTTATTGCTCAGGTGTGGCCTCTCTCTCTAAGCTGACACGCAAGGGAACTCACTGCCCTCCCCCACTCTACATGGAACATGACTCCCAGGGGTGTAAATCTTCCTGGTGACATTGGACAGAAATCCCAGGATGAGCTGGGACTCAGCATCTAGGGATTGAGAAAACCTTCTTGACCAAAAGGGGAAAGAGAGGGATGAGAAAAAAATAAAGTGTCAGTGGCTGAGAGATTTCAAATAGTCGAGAGGTTATCCTAGAGGTTATTCTTATGCATTATATAGATATCCCTTTTTAGTTTATAATGTACTGGAGTGGCTAGAGGAAAGTACCTGAAACTGAAGAGCTGTGTTCTAGTAGCCTTGAAGATGTTTCTTGAAGATGACTGTATCATGATATAGCTTTTATAATGTGACTGTGTGATTGTGAAAACCCTATGTCTGATACTCCTCATATCTAGGATATGGACAGATGAGTAAAAAATATAGATAAAAAATAAACAAATAACAGGGGCCAAAGGTTAAAATAAATTGAGTAGATGGAAATACTAGTGATCAATGAGAGGGGGGGTAAGGGGTATGGGATGTGTGAGTTTTTTCTTTTTTCTTTCTTTTTCTGGAGTGATGCAAATGTTCTAAAAAATGATTATGGTGATGAACACACAGTATATGATGATATTGTGAGCCATTGATTGTACACCATGTATGGAATGTTAGTATGATAAGTTTTATTAACAAAAATATATTTTTTAATTTTATCATTATCACCAACAGAAATACATATAGTTTTATGTCATATACATTATATATAATATTATATATATATAATATATACCCAGAATTTATTATGTACACTGAAGTAAACATTTTAAAATATGAGGTAAAAAGGAAAGGAAATAGAATTCTTTTTTTTGTTGTATTTTTTACACACCAGGAGGCTGTTCTTTTCCCCCATTTTGGAGGCCTCTATTATAGCTTACGGCACTCAAAAAATGAATGCCATACAACTTTGCTTTTATTTTATATTGATTCATTGTAAAATTGATTCATGGCAGGTTGTCAACAAGTCCTTGTTGAAAAATAAATAATTATTATCTGTATTATTATCCACTTGTGTCTCACTAACTGAATTTTAATTTCAAAGGGAGGGACAATTTCTCATATTTCCTTTGTTTTTCTAGATTGTTCGTTGAATTGGTGAAGAAGCATAACAGATGCTCAGAAATTTTTACAGCAAGGAGCTGAGCTTGAACCTCCATCACTCCCCCACAAAGATCTAAGCGTGTCTTGCCAACATCAGTGGTGGAAATGGAGTTCAACATCACATCTACTCATTAAAGGGCTTAGAAGTTTCCTGGGAGAGCAAATTTCTCTGAAGGGAAGTGAATCAAGAAGAAAAGCTTGAGGGGGCGTGGGTGGAAGTGGGGGCCGCTGGCTGGCCCCTCTCCCCAACCCTCAACTTAATAAAAAATTTTTAAAAAATAAAAAAGAAGAAAAGCTTGGTCCAGAAACAAAGCCTTATTCATCGGGGGAAAGACACGGTCATTTTCTAGCGCATAACACAGACAATTTCACTGTTAGTCTAGGTCCTGCGTGAATCAGAGGCCACAATGGGTTTAAATGCCACAGGAAAAATGTATTATGGGAACTGCCTGTGACAGAAAATATGGAGGTCGTGGAGAAGCCGAGAGAGCCATCAGACCACAATGCAGGTCTGACTCCAAGAGAAGGAAAGAAAGAAAAAGGAAGGAAGCATCTTAGACTGCGGTGCAGTCCTGAGGAAAGTTGGACAAGGCCATTAGGAGTCTTCAACTCAAAGTTTCACATCAAAGAAGTCCTAGAAACTCCTAAAGATGGGTGAGCCTTAGTAGTTCTCTCATGCTCAGTCACTGACAAAGCAGCCTGTGGGAAACTTGCCCTCCTTGCAAACATAATTATGGTTTCAGAGCACAGCACTGGTATCCTGCCTCAATTACACTGCAGTCAAGTCTGAGAGGTGCCATACATATGTCACCATATTCACATACTCACTTATCCTACCTCCCAATGGCTGGGTGCCTTAGTCTTAGGAAGAGAGAGGTCTGTGAGTAAAAAATTGATGTCTTGCTTCCTTAACAGTTAACCTTGACAGTGTGAAACACTGAAAGAGAGAGAGATTCTCCCTTCACCTGGCCATCTTGAACACCTTGGTATATCCCTGGAACCAGTAATGTAATGGTCTTCAGAAGTGTCACAGAGCCTGGAAGAAGCAGCAATATTGACCAATACTTATTTACTTGTGGTTTCTATGAAGACCTCAGTAGCAGACAGTAGCCAAGACCAACTAGAGATAAAAAGAAAATGGCAGACACTTGGTGGTCGCTGACATTTCTTGTTTATGAATGCTTATGAGCCACCTTCTGAAGTTGCAGGAAATAATTGGGAGGAAGATTACAGGAGTATGAAACTTTAAGTAATAGTTGGAGGCATGAACCAGAAGAAAAAATGTTATTCCTGTTTAAAGTAACCCATTTAAAACCCTGGATTGGTGAGATGACACCTGTTAACATCATTTGGACCTGGAACGAGTTAAATTCTGCTTCTCTGGAACAAATATATTTCTGCTCTATAATAAGATTCTGCAAGCAAATGTTTTTCTCTCAGCACATTAAACATAGCTGTGGGGGAGAAGGGAAGAGAAGAAGCCAAAAATGTGTTTACTACTCGGCTAATAACATCTGCCTTCAAAACACTCACAGATTTCAGATTGGTTTTGTTATTTTTCTGATGGGAATTAAGAATTCAGCAGTCTTTTGATGTGCTGTTACAGTGCTCAGGGAGAGTCTAGCCAGACATGCTCACTTGAAATATTCTGTTCCTTAGTGAATTTGATCAAGGGTAATTTTCACTGACTCTGTTGGGAATCTGTCAGTCCGAACAACACAAATTGTAGTTTCAGCAATACTAAAGATCAGGAAAAAAATGCTTGTTGTTCTCCATAAATGAGTTTATTTGACTTTAGCCTTCGGCCATTAAAGCAGAGAGAATAGAGTCATGAAGAAGCCTGAAAATCCATCTCTGCTCTCCATGAAAGTAAAAGGAAAACTGAGGTGTCTCATGGCAGCAGTGTGGAAGAAGATTAGCTGGACACAGGCTACAGGCTAGGTTTCCTTTTGGATTAGGGATGTACTATCTTAGAGGACAACTGGGCCCTGGTTTGACAGCCTGGGGATTAACCTAACCTTTTACACTTTTACAAATGTGATATTGCCAGGGACTAGTATTCTGGGAATTTGGGCAGCTTATCTGGAAGAGAGTGGTTCAGGCCTACTCTACTTAGCTTCCCTTTCACTGGCTCTTATCCCATTTGCCAATGAAGAACAGAAGAGTATCTTCCTTCTTCCCCAGCTCCCAAAATCTTGGCCACCAATTATACATGTGTTCTAATGGTGTATTCTTATATGATATCAAAAGTACAATCAGTTAATATCTGCCTCATCTTCTCCTATCTTCCCTCTTTGCTAGAGGCTACAGCACTTATCAGGCACTTACCTGTCTGCATTGCTGCATTTGTCTCAGGCCCTGCCATTCCCAATGAGTACTGCTCCATGTACAGCCCTGACTTTTCCTCATTGAACAGTCACATCTCCCAAGCACCACCACTGCATCTCTTGGTTACTGTCCTCTCCTACAAGTGAGATCTCCTCTGCTGGGTACTATAGCTTTTGACTATTGGAGCACTCAGGTATCAAAGTTGTACTTATTTATGGAGCAGAATGGGAGGGGAGAAGGGAAGGTGTTAGGTGTTAGGCCCTTTGGTGAGGAGTGCCAAAGGAATACTACCCTGCTCTCACTCCAGTGTCTTGCTAGAGTCTTCATATTTAGACATGATTTCATAGAGAAACTCAGTCAAAGATATATACAAGTTAATAGTCATCTTGTCTTAGAATCACTTCTTTCCTTCCACCACTAAGTTTTGATGTTATACCACACTTACCTTCTCTTAGGATAAATTCTCTCTTAGGAGGTGCCAAAGTTCCCAACGTAAATCAACTTCTATCAGGTCTGCCCCAGGGGTGCATAAAACACTGCATGCCTTAGAATGCAGCACTAGACACAGCTTAGGCTCAAGCTGAGACCATGTCAGTGTCCCCATACAGATACCACAGTGTGTTGTGGTTTCTACCAATTATCTTTGGGTTGGAGTCAGAGTAAAAATTGGTTTCTTGGCACTCCAGATAGAAAGCATATTATTTCTATGATTTCCTGTCAATTACATTCAAAATCTTTGCCTGCAGAAGCTAAAGGCCCTAGAATAATCTAGCTTCGAAACTCACTGCCCTCCTCTCCAACAATTCCAAACTTATAGTTCCTCAAACTTTGATTCTGTGTGTGCATATGCCATTCCCTTTGATTAGAACATCCTCCCTCCCTTCCCTCAACACCACCCACTCCTGTTTCCCTGATTAACAGTAAGTTTTTCAGGTGTCACTCTCTGAGCATAAATGAGATCTTCCTAGCCATATACATTACTGAGGTTTCTACCTTTCTTGTCCATCTGCCTTCCTGAAGGCTAGGGATTGTACTTCTTTTCCCTGTAGGCCCAGCCTTAGTCATATAGCAAACCTTACTGTAGTAGGCACTCCATAAAAGCTTGTTGAGTAATAATATGTATCAGTGTGAAATAATTTACAACTGTGCAACTGTGGACAGTCATGGGCAAGTGAATGTTTTAAAAATAGAACTTTCTAATCTTTCACCAGTTTAAGTTGAGAAAACTTTGGGATGTTTACAAGAACTATAGTAACTTGAGCTACTAAGGATTCCTTGATCTAAGAATAGTACATTCTAGGCTTCTTACCACTAAGCCAGTCTAACAGCTGTCTATTAGGTTGGCACATAATATACTTTAAAGGGTTGATTTTCTCTGCTGTAGAAGTAGAGCAACAACCAATGTAATTTGTTGTAGATTTTTTTTAGAAAATTTAAAAATAAGAAATTAAATATAAACTGTTCCTACCACACAAAGTCAATCATTGTTAATATTTTGCCATGTTTCCTCACTCCTTTTTCTAATAAAAATGTTAAATACTATAGATAATGCTCTAGTTTGCAAACTGCCGGAATGCAATATATCAGAAACAGAATGGCTTTTAAAATGGGGAATTTAATAAGTTACAAGTTTATAATTCTGAGGCCAAGAAAATGTCCCAATTAAAGCAAGTCTATAAAAATGTCCAATCTAAGGCATCCAGGTAAAGAAACCTTGATTCAAGAAGGCTGATGAAGTTCAGGGTCTCTCTCTCATCTGGAAAGGCACATAGTGAACATGGCATCATCTGCTAGCTTCCTCTCCAGCTCCCCAGGAGGTGTTTCCCTTCTTCATCTCCAAAAGTCGCTGGCTGGTGGACTCTCTGCTTTGTGGGTCTGTGGTGTTCTCTGCTGTGGCTTTCTTGTGGCTCTGTCATTTTCTGCTCTCTCTGAATTTCCCTTTTATAGGACTCCGGTAATCAAGACCTACCTAGAATGGGTGGAGACATGTCTCCACCTAATTCAGCTTAACAACCATTCTTGCTTGAGTCACATCTCCAGGGATATGATCTAATTACAGATTCAAATATGCAGTACTGAAAAGGGATTAGAAGAAATGGCTGCCTTTACAAAATGGGATTAGGATTAAAACATGGCTTTTTAAGGGTACATACATCCTTTCAAATTGGCACAGATAATGCCCAAGTTTCTTCCCAATACTATGTTTCTTCCCACCTCCCCAAGTAAAACAGCTGTTATGTATTTAATATATAGTCCAAACACTTATAATTAACTCTTTTAGATTGGGCACCAGGAATACAGATTGTCCTCCTTCTTGCTCCTCTTAAACGTTTTGTGTAAAATAGGTACTACCTATTTTTTTAAGGTTTGCTAAATTGGCCCATTGCTATGTAGGTCTGGTGACATTTTGGGAATGTTGGAGGGAATTTTTACTACTGACTTCACTTCTTTCATTGTTATAGACCTATTTAGATTTTCTATTTCTAATTGAGTCAATTCTGACAATTCATGCTATTACTGGAAAAACACTCATTTAATCCTTTTGTAATTTTGTTAATATTACCTTTCATTGTATTTTGCTATATATTTTCAATTATTCCCTTACCTATTCTTAAGCTTTTAAAAACTTTTTATAATAGAACCTTTTAACACAAAAAATAGAAAGAATGATATAATGAACCCAAGTTTCAACAACTCTGAATATTTTGCCAATCTTGTTATATTTCCTCGTCCCCATCACTTTTATTTTTGTTTTTCTCTCTCTCTCTTTCTTTCCCTCTCCTTATCTCCTTCTTTGTCTCTCTTTCTTTCTGAAACACTGAACCAGGAAACTCCTATCTGGCTCACCCTTACAGACTGGCCGTGTAAGCAGAAGCACTTAGTGGACAGCTAAAACAAGGTAAGAAACAATTAAGTCAAAGTTGCCTGGGGTTAAAGGATTACTTACTTTAAGAAATGTATTAGAGTGCCTGGAACAGGGAGAGAGTCTATTCCAAGGGAATTGGGTGGACATTAGAATTCCTATAAACAGGGTATTCCGAAGGCCATGAGCAAGCATAAGCCCAGGACAAGAAGCAGGCTAAGAAAAGTTGGAGAAGACCCTACACTTCACATTTGCCTCAGGCCACCTTCTCTATTTCCTCAGGATGTGAGAGTCTTCCAACTCTATTTTTCTTTTTCGAGACGATGTTGTCTCTTCGGGGCCACTTAGCTTCCAAATAAATTTGATGATTGTTTTTCCATTTCTTGAAAGAATGCTGTTGGGATTTTGATTAGGATTGTGTTGAATCTGTAGCTTGCTTTGGTAGAATTGGCATCTTGACAATATTTAGTCTTCCATTTATTTAGGTCTTCTTTGATTTCTTTTAGCAATGTTTTGTAGTTTTTTGTGTACAAGTCCTTTACGACCGTGGTTTAATTTGTTCCTAGATATTTGATTCTTTTTGTTGTTATTGAAAATGGAACTTTTTTCTTGATTTCCTTTTCAGATCACTCATTACTAGGGTATAGTAATACTGGTCATTTTTGCATCTTGATCTTGTACCCTGCCACTTTTCTGAGTTCATTTATTAGCTCTACTACCTTTGTTGTGGATTTTTCTATATATAGAATCATGTCACATGCAAAAAGGAAGAGTTTTATTTCTTCCTTTCCAAAGTGGGTGTCTTTTATTTCTTTACTTGCCTAATTGTTCTGGATAGACTTTCAAGTACAATGTTAAGTAACAGTGGTCACAGCTATTTCTTGTTTCTGATCATACAGGAAACACTTTCAGTCTTTCACCATTACTATGATGTTAGCTGTGGGTTTTTCATGTATGCCTGTATGCCTGTGCTGGTGTGAAACTGTTGTGTACTCCAGAAAAGTCATGTTCTTTAAACCTGATTCAATATTGTAGGGTGGGAAACTTTGATTAGATTGTTTCCATGGAGATACAATCCACTCAATTGTTGGTGTGACCTTTGATAAAATGGACATGTGACTCCGCCCATTTAAGGTGTGTCTTGATTAGTTTACTGGAGTCCTTTAAAAGGGAAGACATTTTGGAGAAACCACTGAGGTAGATG
Organism: Tamandua tetradactyla; assembly: GCF_023851605.1. Classification (NCBI taxonomy): domain Eukaryota; kingdom Metazoa; phylum Chordata; class Mammalia; order Pilosa; family Myrmecophagidae; genus Tamandua; species Tamandua tetradactyla. The sequence continues at coordinate 34,151,959 of NC_135334.1, read as the reverse complement.
CTTGGAGAACAGTTGCTTCAGAGCCAGCGAGATGCTTGGAGATGCTTAAAGTGCCAACAAAGAAAGCAGATGCCTAGACAGGAGCATTTGGAGCCCAGCAGATGTCACCATGTGCTGTTCCATGAGATGCTAAGCAAGCCAGAACCCAGAGTTGTGTCCCAGAGGGGCTAAGTGAAGGTCCAGAGATGCTTAGAGAGGAAATCACTGGCATCAGAAGCTGAAAGCAATGGAACTGGGAACAAGGACCAGCAGACGCCAGCCGCCTGCCTTCCCATGTAATAGACATCGGCTTTTCTTTGGAGTTAAGCTGTCTTTCTCTGGATGCCTTCGTTTGAACATTTCTCTTACCTTAGAACTATAAGCTTGTAACATAATAAATTCCCTATATAAGAGCCATTCCATTTCTGGTATATTGCTTTCTGGCAGATTAATAAACCAAAACAACCCCTCACTCAGATACCCAGATTTACCAGCCATTAGTATAGATCTCTCTCTCTCTCTCTCTCTCTCTCTCTCTCTCTCTCTCTCTCTCTCTCGCTGTCTGCCAATCTGTCTATCCATCTATTATCTAAACATTTGAGTAACTTGCATACATCATGCTCCTCTAACACTTAACACTTCCTGGTACATTTCCTGAGAACAAGGGTACTCACTATGTACCTCCTTAAGTATACCTATCAAGTTAAAGAGATTTAACATTGACATAAAAAATACAGTCTAAACTCCAGTTTCCTCAGTTGTACTAATAATGTTCTTTTTGTTTTTCTTTGTTGGAAGATTTTTAAAATTTTTATTTTAATAACATATATCCAACCTAAAAATTTCCCCTTAGTGACATTCAGATACATCACTCAGTGGTGTTAACTACATTCACAATGTGGTGTTACCATCACCCTACTTCATTGCCAAAACATTTCCATCACCTCAAACAGAAATTCTTTACCAGTTACACTTTGGCTCCCAATTCCCTACCCTCTCACCCCAGTCCCTGGTAACCTCTGTTCTAGTTTCTGATTCTACAAATGTGCTTATTCTAATTATTTCATATCAATGAGATCAGGCAGTATTTGTCTTTTTGTGTCTGGCTTATTTCACTCAACATGATGTCTTCAATATCACCAATGTTGTTGCTTGTATCAGAATTTCATTCTTTTTCTTGATTGCATGGTATTCCATTGTATGTTTATAGCACATTTTGCTTATCATTTATCTGTTGATAGACGGTTGGGTTGCTTACATCTTTTAGCAATTGTGAATAATGATTCTATGGATATTAGTGTACAAATATCTGTTTGAGTCCCTGCTTTCAATTCTTTCGAGTATATACCTATAAGAGGGTTTGCTAGGTCATACAGTAATTTTCTATACTTAACATTCTGAGGAACTACCAAACTGTTTTCCACAAGCAGCTGCATCAATTTATGTTCCCACCAAATAATAATGAGTGTTCCTAGTTCTCTATATTCTCTCCAACACTTGTTATTTTTCCTTTTTTTTTTAATAGCAGCCATTCTAGAGAGTTTTAATTTGCATTTACCTAACAGCTAGTGATGGTGAGCATCTTTTCATGTGCTTTTTTGCCATTTGAATTCTATGGGCAAATGTCTACTCAAATCTCTTACACATTTTCTATTGAGCTATTTTTGTTGTTGTTGAGCTGTAGGATTTCTTTTTAAATCCTGGATATTAAATCCGTATCAGATATGTGGCTTCCAAATGTTTTCTTCCATTTTGTGGGCTGCCTTTTACTCTTGTGATGAAGTCCTTTCTTGAACAGAAGTTTTTAATTTTGATGGGGTCTGTGCTGTTTTTTTATCCTAATCTTATCTTGTGGGGGCAAACATATCATTTAGGGGGATCTTTTGATTAGGTTGTTTCCACAGATATGTGACCCACCCAATTGTGTATGGGATATTTTTTATTAAGTAGTTTCCATGGAGATGTGACCCACCCAACTATGGGTAGGACCTTTTGATTAGATGGTTTCCATGGAGATATATCCCCGCCCAGTCAAGGTGGGTCTCAATCTCCTTAGTGGAATCCTTTAAGAGGGAAAAAATTTGGAAAAATCTCAGAACCAACACAGACAGAAATGTTTGGAGATGCAGAAAGAAAATGCCTCTGGGAAAGCTGCAGAAAGAAAATGCCCCTGGGAAACCAGCAAATGCCAGCCACATACCTTTCCAGCTGATAGAGATGTTCTAGATCCATTGACATTTCTTAAGTCAAGGCATCTTTTTCTGGATGCCTTAATTGGGACATTTTTATGTCTTAGAACTGTAAACTTGTAACTTAGTAGATTCCCTTTTGTCCTAGTTTGCTAGCTGCCAGAATGCAATATACCAGAAACAGAATGGCTTTTAAAAAGGGGAATTTAATGTTTCTAATTTATAATTCTAAGGCCGAGAAAATGTCCAATTAAAACAAGTCTATAGATATGTTAACCAAAGGCATCCAGGGAAAGATACCTTGGTTCAAGAAAGCCTATGAAGTTTAGGGTTTCTCTCCCAATGAGAAGGCACATGGCGAACACAGTCAGGGCTTCTCTGTCAGCTAAAAGGGCACATGGCATGGCATCATCTGCTAGCTTTCTCTCCTGGCTTCCTGTTTCTTGAAGCTCCCCGGGAGGCATTTTCCTTCTTCATCTCCAAAGACTGCTGGCTGGTAGACTCTCTGCTTTTTGTGGCTATGATGTTCTGCTCTCAGAATCTCTTTCATTCTCCAAAATTTTTCCTCTATTATAGACTCCAGAAACTTATCAAGACCTACCCGAATGGGTGGAGACATGTCATCACCTAATGCAGCTTAACAATCACTCTTGAGTAAATCACATCTCCAGGGAGATGATCTAATTACAGATTCAAACATACAGTATTGAATAGGGATTATTCTGCCATTACAAAATAGGATTTAGATTAAAACATGGCTTTTCTAGGGGACATACATCCTTTCAAACCAGCACACCTTTATAAAAGCCAACCCATTTCTTGTATATTGCATTCCCCAGCAGCATTAGAAAACCAAAGCAAGGTCTCATTTATCTATTTTTCTTTTGTTCCTTATGCTTTTGGCATTTAGAAAAGCCATGTTTTAATCTAAATCCTATTTTGTAATGGCAGAATAATCCCTATTCAATACTGTATGTTTGAATCTGTAATTAGATCATCTCCCTGGAGATGTGATTTACTCAAGAGTGATTGTTATTAAGAAATCACTGCCTAACAAAAGGTCTTGAAAATACTTCTTTGTTTTCTTCTACGATTTTTATAGTCCTGGTTCTTATATTTAGGTCTGGTCCATTTTGAGTTAATTTTCATGTCTGTGTGAGATAGATGTCCCCATTCATCATTTGCACATGGATATCCAGTTTCCCAACACCATTTATTGAAGAGACTATTCTTTCCCAATTGAGTGGACTTGGAACCCTTGTCAAAAATCAATTGCTTATAGATGTGAGGTTTTACTTCTGAACTCTCAATTTGATTCCATCGGTCTGTCAATTGTAACAAAGCTACCACACTAATGCAGTGTCAATACTAGGGAAAAATGCATATGTACGGGGAATATATGGGAATCCTATATTTTCTTCGTGATTTTTCTGTTAACTGATAACCTTTTAAAAAAATAAAAATAAACTTGGAAATGGAAAGTCCAGTTCTGCTTTGAAATGAACTGGAGGTGAAAAAAAAATCACCTCCATATAACCCTGTATTTCTCTGTACTGATTTCCTCTGTAAAAGCTCTTCCTAATGGTGTTTGCTGATTTGTGAGACTTCATTCAGTTTTCATTCCATTTTTATTTTTGTTACCTTTGTTATTTCCCTTGGTAAATAGCAATATTGATATTGCTTATTCATATACAAGAGTTTTTTAGCCAAAGATAGTCCTCACCAAATTGGGCCTGAAACAGATAGTGAGGCTGAGCCCGTGCCTTGGCATGGCAATTGGATTACATATTCAAGGCTATGTATTTCATATTCATGAAATGGCTATGTGCTTTTGATCAAAATTCTGAGAAACAGATGTGGCCTCGCTCTCCAGCCAACACAACAAGCAAACTCACCACCCTCTCCCTGTCTACATGGGACATGACTCCCAGGAGTGTGGACCTTTCTGGCAACGTGGGAGAGAAATCCTAGAGTGAGCTGAGACTCAGCATCAAGGGATTGAGAAAACCTTCTCGACCAAAAGGGGAAAGAGTGAAATGAGACAAAGTGTCAATGGCTGAGAGATTCCAAACAGAGTCGAGAGGTTATCCTGGAGGTTATTCTTACGCATTAAGTAGATACCACCTTGTTATTCAAGATGTAATGGAGAGGCTGGAGGGAACTGCCTGAAAATGTAGAGCTGTGTTTCAGTAGCCATGTTTCTTGATGATGATTGTATAATGATAAAGCTTCCACAATGTGACTCTGTGATTGTGAAAACCTTGTGTCTAATGCTCCTTTTATCTACCTTGTCAACAGATGAGTAGAAATAAAAATAAATAATAGAGGGAACAAATGTTGTAATAAATTTAGATTGAAATGCTAGTTATCAATGAAAGGGAGGGGTAAGGGGTATGGTATGTATATTTTTTGTTTTTCTCTGTTTTCATTGTATTTCTTTTTCTGTTGTCTTTTTATTTCTTTTTCTGAATTGATGCAAATGTTCTAAGAAATGATCATGATGATGAATATGCAACTATGTGATGATATTATGAATTACTGAATATATATGTAGAATGGAATGATCAAAATAGGAATGTTTGTGTTTATTTGGTGTTTTTTTTGCATTTAAACAAATAAATTTAAAAAATGGAAAAAAAAAAACTAAAATTCTGAGAAACGCAAATCGTCACATCTTCCAAGGCATAAAGAAATAGCCAGGACCCTGTTCTCTTGGATCAAGGAAAGGTATGCCAACTACTGCATGGGACATCATGTGTGGTAAATGACAATATACTCAGAAAAGCTGCAGAGGCACAGGACAGCATGGGTCAGTACAGGACAGATCTCTGCAAGGTATGGGCTCCTTTTGTGCCTGGGAATGCACAACCATTATGAAGTCAGATACCAAACTTCTAAATATCTTGAGCATTTTATATGTTGTTGTGAATGGTGCCAATGGCAGAACATTAAAAACAGGATCCCGGGCGGGCCACGGTGGCTTATTGGCAGAGTTCTCGCCTGCCATGCCAGAGACGCAGGTTAGATTCCTGGTGCCTGCCCATGTAAAAAAAAAAAAAGAAAGAAAAACATGTTCCCTCCACACCCTGCTGGGTGTGGAGCTGGAGAAAGAATGGAAAATATTTAATGACACATATTTACATCAGAGGTCTGGATTCATTCATTCACTGAAGGGTTATTTGGTTACTCATTTTGGGCTAGGCCCAAGGGGGACAATGGCCAGCATGGCCCAGTCCTTGCCTACCCAGAGGGCAAGAGTCCGTGGTGCTGGTGCTCCCTCCACATAGAGTAGGTATGTGTATGAAATGATGTAGTGGACTTGAGCAGTTCATTTAAGTCATGCTACTCTACAAGATAAGGATAATAATGCCTGTTAATTGGCCCCAGAAAAAGTTGCCTTGGCCTTCTTTTCTAAAGTCCCACTTAGTTTGGTAGTTGACCAGGGAGTTACATAGATAGCAGTTCATTATTGATTTATTGCCTCAGACTTTCATGTCCTATTTTGCCTGGTAACTTTACTGTTCCAAGGAGAAGAAAAACTTTGCTTGTAGTAATTAATCCAACCCTCAAACTCACCCTTCTGTGTTCCATTCTCCACAAAGCTATCAGGGTGGTTTTCTGAAGTACACATATTCTATTGTTCTCTACTTAAATGTCTTCAGTAGCTCCCTGCTATCTATCAGGGTGAAGTCTAAATACCTTAGCATGGTGTTCAATGACCTCATAATCTGGTTCCTGTTCACTCTCTACTTTTCATTCACCTACAAAGCACCCTACCCCAGCTGCCCTGATTTACTCATGCTTTCCACCAGCAGAATGTAAGATTCCTAAGGCAGGGACTTTCCCTGTTCACTGCTGCAACCTTAGTATATAGTAGAAGCTCAATAAATAAATGCTGAATACATGGTTGAATAAATATGCTGTTTCTTCTGTCAAGCATGCTCTTTGTTTATTCATTCTCCAAGATCCAGTTCTTCCTTCTCTTTTAGAGCTTTCTTTGATCAACATGAACTCCTTCCTCTATATATTTCTGTATTTTGAACAGATTTTTGCTGCTTGCTCTTGTAACAAAGCATTGCAGTTATTAGGTTGCATGTTTTTCCTCCTTAGAAGACTTATAATTCCCTAAGTCTTATTTATCTCCATATCCATGCTGTTTAGCATAATGCTGGTATATTTATTCCTTCATCTGCAATAATTAAGCGCCTGCTATATTGTAGGCACTGGGATGGGCTCTGGGGATACAACAGTGAACAAGACAAAGATGTCTCCCTCCTCCCAAGCTTACAATTAATTAAGGGTTGCACATAATTAAAATAAGTGTGATAAGTGCAGTTACGGAAGCTGTAAGACCACCATGGGAGCCCACGAGAAGGACCACATTAAAAATTTGAGGAATCAGGAAAAGCTTTCCAAAGGATATCGGCCAGAAAAATGAAGAAGATCTGAGGAATAAATAGAAGTTAGCCAGGTAGGAATATCCTAGCAAATTTGGTAAATGGATGTAGTAGCTAGGTTCAGGTGTCAACTTGGCCAGGTGACAGTGCCTAGTTCTGTTGCTGTGGACATGAGTCATTGGCATGTGAAGCTCATCTGTTGCTGACTGCATCTGTAGTCAGCTAGGGGGAGTGCCTGGTGCAATGAGTGATGTTTAATTTAATTGGCTGGATGCTTAAATGCAAGAGCTCAACCCAGCACAGTCCAAATAGCCCAGCATACCTCATCTCAGCACTCACAGCTCAGCCCAGGCCTTTGGAGAAGCAAAAAGGAATCACCCCAGGGAAAACTGTCTGAAGTCCAGAAGCTGGAGAGAAGGCCAGCGGAGATTGCCCTGTGCCTTTCCCTGTAAGAGAGAACCTCAGATGAAAGTTAGCTGTCTTCCCTCTGAAGAACTATATGCTTTTAACTAAATAAATCCCCTTTTATTAAAAGCCAATCCATCTCTGGCGTGTTGCATTCTGGTAGCTTTGGCAGATTAGAACAATGGAAGAGAGGAAGTAGGAAGGGATAAGAAGGAAAGAAAGGAAGAAGGGAGGGAGGAAGAGAGACTGTCTTAGTTTGTACTGTATGACTTATTCGCCAGTGGCCTAGAGGACATTGAAATGATGGATTTACTTGCCTTGCCTTCATGTGATGTCAGTTTGTGAATTAATCTATTAAAAATAAGATTGGTAATTTTGACTATATAAAAAAATGTAAAATGTCTGTAAAACCAAGACTCCACAGACAAAGTTAAAAGATAAACCATAGACAAGGGAAATATATTAACTGTGTATAAAATAGTCAAAGAAATGATCAGACTGCTAGGAATTCCTACAAGTTAATAAGAAAAAGACTAATAACCCAAAATAAAAATGCACAGCTGTGAAGGAAATTCACAAAATAAGGAGACCTAACGACCAACAAATACATGAAAAATGCTTAACCTCGCTATTAGTCTGGTAAATATATAGTGAAACAATAAGATAACCTTTCACCACAATCATGTTTGTAAAGATATTAAAGGCTAACAATAGCAAGTGCTAGTGAAAATGGAACAACAAAGAATTCCACTTTTAGAAGGAAATCAGGCAATATCTAGTAAAGCAGAAAATATTCCAAGACCAGCAACTAATTTCACTTCTAGAATAAATAAATTCACTGAAGTACTGTTTACCATCAAAATATAACAATTAGCCCATTACACACTGGTAGATGAATAGATAATAGATTATATGTTTATATATTGGAGTAACATACTGCCATAAAAATGAAGGAACCAGGTCAATAGAATTACCTGAGGAAATAATGAAAATTTAAAATATTGGGAGAAAAAGCAAATTTCAGAATGTTATATACTATATTATCATTTCTACAAATTAAAAATACTGCATGATGTTTGGTAATAGATGTATAAAAAGCAACAATTTAAAAGCATGGTTTGAATATTTACCAAATTTATGATACTGGTTACCTCTAGGAAAGGAGAAGAATAAGATCTGAAAGGGGGATTAAAGAGACTTCCGTTTTGCCAGTCTTTTTCTTAATTTTTTAAAAAATATAAATAAAAAACTTAATATTTTATCATTCTTTGCCCATTTCTTCACCAAAATTTTCAAAATATACTTAATAAGCCTGATGTTTCACATGTGAGTTTCAAATACTTCCCCTTCCACGCCAAGCTTAACACTCTCAGTTTTCTCATAAAGAAGTGGTAGATTAGTTATTTCTAAGGTCCCTTCCAGCCCTGAGACTCCTAGTGGTAGGTAAGTGACCTTTAGTTTGAGTAAGTTCTGGGAAGGGGCTAGGAATATACTGTCAGCTGTTACAAGGGAAGGAACCTTGGCACTTTTTTTAAAACCATGAATGCTGCTTATTTTCACGGTAGCCTCACCCCAGAGGCATTCCCCAGTAAGTATCCCGTGTATTTATAATCTGGGAACCCATCTAAATTAAGCTGCCACACAAAGGTTTGTGTGATGATGAGACCTGGACATTCTGGCACCACTTCCCTGCACTCTTCTCCTGTCCCTTGGCAGGAACCTCATCATTGTCACTAATTCTTGTGTAAAACAGCAGGCTTAGAGATTTGCTGACCTATATTGAACTCCCAAATCGAACTTGATCTGACCCAGGTCTGACAATGCGACAGAATATTTGCCATCAGAATGGTGCAAGTAAATCTCCACTCTTGTGGGAGACTGTAAAGGAACTAGTCAACACAAAATCGGAAGACAGAGGCAGAACCAAACTTCACAGCCACATGGTGATCTTAATCATTTGAAATAATTTCTTTGGTTTCCTGAATATGTTTAAGCTTCCCCCACGTATCACCATTACATTTTGTAAGCAGCTCTTTTTTTTTTTTTGTACCAAAGAAACATTTTTTGCTTTAGTCTCCCACATAAGTTAAAATTTTAAAATATTACCATCTATTTTCAGCATCCTGCAATAAAGACATTCCTGTGTTCTTCCTCGTGCAAAAACATTTTAAAAATTTGTACATTTAGTCACCACCATTATACGCTCTAGGCATTCCTAGATTATACCATCTCAGTCTTTATTGTCTCTTTCTTTCTGATTTCATTTGTGCCCCCAGCCCTCCTTCCTCTATCATTTCTCACATTCAGCTTCATTCAGTGTTTTAACATAATTGTATTACAGTTAGGTAATATTGTGCTATCCATTTCTGAGTTTTTTTTACAATCAGTCCTGTTGTATAATCTGTATCCCTTCAGCTCCAATTACCCAATATCTTACCCTATTTTTATCTCCTGATGGTCTCTGTTACCAATGAAACTCTCCAAGTTTATTCACTAATGTCAGTTTATATCAGTGCGAAGAGATGGAAACAGCCAAAATGTCCATCAACAGATGAGTGGCTAAACAAACTGTGGTATATACATACAAAGGAATATTATGCAGCTGTAAGACAGAATAAAGTTATGAACTATGTAACAACATGGATGGATCTTAAGGACATTATGCTGAGTGAGATTAGCCAGAAACAAAAGGACAGATACTGTATGGTCTCACTGTAAATGGTTCTTATTGTATAACTACTGGTTAGAACATAAGCTTCTTTTGCAACCCAATGCCTACCTGCCACGAGTAGCATCTTTTAAGAGCTGCCCCTTTCTTTCATTCATCTTTATTCCTCAAATATTAAATTCGGTCATCTCATCTGCAAGTTCTCTCACTACGCTCAGCAGTAATATATATTATTCTTATTCTTCCCTAAATCAGCTCCCCTCCTTTTCTTCTTATCTCTATGCAAAGCAAAAATAAAGGTCTACTAAAAACTTCTTCGATGAAGGAATCATATCTTCTTCATGACTTAAATTCCTCAAGCAAATTCTTACCTTGTTCCATTAAAAAAAAACAACGTTTATTGAGCACTTACTATGTACCATACAACTGATTGAAGCTATTTTTTCCTGTCCTGTCTAGAGTAATACCATGGTGAAAACAACTGGTGTTCCGAGCAGGAGCTCATGAAATAGTGCGTTTCTCTCCTTGGGCCATGGATGCAACTTTTCTGTGAGTTTGAAACTATTACAAAATAAAAAGTTAAGGAAAGCATATGACAAAGTTCAATCCTATTTATGGTTAAAATTTTTAAAGCCTTCCACAAATTAGGAATATGAGAGAACTTCCTCCATTTGATAAAGGTTAAACCTGAAAGCCTCCATCACGCCATCCAAGGAGGAACTTTGGATGCATTTTCAAAAATGCGTGTCATACTGTGTTTTTGCCAACTAAATAAAAAGAAAAAAGATTTAAGAATTTAAAAAAGAAGAATCAAAACAGTCATTATTTTCAGATGATAGGATCATCTATGTAGGAAATAGTAGAGCCTAGAATTGGAAACGAAGGAGAGGTCAGCAAGATTGCTAGCAACAGTATCAACTACAAAATGTAATCTATTTTGGCTTCCCCTATACAATCAATGATAAACCAGAAAATATAATGAAAAATAAGAAATTATTAATACCAATGGTAATGATATTTAGGAATTGACCTAACAAAGAATGACAAGATATTAAGAGAGAGAAAGAAAAATAAACTTGAACAAAAAATATAAAAGGGGATATAAATAAATGGAAAGATAGTCTGTGGCAAAAAAAAAAAAATCCTGTTCAATATTCAAATTCCGTCTTCCTCACTAACAGAGCCCCAATTTTGGTTGGTAGGTGCCTAGGTAAAAAAATATATATGTATAAATACCCAACATTGTATCTTGAAGCTCAGGGTGAACATGGCACACAGTTTTGGCCAATGAAATGTAGGCAGAATTCCCTGAAGTAGATATCCCTTCCCAAATACAAAGACAGTGCCTTACATTGATGTATACATTAATGCATAAAAAGGGTAATACAATCCCATTTGATGGTGCAATGAGCTCTCTAGGCAAGGGTGTTCAATTATAATTAAATGACTAATTAATGAAATTTTGCTAAGCACACCCAGCATCAGATAGAGGATTGGACAGGATGAGGGTTTAATGCACTCCTTCTAAAAATAGTGGTTTATGAGTCAAAGGAACACAGTTCCCTTGGATACCTTTGTTTTGACTACAGTGCCTAGAGCTCATTATTTTCATCAAACGGAGTAAGCCAATTGAAACTCAATCCTCTTTAGGACTGTGCACATTCTAAACACCATCACCCAAAGGGGCCATGGTGTGAATTCCATTAAAAGGAGGTGTTGTTTGTGATGAATATTCCAGTAGACAGAAATATTCTAACCATGAATCTTTGGGTCTCAAGGTCGGAGCTCTGTGAGCTGTCAGTTGCTTCCCACTCTAAATCCCATGGGATGGCAGTCACATAGGATAATGGAGAAAACCATGTTTTGCAAGCCAGGTCCAATGTGAGAAAGCGCAGTGAGTTTCTCACGATCAGATCTTCGGAGAAAGCAATATGTCATGGGCACCATGCCTGTCATTTCAGTTAAGGTGCAGAGGCCTTGATTTAACAAATTGTTGAATTTATTTCAACAGAGTGCTTACATGCTTGGTAAATCTGTCATACAGCTTCTCGGCATGCCATGCGATTTCTAATGATCCATTTATGTAACCATCCCTTGCCTGGTAAAGCACAGCCTCGTCCCTGTGGATTTGCAGAGGCGCGCCTATTAATGAGGGTGTTGTTTTTTTCTTTAACCTTGGCTGAAGTGTCAAATTAAGCCCAATCCTAATTCTTAGCACATTATCTTTATCAGTTCACGTTAAGACCCGTCTCTTGCTGTTTATCCCCCTTCATTCCTGATCCCAGCATCACCAATTCTTATCCATTTTATATTATATCCTGAAATAAACATATGTTCTCATGAGATTTATGGTGCTGTGTTATGTAGTCTTAATACAATTTCAATATTTCTACTTTTATCATTTCAGCAACATTTTTAAGATCTATCCACTCCTGCATGAATAGTTCAAAGCTTCTAATTATTTCAGTCTGTATCCACCACACTATAATAATTCATGATCCCATAAAATTGTTATTGTACCTGTCAGCAGAATCTTATTTCCTATTTTACTTTCAAGTTTGTTATTATGGACTTAGAGGAACATTGCTAATTTTTATTAGCATAGAAACATTTTTTCAGATTATTTGTATTAGGTGTAATATATTTGCATGTTAAATGATTAGGTTTTATCTTTTTCTTTTCAGCCCTTATATTTAATATGACTTTTTCTTATTTTAGCATTGGCCAGGACTTCCTTTATTATGTTAAAAAGCAGTAATGAACAAGGCTGTTCATTGCAATACAAGCCTGGAAATAATCCAAATATTCATCAATAAGGGACCATTTGGAAAAAATGTGGTTCTTGTACACAATTGAGTACTCTATAATTGTAAAAGGGAATGAGGGTGATCTTTATTTTCTGCTATGGAATAATCTCTGGGGATTATTGCTGATTTAAAAAGAAAGGTACAGTTTGACTATCAGTAAAAACAAAACTAAGTATTTCCTAAAGATCACAGGCCAGCAAACTGTGTTCTGTGGATCTAATTCCTCTCTCAAAAGTTTGTGTAAATAAAGTTTTATTGGAACACACAGACACACAAAGCAAGGTACAGAATAGTGTGCATAGTGTGCTTCCTTTTATCTAAGAAAGAGAGGAGAGCCATATGAGAGAGGGAGAATCTGCTCCTCGAAACTATCTAGGATGTGGTGCAAACTAGAGCCAGAGCCTTAACTCTGTGCCTTCTAGGGGAGTTTCTCAACCTGCTATTCCAACTCAGTAATTATTGTCTGTTTTCCTCCTGCTAAATTCCATACCTATTGGATCCGTATTTCAACTATAATAATTTTTATCCCCAGGATATCTACTTGGTTCTTCTTGATTACTTTTTGTCCCTGCTTCACATGACTAATATAACCTCCTACTCCTTTGAAGGTATTGAGCTAATTTTAAAATCTTGGTTGGGGGTTTTCATTAATTCTTTTTTACACAAATTTACTGAGATATATTATATATTCCCATACCACATAATTAGCCAAAGTGTACAGTCAGTGGTTCACCGTGTCATCATATAACTGTGCCTTCATCATCACAACAGATTTTTGGACATTTTCTTTACTCCAAAAGAATAAAAATAAAAGTGAAAAAGAACATTTGAAACCATTCCATTGCCCTATTAATTCTTGTTCTTCTAGTATAGAACATTTGGGTGGAAGTCCTTCTCTCAAACAAATTGGACTCCTCCAATATCGCAATATTTTTGCCTGTGATTTTTTCCCCTACTAATTGTGTGCCTACAGTGAGGAGCTAATGTTCAGACTCTTGCTTATGTCATTCCTGGGTAGTTAGGGGGTGGAGGAGTCTCTTGCATTTTTTTTCCATCTTTACCAGGTAATCCTGACCCCAATGTCAGGAAAAGCCTCTTCTTTCAAACATTTCTACTGAAAGATATCTTTGCATTGTAAATGTTCAACCCTGAAAGTGTGGAGAAGATGGGAGAGAGTAGGGAATGCACAGATGTTGAATTATCTAACTGCACCATTGCTATGTGCTCCTCACCCCAACCCACCACTCTGCTATTACCTTATTGACCCTGAAGTCATGGCTGAAGCTGCTATATTTCTATTCTATTATTACAACTGAGCCATCAGTGATCTACCCAGGGCAACAAGGCCACGACAAAAGAGCATAACTCAAAAGCTCCCATCTACCCACTAGAGCCTGGCCCTCCACCTGCTGGGTTTCCTTCCCTCACCAGGTCACAGTCATTTTGCATGTCCCCGAGGGTTTCTCATTAATGCTGTTTTGGTACTTCAGATTCCAGTGCTTTCCTCTCATTTCTGTTGCACTCTATGGCTAGGTTAGGAGAGAGAGAGAGAGAGAGAGAGCGAGCGCTGGAACCAGCCTCTGTTTCTTAGTAGCACTGGTTGAAGAATTATTTGATTATGATTTTTGAAGCTTAATTTTTAATCCTACTTCCTCCAGCAATTCAATCTTGGGCAAGTAAATTAAATTCCTATGATCCCTGCCTTTTGATCCTGTATTGTACAGTCACTGTAAAAAATAAATGAGATAATATCAAATCATCTGTGAAATGTGTTGCACATAGTATATATAGATTAATTTAGAGGCAGCATAGTATAAATAAGTATCACTTAACATTTGCTGCTGTGACAAACTACCCCAGAGGTTAGTGCCTTCAAACAACCATTATTTATTTAATGTATGATTTTGTGGGTTGACAATTTGGGCTGGGCCCAGCTAGGCAGTTTAGGGTATTGCTGACTGTCAGCTAGAGCAAAAGGGGTAACTAGGTCACGTGTCTCTTATAAACAAGTGACTAACTTGGGTGCTTCTTCATCTAGCAGCTGCCAGAGTTCTTAGGAGAGAGAGGAAGCATGTGCGGCCTCTTGAGGTCTAGGTTTGGAATTGGCATAGAATAGCTACCACTGCATGCTGTTGGCCAAAGCAAATCATAAAACCAGTCCAGATTCAAGAGATAGTAAAACAGACCCCACCTCTTGATGGGAGGGGATGCAAAGTACTTGGATACGAAGAAAATATCAAGTTGTGTCCATTTTTTGCAACCTATCATAAGTGATTAAGAAAGTGGAGTCTGGAAAATGATTGCCTAGGTTTGAATGCTGACTTGCCATTCGTGGCTGTGTGACCTTGGACCATTACTCAACTTTTCTGTACCTCAGTTTCCTCATCTGTTAAATGAGGATAATTACAGCACATATTTCATAGAGTTGCTGTGAGTACTAAATGAATTAATGTCTGAAAAATGCTTAAGGCAGTATCTGCCACAGAAAGGCTATTAGAGTTCATTAATTTTTTTTTAGTTTATCTTCCCCTTACCTATAAACACCCACCCACCCCCATCATGTATCCTCTTGGAGCAAGGGATCAGTCTTCATCCACCTTCCCCCAGTCAAAATTCCACACATCCCTCAAGACTCTTGATTACTTCCTTCCCTCAAGACTTCCTTTTCCCTTTTAGTTGGCATTACTTTCACTCTTTCTTCACTCCAAAATTACTATCTATCTCTTTGAAAGTGGTCATCGCTTTCTGCCTTGCATGGATTATAATGGTAATGAGCTCCTACCATGTTCCAGGCATTGGATATAGGGTGGTGAACAAGACAGGGTCCCTGGGCTTATAGGGCTACAATAGAGGGGCGATATATGTAAGTCAATGGTTATCTCTTCTAAATTACACCTCCTCAAGGCAGGGCCAAAGTCTCACTCCCTTCACATACCCTAGCTGCAGTTGTTAGTTGGATTGAATTATGTTGAATTGAATTATAGTGAATCAAAAGCTCTCAAATTGGCAATGTTTCATTTGAGTCGCTAGTTAACTATCTTACTGGTTGCTTGGGATCAAAAAGAGCTAAATGTCCTTGGTGTTAAATCTTTAATAATAGCCTCTCCCAAACCATCTCCCCAAGTTCTGAATTTAGGACAGACATCGCCACTTTCTCAGTCTAAAGCCAGAAAGGTCTGCTCCCAAAGTAAGTTTCACTTGCAGCTTTTCATGAAATCTGTGTGAACTCTCCTCCTCTTGTGCCTCTTCCCAAGATGAAATTCGTGCCCAGGACTCAGTGCTATAGTAGACCCTCAGGATTACCATGTGGCAGAGCTGAGCTTGGACTCTGAAGATGCCCTCATTTTCTGAAACAGAGTATTTTGAGGGTACTAAGCTTTTAGGAGCCTCTACCAAGAAGTGGTTCAAGAAGTCACTGTAATGCAAACTAACAAGCGAAACCATAAAACAAATGTAAAGAAACCCAATTCAGTTCTGCTTTTTCTCACGGTGACTATTTTTAAAACAGAAATCACCGAATTCTTTCAATATTTTTTTCATTTTGCATAGGCAGAGGTGGGTGGGCTCCAAGCACATGTATGAACTACATATTTGGTACCCCAGAACTGGGCTAGGCATTGTTATTACTCATATTTAACAAAATGGAGATGGGCAAATAGAGATGCTAAGTGATTTAACCAAGGTCACAGGTTCAGTTAGGAGCTGCGCTGAGATTCCAGACTTGACTCTGCACTCCTCCTAGTAGAGCACACTTCACACATACCAAGGTGTGCATGTGTGTGTGCCACACGGATGTGTTTAGGCTCAGGACAAGAAAGTACCTCCAAAAACAAAGTGACCTAACCTGACGCATGGAAGATTGGGATTCTGAAGGTCTGGTTTGATTTACTGTCTGTCTGTGGACCCAGTTGTTATGGAGAGTATAAATTCTGGGGGTCTTAGAGCAAGGTCTCTGGGACTTGGAGTCTCAGAGTGAAGCACGTTCCCTGCCCCAGAAGAACCATTCTCCCCTAACTCCTCACAGCAGGGCTTCCTCTGCTGCAATGGACATCAAAGAATCAGGCTAGATTTGGGAGAGAGAGGGTGGGGGGGTCAGCAAACGTGTTGGCCATCTGCTGTGTCTGGTATAGAGGTCATGAGAGTTGGGGAGAGAGAAAAAGAGAAGTGTGCATTATTTCATAGTGAAAGAGATGATAAGTTGTTTATTCCTTCCATAGGGGGCAAGCTTTCAGTTTCAAAGATGGAAAGTAAGACAAATCTGATTGCATCCTTACAAATCTTTAAGAACTATTTACTGCCTACCCCAGTCACTTCTGATTCCAGGAGCTGATGTTTGCAACCTAAGCTGGCAGAATATGGAGCCCCTGAAAGTAATACAATCTTAATAAGAGAAATGTTCTTTTACCAGATACTAATTATTAGGTATCAATAACAGGATTCAACTGAGCAAAGTCCCAAGAGCCTTTTGTTCCTGTTTAACGCCTTTTTTCCCCCCAAAATTTTCATTTCAACAGTGCCATCTAGTGTCCAGTTTCCTGATTTACCAGGCCTCAGAATATCCATTCAAGGGAACGCTATTCAACTATTAGAAAGACCAGTATTCATTGCCTTGGAAAAATGTCTATGACATTCTGTTAAGTGAAAAAAAGGAAAATTACAAAATGATATGTACTAAGTAGTCCTGTATGTGTAGGGCTGTGTGCATGTATGTATGCAAACTTTATTCGTAAGATTGTTTTCTGAATTAAAATATGCTCAACAGATAGTTATTGAGTAACTTTTATGTACAATGCACTCTTTTGGCTTTAAATGCAGCACTAAAGTCAGATAATGTCCCTTTCCCATAATATTAGACTCATTTATTAATGTTTACTACGTGTTATGTACAGTGAGAAGCTCTTTGTATTGTAAATTTTATATAACAATCCTGGAGGTGAAACTATGGAGATAAGACAACTATGGTTCAGAGAGTTTAAGTAATTTGCCCAAACCCACAAAGAGGATATGGGATTCAAAACCGGATCTTTCTTCAAAGCCTGGGCGCCAAACCACTATACAACTCCCTTCCAAGTTTCTAAAAATGTCTTCCACATTATCCTAAAATATAGTTAGCTGCTCACAATGTCATCACATAGTTGTACATTCATTATCACAATCAATTTTTGAACATTTTCATTACTCAAAAAAACCCCTCAAAATATCCCATACCTCCTGTTATTGATAACGGATATTAACAAAATATCCCATTCCCCCTATTATTGACCCTTAGCATCGGTGTGGTACATGTGTTACTGTTGATGAAAGAATATTAAAATATCACTGTTAATTATAATGCATGGTTTGCAGTGGGTGCCTCTTTCCCCACATGCCACTCTATTACTAACTCCTTGTAATAGTGACATGCATTTGTTCTAGTTCATGGAGGAACATTTTTATATTTGCACTACTAATCACAATCATTGTCCACCACAAGTTTCACTATGTTATACAGTCCCATATTTTATCCTCTAGCTTTCCTGCTACTGACGTGCACATCTCTAAACTTCCCCTTTCAACCACAATCACATGCATAATTCAGTGCTGTTAATTACACTCACCATAGTGTGCTACCATCACCTCTATCCATTTCCAAACATTAAAATGCAACCTAGTTAAAAATTCTGCACACAATAGCATCTGCTCTCCATTCTCTACCCTCATTCTCTCTCCTGATACTCTATAGTCTAGATTTTAACTCTATGAGTTCACATATTATGATTAGCTCATGTTAGTGAGATCATGCAATTTGTTCTTTTGTGTCCTCAAGTTTCATCCATGTTGTTGTGTGCTTCAGAACTTCATTCCTTCTTACTGTTGTATAATATTCCATCATATGTGTATACCACATTTTATTTATTAATTCCTCTGTTGATGGACACTTAGATTGTTTCCATCATTTGGCAATTGCGAATAATGCTGCTGTGAACATCAGTGTGCAAATATTTGTTCGTGTCCCTGCTTTCAGTTCTTCTGAGTACGTACTTAGTAGCAGGATTGCCAGATCATGTGGCAGTTCTATATTCAGCTCCCTGAGGAACCACCAAACTGCCTTCCAGAGTAACTGCACCATTCTTCATTCCCACCAGCAGTGAATAAGTGCTCCTATTTCTCCACGTTCTCGTCAACACTTGTAGTTTTCTGTTTGTTTAATAGCGGCATTCTTGGGGTATGAAATGATATCTCACTGTTGTTTTGATTTGTATTTCCCCAAGAGCTAATGAAGTTGAGTATCTTTTCATGTGCTTTTCTCGCCATTTATATTTACTCTTTGGAAAAATGACTATTCACATCTTTTGCCCATTTTTAAACTGGGCTGATGGTCTTTTTATTGTTGAATTGTAAGATTTCTTTTTATGTTCTGGATATTGAACCTTATCAGATATTTCATTTCCAAATGTTTTCTCCCATAGAGCAGGCTGCCTTTTCACCTTTTTGGCAGAGTCCTTTAAAGCACAAAGTATTCAATTTTGAAGAGGTCCCAGTACATTCCTTTTTATAGCTCAGTGGTATTCCATTTATGTATATACCACAATTTTCTTATCCATTCTCCAGTTGATGGGCTTTTGAGTTTCCAATATTTTGCTATTACAATTAAAGCTGAAATAAATATTTTTACTAGAAGGTTGCTGGACTGACGATCTCCATTATCTCAAAAGACCCCAGGATCCTCCACATTTTAGTGCAGCATACATTTTATTTTATAGGGTGGCTTCCTACAAAATGCTAAGATCTTGCCCAGTATCACAAACACCCTTTGACTGAATAGAATATGACCCAGAAACTCCATCCCTGGGATTCTCCAATACACATTTCCTAGATTAAACCAGAAATGATGTTAAGCATGTGCATTAATTTCCTAGAGCTTCCATAACAAAGTATCACAAAATAGGTGGCTTAAAACTACATAAATTTGTTCTCTCGTCATTATGGAGTCTAGAAGTTCCAAATCAAGATGTTGAAAGGGCCATGCACCCTCCAAAGGGCTAGGGAAGAATGCTTTCTCGCCTCTTCCTGGCTTCTGGTTGTTGCCAGCAATCCTTGGCATCCCTTTTTCATAGTAGTCGCATGATCCGAGTCTCTGCAGCCTCGTCACATGGCTTTCTTCCCATGAGTATGTCTTCACATGGTCTTCTTATAAGGATCAGTAATGGGATTTAAGGCTCACCTAATCCAGTACGATCTCATCTTAAGTAATTACAAGGAACACTCTTTCCAAAGGAAGGTCACATTCTGAGGTTCCGGGTGGACATGAATTTGGGGGAGAACACTATTCAACTCAGTACAACAGATCAGTGAGGGCTGTCCAGATTATAGGCTAGAAATGTCAGGTTGGAACAAACTTGTATCTCTCAGTTCAGGAGGTTATAAAAGGTGCTATACTGTAACACTGATCCATGATTGGGTTTTGCTAGGCAGGGCATGGGGACAAGGAAATGTAGGTATATGAGACAATGGAAGAAGTCCAAGAAATCAGCCATGGATCCCAGGCAGGATAGAGAAGAAAAGAATTATTCAGGGAGGGGAATAATTAAAATAATTAAAGAATAAGGGTTCAGAAGGGCTTGAAAAATAGGTGTGCTGGATTTGAGCATATGATGATTGTGCTCCAAATACAGAATATTAGAATTTAAGACACAAGAGATGGAGCCCTTCGGAGTGATAAAATTCAGGTGTAATATGGGAGTAACTGTTAGCAACAATAAGGGTAACAGTCATTGGCATTAAGTAGGTAAAGAAATTGTGAGGTTAGAGTGTAGATGATTCATCCACTTGGGCAGAGATCATTTAAGTGATGGATGAAGTTGGGTGGAAAGACTAAACAAGTGTTAAAGTCCTTAATGAAGGCTGGAGAATGACTGGGAAGAAGGAGTTGACCACAGTAAGAGATAAGGATATAAAATTAAATATGAAACAGGAAGATAATAAAACAAAATGTAGTGCTGTATTGCTGGAAATAAATTTTATGGCTGTGACAAAATTGCAAACCCACTTTTTTCTTTGGGCTAAAATTGAAATATCACTGTTGGTAACAATTTTTATTGCTGTTGTAATGAGACATATATAGTTATTAATCCCCATCAGAAAAAAAGATTCCCGGTAGTTGTTTGTCTTCAAAGAAAAATAATCAGATTTTTCAAACTTCATGGTCAACTACTAAATGCAAATGATCATAAATTTAATGTGATGGAATGGCCTTCCAGATAACCAATTTGTGGGGTTTTTTTTTTTTTTCCTTTTTTAGAAAGCAAGTTACCAGAAAACCACTCTAAGTTCATTAAAAGAGTCCTCTCTTAGCAAGAGAATAGGATATCTTAGAGCAACTGAAAATGGTCGCTGCCCACAGAATTTGGTATGAACACATTGGAATCTCCTGGAGCATCTCCCCTAGAAAGGTGAGTTTCCTTCACAGCACTGAAAGTACTAAGGGTTGCATTGTTCAGGAGGATTGGCAGTCTGGGGAGAAAATATTCCCTATGCTGAAGATTGAAAATAAAAACTGACCTCTAAAGCTGCACACCCCAGACGGGAATGGAAGGTAGTGGCTGTGGTAGTTAGGTTCAGGTGTCAACTTGGCCAGGTGAAATTTCCTAGTTCTGTTGCTGTGGCCATGAGCCAATGGCATGTGAAGCTAATCTGTCCCTGATTACATCTACAGTTGGCTAGGAGGCGTGCCTACTGCAATGAATGATGTTTGATTTAATTGGCTGGATGCTTAAATGAGAGAGCTCAATGTAGCACAGCCCAAGCAGCTCAGCATACCTCATCTCAGCACTCGCAGTTCAGCCCAGGCCTTTGGAGATGCAGAAAGGAATCACCCCAGGGAAAGTTGTTGGAACCCAGAGGCCTGGAGAGGCCAGCAGAGATAGCCCTGTGCCTTCCCATGTAAGAAAGAACCTCAGATGAAAGTTAGCTGCCATTCCTTTGAAGAACTATACATCCTTAACTAAATAAATCCCCTTTTATTAAAAGCCAATCCATCTCTGGTGTGTTGCATTCTGGCAGCTTTGGTAGACTAGAACAGTGGTACTAGTCAATAGACACTTAAACCAGTCCTGTACCTTAAGGTGTACCAGCTGACACCTTAAGCAATGACTGTGTATAGATTAAAATACTAAGTATTAGGAACTGCAATACACCTGGCCCCACTTCACCAAGTTTGGGGCATTCCCTCTCCATCACAGGTTCACATCGACCCTTGTGAAGATCTGACCAGCACAGACTTCATCCCCAGGAAGGAAGGGCATCCTCTGTCACACTGTGGAGGATGAGCTTTCCCATAGTGCTACCAAATGTTGGGGAATGAAATGGCCAAAGCTGACTCAGCAGAAACAGCTCACCTTACTTGGACATGAAAGTCAGACGAAATCATCCTTCAACCATTGTGAATTGCTAAAGCCTACTTGGGTTTTCAGAAAACTCAGGAGGAAGTGGAGAGCCCTTGAAGAGAAAACTTCTCCATGATAAGTACAATGGGTCTAAAGCACTTCATTAGTAAAATAAAAGTGATGGGACTGTGCCCCCATTTTAGATACTAATAATGAAGGCTGTTCTTTATTTTTGGATCTTCTCCTTCACTATCAACAAGAGAAACAGCTGGGTGTCTCAAGATAATAAGGAAGGTAGTGAGATTATGAAACTTGAAATAGACAAGGTATATGAAGAGAGTGTGGCTGCAAGATTGGAAGGCAGTGCCAGTACTCTGAGGACAGTGCTCCCCAAATATAGCCAGGTGGACTGGGCCTTGTAGTACTCAGCACTTGGCATGCATCATCTCATTTAATGCTTACATTTTCCAGATGAGGAACATGAGACACAAATTAAGCCACCTGCCCCAGGCTCAACCAGCACGAAGGCAGAGTCAGGATTGCACTCAGCTGTGCTCTCAATTGGCTGCTCTGTCATAAGGCTTGAGTTCTCTTCCAGGAGAGATCTCTGCTTGACACCCACAGAAGTCAACCCATTTGCAAACTCTATTTCACCCAAGGTAGGGTGTTAAAATTTGTTTATTGGTTGGCTGGTTTTTAAACATTAGATTAAGAGCTCCCTCTTTCTCATGAGGTTTCATGTAGCAGCACATTAGTTATTCTTGCTGACATTTCTAATAGTTCTCTGGGTATCAGCAGGCCTGTGTCTGGAAAGTGATCAAAACCTGAAGCTCAGAACTTAGTTTCAAATTCCTAAGGACTAGACACACTCTCTGGCAGGCCTGGGTGTTACCAGATCAAGTATGGATGCATTTGAGTGCTACTAATTGAGGTGTAACAAAACAGCAATGCTTAAAGCTTGCAATTCTGTTATTTCTAACAAGACTTGCATTTTCCTGAAGAACAGTGATTGTTATAAATGTTAAAAATAATGCCTTGCAGACTGAGAAAAACCCTAGAATGAGCTGAGAATTAACATCAAGGGATTGAGAGAAACTTCTCTACCAAAAGGGGAAAGAGTAAAATGAGACAAAGTGTCGATGGCTGAGAGATTCCAAACAGAGTCGAGAGGTTATCCTGGAGGTTATTCTTACGCATTAAGTAGATATCACCTTGTTGTTCAAGATGTAGTGGAGAGGCTGGAGGGAACTGCCTGAAAATGTAGTGCTGTGTTCCAGTAGCCATGTTTCTTGATGATGATTGAACAATGATATAGCTTTCACAATGAGACTCTGTGAATGTGAAAACCTTATGTATGATGCTCCTTTTAGCTACTATATCAACAGAAGAGTAGAACATATGGAATAAAAATAAATAATAGGGGGAACAAATGTTAAAATAAATTCAGTTTGAAATAGTGGTGAATGAAAGCGAGGGGTAAGGGGTATGGTATGTATAGTCTTTTTTTCTCTTTTATCATTTTATTGCTTTTTCTGTTGTCTTTTTATTTCTTTTTCTAAATCGATGCAAATGTACTAAGAAATGATGAATATGCAACTATGTGATGATAATAAGAATTACTGATTGTATATGTAGAATAGAATGATATCTAAATGTTTTGTTTGTTAATTTTTTTAATTAATAAAGTTTAAAAAAAAATAATGCCTTGCAATTTGATCATCCCTTTTCTTTTGTTCATGTTACCGATTTTACTATGTCCATAAGGACAGATAGTGGCAGGTTTTGTCATTGTTTTACTGTAGAATAGTGGCTAACAGTGCAAGCTAAAGGCAGATAAGGATGCAAACTTGGTAAAGTTTCTTAATTTCTTTAAGCCTTCAGACAGTCTTTGGTTTGTGCTGAAATGAATTGTTAATTAGGTAAATTAGCAATATGAAGCAGTAGGTAGACCTCAAATCCAGCATTTTAACAGAACACATTTTTTCCTATATATTGACACCTCAAACCAACTTTTGAAAGCCCTCTGGTGCCATAACCAAGAATAGTGCCTGACTTGATTGCTCAATAAATATATTTTTGATTGAATGGATGAATGATGCTGCTTGCCAACCAACAGTTTATTTCCAGTGTGGTCCCCATTGAGCATGGAAAACCATGGCCACCAGGAACAAAGAAGGTTACATCCGAGGTCGGGGAGGGGGGTTTCCCATAGAAATTCCAGTTGTTAGTCCTGCAAGTCCTCAATCTCACACTTGTATACAGACTTCACCCTCGTCAGGGGCGGGCAGTGAATGATAATCGCTTTAGTGTGTGGTGATTATATGAAGCCATCTGAATGCATGTTTATAGTTAGCTGGAGCCAATAATTGTTCAAATTGATATATATATATATATGTTTTCAATTGCTCTCAAGTCTCCCCCCTTTCTATCTAAATTTCATTCTCCAAAAGTGTCTGCATTTAAAAATAAGATTGTTAGAAGAAAGTAATATTTAAATGAAGGAATAAGATGCATAACAAACTTTGGGGCATCAAGTCCTACAGGTTAATACATAGAAGAGCAGGTAAAATGTTGCAGTTCTGAAGTAACTTTGCTTTCCTAATACCCATTTATATCTTGCCAGACTTCTCAAAACACCCTTTATGTGACTATGGGAAGACTGCATGTTCAGCATTACTAATTTCCTCATAAATACTTTGCCTTTTAATCAGCTAAGTGGCTATCTGCTGACTTTCCTTGATTTATTGTTATCTTTTGAGGGCTCAAGATACGTCCAGATACTAAGTGATTAAATGTGGATGAAAATGGCACATCACCATAATTCTGATGGAAAAGAGAAGCGTGACTGGGCATACATAAGACCTTGCAGAGACGAACAGACACTTTCTTAAGAGGGCAGTCTCCAGAGTTGCAGTGAAAACTGCCATATACAGCCAGCTTTTACACAAAAATCTTCACAATTCCTCTCATTTGGAATATATTTGCTGGCTCAGCAGTTCCACAGAAACTGTACCCCCCTTAGGACTCACTGTCTTAAGAACCAGTGCAGACTTTAGGCTGCTGGCTAAATTGAAGATTACAATTCTGGTTTCTGTTTTCATGTTTATCACCAAGCTCCGTGTGACCTGGGGAGATGGGTGTTTCAACTTTTCTGAGGCCCTGCTTCTTCAACTGGTAATCAGATATCATAATGTCCTCTTAAAGGACACACACATACACTCTAAAGAGACATTGTGAAGGTGCTATAAAATGAAAGACAATTATGTTACACTTCTTTGGGCTGCTGCAGTCGGTAAAACGCCACCTGCTGGAAACGCCACCGATACTACCTATCAATTCTATGAGAGGCTGCTGTCAGAAAGGTGAGACATAACTGCCTTTCCACGAAAGGGAAATTAGTTTCAAAATACAAACAATGAAAAATGGCGTCAGCAAACTCCCTCTTCTTACAGCATTGTCACAGTCCAGTCGCAAAATTTATTACATACTATACAACATTTAGGAGCAAACTAGCAACTTTTTTATACTATTCAGGTTTTTGTGGGTTTTTTTAATGGTATAAATCTCTACCAAAAATACAGAAAAATCAACATTGTTCTAAAAGACTTAAAGATTGACAGGAGGTTCTCAACCTAAGAATATGCAAATGTTTGAAAAGCTTGTATGCAAGCCAGATGTTTGAGATACATTTCTACATGGAAGTGACCTTATGCAGGCTGGTTAAACTGTGCCAGCCCTCACAAATACGCTTAAACTAGGATGCATAGCCCTGCAGTATGATTGTTTAATGGTTGATTGTTACTCATAGTTTTGCTTGTTTGGGACACTGAATTCTGACTTTTAACATGGGATTCCCCGGTTTTAACTCCTTTCCCCCTCTCCTGAGGCAAGGGGGAAGATAGGATTAAGCGGATGGGTGGAAAACAGCAGAGCAGATTAGGATTATTTGCTAACTACGTGTATCTGCATAAAAGGTCTTACTTCAGGTCAATTTCTCATGAGACGAATTGGGACCTGAGTCAAATGTTTATTTAATAAACACCCTAGAGGTAAAATGATCAAAGGGCTAGAAAGATAGGGGGTAAAAAAGGCCACTGCTAACCTGGAGGAGCTCAGCCTATGGTGAGGGGCACACAAGCACTTCCATCAGTGCTAAAAGGAAGATATAAAAAATACAAGCTGAGAGCCTGTGAGGTTTAAGAGAGGCTTCAGAGAAAAGGTAAAATTTGAGCTGATCCTTGAAGGACAGTAGGATTCTGCTGCCTAAGATTCTCTCCTTCAGCTCTACCACAATATACTCTGGTTTCTTTTTTTTTTTTTTTTGCATGGGCAGGCACCAGGAATTGAACCCCGGTCTCTGGCATGGCAGGTGAGAACTCTGCCACTGAGCCACTGTGGCCCACCTAAAACCCACCATGGCCTGCCCTGGTTTATTCTTAAACAAGTCTTCCCCAAAAGGTCAAACATTTTATAATGACCTTTTTCTCTCACAGACAATCATTAATAGGTGGGAGTGATAACCAAACAATTGAAAAGCCTATTTTAATTGGATGCAAAAATGCAAGATAATCTCACTTGAAACAGTGAAAAATAAAAAAAAATTAGTAAATTAGGATTGAAAAATGTTTATTCTTGCAAATGATCTGTGAGCTTATTCTGAATTCTCCTCCGTCCCAGCATGGCCTCCCATAGGTAGGTTTGCCTCACCTTAGAAAAGACTGGGTCTGAAAGAGTTGGATATGAAGAAATCTTGAATGTATTAAGTCATTTAAAATCCACAAGGGCAACTGGTTAATCCAAGAAACCACCGAGTGAACATTTTTTCCATGAATTCAAAATCTTTTAATAATATGAACATTTACTCTCAATTTCTTTATTGTATTTTTACCAAAATAATAATAATAATAATACATCCAGAGTTTTCTCAAAGTGGCATAGTGATGGTTGATATTATTAGGATGCTACATATTAATACTTCGTATTGAAGTATCATAAAAATCTCATGGCACATTACAAATATTCGATAAGAAGTAGCATAGTATCCTCTTTTAATAACTGGGCTTATTGTATTCCAGCTTCTATGCAACTCTCACTTGTATCTCAGGATTTCTCAATGCTGCCCTCTTGTTGTCTCGCCCCCTAACCCCCACCATATGCAATCAGTCACCAGGTCTTACCTGTAAACTAAGGGCTCCCAGACCTGTGGTCAGGATGAAAACCAGAAGCCTTCAACAGAAGAAATCTACTCCAGAACCACCTTGGATGGCCTCCTGTTCCTGTCCATCCAGCCCCGCCTGGACACTTGCTTTCAGGCTATCCCCCATGCAGCTTCCACTGTGCCTGAGATCCCAACATGGGGCCCACCCGCACCTTATCTCCCTGACACTAACAAGTGCTGGTCCTCAAAACACACAGAAACGATCCTCACCTTGGGTTCTTCTTTATTTTTACTTTCGGCTCATTGCTTTGTGTTTCTTTCTAAAATCTAACCACTGGATCCAATCCAATGCTGCAGAGTATTTACTCCAAGTCTGATCATTTTTCAAGTGTCCCCCAGCAGTCAGCGGGCTCTGCTTTATCCTGGTGGCAGCTCCCAGTTTGCCAGGAAGACTGTGTGTGCCTTCTTCAGCTACAAGACTGCAGAGTGGGACTCCTGGAGGTTCTCCTCAATCTTCAACCCCAGGTTGTCGATCCCAATGCAGGTGACAGGTGGCACACTGCTTTCGGCTGGCTCCGCCGTGCGGGTCGGGGTGGAGCAGTACAGAATAAATCCCACCATGATGATGGTGAAGGACAGGATGTAGAGCCCTGAAAACTAGCAGAAGAGAAAAAGAAGGTGTGGATTGTGCTCCTTCTCCTGCACATCTTTCCTGCTGCCTTCTGCCAACTGGACTTGGAAGCTGACCTCCTCACAATCTTTTTTTTTATAAAGTTGCCTAAGAAGATGCTGGCATCCCAAGCCTCCCATGGATACTGTGAATGTATGGGCCCTGGTGACACCACTCGGCAAACTGGCCAACTGGATCCTTGGATCTCTAGGGGAAGGGAAAACTTTACCTTTTCCTGTGAGAATCCAACTTCAATCTACTCTGCAAAACTAGTCCTATTTACTGGAGAGAAAGGTGAGCATGGATTTTATGAGAGCACAATTTAGACCCTAGGCAGAGCTTACAATATTAGTATGAGACAGAGGAACATACAGCCTAAAAATATAATGTGGATATACAGATGTGACATCTCAACAACCTCTCATAAATGTTGTTCCAATAAAATTAATTATTTCAAAGTTTAAAAGTTAGCCTGTCTCTTAAGGCAAGTGTTAACTGGTAAAATATATAGTAAACTGAGAAGACTCGGACTTTTAGACCTGGAAAGAGCCTAAAACGTTATTTTTCAGAAGAGCCTAAAGCCCAGAGGTTACTGGCATAAGGACAACCACAGGGAATGGAGCCCTGCAGGAAGCATTGCGTACATCATCATTCTGATGTGCCATACGACGGAAGGAGATTTTGATGACCTTCCCCAAACTGCCCTGTTTCAGGACTGTAAACAATGACCCAGAGGAAAATGCAATGAAAAATGAACACTAGTGCTCTGGGTATTGTGCTGGTTTGAAAGGATATATGTCCCCTAGAAAAGCTATGTTTTAATCTAAATCCCATTTCATAAAGGCAGAATAATCCCTATTCAATACTGTATGTTTGAAACTATAATCAGGTCATCTCCCTAGAGATGTGACTTAATCAAGGGTGGTTGATAAACTGGATTAGGTGATGACATGTCTCTACCCATTTGGGTGGGTCTTGATAAGTTTCTGGAGTACTATAAAAGAGGAAACGTTTTGGAGAATGAAAGAGATTCAGAGAGAGCAGAGAGTGCTGCAGCACCATCAAGCAGAGTCCACCAGCCGGTGCTTTGGAGATGAAGAAGGAAAACACCTTCCGGGGAGCTTCATGAACCAGGAAGGCAGGAGAAGAAGGTAGCAGATGATGCCATGTCCACCATGTGCCCTTCCAGATGAGAGAGGAACCCTGACCATGTTCACCATGTGCCCTTCCAGCCAAGAGAGAAACTGTGACTGTGTTTGCCATCTGTCCTCTCACTAGAGAGAAACCCTGAACTTCATCGGCCTTCTTGAGACAAGGTATCTTTCCCTGGATGGATAACTTTGATTGGACATTTCTATAGACTTGTTTTAACTGGGACATTTTCTTGGCCTTAGAACTGTAAACTAGCAACTTATTAAATTCTGCTTTTTAAAAGCCACTCTGTTTCTGGTATATTGCATTCCAGCAGCTACCAAACTAGAATAGGTATTTTTACTGAAACGATATTCTGATATACTCCAAATTTTTTTTTATTAATTAAAGAAAAAAAAGAAATTAACACAACATTTAGAAATCATTCCATTCTACATATGCAAGCAGTAATTCTTAACATCATCATATAGATGCATGATCATCATTCCTTAGTACATTTGCATCGATTTAGGAAAAGAACTAGCAAAACAACAGAAAAAGATATAGAATGTTAATATAGAGAAAAAAATAATAATACTAAAAAAAGACACAAACAAACAAACAGACAAACAAAACAAAAAAACCTACAGCTCAGATGCAGCTTCATTCAGTGTTTTAAAATGATTACTTTACAATTAGGTATTATTGTGCTGTCCATTTTTGAGTTTTTGTATCTAGTCCTGATGCACAGTCTGTATCCCTTCAGCTCCAATTACCCATTATCTTACCCTGTTTCTAAGTCCTGTTGGTCTCTGTTACCAATGACATATTCCAAGTTTATTCTCGAATGTCGGTTCACATCAGTGGGACCATACAGTATTTGTCCTTTAGTTTTTGGCTCGACTCACTCAGCATAATGTTCTCTAGGTCCATCCATGTTATTACATGCTTCATAAGTTTATTCTGTTTTAAAGGTGCATAATATTCCATCGTATGTAAATACCACA
This sequence comes from Tamandua tetradactyla, assembly GCF_023851605.1. Lineage (NCBI taxonomy): Eukaryota > Metazoa > Chordata > Mammalia > Pilosa > Myrmecophagidae > Tamandua > Tamandua tetradactyla. Next base: position 34,122,183 of record NC_135334.1, on the reverse strand, counting down.
GTTTGTTTAGCCACTCGTCTGTTGATGGACATTTTGGCTGTTTCCATCTCTTTGCAATTGTAAATAACGTTGCTATAAACATTGGTGTGCAAATGTCCGTTTGTGTCTTTGCCCTTAAGTCCTTTGAGTAGATACCTAGCAATGGTATTGCTGGGTCATATGGCAATTCTATATTCAGTTTTTTGAGGAACCGCCAAACTGCCTTCCACAGTGGTTGCACCATTTGACATTCCCACCAACAGTGGATAAGTGTGCCTCTTTCTCCGCATCCTCTCCAGCACTTGTCATTTTCTGTTTTGTTGATAATGGCCATTCTGGTGGGTGTGAGATGATATCTCATTGTGGTTTTGATTTGCATTTCTCTAATGGCCAGGGACACTGAGCATCTCTTCATGTGCCTTTTGGCCATTTGTATTTCCTCTTCTGATAGGTGTCTGTTCAAGTCTTTTTCCCATTTTGTAATTGGATTGGCTGTCTTTTTGTTGTTGAGTTGAACAATCTCTTTATAAATTCTGGATACTAGACCTTTATCTGATATGTCATTTCCAAATATTGTCTCCCATTGTGTAGACAATGTAGACAAAGGCTGTGTAGACAGCCTTCCTGTAGAAAGACAGGAAGGCTGTCTTTCTACCTTCTTGATGAAGTTCTTTGATGCACAAAAGTGTTTTATTTTGAGGAGTTCCCATTTATTTATTTCTTTCTTCAGTGCTCTTGCTTTAGGTGTAAGGTCCATAAAACCGCCTCCAATTGTAAGTTTCATAAGATATCTCCCTACATTTTCCTCTAACTGTTTTATGGTCTTAGACCTAATGTTTAGATCTTTGATCCATTTTGAGTTAACTTTTGTATAGGGTGTGAGATACGGGTCCTCTTTCATTCTTTTGCATATGGATATCCAGTTCTCTAGGCACCATTTATTGAAGAGACTGTTCTGTCCCAGGTGAGTTGGCTTGACTGCCTTATCAAAGATCAAATGTCCATAGATGAGAGGGTCTATATCTGAGCACTCTATTTGATTCCATTGGTCGATATATCTATCTTTATGCCAATACCATGCTGTTTTGACCACTGTGGCTTCATAATATGCCTTAAAGTCCGGCAGCGTGAGACCTCCAGCTTCGTGTTTTTTCCTCAAGATACTTTTAGCAATTTGGGGCACCCTGCCCTTCCAGATAAATTTGCTTACTGGTTTTTCTATTTCTGAAAAATAAGTTGTTGGGATTTTGATTGGTATTGCATTGAATCTGTAAATCAATTTAGGTAGGATTGACATCTTAACTATATTTAGTCTTCCAATCCATGAACACAGTATGCCCTTCCATCTGTTTAGGTCTACTGTGATTTCTTTTAACAGTTTTTTGTAGTTTTCTTTGTATAGGTTTTTTGTGTCTTTAGTTAAATTTATTCCTAGGTATTTTATTCTTTTAGTTGCAATTGTAAATGGGATTCGTTTCTTGATTTCCCCCTCAGCTTGTTCATAACTAGTGTATAGAAAAGCTACAGATTTTTGAATGTTGATCTTGTAACCTGCTACTTTGCTGTACCCATTTATTAGCTCTAGTAGTTTTGTGGTGGATTTTTCCGGGTTTTCGACATATAGTATCATATCGTCTGCAAACAGTGATAGTTTTACTTCTTCCTTTCCAATTTTGATGCCTTGTATTTCTTTTTCTTGTCTAATTGCTCTGGCTAGAACCTCCAACATGATGTTGAATAATAGTGGTGATAATGGACATCCTTGTCTTGTTCCTGATCTTAGGGGGAAAGTTTTCAATTTTTCCCCATTGAGGATGATATTAGCTGTGGGTTTTTCATATATTCCCTCTATCATTTTAAGGAAGTTCCCTTGTATTCCTATCTTTTGAAGTGTTTTCAACAGGAAAGGATGTTGAGTCTTGTCAAATGTCTTCTCTGCATCAATTGAGATGATCATGTGATTTTTCTGCTTTGATTTGTTGATATGGTGTATTACATTAATTGATTTTCTTATGTTGAACCATCCTTGCATACCTGGGATGAATCCTACTTGGTCATGATGTATAATTCTTTTAATGTGTTGTTGGATTCGATTTGCTAGAATTTTGTTGAGGATTTTTGCATCTATATTCATTAGAGAGATTGGTCTGTAGTTTTCTTTTTTTGTAATATCTTTGCCTGGTTTTGGTATGAGGGTGATGTTGGCTTCATAGAATGAATTAGGTAGCTTTCCCTCCGCTTTGATTTTTTTGAAGAGTTTGAGGAGAGTTGGTACTAATTCTTTCTGGAATGTTTGATAGAATTCACATGTGAAGCCGTCTGGTCCTGGACTTTTCTTTTTAGGAAGCTTTTGAATGACTGATTCAATTTCTTACTTGTGATTGGTTTGTTGAGGTCATCTATTCCTTCTTGAGTCAAAGTTGGTTGTTCATGTCTTTCCAGGAACCCGTCCATTTCATCTAAATTGTTGTATTTATTAGCGTAAAGTTGTTCATAGTATCCTGTTATTACCTCCTTTATTTCTGTGAGGTCAGTGGTTATGTCTCCTCTTCCATTTCTGATCTTATCTATTTGCAACCTCTCTCTTCTTCTTTTTGTCAATCTTACTAAGGGCCCATCAATCTTATTGATTTTCTCATAGAACCAACTTCTGGTCTTATTGATTTTCTCTATTGTTTTCAATTTCATTTATTTCTGCTCTAATCTTTGTTATTTCTTTCCTTTTGCTTGCTTTGGGGTTAGTTTGCTGTTCTTTCTCCAGTTCTTCCAAGTGGACAGTTAATTCCTGCATTTTTCCTTTTCTTCTTTTCTGATATAGGCATTTAGGGCAATAAATTTCCCTCTTAGCACTGCCTTTGCTGCATCCCATAAGTTTTGATATGTTGTGTTTTCATTTTCATTCGCCTCTAGGTATTTACTAATTTCTCTTGCAATTTCTTCTTTGACCCACTCGTTGTTTACAAGTGTGTTGTTGAGCCTCCACGTATTTGTCAATTTTCTGGCACTCCGCCTATTATTGATTTCCAACTTCATTCCTTTATGATCCGAGAAGTGTTGTGTATGATTTCAATCTTTTTAAATTTGTTAAGACTTGCTTTGTGACCCAGCATATGGTCTATCTTTGAGAATGATCCATGAGCACTTGAGAAAAAGGTGTATCCTGTTGTTGTGGGATGTAATGTCCTATACATGTCTGTTAAGTCTAGCTCATTTATAGTAATATTCAGATTCTCTATTTCTTTATTGATCCTCTGTCTAGATGTTCTGTCCATTGATGAGAGTGGTGAATTGAGGTCTCCAACTATTATGGTATATGTGTCTATTTCCCTTTTCAGTGTTTGCAGTGTATTCCTCACGTATTTTGGGGCATTCTGGTTCCGTGCGTAAATATTTATGATTGTTATGTCTTCTTGTTTAATTGTTCCTTTTATTAGTATATAGTGTCCTTCTTTGTCTCTTTTAACTGTTTTACATTTGACGTCTAATTTGTTGGAGATTAGTATAGCCACTCCTGCTCTTTTCTGGTTGTTATTTGCATGAAATATCTTTTCCCAACCTTTCACTTTCAATCTATGTTTATCTTTGGGGCTAAGATGTGTTTCCTGTAGGCAGCATATAGAAGGATCCTGTTTTTTAATCCATTCTGCCAGTCTATGTCTTTTGATTGGGGAATTCAGTCCATTAACATTTAGTGTTATTACTGTTTGGATAATATTTTCCTCTACCATTTTGCCTTTTGTATTATATATATCATATCTGACTTTCCTTCTTTCTACACTCTTCTCCATACCTCTTTCTTCTGTCTTTTCGGTTCTGACTCTAGTGCTCCCTTTAGTATTTCTTGCAGAGCTGGTCTCTTGGTCACAAATTCTCTCAGTGACTTTTTGTCTGAGAATGTTTTAATTTCTCCCTCATTTTTGAAGGACAGTTTTGCTGGATATAGGAGTCCTGGTTGGCAGTTTTTCTCTTTTAGTAATTTAAATATATCATCCCACTGTCTTCTAGCTTCCATGGTTTCTGCTGAGAAATCTACACATAGTCTTATTGGGTTTCCCTTGTATGTGATGGATTGTTTTTCTCTTGCTGCTTTCAAGATCCTCTCTTTCTCTTTGACCTCTGACATTCTAACTAGTAAGTGTCTTGGAGAACGCCTATTTGGGTCTAATCTCTTTGGGGTGCACTGCACTTCTTGGATCTGTAATTTTAGGTCTTTCATAAGAGTTGGGAAATTTTCAGTGATAATTTCTTCCATTAGTTTTTCTCCTCCTTTTCCCTTCTCTTCTCCTTCTGGGACACCCACAACACGTATATTTGTGCGATTCATATTGTCCTTGAGTTCCCTGATACCTTGTTCAAATTTTTCCATTCTTTTCCCAATAGTTTCTGTTTCTTTTTGGAATTCAGATGTTCCATCCTCCAAATCACTAATTCTATCTTCTGTCTCTTTGAATCTATCATTGTAGGTATCCATTGTTTTTTCCATCTTTTCTACTTTATCCTTCACTTCCATAAGCTCTGTGATTTGTTTTTTCAGTTTTTCTATTTCTTCTTTTTGTTCAGCCCATGTCTTCTTCATGTCCTCCCTCAATTTATCGATTTTGTTTTTGAAGAGATTTTTCATTTCTGTTCGTATATTCAGCATTAGTTGTCTCAGCTCCTGTATCTCATATGAACTATTGGTTTGTTCCTTTGACTGGGCCATATTTTCAATTTTCTGAGCGTGATCCGTTATCTTCTGCTGGCATCTGGGCATTTAGTCAGATTTCCCTGGGTGTTGGACCCAACAGGTTGAAAGATTTTTCTGTGAAATCTCTGGGTTCTGTTTTTCTTATCCTGCCCAGTAGGTGGCACTCATGGCACACATTTGTCTGCGGGTCCCACCAGTAAAAGGTGCTGTGGGTCCTTTAACTTTGGAAAACTCTCGCCGTGGGGGTGGGTCGCCAGCCGCCGCAGCCCGGGAGAGCGCCTGTCCGAATTTCCTAGTCGGCCTGGGCGCCAAGCGTGGCGGAAGGGCGCCAGCCGCCACGGCCCGGGAGAGTGCACCGTTCCCAGCCAGACCGGGGAGTCACGTGTTTGGTAGGGACCCCGGTCACTGTTCTCCGCGGCCTGGGGATTTCCGATCCAATTCTCTCAGTTGGTCCGGGGGGCCGCGCGTGGTGGGGGCACCAGCCGCCGTGGCTTGAGGGGACCGCCTGCCCAATTCTGCCAGCTGGCCCGTGAAGGAGGAAGGGAGGTACTCCGCCCCACCCGGGGAAGCCCGCGCCCCTCGGCGATCTCACCGGAGCGGGTTCTCTCAGCCAGTCAGCCGTTCCAGGATGGGGTACACTGTCTTTTTTATCTCTGTCGTGGCTCCGGGAGCTGTTCTGTATCGTTTCTACTCCCCTAGTAGCTGTTCTGGAGGAGGAACTAAGATCCGGGCGTCTTACTAAGCCGCCATCTTCTCCGGAAGTCCTCATACTCCAAATTTTAAATAAATTATATTAAATACTTTGTATATTTGCTCTTATTTGAATTGGGCATCCACACAAAAAGTTCAAATATAAAGAAGTTAAATTACACTTGTTTTAAGTAGCCTGGTGAATAAAGCACATAGAGACAGAGTAGCTAAAAACTGACCAAGAATGGCATCATAAAATTGAGGGAAACCGTGAAGCATAATAAATGTGCAATTAAATGTGCAGGATCATTTTTCTTTTCTTGGAAGCAAACCCAACTTATGAAAAGTCCTGCTAACCTGATTTTAAAATTAAAAATGGGGGTGTGATCTTTTAATCAAGTCAATAAATATTTTTAAATTGGCTTGGATTTTATAGTTATACACAATAAAAAATAATGCTAATAAGGGAATGATAGAAAAAGCAATGAGAAGATGGAATTGGGGAGGGGAAAGTAAAAGAAGATTCTGGAAACTAGAGAAAAAAAGAAGCAAGGTTCTCTTTCAAAGGCGAAGAGAAGGAAACACGAAACAGGTTTTTGAAGTGAGTATTATGTAGACTTATAGTCATATCCAGCTGTGTATTTCTGGGGGAGGGGCACCATTGGTGTTGATATGTTTATTATTTTAGAAAGGCTCAATTACTTCTTAATCTTAAACCTTCAGAATGACTTAAGGATAGAATAGCCTCAGCCCTCCACCAGGTAGGAAAGTCTTCGCTGGGTTCAGTGATAATATGAAGGAAGTATGTCTGATGCTTAGCACAGTGCCCTACATATAGCTGGTATTTAATTAGTGTGGGAAAAATAATAATAATAACTGAGAGAATATTGGAAGTTATGGCTGTTTAGAATATAGCCCTAAATTTTTCAAGTTAGTATTATAAGAAATAATCAAGCTGTCCTATAAAATATGTACTTTTACCTGTGGACAAATCCATATAACTTGTTCAAAACATGTCCTATTACTTTGGTAGCTTTTAAATGTTCAAAAGAAAAAGTTTCTTGTCCCTCTAGAGAAGGCAGGTTAAATTAAATGGAAGCACCTATATTACAAGGGAGAGGACCTAAGGGAGTGAAGTAAGTCTCCTGAATTTACCGGGTTTCATTTTATTCTACCCTTTGTGTCTGAAAGTATACAGGAAGCTTCTTGTGGCTACTCTGTTCAGTAAATGTTTATTCAAGATCAATTCCAGAGGAATCAAAGTACTTAAGGCCTGACACCGATGAGTGAAAAAATTTTAAAGCCTCTTTTTCAACTGTCTGCTTCAAACAATCAGAGCCAAAGTTATTTTAGATACTACAGTTTAAAAAATTTATGGCTTATGATTCTGTCCTTAAACATTACTTCTAAAAATGCTAGGTATCTTCTTCATGCTCTGAAATGTTTCCTATCTCTATAATTTACTCTGAAGGTCAGAGCAGACCTGCCCTTTGTTTTATATGTCTTGAAATGGCCTTTGACCAAAAACAATAAAATCTAATCTGAGTGAGCTGCTAGACACATCAAGAACAAAGATACAAAAAAAACAAAGAAAGGACTTTACAGGCTTTAATGTTCTGATTTGAGAATAACAGTTTAAAATCATGTGGCAAAAAAATGTCATGAAAGGGCTTTTTCATATTAAAGGTAAGAGCGGCTAAAAGAGTAAATATTTAGATTACGGGAGTTTAGAATAGCTAGGTAATGATAAGAAGTGTTCTTTTGTACTTAGAAGCTTTTATTTCTTTAATCTTTTATCTCCCTTAGACATTATTTTACTTAGGAGGGAAAAGTAAAAGCTAAACTACTATAAATCAAAAATAAAAAGCTAAACTACGACTAAATCAATATATTTGGTTTAAAAAAAAAAGAACAGGTGGGGGGGTCATATGTTATACTATTGAGCTCTTGGGTTTCCTTTGAGTGTGAGAAGCTCTCAACTGGCCTTGAGCTACAGTAAACACATGATCATCCCCTGGTAGTGGCCACCTGAATTGCAAGCACATCACCATGTAACTGATTTACCTCCTTAAGGCCAACTTGACAACCCTGCTCTCAGAGGGAAAAAAAAAAATCAGGGACCGTAAGGACCACTTTTCTGAGTCACTTTGTCATCTGTTGCTTTTTTAGGATGCTACTAAAAAGCTTTACAAATACTCTTTAGTTCAGGAATACTTTAACCAGCAAGTTTGCAAAGATAACAGCTAGTTCCTGATACATGTAACATTGCAAGGAAAAAAACATTTATGTTCCTTAAGCAGAAATTTCTGGGAACTTAGCTTAATGTATCAATAATTCAAGTAGGCATAGTGAGCTCATGGCTGATTCCTGGGAATAATATAAATCAGTGTCCAGAGTTCTTGCCTGGATATAAAATTTTACAAGGACAAGGAAGTATAGTTCATATACCCATCAGCTATTTAAGGTAAAATTATCAACAGCCAACATCCCAACTATCTGCAGAAACGACTGTAGGGAAAAATAGTGTGCAAGGTCAACAAATATTTACTGAAGGTAAATTAAGGAAAGACAGATTTCTAAGGCAATAGTTCTCAAAGGGTGGTCTGGAGAACCCTGAGTTCATAGATCTTTCAGGAGATCTATGAGGCCAAAATTATTATCACAGCAATACTATGAAGTTATTTTCCCTTTTATTTTCTTACAAGTGTAAAGTCCTGTATGACATGTAATATCACAAGTCAGAATGAAGAAGCAGATGTGTGAACCCAGTTATTTGAAAGAAATTTTCAAAAATGTAAAACAATGCCACTCTTCTCAATAATTTTTATAAAATTATGTTTTTTAATAAAAATGTTTTCATAATGGATTAATTCCCTGATGACAAACTATTTTTTAATTTCTCAGTTTAATTTCTGATATGGTAAATAAATTGGATATAAGTCATTGGAGTAAGTCTCAATCATCTTTAAGAGCATAAGGGCCAAAAAACATGAGAACTACTATCCTGGGAGTTTCCAAATTATATGTGAAATGGAAAAAAATCGACTTACGTGATTCTCTCTGAAATATGAGACTTTAACATGATAAATGTATAAGCCTGAGTTTCTCATCCTAATAATGGAAATAGAGGAAAGGTGTTGTAGAAAGAAGACTGGACTGTAAGATGAATAAGATTTAATCTTGACTTTACCATTAACCAACTGCTGTCAAAGAGTGAGCCACTCAGCCACACAAAGCCTTGCTTCATTTCTCATCTCTAAAATGTGCTGGTTTGATGAGTAATTCAAGGGAAGGTGCATCAGACTGTCTGGGGAGACCATTTTTTCAGACTGTACAGATTCGCTCTCCTGCCTCTCTTGAAGACACTGATACATTCCCTCCCAGCTCCCTTGAGAATAACTGCATGGAACAGGAGCTGCTGCTGCTGGGAACAGGTTACACCTACGAATGCTAAGATGCTGTGGAGACAGAAAAAGGCTGAAAAAAAAATCACGGGATTGAATTATGTCTAAGGTCCCTTCCAGATATAAAATTATTATCAAGGATGGAGCCATTCCAATCATTGCATGCATGGTAATGCACCCGTATCTCCTCCCTTTCCATCAGGGATTCCAGGCCTTTTGCCTGTGTACCAAAACAAAGAGAGTGAACAGAAAAGCTCAGAGCAAGTAGGCTAGATTAGATGGTCCCTCAAATAGCTTGTTTATCATCTGGCATTTAGCATTTCCATAAGCTAGTGTCCTGGGCCATTCCATTACAAAGAGAAAATCCGTTGTCTTCCACCCTATTGAAAAACCCCTGAAGGGGCAATTCTTATTTAGAACAATTTTCTAATTCAGAAGAAGTGAAGACTGTCCAATGGAACTTTCCCCAAGAGGAGGCAGTTTTTTTCAGGGATCTGGAATCTTGAAGAAAATTGTTACTGCTTTTAGAACTAGCAAGTGTTCATTTTTTAACAGGGTCTATGTGCTTACCTTATAGTCAAATAGAAAGAGACCCAAAAAAAGGCTGTAGAGGTCAGCTGTAAGGATACCCAGGTTGACAGAAGTGGCACTAGTGACTTTAATCACCAACGGCATGAAACTGTATAGGCAAAACATGCAGAGGGCAAATGCCACAAACAGCAGAGCTGTGAAAAAAACAGAATATCAAATATTATAGGAAGAAACAAAAGGCAACAGGGCTGAAGGCTTTGCTACCATATAAAACTCACTGATCTTTTAAGGGATTATCTACAAAGCATTCCTATCATAAAAACAAAGGTAATAGCATTGCAAATAAGAGATAAAAAGCTCTCTGGAAAATAATAATAGTAACAAGTTTTAATGGAGATGAGGAACTTCCAAAATCCAACAGTGTTGGATAATCAAAGCCATGAAGTTTTGCATGTGGTATGACTGCGTCAGTGGCTCTCATCAGCCCATGCTATCCACTCCCTTAGCACAGAGTGATGCCCCTGATAAAAGGTCAATTACAGTGGAATCAAGGTCATACAGATCTGTTTGAAAGCTGAGCATGACTAGAGGTCAGCCATACTGAAAATTCCTAGTAAAGAAAGGCTTTTCCTGCAGGCAAAGATTAAGAATTAATTTCTGTGAGGTTCATATACAAACTCTTAAAGAAAACTCAATATGCGCTACTATCACTCTGTGTATAATGAATTACAATGTGATTTTACAAAGATGCTTAAGCTTTATCAAAATAAAGTATTTATTTCTTGGTATGTGTTTCTGTCAGTTAAGGGATACTCATTAAAAACAATTATTCATTTACATACCGATTTTCCAGTCCCAGTGAATGCAGGCAATATTCTTATATTCCACGATCAATCTAAGATTAAAAAAGAGGTCACAGAGAGATCCACATACTAATTTTTATTATAAGCATTTTAGTTTCTGTATTATATAAGGAATTATATTGCCTTCTAAAATTTTTCTTCAGGTTATAAAAATAGCTTTAATAAAGATGACAAAGAATAAAAGCAAAGAAGCCCCTAAAACTATTTTTCACTTCCTTAGGGCACTTCAATAGTAGTCAGCTATAAAGGGAAAATATGGCATTATGCTATCCCTGTGAAAAGCTGATGAAGTTAATGTGTTAACATTTTCTGGGAGTGAAAAGGAAGGTCCTTGTTGGCCATGCCTCTACCACATTTTGAGCAGGAACCCTCAACATCACACAAGTACAAGAAAATTAAGACCAATTCATGGCATTTTGACAATCCTCTAACAGATATTCAGCAAGTTAATAATTGCAAATGTGAATTTGGACTAAAAAAATTAATTTTAGTAGTTGTAAAGCACTTATCTATGATACGTTTGCTTATTTTGTTTTAAATAAAGTTTTAGTCTTACAGCTGTAGGCCGCTGATAATCGTTCCAAACAGGCCCACCATTCCTAAAAACTCCTGTCTGCTCAGTTTCTTCACAATGTATTCTTCACACACATTAGAAATGGCATAGAGGGAGGCTCCAAGGAGGACCAAGATGTCGCCGACCAGCACATCACTACCTACAGGGAGACAAACCACAAACAGGAAATACACTGTCACAACAGGGGAACCTCTAGCTTGCCCCAGGAGTTTATCTGGCTTGAAGTCATTTAAGTAAGATTTTATGGGACAATACTGAGACAACTGAAAAAATGGGACTAAAAAAAAAGATTTTATGGGAAGAGTGACCCTGATTTCTAAAATGTAAAGTCTTATACTTTTCACTTTCTGGCACAAAATTTTTCATATTTTCACTCCTCTGGAGCTAAAAGACTGGTAGATGGTGGCATATACCACAAGGCAAGACTTCAGAAAATGATCCTATGATATGATAAATTAATGAATAGAGGGACAAGTCAGTTTGAAAACTAATGGGAAGGAAGCTGTGTTCAAGGTAGTTTCCTCTCTCAGTCAAAGGAGACACTGAAGTCATTTGAGGATTTGAATTCATAGACCTTATTTGGGTTTCATGCTACCAAGTATATGAACTGAAGCAGAAAGAACAATAAAGTGTTTTCAACTACAGTCTGACTTAAAAAAGGTCATCCTGTAGGTTAGGCAGTGGTGGCGCAGTGCAGAGTTTTCGCCTGTCATGATGGAGACCTGGGTTCGATTCCCAGTGCCTGCCCAAGCAAAAAAACAAACAAAAGAAAACAAAAAAGGTCATCCTATGAACACAAAGTCTCTTTTTTGACTAAAAACAGGAAACCAAGAAAGTACAGTAGTTTTCCTAGTAACTAATTAAAATATTTGAACTAAAAGATCATTGCAAATATATAAAGAAAACTCTTGCTCATGAGATAAAACAAAAATACTTAGTATGGCAAAAAGGAGCAAGGATTGTAGGCGGGTATAAACATAAAAGTTGCTTTGTGGTAGTGGTTACAAAATACCAGAAACAAGTAAATCTGAAAATAAATTTTACTATATAGTTAACCAGGACAGGTTTTCTGCCTTTTACTGTACCTTTGCAAATAAAAGCAAAAACATGAGCCAACCCTTTTTTTTCTGCAACTGAGCCAGAAACAAGTAGCATAGTCTTACCTGAATTGTCTTCCCTTCCTGCTAATATGTCTGCACCAACCATGGTTCCAACACCTAACAGACAAACAGCCACAGCGATGAAGTGGACTACTCTGTATCTTGCATAGAGAATAAACCACGAGAGAGCCATCAACACAGGAATGCCAAAGCAGTCCAAAAGCTGCATGGACAGAGAAACGAACAGGCTAAAACATCTTACATTAGTGGGGGGAAAAAAGAGAGTAATCGAGTAATAATGGGAATCAGCATTTATTGAAGATTTATTCTGACCAGCCCTGTACTAAGTGCTTTGCCTGGAGTAACTCATTTAGCCCTCACAACAACTCTATGAGATTGGAACTACAGTAAGGAAGATGAAAGCACAAGTAAAATGAGCGGCCCAAAACCACACAGCTAAAAAGAGGGAGAGCCAGGCACAGAACCCAGGAATATGGTCCCAGGACCTGTGCAATTTACCTTCACACTCCCAGCTGTGTTTACCCTTAAATCCAGCAAGCAAACTGTCCTTGCATGCATCCATTCACTCAGTCAACAATGTTTATTAAGTACCTTGCGTGTGTGAGGCACTGTTATAGGAGCTGGGAATTCAGAGATGAACAAAACAGATATAAGCCCTGTCCTGAGAAGCATGCAGATGGTTAGGTAGACATAGAATAAATAATTACACAACTGGATATTTAACTGCAATTGGACTAAAGGCAATTAGAAGTGCTCCAAAAAAGTATAGGTTATTATGAGAGTGTAACCCACATCATCTTCCCAGCAAAGTGTCCAACCCACTATGTGAGACGCATACTTGCTCACAGCAAATCGTGTTTCTTCTATCACCTGTTGATCTTGGGTCCAAAAAATACCTGCTACAGCCCTGCTATCACCAATTGGAAAGGCAGGGGCATAAAGAAAGTCAAAAATTATACACACCCCAAATTATTTGCAAGATAAGAGAAAAGAGATTGTACTCAATTCCTAAATATACAGTTTTTTTTTAAGAGTACATCAAAGGATAAAATACATTTCTTACACTAACAATGTTCCTAAAACTGCTGAGTTATTGCTCACCTGGTTCTATTTTTTAGTTTTTTTATTGTGAAAAACAACACATATACAAAAAAAAAAAGCAAGAAACTTCAAAGCACATAACAACAACTAGTTGCCAAACAGATTTCAGAATTTGGTATGGGTTACAATACCACAATTTTAGGTTTTTACTTCCAGCTGCTCTAAGATACTGGAGACTAAAAGAAATAGCAATATAATGATTCTGCAATCATACTCGTTTGTTAAATCCTACCTTCTCTGTATAACTCTAACATCACCTTTGATCTTTCTAGCCCACTCTTTAGGGGTATTTGGGCTATGCCATTCTAACTTTGTCAAGTTGGAAGGGGCTATCAATAATATGGGTTAGGAAGATGGAACTAGCTGATGTTCTGGAGAGACTGGTCCCTCTAAGTCTCAGGTCTGTGGTCTGTGGACCCATCTGGAGGTTTTAGGTTTTTGGAAAGTTACCTAGTACATGGAAACTTTGTGGAATCTTATATAATACCCTAGGTGTTCTTTAGGATTGGCAGGAATGGTTTTGGTTGGGGGTTGGCAAGTTATGAGAACACCTGGTTCTTTTTTTATCTTGTTCCTGTATCTGTTTAATCTTGGATAAGGTCAGCCCCTAAATCTCCAGCGGCCCCTTAATCCTGTCCACAGTTGTTTACTGATAGCTTTTTATTGTGATGTCATTGCTGGAGTCAGACATGACATGTGTGGGAATGGGCACCTTGCCTTGCTATTTATTCCAGCTGAAGAACTCTAATCTCCAAAGTGCTTTATGGAGTCTTGCCTGAATAACAAACCATTAAATGATGCAAATTATAATAGCCTCTCCCAAGAGACATCAGCAAGCTCAAGCCATAATGACTTAACAAAGTCTAAACTACATTCTTTAAACAAAAAGATTTTAAAAATAAAATAAAATAAGCAACTCCACAAACTACCACAGAGTCCTCCCTATCCTCAAATTGCGTCTTAAAATCAAGCTTAAGTTTGCTCTATTTTTAACATGTTTTGGTACCTACTTGGGAATAAGAGGCCAAACAAGAGTTGCCTGTTTGAAAGAGCTCTGGTGGCTTCAGGCCTGACCTGCTATGATCTCCAGCCAGTCGCTCTCTCCAAGTCAAAACAGGAAAGAAGGAGACCAGACTAAGTGATTTCACAGGTCCCTTCCTACTCTAAAATTCCCAGATTTCTCATCTCATATGTATCACATTCAGTCATTTATCTACACTGAATCTCCTTTTGAAATGTATTCATGGTGATAGTTGTCCTCTCTTTGATGCTTTCAGTTCCAAGAGTCTTCATATTTAGTTTAATTTTTTTAAAAATTTTTTAAACATAGCATACAAAAAATGAAAGTTCTTATTATATGATCATTCCATTCTTGGTATATAATCAATAACTTACAATATCATCACATAGTTGTATATTCATCACCATGATCATTTCTTAGAACATTTACATCAATTCAGAAAAAGAAAAAAACAAAAAAGAAAAACTCATACATACCATACCTCTTATCCCTCCTTCTCAATGATTTCTAGTATTTCCATCTACCCAATATATTTTAGCCTGTTTCCCCTTTTTTCTATATCCCTTATCAATCCCTCTCATTGTTCACTAGCATTTCAATCTACTAAATTTATTTTAATGTTTGTTCTCCCTATTATTTATTTTTAATCCCTATGTTTTACTCATCTGTCCATACCATTAATAAAAGGAGCATCACACACGAGGTTTTCACAATCACGCAGTCACATCGTGAAAGCTACATCATTATACAATCATCTTCAAGAAACAAGGCTACTGGAACACAGCTCTACATTTTCAGGCACTTCCCTTCAGCCTCTCTCCAATATACCTTAACTAAAAAGGTGATATCTATATAATGCATTAAGAATAGCATCCAGGATAACCTCTCAACTCTGTTTGAAATCTCTCAGCCATTGACTACCTTATTTTGTCTCATTTCTCTTTTTCCCCTTTTGGTCTAGAAGGTTTTCTCATCCCTCGATGCCGAGTCCCAAATCATTCTAGGATTTCTGTCCCATGTTGCCAGGAAGGTTTACACCCATGGGAGTAATGTCCCATGTAGAGAGGGGGAGGGCAGTGAGTCTGCTTGTCATGTTGGCTGAGAGAGAGCGGCCACATTTGAGCAACAAAAGGGTTTCTCTGGGGGTGACTCTTAGGCCTAATTTTAAGTAGGCTTAGCCTATCCTTTGTGGGGATAAGTTTCATATGTACAAACCCCAAGATTGAGGGCTCAGCCTATTGCTTTGGTTGTCCCCACTGCTTGTGAGAATATCAGGAATTCTCCACATAGGGAAGTTGAATGTTCCCCCATTCTCGCCATTCCCCGATGGGGAATTTGCAAATACTTTTTTATTCACTGTTTAAATCACTCGGTGATTTATCTGAGCATCACTCTGGATAAGCCTACAAACTCTCATGCCCTACTCAAGGTTTCATGTACTTATGGTATTCAATTAAACTGTCTACATAGTTATATTAGGAAATGCACTAGTCAAATTATAAATTTTATACCAAATAAACATTTTTTGCTTTAGTCTTACCCATAAGTTAAAGTTTTAAAATATGAATTACTATCTATTTTCAGCTCCCTGAAATATTGACATTCCTTTGTTCTTCCTCATGCAAAAAGATTTTTTAACTTGTACATTGAGTCACTATCACTGTACACACTAGGCATTCCTAGATTATACCATCTCAGTCTTTATCATCTGTCTTTCCTGATTTCATTTGTGCCCCCTCCTCCCTCTATCATTCTCACATTCAGCTTCATTCAGTGTTCTAACATTATTGCATTACAGTTAGGTAGTATTGTGCTATCCATTTCTGAATTTTTACAGTCAGTCCCGTTGCACAATCTGTATCCCTTCAGTTCCAATTACCCAATATCTACCCTATTTCTATCTCCTGATGGTCTCAGTTCTTATCTGAAATTCTCCAAGTTCATTCACTAATGTTAGTTCATATCAGTGAGACCACACAGTATTTGTCCTTTTGTTTCTGGCTAATCTCACTCAGCATAATGTCCTTAAGGTCCATCTATGTTGCTACATGCTTCGTAACTTTATTCTGTCTTACAGCTGCGTAATATTCCATTGTATGTACATACCACAGCTTGTTTAGCCACTCATCTGTTGATGGACTTTTGGGCTGTTTCCATCTCTTGGCAATTGTAAAGAATGCTGCCATAAACATTGGTGTACAAATGTCCATTTGTGTCCTTACCCTCATGTCCTCTGAGTAGATACTTAGCAATGGTATTGCCAGATCATATGGCAATTTTATATTTAGCTTCCTGAGGAACTGCCAAACTGCCTTCCACAGCAGTTTGTGGTTAATATCTTGTCTTCCATTTCTGATTTCATTTATTTGCATCTTCTCTCTTCTTCTTTTTGTCATCCTCGCTAAGGGTTCATCAATCCTATTGATTTTCTCATAGAACCAACTTCTGGTTTCGTTGATTTTCTTGATTGTTTTCATGTTCTCAATTTCATTTATTTCTATTTCTTTCCTTTTGCTTGCTTTGGGGTTAGTTTGCCATTCTTTCTCTAGTTCTTCCAAGTGGACAGTTAATTCTTCTATTTTTTGCTCTTTCTTCTTTTTTTTGATATAGGATTTAAGGCAATAAATTTCCGTCTTAGCACTGCCTTTGCTGCATCCCATAAATTCTGATATGTCATGTTTTCATTTTCATCTGCCTCGAGATATTTACTGATTTCTCTTGTAATTTCTTCCTTGATCCACTGGTTGTTTAACTGTGTGTGTTGTTTAGCCTCCACATATTTAAGAATTTTCTGGCCCTCTGCCTATTATTGATTTCCAACTTCATTCCTTTATGATCTGAGAAAGTGTTTTGTATGATTTCAATATTTTAAAATTTATTGAGACTTACTCTGTGACCCAGCACATGGTCTATCCTTGAGAATGATCCATGAGCACTTGAGAAGAAGGTGTATCCTGCTGTTGTGGGGTGAAATGTTCTATAAATGTCTGCTAAGTCTAGCTCATTTATTGTATTATTCAAATTCTCTGTTTCTTTGTTGATTCTTTGTCTAGATGTTCTATCCATTGATGAGGTGGGGAATTGAAATCTCCAGCTTTTATGGTAGATGTGTCTATTTCTTGTTTTTGTGTTTTCAGTGTTTGCCTTATGTATTTTGGAGCACTCTGGCTTGGTGCATAAATATTTATGACATGTCTTCTTGTTGAATTGTTATTCAACATAGTGTCCTTCTTTGTCTCTTTTAATTGTTTTACATTTGAAATCTAATTTGTTGGACATTAGTATTGCTACTCCTGCTCTATTCTGATTGTTGTTTGCATGAAATATCTTTTCCCAACCTTTCACTTTCAATCTATGTTTGTCCTTGGGTCTAAGATGCATCTTCTGTAGACAGCATATAGATGGGTCCTGTTTTATAATCCATTCTGCCAGTCTATGTCTTTTGATTGGGAAGTTTAATCCATTAGCATTTAGTGTTATTACTGTTTGGGTAGTACTTTCTTCTATCATTTTACCTTTTGGATTTTACGTGTCATATCTAATTTTTCTTCTTTTTTCCTTTACTGATAGTCTTCATTTCTACAGTCTTCTCCACACCTCTCTCTTCTGTCTTTTCCTCTCTGTCTCTACTGTTCCCTTTAGTATTTCTTGCAGAGTCAGTCTCTTGGTCACAAATTCTCTCAGTGATTATTTTGTCTGAAAATGCTTTCATTTCCCATTCATTTTTGAAGAACAATTTTGCTGGATATAGAATTCTTGGTTGGCGGTTTTTCTGTTTTAGTATCATCCCACTGTCTTCTTGCCTACATGGTTTCTGCTGAGAAATCTATGCATCTTATTGGGTTTCCCTGTATGTGATGGATTGTTTTTCTCTTGCTACTTTCAGGATTCTCTCTTTCCCTTTGACATCTGACATTCTGATTAGTAAGTGGCTTGGAGTACGCCTATTTGGATCTATTCTGTTTGGGGTATGCCGTACTTCTTGGATTTGTAATTTTAAGTCTTTCATAAGAGTTGGGAAATTTTCAGTGATAATCTCCTCCATTAGTTTTTCTCCTCCTTTTCCCTTCTCTTCTCCTTCTGGGACACCCACAACATGTATATTCATGCACTTCATGTTGTCATTCAATTCCCTGAGTCCCTGCTCATATTTTTCCTTTCTTTTCCCTATATTTTCTTTTGCTTATCAGATTCCAGATGCCCCATCCTCCAGTTCACTAATCCTGTCTTCTGTCTCTTGAAATCTAACATTGTAGGTTTCCATTGTCTTTTTCCATCTCTTCTACTGTGACTTTCATTCCCATAAGTTCTGTGATTTGTTTTTTTTTCCGACTGTTTATTTCTTCTTTTTGTTCATTCCTTGCCTTCTTTATATCCTCCGTCGATTCATCAATTTGATTTTTGATGAAGTTTACCATGTCTGCTCAAATATTCTGTATTAATTGTTTCAACTCCTGTAATTCATTTGAATTGTTGGCTTATTTCTTTGACTGGGCCATATCTTCATTTTCCTAGTATGATCTGTCATTTTTTTGCTGGCATCTAGGCATTTAATTTCCTTAATTAGTTTATTCTGGAGATTATTTTCACTTTTTTTACCTAGGATTTTCTTGCTGGGTGACTTTGTTTTCTATCTGTTCTTTGACATTCAGTTCAGCTTATTCTAGACCTCTCACTTAAGTTTTGTTTAACAGATTAGAATTTTTCAGTTCTTGTTTTTTGTTTCTTGCCCTGCCTTTATGGTGCCTCTTTTTGCCCCCATTAGGAGGGTCTACTTAGGTATTATAGACCCCATTCAGATTTTCCCAGACCAAATTGGCCTCCTGTCAGGAGGAAAGAGTCACCTGCATCAGTTTTCCCTGAGGGTGAGACCCAGCAGAGTGAAAGACTTTCCTATGAATCTCTGGACTCTGTGTTTTTCCTATCCTGCCCAGTATGTGGCGTTTGTCTGCCTGCAGGTCCCACCAGCATAAGGTGATATGGTATCTTTAACTTCAGCAGACTCTCTCTGCTGGGGGCATGGTTGAGACAAAGGAGAAGTTGTAGGCTGGCTTGAATAGCTTCAGTTTTTCTGTCCCTGGTGTCTGAATTCCTTGAGGGAGGGATTCCACTTGAGCTCCTGGAGAAGGCACAACCTCCAGACAAACTCTCAAACAAGCTTAATTCTGCCCATGCCTGCCCAGGGCTGAGAAGCCCTGCAGCTGTATCCAAAGAGCAGTCAAGCCATAGAAACACAGCCACAGAAAAAAAAATCCTTTTCAGAGCAGGACCCTGTTCCTCGGGTTTGCCAATCAAGAGCTTAAGTTGGTATGTTGCTCTGTGTATCTCCAGGTCCTATGTGCCCCCTTCTTTCCTTCAGAACTCAGACCCTTTCAAGTATTTTGTGCTGTCAGATCCAAAAAGCCCCTGTTTTTTTTTTTCTTTTTCTTTTTCCGTCTGCCCTGCCCCCTCTGGACCAGGGCAAAACCCAGCAACCTCAGCTTTTACTCGAGGTCCAACTGAGTTAGGGACCTATTTTTAACAGTCGGAATTTGTTAATTCCACAATTGGAACTTGGCTGAGCTCAGCCCCTGCTGCTAGTAAAGCCTCTTTCCTTTCTGGGAGCCAGCTTGTGGGGGAGGGGCACCGGCCACTGTGGCTTCAGGGACTCATGGTTCTAGGTGGGTTTGCAGCCGGTCTAGCTTGTCCAGCCTGGGGTGTGCTGTGTGTCCAGTCACTGACGTGGCCTCAGCAGTTGTTTCATACTGCTCCTGGCTATTTCCTAGCTGCTCTGGAAGACAAACTAAATCCCATGCTTCACTAAGCTGCCATCTTGGCCAGGTAGCTATTTAGTTTAATTTAAAAAGATATTATGTACAGCCACTGTAAGCAGCATTCGATGGAAGGCCCAGTTTCAGGGAGGGAGGGCGGTACATGGATATAAAGATGAGTTAGACTACCATGTGATGATATTAAGAATTACTGATTATATATGTAGAATGGAATGATATGTCAATATTTTTGTTAATTTTTTTTAATTAATAAAAAAGATGAGTTAGACTGCATTTGGGATACAATGGAATAAAGAAGAGAAAATGGAATTGAATTAGGCCTTAGAGAATGGGGGTGGCATCAAGAAGAATAGCATTCTGGAAAGACTAGAGCAGCACGAGAAAGGAGTCAGCTGTGGGTGGGGAGCAGGTAAATGTGGCAGGTAAATGGGAGGAGACATTGGGAGAAACCTAGGCAATGAGATGTAAATTGCCACTTTGTAAAGTTCATGTGAATGACCTCTGTTTGCAGTTATAGAATCTAGGAAGGGCTCTTTAAGAAGGGGGTTTAAAGACCCTCTAATCCAAACTCCTACCCTTTCAGATTACCCAGGGCAGAGACCCATTCAAGTAGAGACCCCACTTGAATAATTTCAGTGATGGCATTGTCAGCTGCAGGAGGAACTTTTAGTTGTTAGATGGCTTTTTAAAATGATATATAGATGCCGCTCCTGCGCAGGTGTGGGCAAAACTGCGTACTGCGCTCTGGAGGGGCGGGGTCACGATCTCTGACCCTCCCTAAATATAGATACCCTGAAAGCCCCCTCCCCCTTGCTCAGTTCCTACCTCTGACCTCCTCCGCTATCTCCAACCTGTCTTCTCTGGGAACCCTCCAGCAGCGGCCACAATGGGACTGTATAGTCTACGCCCTGCACACACCAGAGCGGCACCGTTTTCTTTCATGACAAATGGGGTGAAAGTAGCCACTGCCTTTGGATCTTTCTCTTTGGAGGAAAAAAAATGGAATGGCCCAGGCTTCTCTCTGCATTGGGCATGTGACATTTTGAAAACTAGATCATGACAACAATAGAGGAAATTGTACATCACATCACTGAACAACAGATGGGAGAAATTGCTACAGAGCAGCAAACTGGCCAGAAAATCCAAATCATGACAGCTCTTGTCCACAGGACACAGGGTAAGCAGTTTATTCTGACAAATCACGATGGCTGTACTCCAAACAAAGTCATTCTGGACAGGCAAGATTCCACTCCAGGAAAAGTTTTCCTCACAAATCCAGATGCAGTAAGTGTCAACCAATTACTTTTTACAATTCCTGATCTGTCCGCACAACACCTCCAGCTCTCAACAGATAATTTTCCCCAGACCAAGGAGCAAATATGGTTTTTGATCTTTGTGTAGTATGTGGAGACGAAGGATCAGGAAGTCATTATGGAGCAGTAACTTGTGAAGCCTGCAAAGGATTCTTTAAAAACAGCATCCGAAAAAATTTAGTATATTCTTGCCGAGGCTCAATGGACTGTATTATCAATAAACATCATTGAATCTACTGTCAATATTGCAGGTTAGAGATGTATCACGTTTGGAATGAAACAAGATTCTGTTCAATGTGAAAGAAAACCCACTGAAGTATCACTGAGAAAAAACTTCCAACTGTGCTGTTTGAACAGAAAACCTACATCTGAAAAGACCTACGAAGCCCATTAGCTGCAATTCCAAGTTTTGTAACAGACAGTGAAATTGCAAGGTCAGCAGGACTGCTAACATCAGGAATGTTTGTGAATATTCATCAGTCTGAAATAAGAACTGAATCTGATTCCAGAACCCTAGAGTTCTTAGCAAATCTGGTTAACGAGTAGGTTGAATATCCCTATAGGTTATGTAAAACCAAATCACAGTACGGACTGAGAGAAAGAAATTCTGAGTATAGGCTCCCTGAAATGTGTTTTTAGATGTGATGCTTTAAGGCATGCTAAGTACTCTAGGGTTCTGGAATCAGATTTCATATGCTACTTTACTAGCTGCTAACTTTAGGCAATTTGTTTGACCTCTTAGTGCCTCAGTTTCCTCATCTGTAAAATAGGGGTAATAAGTGTCTACTTTACGGTTGGGTTTTAGCATGTAGTAGAGATTTGGCCTCTTACTATACATTAGGGAATTACAAGATTTCAGTTAGCATCATCTTCATGATTCAAGTTTCAAATGGTAGTTGCAATATTTCATTGAGCTGTTCACTCTTTTAGGAAGGGAAGGGAACTAAGTTTTGTTGGGAAACCATTTTTTGCCCAGGCACTGTGCTTTTATGTATCATTTTTTAATTAAATTGTTGTAACCACAACAACAAACATAAATATATAAAAAATATATGGGCCTTTCTAAGAACATGAGTACACATCTTGGACAACCAACTGCTTAGATTTTATAAGAGATTGAAATGAAACTGTTTTCGATAGTATAAATCATAAGCTTCAGGCACCAAAACCCAACTATAAATGTTGAAGATAGCTGTGCTTTGACTTTGTACTTATTCAAAACTTTTAATCATTTCTAGCTCAGAGGTCAGTTTCTAGAAATTATAACCAAGTAACTAAAATGTGTGTGAGAATGGAGGGTAGATGTGACTAGAATATACCATTTTCTACAAACTTTTACCCTCATCACCCAATGCTAAAAGTGCACTTTATCCTATTTGTATAAACTTCAACTCTGCAACTTCTGGTTTTAATTTTGATAAAATCTTGTTTGTCAAGATTGTTATAAACTTAGGATGTTAATGTAACTCCCATGGTAGCCACTAAGAAAACATTTTAAAGATACACAGAATAGGAAATGAAAGGGAATCAAACCAGTGCACTATAAAACATCACTTAAATACAAAGGCAATAGTAATGGAGGAAATGAGAAACAAACAAGGTACAAGACATTTGGAAAACAAATGTAAAAATGGTAAAAGTTCCTCCTTATTAGAAGTTACTTTAAATGAAAATGGATTAATGGCAGAGTGGATTATAAAACATGATCCAAGGATGTATGTTCCCTAGAAAAGCCATGTTTTAATCTAAATCCCATTCCCCCCCAAAAAAAACTTGCTTGTGTATTTATGATGTCTATCTTAACACATATCTCTTATCTCAGTTTTTTAGCCTATGCCAGTCAAAAACCAACAGGTTTGCTGAGGATAAGGCTTAACAGAATGCTACAGAAAATAAACTATTTAATAAATGCATCCCAGTAACATTTTAATGTACATCCACATTGGAAAAATACCGAGTTTTCATCAATTTTTATCTTTTCCCAGTGAAATACATCTAATTTCTCTCCAAATTACCCACAGTTCCTAAAATTTGGAGATCAAATGAGAACATTTCTGGTTTTAAAAAGTGAAAAGTAATGCATCAAAAAGTGATATATGCATGAAACTGTAAAGTTTAAACCTAATATTGAAGTCAATCGCTTTCATCTCTGTTCTAGTTTGCTAACTGCCAGAATGCAATATACCAGAAACAGAATGTCTTTTTAAAGGGGGAATTTAATAAGTTGCTAGTTTACAGAGAAAATTCCCAATTAAATAAGTCTATAGAAATGTCCAATAACAGGCATCCAGGGAAAGATACCTTGATTCAAGAAGGCTAATGAAGTTCAAGGGTCTCTCTCTCAAGTGAGAAGGCACATGACGAACACAGTCAGGGCTTCTCTTTCTGCTGGAAGGGCACATGGTGATCGTCTGCTAGCTTTCTCTCCTGGCTTCCGGTTTCATGAAGCTCCCCGGGAGGCATTTCCCTTCTCCATCTCCAAAGGTCCTGGCTTGTGGACTCTCTGCTTCGTGGTGCTGCAGCATTCTCTGCGCTCTCCGAATCTCCCATTCTCCAAAATGTTTACTCTTTTATAGGACTCCAGAAACTTATCAAGACCCACCCAAATGGATGGAGAGACACCTCCAGCTAATCCAGTTTAAGAACCACTTTGATTAAATCACATCTCCAGGGAGATGATCTGATTACAGTTTCAAATATACAGTATTGAATAGGGATTATTCCACCTTTATGAAATGGGATTTAGATTAAAACATGGCTTTTCTAGGGGACGTACATCCTTTCAAACCAGCACAACCTGCATTTATAAAACATTGTGTTGTTAGTATGGGTGAGGCAATGCTATGGTGCATCCCCATAGTTTGTTTAACATCAACACAGCTGATGTCTCCACAAAGTTGGAGAGTTACTGCTATGTAGGAACGTTTTTCTTTCAGTTTAGCAGAACTAAATCTAATAAAGAAATAGGGATATGAGTTTTACTGTTGGCCACCACCTCTACTCATGATTTATAATAGGTTCTTTCCAATAGATCCGATGTCTTGAATATTTTACTTGCAAACCTCCAACTTTTCTCTAGGACAAAGTACATCCATTTTCATATGCCACATTTGAGCAATGCATAAAGCAAAGCTGTTGTTAACATCACAGCATCAACTGCCAACTAAATATTTACACCGACTTGGGTAGGAACAGTTCTGATCTGCTATAGCATTAGCCAGTCTGGGAACTGATTAACTTGTATATATTTTCACTAATTCCAGCAAACATTACTCATTAAAGCATATGCTCCATTGGAAAACAACAGCCACCTGTGTTTAGGTTTTCTTCAAGTAAACAGCTTTTCAATAAAATTAGATTATATTATGAATTCAGAATCTTCTCTTAAAATTTTAAATTCCAAAGTGGTCAGTGGACTTCCTCTTACCTGGACACTGGTTAGAGTTGTGTACTGGTATGCTCTGACAATCAGGTAATTAGCTTCCACATCTGCTAATGCCAGCAGGATATACTTCCACCATTTTCTTTTTAAGATATATAAAAGGTTATCACTGCCTGGGTGAAAGAAATCTGGATTAGTACCTGTTACTTGAAAATTATATTATGCATGTTAATTTGGAGTTTAAAAAGTCGAAGCAAGGGAGGGCGGGCCACGGTGGCTCAGCAGGCAGAGTTCTCATCTGCCATGCCGGAGACCCAGGTTCAATTCCTGGCGCTTGCCCATGCAAAAACTTAAAAAAAAAAAAAAAAAAAAAAGTCAAAGCAAGGATTTGCTGTGTATTTTGAATGTGGCCCCTCCTACTGTCCTTTACTTATAAACTAAACCCCGGCAACAGTCAGCAGAGTCACCTACATGGTTTCTGGAATGAGGCCCAAGATAAGGTGTCATCACGGAGCAAGTATTCAGTGAAAGCAGCAGAGAGAACATAAATGGGAGAAAAGTCATTAAATTGCTGTCTAGTATAAATGTAATATCCAGTATGAGTTTGGGTGAAGCCAGTCCTGACAAGTCACAGACTAACCTAGGTAAATGAAATGTTTTGTTATGATTTCATTGGTTATTTAACCTCCATTTCTGGGCTTCTTCATACTAAACTCTACGTGAGGTCATTCTTCTGGAGTAGATGTGCTTTTAGGTGAAAATTAAATCAGTGGTAAGACTGGGGAAAAGATCTAGTGACACCATTGAAAAAACACCTTTTGTTTCCCAAATTCTATTTATTTAAGTTAAGTGACTTCCACTATTTTAGAGTGTCTGGCCTCACAGGAGACCCAGGGCTGCCAACCTACATGGAAATAAAAGCAGTAAGAATCATAAGCAAATAATTTTCAAGACTCGGTTAGCAGGAATATTCTAAAAACAAAGACAGTCCTCTTCAAAATGGGGTGGCATGGAATGCACCTAACAAGGGAATATCATACTGATGCATTTATGAATCACAATGACTTCTGAAGGCCGGTATTTACAGAGAAGAGCGAAGTCAGTCCAAGGCTATTAACCATGTGCCAGTTCTACTTCCAACTCCCTAAGTTCTTGTCAAATTTGGTACTTGTCTCTTCAGATGATTTCCCCTCTCCTACAAATGGTTCTTGTTTTCCTTCAAAAATAAATGATGTATTCTGACACAACTGAATGCCACTGATACATAGGGTTCATAGTAAAAGAAGATTAAAAACACAACGCTGATGCTTCCACTATATGCCTTAAATATGCTGAAAATGGTAATACTGCACCCTCCCAGTCAGTTTTGGTTTCCCATTGTCTTCACATTCCTGAATTTTATCTCATTTAATTTACTTTATAATGCCAGGCTCTTCTCCTGTGGGAAAGATGTTTGTTAGGATTAGCAGCCCTTGAGGCAGGGTGCATAGGATAGAATTCTGGTTCCACCAAGTATTCCCTATATGATTTAGAACAAATTATCTAACTGCTGTATGCCTCAGTTTCCTCATCTGTAAAGTGGGGGATAATAATAATAAAACTCTCCTGAGTTTTTATGTGGCTTCAATGAGCTAGTATATAACTTGAAGTTCAGCAATTAAAATGATGTCTGGTGCATAAATGTTAGAAACCACTTTTTCCCATTTTTGTGCAGCTAACTAGAAATCATAATTTTATGATGATTCTAATATAGCTTAACCAATCAGTGATAATGATGTTAATTCTTTGTTAATTACCTGTCAATTCCTTATCTTTGTTCTCTGACAATACAGACTTGTATCTACAGGCAGTCAGTGCTCCATTTAGCATTCTCCACTTAACTATATATTATTTTGGAGAGTTCTTCACTTTTTAAGTATGTTTAATATTGCCTCTTGATTTTATCAACCTCAGGGGGAAAAACATGTAACTTGTAATAGCATTGTGCTTTTTTTTTTTTTAACAACTTCTACTGCTACAAACGGGTTGGTTCTGCTTAATTTAATCAACAACTTCAGAGAGTTATTCATAAATCTCTAGTAACTACATCCATAGAATGCAGAGACAGCATATTTTTCTGGTAACTTTTAAAAATACAGCTATAGTTTCCTGTTTTTGGTTTTGTCCCTTGTTTTTTCTTCAATACCAATTTTTTAAACTTTCTATTGTTATACATAACCCATGTTTTATCTTAAAATGCCTAGAAGCTAAAATTTTTATGAAAACAATTTTCTTGGAAAGATACTTCCCATATTTGACATACCTGATCGAAATGTCAGCATCACTGTATAGATTAGGCACAGCAAGCAATAATTGATAAAGCTCTGAAGCATTGGGGTGTTTACTTTGTATCTTTGAGTCAGATACTGGCTGGTGATGGCTGTTCCACATATACACAAGGACAACATCTGACCCAGAGCAATGGTTTTCAAAATATTCCTAGAAAATGAGGAAAAAATCAGGATAATTTGCAAATAAGCCATACCTTTTTTTTTTTTTAACACAAATGCATACACATATTGTAGTGTTATATACAGAGGGAAATGCTTATTGTTCCAGGTGGTTCTTTATTTTACTTTATTGCTTATTTCCTATGCACAAAAAGTTCAATTGTTGGATTTAGAGGGACTACATTTTTATGCTTTTTGCATTTCTGGGTCCCTCCTCACACAAAAACACATAATTCCCCGATGTCATTGACCATCATTTAGAAATCTTTTTTTTTTTTTGTATGGGCAGGCATCAGGAAACAGATAGAAATCTTTTGATGACTTAGCCATAGCATATACTATTTAATGTGGGGGGGAGCGGTGGCATTTTAAAAAATTCAGCTTTAGCTCTAGTCTTAAATATTTTCTATTCAGTAAATGATTTGGTTAACATTTTCTCATCCTTTCAGTCTCCTTGAGACTTTATTTCTTCAACTGCCCCTCCAGTAGCAGTGGTTTTCAATGATGCCTACACATAAGCACAGGCTTTTAAAAATCCTAATGTCCAGGCTGCGTTCCAGACCAATTACATCATACTCTCTGGAGGTGGGGGGACCCAGCATCACTTATTTTTCAGAGCTCCCCAGGTGATTCCAATGTGCCGCCTTGATTGTGAATCACTGCTCTAGGCACAGGCACTGGCACTGTGGATATAGAGGAGAGTAAGACCCAGACCCTGCCCTTGGGCAATGAAAGACAGAGGTGGCTTAACAACCAACTACAAAACCACAGTGTTTAAGTCCTGTAATAGAGAGTACCAGCAAACTACTCACAGGCATTACTAATTCTGAGTGAGGGAGTTAGCAGGCAGAGGAGAAATCTGGAAAGGTTTCACAGAAGAGGTGATTCCTCAGTTAGGTTTTGCAAGTATATAATGGATCTCTAGAGGAAGAAGTGGGAGAAAGGAATCCAGGAAGAAGTAACTATAGGATCAAATGCACAGGGGCACAAACATGCCATGGTAGGTTCAGGAAATATCAAGCAGCCCAGTGTGTTAGGGCAATGGGACAGCAGGAGAGTGGTTGAGACACAGAACCAGTCCAACCTTTTCATGTTATAGACATGAAATGGAAGCCCAGAGAGGCGATGACTAAGACTATTCAATTTGATTTCCAAATTTCTATTAAATTACTCAGAGGTAGAATTACTTTCTTCTAAGGGATGGGGACCTCTTTTTTTTTTTTAATGTATTTGTATTAAAATATCTTCACACACCATACAATCCATCCAGAGCATACAATCAGTGGTTCACATTATCATCACACAGTTGTGTATGCATCACTGTGATCATTTTTAGAACACTGGTATTACTCCAGAAAAAGAAATGAAAAGAAAAAAGAAAAACCCCATACATCCCATATCCCTTAACCCTCCCTCTTAATGACCACTAGTATTGCAATCTACCCAATTTTAAGACTTACAATAGAGGTAGGTTAACTAAAACAGTATAGTATTGACAGATATATCAGTGGAACAGAACAAAACATCCAGAAATAGATCCATACAAA
This sequence comes from Tamandua tetradactyla, assembly GCF_023851605.1. Classification (NCBI taxonomy): domain Eukaryota; kingdom Metazoa; phylum Chordata; class Mammalia; order Pilosa; family Myrmecophagidae; genus Tamandua; species Tamandua tetradactyla. The sequence goes on along the minus strand of NC_135334.1, from coordinate 34,093,710 downwards.
CACAGGCAACTAAATTTTTTTTTTTTTTTTTTGCAATATAGTTATACAATCATTATCAAAGATCAGGGCTACTGGATTACAGCTCAATAACTTTAGTTATTTCCTTCTGGCTATTCTAAAATGCTAGATTCTACAAAGAAAAATCTAAATATTTCTTTGAATCAGTAGTCTCAGTCATTTGTTAAATCCTAACTTCCTCCCTCTTATTTGATCTTTCTCTCTATCTTCAGGGATATCTGAGCAATGACCATTTTAACTTCTTTGTGCTGAAAGGGGTATTGACCTTCAGCTGGTTGTTCTTCCTGGGGGGACTAGTACCTCTGGGTTTTAGGACTTATCTGGTCAGGCTAATTTGGAGGCCTTAAATTTCTAAGAAGATAAATTTTCTAAGAAAAACTTCTATAGAGATTTAGATAGAGCCCAAGGCACTCCCTAGGGTTTTCAGGAATACGGTCAGTTGTTGGCTTGGCATACTGTGGTAGTCTCAAATATCTGGCTAAAATTTGCATAAGAGTAACCTCCAGAATGACCTTTCAACTCTATTTGAAACCTCTTAGCTGCTGAAACTTTTTGTTCCCTTTGGTCACTCAGTCCCCATGCCAGGATCAGGGCCAGGCTCATCCCTGAGAGTCATGTCCACATTACCAGTCTGGAGTTGAGTCGATCATGAGACAGGCAAGAAGAAATTCTAAAAGACAGCCTGGACCTGGGGTAAAGGAGAAATTAATTTGGAAATCATGAGCATAAAAAGTAGAAGTTGAAGTTGTGGGTATACATGGGATTACTAAGGTAAATAAAAACTTTATTCAAGGAAACCCGGAAGAGAACTGGAAGGCTAGGTGAGGCTGCCATGTGCATTGCCATGTGACAGAGGAAGTAAGGATCAAGGAGTCCCAACAGCTAGCCCCAGAATTCCTCAGTCTTTGGGGAGAAAGCACTGCCCTGATCTGGACTTTTTCCCAGCCTCTAAATCATAAGCAAATAAATTCCCATTGTTCAAGCCAACCCATCGTATGGTATTTGCTTAAGCAGCCAAGGAAACTAAACCAATTAAAGAGGTCAAGGTGACAGATACGAAAAAGTCTAGAATAAGACCCAGTTTTCTGCCCTGGACAACTTGATAGAAAGCAATATGGTTCATCAATATCTTGTTAGTCAAGACAGAAGGAAAAGGCACATTCTAAGACGATAATTCCATTTTGGATAGGCTGGATTTGAGCCAATCATAAGATAGGCAAGAAGAAATGTGTAGAACATTTCTTCCCAGTCTGGAACTGGGAGAAAGGATTAGGCTGGAGAAATAAATTTGGGGATCTTGAATATAAAAGTAGAAGTTGAAGTTGTGAGTGTACATGAAATCACAAAGGCAAATAACCAAAAAGGAAGAAAAAAGGAGAGTGAACAAACCATTCTGAGAAATATCAACATTTAAGGAGCTGGAACAGAGAGAAATGAGAGATGGAGATGAAGGTACATGGCCAGAGAGCTGGGGATAGAACTGGAAAGGAAGAACACTATGAAGGTTAAAGGAAGATGGAGTGACAGAAGAGCTCTCCACTTTGGACCGTAGCAGTTATCTCCTAATTGTTCTTCCAGATCCACATTCCTGTCCCCAAAACCAGTCTCCACACTTTAGCAGGAGTCATATCTAATCAATAAATACTAATCTGTTGGAATCATTCCCAAGCCTAAAACCTTTTAGTGTTTCCCCATTGCTCTTAGGGTATAGTTAAACTTTAAAACAGCCTAAAAGGCATGCCACCATCCTGCCTAGCTCTCCATCCTCATCTCAGACTATTCTCACCAGCACGTTAATTTTTTTAATTTTTAAATTTCTTATAAGATCTTTAAAATATAACAGAGTATGATGTATAAACAACGTGCATTCATGTGTCTACCAGGCAACCTAAGAAATAAAATAGTGGAACATCAACCATATCCCCCTAGTGTTCTCCCCCATCTCTCAGCTCTCCAGAGGTAACTACAGTCTAGAAGTTGGTAGCTAGCATTCTCTCGCATTTCTATATATTTATTGCTTAAGGATATTCTTAATATTCTTAATATCCTTATTATCCTTATATCCTTATTTGCTTAATAAAAGCAAATTTTGCTTGTTTTTAAACTTCATATAAATGCCATCATATTGTATGTATACTTCTACAACTTGCTTTTTTGATCAACATTGCTTGAAAGATTCATCCACATGTTGATGTTGGTTCTTTTCCATTACTGTACTGTATAAGCACTTCAACTACAGGAATATACCATACTTTAACACATTCCTTTGTTAGGTACTTAGGTTGTATTCCAATTTTTTTTTCTCTTATAAATGCTTCTATGAACATTCTGGCATATGTCTTCTGGTGTACATATCTAAGAGTCGTTCCATGATTTTTAAAAACGGGTGCAAACAGATTACAGATGTGCCATTTATAATACCCTCAGCACTCAAGTTGGCCTGATGGGGGCCAGTAAGACATCTTGGGAGATTCCCGCCCATTGCCATATGATGGGCACAGTTAACTCAGGGTACCCTACAAATACAATGACTCTATAGTTGTGTAATGAAGGCTGAAGGAATCATTTTCTGTGGAGATATATCTAAGAGTGGAATTGTTGGAATTAGACTATAAACATCTTCAGCTTTGTTTCTCTACATTACTCTTGAAAAGGTCACATTCCTTCATGAAGTTTAGTCTGTTACTAAAAGGGAAGGAACTGAAGGAACCTCCACCCTAAAGGGGGAGGAATGCTGTTAGAAACTGGCCAAAGGAAAGACATTTCATTAGGCTACTGAAGAAATTTTCACCAACAGGTTAAGGGCATGTTTCTGTAGGGGCAGTTTTCTTTCTGGGCTACTTCACCTGCCATGGGCTGGTGAGGTAAGTCAGGTCCAGGGGTGGCTGCCTCTTTCTCTTGTGTTTACTTCTTCCGGAAGACCAGTTTACAGTGCTAGTCTGTACTGATTCTGGATTTTAGGTTGCCCTATCCTAGAAAAAAGTAATTCACTTCTTGGTCCAGTATAGTGTATTAGGTGTCTATAGGAGTATGGGGCCAAATCCTAAGAATGAAAACATACATTCATTTTGTGTCATTGTCTTCAGCCACATACCGCTCTCAGGAATCAGGTGGGGAGGGGTAGCTGGCTCAAATGTTCCAATATCTCATTGTTCAATTAATATCTTCATAGTACACATTCTCAACATCATGCTTTAGTTGGGGCATTTAGTATTATCACATCAATATTGCAGTTAGGGAAAATGAGATTCAGAGTATTCCATAATTCATCCATAGGCACAAAAGGTAAAGGGCAAATGCAAGAAAATAAAAGGCAGAGCAAGTCAGTGCTCTTAATTATTAAGACTGGATTGGAAGGGGGTGTGTCAAATTTTGTGTGTGTATGTGTTTAACTTTTTATTTTGAAATAACTTCAAACTTAAAGGAAAGTTGTAAAACTAATTTAAAAACAAAACATAGGATTCTAATACACTCCCTGTTCTAGTTTGCTAGCTGCTAGAATGTAATATACCAGAAACAGAATGGCTTTTAAAAGGGGGAATTTATTAAGTTGCAAGTTCAAAGTTCTAAGGCCATGAAAATGCCCCAACTAAAGCAAGGCTATGGAAATGTCCACTTTAAGGCATCCAGGGAAAGATACCTTGGTTCAAGGAGGCCAATGATGTTCAGGATTTCTCTCTCAACTGGAAAGACACGTGGCAAACATGGGGCTTTCTCTCCCAGCTTCTTGTTTCATGAGGTTTCCCCAGGGGTGTTTTCTTTCTGCATCTCCAAGGGTCACTGGCTGTGCGGGCTCTATAGCTCTTTCCAAAATGGGTCCCTCTTAAAGGATCTCTGTAAGCAATCCCACCTTGAATGGATGGAGACACACCTCCATGGAAATCATCTAATCAGAAGTTACCACCTACAATTGGGTGGGTCACATTTCCATGGGAACAATCAAAAAGCAATATTGGGGTGCACAAGTGGTTCACTGGTAGAATGCTTACCTTCCATGCAGGAGATCTGGGTTTGATTCCTGGGCCATGCACCCCCCACCCCCCCCAAAAAAGTAATGTTGAATGAGGACTAAAGGATATGGCTTTTCTAGGATCTACCATAGATTCAAACCAGCACAACCCCTCATCCAGATACCCAGATTTACCAACTTTTAGCATTTTGCAGTATTCTGTCCTTCTGACTGCCCATCCATGCCCTCTAACACTTAACTTGCTTGTAGTTTCCTGTTTGTTTAACAGCAGCCATTCTAGTAGGTGTGAGATGATCTCTCATTGTGATTTTGATTTGCATTTTCCTAATAGCTAGTGAAGCTGAGCATCTTTTCATGTGCCTCTTAAGGATGCTCATCTTTTAACCACCATAAGTACAGCTATTAAGTTCAAGAAATTTAGTGCTGATATAAAGTGTACAGTCCATATTCCAATTTTTAAAGTTGTCCCAATAATGTCTTTTTTTTTTTTTTTGGTTTGGGTTGGAAGTTTGTTTCTCTTTTTTTTTTTTATTTTTATTTTAGTAATATACGTAGCCTAAAATTTCCCCCATTTAATCACATGCTATATAATTCAGAGGTGTTGATTATATTTATAACATTGTGCTACCATAAACATCATCTATTACCATAGCTTTTCCATCACCCAAACAGAAATTCTGTATCATTTAGGCTTTACTTCCCCATTTCCTTTTCCTACCCCTTCCCAGCCCTGGCAACCTGTGTTCCAGTTTCTGACTCAAGGATTGTGCTTATTCTAATTATTTCCTATCAGGAAGATTATACAATATTTGCCCTTCTGTGTCTGGCTTATTTCATTCAACATCATGCCTTCAAAATTTACCCATGTTAAATGGTATATATAAGAACGCCATTCCTTTTCACAGCTGCGTAACTTTCCATGGTATGTATAAAACACATTTTGCTTATCCATTCATCTGTTGATGGACACTTGGGTTGCTTCCATGTCTGGCAATTGTGAATAATGCCACTATGCACATTGGTTAAGCAAATATCTGTTCAAGTCCCTGCTTTGAATTCTGTTCAGTATATGTCAGAGTGGGATTGCCATGTCATAAGGCAATTCTCTGCATAACTTTCTGAGAAACTGACAAACTGTTTTCCAGAGCAGCTGCTCTATTTGACATTCCCACCAACACTGAACGAGTGTTCCTGTTTTTCTCTACATATTCTCCAACACTTATCTTTCCCTTTTTAAAATAGTAGTCATTCTCGTGGGTTTGAAGTTTTGATTTGCATTTCCTCAACAGCTAATGATGTTGACTATCTTTTCATGTATTTGTTGGTCATTTGAATTATCTTCTTGGGAGAAATGTCTATTCAAGTTTGTTGCCCATTTTTTTATTGGGTTGTCTGTCTTTATGTTGTTGAGTTTTGGGAGTTCTTTATATATCCTGGATATTATTAAACTCTTAATAGATATGTAGTTTCCAAATATATTCTCACATTCTTTAGGGTATCTTTTTACTTTAGTGATGAAGTCCTTTGAAACACAAAAATTTCTGATTTTTATAGAGTCCCATTTATCTATCTTTTTTTTAAATCATTGCTCATGCTTTTAAGAAACCACTGCCTAACACAAGGTCCTAAAGGTGCTTCTCTATGGTTTTTTCTAAGGGTTTTATAGTCCTAGTTTTTATATTTAGGTCTTTGATCTATTTTGAGTTCATTTTTGTATATGGTATGAGATAGGGGTCCTCCTTCATTCTTTTGTCTATGGAGATCCAGTTTTCCCAGCACAATTTGTTGAGGAGACTATTCTTTCCCAACTGAGTGGACTTGGCACCCTTGTCAAAAATCAACTGGCCAGGGGGAGAGCCAAGATGGCAGCTTAGTGAGGTGTGGGATTTAGTTCATCCTCCAGAGCAGCTAACAAATAGCCAGGAACAGTACAGAACAACTGCTGAGGCCACATCAGTGACTAGACACACAGTGCACATCAGTCTGGACCAGCTGGACCGGCTGCAAGCTGCTCAGAACCATGAGTTCCGGCTGCGGTGGCTGGAGGCCCTCCCGCATAGGCTGTTTCCCAGAGGGGAAAGGAAAGGGACTTTACCAGCAGCAGGGGCTGAGCACAAGCTAACTCCAATTGTGGAATTAATTCACAAATTTTGACTACTAAAAATAGGTCCCCAACTCAGTTGAACCCAGAGTGTAAGTGGAGGTTGCTGGTTTTTGCCCCAGCTCAGAGGGGGCAGGGCTGACAGAAAAAGAAAAAAGAAAAAAAAAACAGTTTTTTTTTTATCTGAAAAGGTCTGGGCTGCGAAGGAAAGAAGGGGGCACATAGGACCTGGAGATACACAGAGCAATGGACCAACTTAAGCTCTTGATTGGCAAACCCAAGGAATGGGGGTCCTGCTCTGAAAAGGATTTTTCTTTCTCTTTTTTTTTTTCTTGTAGCTGTGTTTTTACAGCTTGACTAATCTTTAGATACAGCTGCAGGGCTTCTCAGGCTCCACCTGCCTCAGGCATAGGCAGAATTGAGATTGTTTGAGTGTTTGTCTGGAGCCTATGCCTTCCCCGGGAGAAAGGTGGGGCCCAGCCCATGTGGAATCCCTCCCTCAAGGAATTCAGACCCCAGGGTCTGGAAAATTGAAGCAATTAAAGCCAGCCTACAACCTCTCCTCTATCTCAACCACGACCCCAGCAGGGAAAGTCTGCAGAAGTTAAAGGTACCACATCACCTTATGCTGGTGGGACCCACAGGCAGAAAAGCCCCACATACTGGGCAGGACAGAAATAATGCAGAGTCCAGAGACCTCAAAGGAAAATCTTTCAACCTGTTGGGTCTCACCCTCAGGGAAAACTGACAGAGGTGACTCTTTCTTCCTGAGAGGAGGCCAGTTTGGTCTGGGAAAATCTGACTGTGGTCTATAATACCTAAGTAGACATCCCCTAAGAGGGGGGGGAAAGGTACCATACAGTCAGGGCAAGAAACAAAAAAACAAGAACTGAAAAATTCTGGTCTGTTAAATAAAACCTAAGCTAGAGGACTAGAATAAGCTGAACTGAATGTCAAAGAACACATAGATAACAAAGTCATCCAGCAAGAAAATCCTAGGTAAAAAAAAAAAAGTGAAAACAATCTCTAGAATAAACTAATCAAGGCAATTAAATACCTAGATGCAAAAAATAACGAATCATACTAGGAAAATTGACGATATGGCCCAGTTAAAGGAACAAACCAACAATTCAAATGAGATACAGGAGTTGAAACAATTCAGAATGTCCGAACAGACATGGAAAACCTCATCAAAAATCAAATCAATGAACTGAGGAAGGATATAAAGAAGGCAAGGAATGAACAAAAAGAAGAAATCAAAAGTCTGAAAAAACAAATCACAGAACTTATAGGAATGAAAAATCAACTGGCCAAAGACGTGAGGATATATTTCTTAACTATTTGGTTCTATTCGTCTATATATTCATCACTGTACCAGTAACATGCTGTGTCTCTGGTGTGTTTTTCTTTTCTCATATATTTTTATTTTTTGGTTTTAGTATCATGCTGTTTTGACCACTGCAACTTTGGAATAAATCTTAAAATTCGTTAGTGTGAATCTGCCAAATTCATTCTTTTTTAAAGATGGTTTGGCTATTCAAGGTTGACCCTTCCAAATAAGTTTGATGATTGGCTTTTCCATTTCTGCAAAGAAAGTTGATGCAATTTTGATTAGGATTACATTTGAGTGTGTAAATTGCTTTGGGAAGAATTGACACAATATTGTCAATATTTAGTCTTTTGATCCATGATGAGGAATGTCCGTTCATTTATTTAGGTCTTCCTTAATTTCTTATAGTAATAGTTTATAATGTGCTATGTATAAGTCCTTTATATATCTTTGATTAAATTTATTCCTAGATATTTGATTCTTTTAGTTGCTATTGTAAATGGAATATTTTTCTAAATTTCCTCTTCAGAATGCTTTCTACTAGTGTATAGAGACACTACTGATTTTTGCATGTTGATCTTGTTCCTCACTACTTTGTTGAATTTGTTTATCTCCAGTAGCTTTGTTGTAGTTCTGTCAGTACTTTCTATATATAGGTATTGTCATCTGCAAATAGTGAAAAGTTTTACTTCTTGCTTTCCAAGTTGGATACCATTTATTTCTTTGTCTTGCCTGATTGCTCTGGCTAGACCTTCTAGTACAATGTTGAAGGCAGTGGTGAGTGGACATCCTTGTTCCTGATCTTAAAAGGAAAGCTTTCAGTCTTTCACCATTAAGAATATATTAGTTGTGGATTTTTCATATATATCCTTAAGTATCTTTATCAAGAAGGGGTGCTGGATTTTGTTAAATGCCTTCACTGCATCAACTGAAATGACCGTATACTTTTTACATGTGGTACACACATTAATTGATTTTCTCATGTTGAACCACCCTTGCTTGATACCTGGGATAAATTTCACTTGATCATAGTTTATAATTCTTTTAATATGCTGTTGGGTTAGGTTTGGTAGTATTTGTGGAGGATTTTGGCATCTACATTCATAAGGGATATTGGCCTTTAATTTTCTTTTCTTGTGGTATCTTTACCTGGCTCTGGCATTAGGGTTATATTGGCATCATAGAATGAATTAGGGAGTGTTCCCTTCTCTTCCAAAGAGTTTGAGAAGAACTGGTTTTAATTCTTCTTGGAATATTTGATAGAATTCACCCATTAAGCCATCTGGTCCTGGGCTTTCCTTTGTTAAGGGGCTTTCAATTAATGATTCAATCTCTTTACTTGGAATTAAACTATTGAGATCTTCTAGTTGTTCTAGAGCCAATGTAGGCTGTTTGTGTGTTGAAGGAATTTGTCCATTTCATCTCAGTTGTTTAATTCATTGGCATATAGTTGTTCATAGTATCCTTTTATGATCCCCTTTATTTCTATGGGGTCAGTAATAATGTCTCGCCTTTCATTTCTGATTTTAATTACTTTTATACTTGTTTTTTTTTCCTTTGTCAGTTTAGCTAAAGGTCTATCGATTTTATCGATCTTCTCAAAGAACCAAATTCTGATTTTGCTAGTTCTGTTTTTTTTCCTGTATTTCATTTATTTATGTTCTAATCTTGTTATTTCCTTCTTCTGCTCACTTTGGGTTTAGTTTGCTGTTCTTTTCCTAGTTTCTCCAGATGTGCAGTTAGAGCTCTGATTTGAGCTCTTTTGTTAATGTAAGCATTTCTGGCTATAAATTTCCCTCTGAGTGCTGCCTTCTCTGCATCTCATAAGTTTTGATATTTTGTGTTCTCATTTTCATTCATCTCAAGACATTTCCTGATTTTCCTCCTGTCTTCTTCTTTGACCTAATTATTAAGAGTTGTTAACTTCCATATATTTGTGGATTTTCCAGTTCTACATCTGTTATCGATTTCTACCTTCATTCAGTCGTGGTCAGAAAAGATACTTTGTATAATTCCAATCTTTTTAAATTTATAGAGACTTGTTTTGTGACCAATCATGTGGTTTGACCTGGAGATATCCTGCTGTTTGGGGGTGCAATATTCTATATATGTCTGTGAGGTCTAATTCAGTTTATTATATTTTTCAAATTATCTACTTCCTTATTGATATTCTTTCTAGATGTTCTATCCATTGAGGAAAGTGGTGTATTGAAGTTTCAAAGTACTATTGTAGAGGTTCCTATTTCTCCATTCAGTTTTGCCAGTATTTGCCTCACGTATCTTGGGGCACTGGGTTTAGGTGCACAAATATTTATGATTGTTATTTCTTCTTGGTGTACTCACCCTTTTATTAATATACAATGTCCTTTTTTACTTTAAGCTTTTGACTTCAAAGTCTATTATGTCAGATATTAGCATAGCTGCCTCAGCTCTTTTTTAGTTGCTACTTATATGGAATATCTTTTTCCATTTTTTCACTTTCAATCTGTGTCTTTAGATCTACAATGAGTCTCTTGTAAACCACAAATAGTTGGATCATGTGTCTTTATCCATTCTTCTAAACTCTTTCTTTTGTTTGGAGAGTTTAATCCATTAACATTCAATATTATCACTGTTAGAACAGGACTATTCCAGCTATTTTGTCCTTTGTTTTTGTCATACCTTTTATTGTTTCTCTTTTCCTTTATTGCAACCTGCTTTTGTATATAATTGATCTTCTGTGATGTAACTGATTGTTCCACATTTCCATTTCTGTATCTTTTTAAAAATTTTTTTTGTGCATACTTGTGGGGTGTTTATTAGACAATCTAGGTCTATAAACCACTAGTTTGTAAACTTAACTTCAATACATGCACATTCTCTTTCCTATATCCCTCCGCTTCCCGTTTTTATTGTCTTTTGTCACACAATAACCCTTTATATTTTGCATATCTGTTATAAGAAAATATGGTTATTTTTTATTCAACTGTATTCTTATAAGAAATATAGATCATCATGTTTTACATTTGCCCGTTTAGGTACCTTTACTGAAGATCTTCATTTCTTCACACTGCTCCAAGCCACTCTCTCCTGTTTTTTCCTTTCTACCTGAAGAACTTCCCTTAACAATTCTAGTAGGGCAGGTCTTTTGGTTACAAACTCTCTCAGCTTTTGTTTATCCATGAATGTCTTAAACTCTCCCTCATTTTTGAAGGACAGTTTTGCTAGATAAAGAATTTGGGGCTGGCAGTTCTTCTCTTTCAGTATCTTAAATACATATTACTGCCTTCTCACCTCCATGGTTTCTGATGAGAAATCTGTACTTAGTCTTATTACAAATCACTTGAATGTGACAAAATTGCTTTTCTCCTGCTGCTTTCAGAATTCTCTCTTTAATCTTTGGGCATCTGATGTTTTTATTAGCATGTGTCTTAGAATAGGTCTATTAAGGTATTTTAGTTTGTAAAAGCTGTCAGAATGTGATATACCAGAAACAGAACAGCTCCCCCCCCCCCCCCATCAGTAACTTTTACTGCACAACTTCTCTTTTAGAAGCATTTGGGAGAACCAATCAGTTAAAAAGCAGACATTTTAAGATTTACGATATTTGTCAAACTGGGCATTATAATACATAGAATATTACCAAAAATTGAGTGGCTAAAGATCTTTACAATTTTAAATAGAATTCCTTTCCTATTTGTCAGTAAATGTGACAGAAGTATTTTAAAAAATTCTAGAAAACCTGTTTATTAATCATTCTTTTCAAGTATTTTTAATAAGTGGCACTGCTCCTGTTCAAGGAACACATTATTAACCTAATTTTCTAATGGGGAAAGAGGGAAAACATACTTATCGCCTTTTGTGGAATAAACTTTCATCTATCAACTAAAGACCAAAATACGGCAATATAGGAAATTTGGAATTTTGGGTTTATGTTTCATGGATGGTGCTGCTGTTCCAACCTTATAAAGTAAACTGCTTTCCAAAGTCCAAATATCAAAATACTTCCCCACCTCACCATGCTAACCACTGCCCTTTGGTTTCTTTAGAACAAGGAGTTAAAGGGTTTTTTATTATAGCTATACAATTTTGATCTGGGGACCTTGCATGCAAATCATATTGAATAGCCAGATGCTTATTTTACAGGAATGATTTAAATATTATGCATTGGCCAAATCAACCTGTTCCACCCACCCTGTTGGAGGGGGGGAAACCCACACCCACATAACTATTTCATTTGACAGGATTTGTCTCCCAACAGTAAGTGGTTTAAACAAATTTCACCAATTTAATGTGCCTTTTAAAATGGGAAAGTCACAAATTTTTAATATAGCTGAAATCATGACTCAATTGTAATTTGAACCTAATGATCCATGCATCACTGTAGAAGCAAGGTTTATAAACCAATGTGCTTTGAATTTGTCCACGTACTGATATCTTGTACATAAAGATTTAGCACATATAACAGCTATCATGAGAACTGAAAAACTATTTTTCCCCAAAAATGAAAATATTAAAACCAAGTTAAAATATTAGTTAGTATTCAATAAAACATAAAATTTGACAAATCAAGTTTACATATCCCAGTTGACCATGTGTGAAAATGCAAAGTAGGTATTAAAATTGATATGTTCAGCACTTTAAACCAACTTGTAATTGGGGGAACGTCTAGATCCTTAATTAAAAAATACAAATGAAGACAAAGCTTTAAACTGGTACACACTACCAGTTGTAGTGAGCAGCAATTGCAAGCAGCAATACAAAAGTATTCACTAAGAATGCATAATCTCTGAAAATTATGAAAACATCCCTCCTACCAATATATTTCTAAAGACAAAAATGACTACCATATTTGTTACATCTGTGTAGCAAAAGAAGCTCATTTTCAAAACAGATAAAATTCAGTCTTTAGGTGTGAATGGTATGAATGACAGGTTTTGTTTTGTTTTGTTTTAATTTCTTAGTTGTTGATTAAGTCATTGATGGGATCCTTAAGCATGCAAAACCTCAGAGAGGAGGGTCCACAAAAGAGCCTGGTTGCCTAATGGCATCCAGTTAAGCCAGAGCTGGGAATGCCTCTGGGTCATCTACATCAAGAACAGAAGCACTTGACTTGTCAGTCCTGCTGCCACAATTAGGACGTCTACCATGCCCATGTTCACCACATCTTTCCCTGCCACCACTTTCTGGGAGGCCAAGGTCTCCAAAATTGATCTCCAGCTGAGACGTTATATCATTTGCTGGCTTCTGGAAATGATGGTCCATAACTGAATCTTCAGCATGAGCCTCTTCACTCTTTGACTTATGAAGAACAAATCCCTTCTTCTACTGCCCATCAGCACCTTCATTTGGTTTTTGGATATTAAGTTCTACTTTTGCCTGGTCCCTATTTTGAATAGCCTTCCATTCATCCAGAGTCATCTCTTTTGGACCTTCTTCCTTTACCTCTTCAACTTCATTCTCCTTATTTTCCATGTCTGCCGCTGGATGTTCTTCACCATCACGTGTCTCCTCAGTCACATTTGATTGCTCCAAGTCACTGCAATTATAAGATATTTGTTTCTGAATATTCTGAGCACTCTGTTAACTCATCTTTGACAGTTCCCCAGTTGTGAGATCTGCTACCTCCACATCTGTCCTTATGCTTCAGCCACTGTAATGTGAAAAGGAAGATCTATCGCTTCCACTATGCCTATCAAATTCATGTTTGCCACAAGAATCAAATCCATCTCCTCAGCCCATTCCAAGTACACAGTCTCCTAGACCTCTTCCAAGACCACCATGGCCCCGGATAGGCCAGTCAATCATTGGTCTACAGGGAAAAAATATGATCAACTGAAAATTCTCCTCCTTCATCCTTTTCTTCAAGTGGCTTTTCAAATTGTCGTTCTCAAGGTGGTTGACTTTCTAGTCTCCTATTAATTATTTTCCCTTCACCCTGAAGTTGTTGATCAGGTCTTCTTCCACCATGTCTTATTCCTTCTTTCTTAAGTGCCATGGGCAGCTGCACCTCCTCTTTCTTGTCAGTCACACCAACGCTGGAGGGCAGTGGATTCTTGCAGTCTTTCTGGGACTCCTTTTGCAGCTGTTTGCCCGCCACATTGGAGTTGGTCTGGGCTGCGGCCTGAGCTGTGCTCTTGGCCCCAGGACCCCTAACGCCGCCCCCACTGGCTTTTTTTTTTCTTGTTCTCTGCCACCATCAATACCTCGAAGGGATCCAATTTGTCATTAAATAACTGATTGAATTGGTTTGTGACCATGCAGCTGAAGCCTTCCTTTAAGTGGTCAGGCATAATGGTGGCTCGGCAGCACGTTCATCCACAGATTGCAGCAGGCTGCGCTGAGCCAAGCCAGAAAAGCTTTTAAAAAGGATAATTTATTAAATTGCAAGTTTAAAGTTCTAAGGCTGTGAAAATGTCCAAACTAAGGCACCAACAGGAGGTTACCTTCACTAAAGAAAGGCTGATACCATCTGGAATACCTCTGTCAGCTGCGAAGGCACATGGCGACATGTGTTAGCTTTCTCTTCTCATTTCATAAGGCTTCCCCAGGGGAGTTTTTCCTATACATCTCCAAAGATCTCTGGCTATGTGGACTCTGTCAGTTCTAAAGCTTTTTTCAAAGTGGTTCCCTCTTAAAGACTCCAGTAAGCAACCCCAACTTGAATGGAGGAAGATACATCTCTATGGAAATCATCTAATCAAAACTTACCACCCACAATTGGGTGGGTCACATCTCCATGGAAACAATAAAAAAGGTCCCACCCAACAATATTAAATAAGGATTTTAAAACTTGGCTTTTCTGGGGTACATAACAGATTTAAATTGGCACATAGGGTTTATCATGTTTGGAGTACAATGTGCTTCTTGGAGATATATGTTTATGTCTTTTATAAGATTTGGGAAATTTTCAGCTATTTCTTCAAATATTTTTTTTCTACTCTGTGTCCCTTCTCACTCTGGGATAGCTTCATGTTATCACTTAAATCTCTGAGACCCTGCTGAATTTTTTCTATTCTTTGCTCTATCTGTTCTTCTGACTGTATGACTCCAGTTGTCCCATCTTCTAGTTCATTGATTCTTTCTTCTGCTTGTTCAAATCTACAACTGTATGCCTCTAGTGTATTTTAGCATCCATTATAGTATTTTTTTTTGTATGCTGTATGGCAGAGGTCACATTTCATTCTTTTTCCATGTGAGTATCCCATTATTGCAGCATCATTTGTTGAATTTTTGTTTGTTTTTCTTTCTTACTTTGCTTGTTTGTTTGTTTTGGGGAAGTGCATGGGTCAGGAATTGAACCCAGGTCTCCTGCATGGCAGGCAAGAATTCTATCACTGAACTACCCTTGCACCCCCCATTATAGTATTTTTCATCCCCCTTAATATGTCCTGTGTTTCCTTTAAAGCTATTGAATTCTTCTTTTTGTTCACCCATTGTTTTAATATCCTTTAGCTTTATATCCATATTTAGTTTATTTCTATCCATATTTTCCTTCAACTCCTTAATTGATTTAGATTTGTGTGAACTCTTTGAATTAGTTGTTTCTATGCCTGTGTTTCCTCTGAAGTTTTCTTTTGTCCCCTTCACTAAGCCAAATCTTCCTGCTACTTATTTTGGCTTGTGTTTTTTTACTGATGTCTGGGCATCTGATTATTTTGATGTGTTAACTCTAAAAGGCAGTTTCTCCCTCTTACCTGGCATTTTATTGTAGACTGGTTGTGTGTTAGGACTGTTCTTCAATGCTTGATCCACCTCATACTGAAACTTTAGAGCTGCCTATGTTTAACTGTTCCAATTTTTTCAGTTTTCCTGTACCTGTTTCTTGCCCTGGACATGGAGTGCAACTTTTAAGATAACCTTTTAATGTACAATTGTTTCACCTCCGGGTGAAGATTTCCTTTCTTCTGTTCCTTCTCTACGAGTTTTGTGCAGATTTTCCTCCCAAGTGGCTATGGCTTTTTCAACTGCTCTCCCATGCAGAGTACCTTATTTTTATTAGAATTTTCAGTCCTGAGGTCCACTTATATTACAGCAGAACAGTATTCCCTTTGTTCCATGAACTTTACTGTCTCTGGTAACTTCCATGTTAGGGTATCCCACCCCAAAGGGCTAGAAGAGGTCAATATTCAAAATACCCTGTGTTCTACTTTGCTAGCTGCTGGAATGCAATATACCAGAAATGGAATGGCTTTTAAAAAATGGAATTTAATAAGTTGCTAGTTTACAGTCCTAAGGCCAAGAAAATGTCCCAATTGAAACAAGTCTATAGAAATATCCAAAGGCATCCATCCAGGGAAAGATACCTTGGTTAAGAAGGCTGATAAAGTTCAGGGTGTCTCTTTCAAGTGAGAAGGCACATGGCGAACACAGTCAGGGCTTCTCTCAGCTGGAATGGCACATGGCGAACACGGCGTCAGCTGCTAGCTTTCTCTCCTAGCTTCCTGTTTCATGAAGCTCCCCAGGAGGTGTTTTCCTTCTTCATCTCCAAAGCTTGCTGGCTCATGGATTCTCTGCTTCATGGTGCTACAGCATTCTCTGCTCTCTCCAAATCTCCTTCATTCTCCAAAATGTTTCCTCTTTTATAGGACTCCAGAAACTTATCAAGACCCACCCAAATGGGTGGAGACATGTTGTCACCTAATCTAGTTAACAACCACTCTTGATTAAATCACATCTCCAGGGAGATGATCTAATTACAGATTCAACATACAGTATTGAATAGGGATTATTCTACCATTATGAAATGGAATTTTGGTTAAAACATGGCTTTTCTAGGGTCCATACATCCTTTCAAACCAGCACACCTGCTTTTTCATTTATGTGTCCCAATGATTAGAGACCAGGCTGGGTATGTGTACCACTTACCAACAGTTCCACAATAGCTCTCTTTCGTTTCCTCAGGGCCCTTTTGTATGCATGTGTTCAACACTTGGGCTCTGCCCTGGGTCCATGTGACCTTGGATCCCTGCTTGAATGTGTCTAGTGTTATAACTCACTGCTATGAGTGGTTCTGGGGTCCATGACCACAGCAGGAGGTGTCCATGCCAAAGTACTGCCAAGTCAGGCATCTTTTCGGTGGGTTTTTTTCTTTGATTCAGCATTTGTGGAGTCTGTCTTGTTTCTATCATCTTTCAGAGTTCAAGCAGGTGGGATTTTCCCTTTCATTAGTTGTTTCTGATGGGAAATTTTTCTGAGGATATCGTACTTTGCCATCTTGTTGCTGTCACCAAGGAGTTCGAATTTCTTAAAGAAAAAATTTGGGAAAATTTCCTCTCCTCCTTGGAAGAAAGCCTCAGAATCACAGAACTTTGGCACTAATGACCAATCTTCTTTAAGTTGTGGAGTCTGAGGCCCAGAAGAGGGAGCTGATTCAATGCCCATATTTTCTGGCCACTAAATATCTGCTTTCCCCTGTACAGAACATGGTCTTGGGATAATAAGTGAAGTCATATCAACAGTCAATATCTTCCCACCTTCTGATTCTCTTCTCAGTCTCATTTGCCAACATCCCTCTCTTCTTCCTCCTTCATCTCTACATTATGATTTTACACCAGAACTTACTAAAAAGTCCCCTTCTTCAGAGGATGCTTCCATCTCACTTTGCAGGCAGGAAAGAATAAGTCTAGCCTGATATCTCTCCTGACAATATTAAAACTGCTCCCCTGTATATCACAGGAGAGTTGGATGTCCAAAGCACAAGGCCCTGGAAATTTAATCAAGTGACTAATAACTTAATCAGATTCAAAAAACTGTTCACGGCCCATAATGGACTTGGAAACAATTATAGATGTGAAATAAGTGAGACTATTGTGTAAACCCTATTGACAAGATTCCTCTAGTAAGCACATATTTGCATTCTAAAATAGCAAAATTAAGCAAGCTATCCTCCAACTATAAAGCATTACTATTTTCTAAAAAAATGAGAGCCACAAATTGAATATGGAGATTTAAAGTTACAGGAATGCACTTCTCTTGGCTCCAAATCATAATGACCTCATCTATAATGAAAGAGCAAGAGAACAAGAGCTAGAACAAAAGTGAGAGAAAGAGAGTGAGCTGGCATGATATGAGTTGGAGAGGGTAGAAGTCAAAAAAGAAAAAAGAGAGGGTGGTGCGAGGGTATAGTTCAGTAGTAGAATTCTCGCCTGCCATGTGGGAGACCCGGGTTTGATTCCCAGCTATGCTCTTCTCAAAACAAACAAGCAAACAAACAAAATTCAACAAATGGTGCTATAGTAACAGGATACTCGCATGGAAAAAGAATATGTGAATTGGCCATACAGCATACAAACAAAAAGGAAGGGAGAAATAAGAGAAACACTCAGATTTATAAAGGGAGATACCGAAGGGCTCAAAACAATATTTATTGCTTATTGCTTCACATTTTAGTGTTACTTTTTAATCACAAGGCTCTAATTTCTGTGACTTTTGAATGGAGGGACTATCTACACTATAATAAAATCCGTTCCTCTTTAAGGGAAATTGCCAATGTCAACGTGCATCTAATCATAGGATACATCCTGTCATAGTTTTTAAAAGGAACTTCCACGGACGTGAACTTCAATGAAAGGATATGGTCCAACCCCAAGACATGTTTCCCACCCAAGGTGGCTTCACGCTGTCAGAGCCAGGCCACCAGAAAGCACAGCAAGCAAAGACGACTGATCACTGAGCATAGGGGCGGGTAAACAGGTAGAAGGCAAGGCTGAGTAAAGGTCACTTCTGACTGTATTACTAGATACTCTATACCTGCAGAACTTAATGAAAGAGAACATTTTTTTAAGACACTTTATCTTCCCCCTTTTTTCTTCCAGGAAAACAAAAGCACACATCTTAACACCCTTTCCATTCTACATCATACACAGGCTTTCCAATGAAACCTTGCCTTCTTTCATTCATTTATTCAGTCAGTCTGTAAACTGTGTACTCATCAAAGCTTATTAGTGCCTGATATGTGCCAAGCACTAGGTATTTGGAATTTGTCTCATATAGTTGCTGGTCCAAGACCCTATCTCCTCAGACCAGATGTGGTGGCTTATGCTCTGTGCCAAGACAAAATACCTCATCCCCCTGTCAAGGCACCCACAACCCTATCCCCTGCCATTTCACCTACCACCACTTTCCCTGTCACTATACCACCTCCCCATCCCTGCGCCATTACACCACCACCTCGTCTCCCATCATTGTACCCAGCACCCCAACCCGTTACTATCCCACCTGTGCTTATGGTTCATCCCCCTCACACACTGAACTCCAAAAGGGTGGGGACATTATTTCCCCCGTGATTAGTACAGTGCCTGACACAGAGAAAGTGCTTTTAAAGAATATTCACCATTGTTGAACCTTCTAAGGAGTTTCTGTCTAATTGAGTGACAGACCAACCACAATAATATGGGAATGTATTAAAATAGAGTTGTGATGCAGCCAAGAAGAAAGAAGAGCCAAGACTGCTCAGAGAAGATTCACAGAGAATGGGACACTTGATCACAGACCAGAAAGGTGACCCATTTCCAGAAAGATTCAGGAATGGGGAAATAACTATAATATGGTGTTTTGCCTAATTTAAACACTAGTCTTACATAACATATACATGAGACACAATGGTGATATGTATATGTTTCTTAAGCTCATCTTCATTTGCAACTTCAAATTAAAGCAGTGGTCCTCTACCTGGGTGTGTATTAGTATCATGGGGGGAGGGGAGGTTCTTTGAAAAAAAAAAAAAACACTGATAGCCAAAACACAGCACAAACCAGATTCTCAGGAGGTGAGGCCAAAACATCAGTATATATTAAAAAGTGCTCTAGATAAATCTAATATGCATAGTTAGTGCAAACTACTGAATTATTCTCTCCTTTTTATTTGAGGAAGGAAAAGGCATTCAAGAGAACTGATAAGATGCATTGTTTAAATGCAAATCACTTTTTTTTTCTTTATTTTATGTCTCAATAAATCTGTGCTGCTAGGTTGCACTTGTCAGCCAATGGCAGGATTTAGCATTAGAGTTACAAGACTTCTATGGAGCTTAGCTACTTTGGGAGATTTAAAAATCCATCACATCTGCCACCCTTAAGTACCCTGGTAGAGAATAATAACTTTCAGCACACCTATAAAAACTTTTGTACAAATCTGAAAAATACTCATTTAGGCCAAAACCTCACATTTAATACATAGATTATCCAGTATCTGTTACTAGAACATTTTAAATTATCTTAGAAACAAGCTAGAAAATAAATAAGTAGTTATTCTTTATATGTTGAATAGCAGGTTAGATGACCTATTATATTCTCTCCCTCTTTACACTTCTATGACTTAAAAATCTAGCCATTAATGCAGCATCCAAATCTAACCAGCACAAGTAGGAGTTTTGAAAAACCCACCTTCTGAAATTAAAAAGGCTTATTCAAAACTCAAAGTGGTTAAGAAAGCCAAATTTCCAAGAATAGAAACATTTCTGTAGGGGAGAAACTAAGACTACTCATAATGAGACATAAGAATTGCTTCCAGGAAGACTCTTTGTTGCTCAAATGTGGCCTCTTTCTCTCTAAGCCCAACTTTGCAAGGAAAACTATTGCCCTCTCCACTACGTGGTACAAGCCATTCAGGGATGAAAGTCTCCCTGACAACATGGGACATGACTCCCGGGGATGCTTCTGGCCCTGGCACCATGATATCAACACCTTTCTGAACAAAAGGGGAAAAAGAAGTGTAATAAAATAAGGCACACAAAAAAAAAGTTCACACAATTGAAACACAGGGAGCCCAGAATAAGAACGAGGGCCTTTAATCCTGTATAGTTTAATATAATCCCAGAATATATTAAGCTGATAATCAAAAAGCATTGGCAAAGTCCCTTCAGGGATGGGAGAAAAAACATGGAACTATTAAAATTTACCATCAGGGAATTCCTGATACTATGTCAAACATTAGGGACACCCAAATCAATAGACCATGCCCTTGATCTTGAGGTTTACTCTAGTGGAGCTTATGTAGGAAGCAGAGAAGCTTAGCCTACCCATAGGTATGCTTAAGAGTTACTTCTGGAGGACCTCTTTTGTTATTCAGATATGGCCTCATTCTAGTCTCTAAGTCCAGCTGTGTAAGTGAAATCATTGCTTGCCTCCCCCATGTGGGACATGACATCCAGGGATGAAAGCCTCCCTGGCAGCACAGAAGATGACTCCCAAGGATGAGTCTGGTCCTGGCACCATGGGATCAACAATGCCATCCTGACCAAAAGGGGGAAAAGAAGTATAACAAATAAGGTATCAGTGGCTGAGAAAGTTCAAAAAGAGTCAAGAGGCTACTCTGGAGGTCATTCTTAAGAAAGCTTCAATTAGACATTGCTACCTATCATAAAACATGCCAAACCCCAACCAAAACCATTCCAGCCAATCCTAAAGAGTATCTAGGGCAATATATAAGATTCTGCAAAGGTACCATGAACTAGGGTAACTTTCCAGAAACCTACAACTTCCAGATGGGTCCCTGGACCAGATAAGTCCTGAAACCTAGAGGGCCCAGCCTTTCCAGAACATCAGCTAGTTCCATCTCCTTACCCCATATTACTGACAGACGCTTCTAACATGAAAAAGTTAGAATGGCCATAGCCCAAATACCCCTAAAGAGTGGGACAGAAAGATCAAAGGGGACGGTGGAATTATACAGAAAAAGTAGGGTTTAACAAACGACTATGATTGTTGAATCATTAAACTGATACGTCTTTTAGTCTCCAGAATCTTAGAGCAGCTAGAAGTAAAAACCTAAAATTGTGGAGTTGTAACCTATACCAAACTCTGAAATCTCTTCTACAACTAATTGTGTGCTGTGCTTTGAAATTCATTGCTTTTTTGCATATATCTTATTTTCACAAAAAAGTTGATTGTGATAAGAAAAAAATTATTCCTTGTAGCCTCCTATATTCCAGAGCAGCTAGAAGGAAAAATCTGAGATGATGGTATGGTAGCCCATGACAAACTCTGGGATCTGTCCTGTAACTACTTGTTGAACAGTGCTTTGAGAATTCTTGCTTTTTTCTTTC
Source organism: Tamandua tetradactyla (assembly GCF_023851605.1). Lineage (NCBI taxonomy): Eukaryota > Metazoa > Chordata > Mammalia > Pilosa > Myrmecophagidae > Tamandua > Tamandua tetradactyla. The sequence continues at coordinate 34,072,268 of NC_135334.1, read as the reverse complement.
CTTGCCTTGTATATATGTTATATTATACAATAAAATAAGCTTAAATAAATAAATATACCTATGGATAATCTAAGATATCCATTTTCAGGTAGTTAAGATTTTCATATATTAATTGTAAAAACATTTGTATCTTCATATTTTCCCGAAATCACGAAAACGTTTAGTAACATAAATCATTACTGTAGCAATGTAGCTATTCGTAACAACTTTCTGCTTGATATTTTGAGAACATTCACAGTTTTGACACCTGAGCAAATGGTATTTAAGTTAGTGTTTAATACTTAGAATTTAAGTAACTATGCTATTTGAATTTGTAGACTTTTTCTGTGTTGACTTAATTTTAAATTGCTTTATGAAACTTATCATGCAAGCACAGGTTTTATAATGATTATTTGGATACTTTATTTAAATATGCCTATGGTTAAGCTAACTAAGATATCCATTTTTGATGGTTCTATATGGATTGTTTGTTTTCTTAAATTAAAAAAAAAAAGTCAGTGCTACCTAAAGCAATTCGAGGATTCATTGTCTTCCCAATCAAAATTCCACCAGCCTTCTTTGAATAAATGGAAAAGCCAATCATCATATTTATATTGAAGCTTATCTAAAAGGCCACGAATATCCAAAAATATCTTTTAAAAGAATGAAACTGGAAGACTCACATTCCCTGATTTTAAAATTTATTACAAGCTACAGTTATCAAAACAGCATTGGGCAGACAGACCAATGGAATGGACTTGAGAGTTCAGAAATAAACCCTCAAATCTATAGCCAATTAGTTTTTGACAAGGGAGCCAAGTCCACTCAATTGGGAAAGAACACTCTCTTCAACAAATGGTGCTAAGAAAAACTGGATATCTATATGGGAAAGAATGAAGGTAGACCCATATCTCACACCATATACAAAAATCAACTCAAAGATCTAAATATAAGAACCCAAACTATAAAACTTCTAGAGGAAAGCCCAAGGAAGCCTCTTCAGGACCTTGTGTGATGCAATGGTTTCTTAGACATTAACCATGGGCAACAAAAGAAATAAATAAATGAGACTTTGTTAAAATGTACAACTTTTTTGCATCAAAGGGCTACATCATGAAAGCAAAAAGACAACTTAAAGAATGGGAGAAAATATTTGGAAACCACATCTACAGTAAGGGTTTACTTCAGCTCAATAACAAAAAGACAACAATCAAAAAAATGGGCAAAGGACTTGAATAGATACTTCTCTAAAGAAGATGTCTAAGTGGCCAAAAAGCAAATGAAAGGATATGCAACATCATTAGCCATTAGAGAAATGTAAATAAAACCAGACTGAGATACCATTTCACACTCACTGGAATGACTACTATTAAAAAAAACAAACAGATAATAAGTGGTGGGAAGGATGTGGAGAAATAGGTACACTCATTAATTGCTGGTGGCAAGGTAAAATGGTGCAGCCATTGTGGAAACAGTTTGGTGGCTCCTCAGAAAATTATCTATAAAATTATCTTATGACCCAGCAATCCCATTTTTAGTTATCTACCCAAAAGAATTGAAAGCTTGGACTCAAATAAGATATCTGCACACCAGTGTTCACAGCAGCATTCACAGTAGCCCAGAGAAAGAACCCTAAGTGTCTATCAATAGATGAATGGATAAACAAAATTTTCCATATACATACAATGGTATACTATTCAGCCATAAAATGGAATAATATTTTGATCAGGATGTTGATTGCTGAAGGTTGGGATGGTTGTAGCAATTTCTTAAAATAAGACTACAATAAAGTCTGCCACATCTACTGACTCTTCCTTTCATGAAAGATTTCTCTGTAGTATGTGATGCATTTTAACCAAAGTAGAGCTTCTTTCAAAATTAGAATCAATCCTCTCAAATCCTGTCACTGCCTTATCAACTAAGCTTATGTAATATTCTAAATCTTTGCTGTCTTTCAACGATGTTCAGGGGATTTTCACCAGGAGTAGATTTCATCTCAAGAAACTACTTTCTTTGCTCATCCATAAGAAGCAAGTCCTCATGCATGAAAGTTTTATCATGAGATTACAACAATTCAGTCATGTCTTCAGGCTCCATTTCTAATTCTCTTGCTATTTCCACCACATCTGCAGTTACTTCCTCTGCTGAAGTTCTGAATCCTTCAAAGTCATCCACAAGGGTTGAAATCAACTACTTCCAAAACTCCTGTAAATGTTGGTATTTTGAGCTCCTCCCATAAATCATGAATGTTTTTAATGGCATCTAGAATGTTGAATCTTTTCCAGAAGGTTTTCAATTTTCTTTGCACAGATCCATCAGAGGAATCACAATCTATTATAGCTATAAACTTACCAAGACTCTTCCATTCACTTGAACACTTAGAGGCATTGTAGGTTATTGGTTTAATTTCAAAAATGTGTCCCAGGGAATAGGGAGGCCAGAGGATAGGGAGAGAGAAAGGAAAGGTCTATTGGTGGAGCAGTCAGAGCACACACAACAGTTATTAAGTTTGCTGTTTTACATGGGCACAGTTCATGGCATCCCAAAACAAATACAATAATAAAGTCAAAGATCACTAATCACAGATCACCGTAACAGATATAATAATAATTTAAAAGTTTGAAGTGTTGCAAGAATGACCAAACTGTGACACACAAACACAAAGTAGCACATGCTGTTGGAAAAATGGCACACTTTATAAACTTGCTCAATGCAGGGTTGCCACAAACCTTCAATTTGTAAAAAACAATTATGTCTAATAGCATGGCGGTATATGAAAACTCTGTTTTATGCATGACTTTTCTGCAAACCTACAACTTCTCTAATTTAAAAGAAAGTGCAATATCTGTGAAGCACAATAAAGCAAAGCACAATAAAATGGAAAAAAAAGGAATAATGTTCTGATATGTTCAACAAAATATATAAACCTTGAAAACATCTTGTTGAGTAAAATAAATCAAATACAAAAGGACAAATGTATGATCTCAATGATATGAAATAATTAGAATAAGCAAATTCATAGAACCAGAAACTAGAATACAGGTTACCAGGGCCCAGGGTAGGAAAAGGGGAGCTAATGCTCAGTTGGCACAGTATTTCTGTTTGGGGTGATAAAAAAATTTTGATAATAGGTGGTGGTGATGTTTGCACAACACTGTGGATGTAATTAACATCGCTGAATTATACTTTTGAATGGGGTTAAATGCAGACACTTTAGTTTGTGTATACATTACTAAAATAAAAATTAAAAGATAAAACATTAAAAATGCCATAGAACTGTACAGCACAAATAGTAAACCCTAATATAAACTATTGACTATAGTTAATAGTATAATTATAATAATGGTTTCATTGTTTTTAACAAAGTTATCACACTAAGAGAAACCTGCAGGGTGGGGGATGTAATGGTAATATGGGAACTCTATTTTATGCATGATTTTGGTGTAGATCTACAATTGCTCTTTTAAAAAAAGTAAAAAATAAACAGCAAGCAGAAAAAGAACAAGAGAAAGGACAGATAAATGGCAGAGATATAGCTGTAACAACATATTGAAACATATGGGCTTAATTGATTTGAACAAATTTCTAAGAAAAATTGTAATAATTAGGGAATTTGAGCATGGATGAGATATTTTAAAAAGAAATTGTTAATTTTTAGGTGGAATAATGATTTATGGTTTATGTTTTCTTTAAGTCCTTATCTTTTGGAGATTTACACTGAGCTATTTATGGATGAAAAGATATGATACCTGAGAAGTGCTTTAAAATAATCCAGGAAAGGAAGAAAGTGGAGGGGTATAAATGAAACATATGAGTTGATGATAATTATTCAAACCAGGTGATGTATATATCGCAGTAAGCAAGAATCTCTACATTTATACATATTTTACAGTTCTCATAATGAAAAAAAAATTTTAGGGGAAAAAAAGCTTAACAGAAATCCTACATTTGCCCACAATATAGATGTTCAGACAAACATATTAGTTTTCTATATTTATACTAAGTTTTCTATCATTATAGAAATGATAGTTTTCTATCATTATACTAAGTGTAGTAGCACTTACTTTCTCTTGCTAATCAGAAGCTCTAATGTCTGATTGGTTTCGAGAGGAAAACAAAAAAATTCATTACTACTTAAATGCAATTGGAGTAGCTGTGTCAAGATCTTTCTAAACATACGACTCCTACGCAACTATGTGATAATATTATGAGCCACTGATTGTACACCATGTATGGAATGTATGTATGTGAAGATTTCTCAATAAAAATTTAAAAATATATAGATATATATACATATAATATATATGACTCCTGGCAGAAAAATTATAAAAGGGGTTCATGATTTAAGAAAAACCTGTGACTACTGATCCAATACAAAAATATCTCACATTGTGTTCTAGTTAGCATATGTGTTTGGCTCCACACAGTACTTGCAGGCTCCTTTTTAAAAGGCAGAAACAGTGTCACATTCATCACTGTTTATCCAGTATGGAACTAGAATGGACTACAAGAAGAAACCATTCTACAGTGTAACCTCGAAATGTTGTCAACCCAAATGTCATTCAACCTAAAAATTAAAATTTAAGTTTCAATGCATATTGAAATGGGACAGTGATAATGGAATGCTCTGCTGGGCAAAATGAATTCTAGAAAAAGGGAAACTTTGTACATTATCATATTTTCTCCAGTTCTATACAAAAGCAACAGTCTCCTACCACATTAACAAATTGATCTCATCTGCTTGGAAGGCAGATGCCAAATAAAAGAAAGGGTGTCATGAAGTGGGGGTTCATCTATTTTATTTTGTTCTAGATTCATTAAGCAATTTCTGATCTTATATTTGCTAAGTATATTTTCCTGTAAGGATGTTCTTTCTGTGACCAGCTGACATATTTAGCAGTGATAAATCTCATTATAAATTAATACACTTATTTTCAAATATAAATGTCAGTTCGAGCAGCAAGAGCCACTTTCTCCAGGACCTGATCACCCCAAATGAACTGATCTTTGATGTTCCAGACATATTGAACTGGAAAATTCCAACAAGGAACAGAAATCCAGATGTTCAGAAGTCAGTCTTTCTAATATATACAACTCTAGAAGTATGTTCATAAAGTTTTGCCAACTCTATGGTCTGATATTTAATGAAGCAGTGAAGCAAGCTTTTCTAAAACTGACTTCATAAATTATAACTTCCATTAGATTTCATTATATTAATGGCTATTACACAAATGTTGGAACAGGACACTTAGGAAATCAGCAAAATATTTTTTCCTCGACTTATCTTCACAATATGTGATTCTTAAACTACAGAACTGTTTAAAAAACTATCCAATTTTGCAAGAATTTTATAGCAATACAACAGAATTCCAGAGAAAGGCAAGTTCAGTACCAATGGATTATATCAAATCACTTGAGTTTCAACTCAAGATTCTTTCAACCAAAACAAATTTCAACCTTAGGGCATTCCCAGTTCTGTTACTTCCAAGAATTGTTTCGTTTTATTGTGAATCTGGGAACAAGAGAGGACCTAGAATCAATTAATCCAGGTGGAAAGGATAAGAGTTCAATGACTTTGATAGATTAAATTGCATGACTGACTGAAACTTAAAAGAATCACAGAATATGGGATAGATTACAGAATTTATATGTGTTTGTTTTCTTCTTTATACATTTTGCACATACCAAGTTTTCTACAATAAGAAATATATTTGAAAATTCTAGAACCAGGAAAGAAACAGGACCAGAAAAACAAAAAACAGTAAGAAGAACATCAGAAGATGACTGACTTCTCCTGGACTATTCCTTAGGAATCCTTGTGTTAAATCGGATTCACAGCTCACCTTCCCTCTTTTGTTTCACCCCAACCTTCTGGCCCAAGATTTTCTGTTGACAATTCAAGGCTTACACACTGCTGACTTAAGCTCCCTGAACTTGCTGATGGGGCATCCATCATCATCAAATATTATTTATTTACTACATTCATGCTAATGGACCCCATCAAAATACTTGTTTTTTTATAGTGCCTTGCAGTTTACAAAATTTTCAATATACTTCTCATTGGATTTTTGGACCATTCAAAATGCTGTGGGGTTCCAGATAAGGAAACTGAAGCTCAGAGAGATGAAATGGGTCAGCTAACTCATGGTGCTTAAAAATGGCAGAACCAGGTAAAGAATGCAAACCCCAGACACTAAGTAGAGTGCTTTTGCTAGTTCACTATATTCCCTCCTACGTGACTCTTAAAATAATTTCACAGAGAGGAGCTGTCCTTTTTGTTCTCTAACCAAGAAGTTGATGAAAATGGATGGAGGTGAGCATACTAATGCCATTTCTTTCTGTAAACACCTGACTTTTTATCTGATCATTGAAGATTACTTAAATAGTACATCTTTCTACATATCTGATAGTCAATAATATATGCCATAGTAACTGCAGACTCAGTTATTATAGAATTATAATTATTTTACATTTTATTTAGAATCCTGCATACAAATATACCCAATGTACTCCAATCAGTTTAATAAATATTATACAACCCTTCTGTAATACTTGGCAACTTTAAGTCATCAAAACATCATCCTATAGCCAATAAGGTAGAAAGCTACCATATCCAACCTCTGAAAAAGTATAGTTAAACAGAGAATCAAATGCATGCTAGAAAGGGCCAGTACTCAAGGCCCTGTTTGGCTAATGTACCTCTCACACACAGGCAGAGACAAAGTGTTAAGAGAAAGGGAACAACCTCTTGAGGTATTTGAGGGTAACTACACCTATGGAGTGTACAGAGCACTACACTTTCACACCTGGTCTGGTGGTTTGGAGCTATGCACCCCAGAAAAACACGTTCTTGAACTTAACTCCTGTAGATATGAACCCTTGTAAATAGGACCTTTTGAGGAGGTTATTTCAGTTGAAGTGTGGCTCTAATTCCTATCACTGGAGACCTTTATAAATTTAGACACATAGAGGAGAAGGCCATGGGCAAAAGCTGAAAGTCAACAGAACGTGGAAGAGAAAGGAAAAGCCAGGAGAGTTTGCCATGTGCATTGTCATGTGACAGAAAAGCCAAGGATCAAGGATCGCTGGCAGCCAGCCCCAGAACACCGGACTTCTGGGAGAAGCATCGCTCTTTGACGACACCTGGATTTTAGACTTCTCCTAGCCTCAAAAATTCCCATTGTTCGAGCCAACCTGCTGCATGGTATTTGATTTGGCATCCAGGAAACTGAAACAGCTACTAAACTATTGTCTGGTCCGATGGAACTTATCTATGCCAGGGACAATCAAATCACGTTTATACTTTGTCTTTTTTCAGGGGATGCAGTCACCTTTGCAGTAGTACACCACTCCAAGAACCTCCACCTTGACATCAGAACATGTGGGAATTTTCCTTGCCTGCTTAGTTGAAATAGTCCAACCTGGAAAGGCAACTTCAGCAACCCAGTCACCTTTATTACCATCTACTTAATGGTACCCAGTTTAATTCAGCAAATATTTTTTAGTAACCACTAGGCTACTGACACTGTGTCAAGATCTAGGAATATTGACAAATAGAGGCCTCCCTCACGGAATTTACAACGAACAGTGAAAATAAACTAAGTTTCAGTCCATCAGGCAATTTGATCCATCAACTATAAAAAAAACAACTATAAGTTTGGTGAGTATGATCAAACAGATGTCCAGGAGGATGGGACCTAACCTAATCTGGGACTTCGTGGGAAGCCTTATTCATGAAGTGATATTTCATCTGAGACTTGAAGAATGACCAAAATTTGGTGAGAGCAAGAGAAGAATGGGAAGTGCTGTCCCAGCAGAAGGAACAGCATTGTGAACTCTCCAGTGTGGCTGGAGCCTGGGGATGCAGCTCATCTAAAGGAATCAGCAAATTACCAAATCTCTTTCAAATTCAGTGAGACACCTGAACAGAGCCAGTAGCCATTTTGGGTTGATTTTTCCAACACTACTCGCAAAAGATTGTAGGTTTAAAGAGCTCAGAAAAGGTTTCCTTGCTATTTTATGAATTATTGCTTAAAGTTTTACAATTCACAAGTAGACCTTATTTCTTTGTGGTCTAAAACTTTTTCAATGGAACCACTAAGCATGGGAGACAGAATAGCCCCCCAAATTTGTGCATGCCCAATCCCTGATGCCTGGGAAAATGTTATCTCATATTCCAAAAGGGAAATTATCCTGGATTATCCAGGTGGGCCCTATGAGTCCTGAAAATATAGAATCTTTCCAAACTATTGTCGGAGGGAGCCTTCACTATGAAACGAAAGTTGCAAAGAGAAGCAACAGTGCTGGCTTTAAAGATGGAGGAAGGGGGCATGAGTCAATGAGTGCAAGTAGCCTCTAGAAACTAGAAAATGGATTCCCTCCTAGAGTCTTCATGAAAGAATAAAGCCCTGCCAACACCTTGATTTTAATCCAGTGAGTCCTGGGTTGGACTTCTGACCTGTAGAACTGTAAAATAATTAATTTGTGTTGGTGTAAGCCACTAGATCTATGGTAATTTGTTATGATAGCAATAGAAAATTAATATGTTAAATCAACAATTTGTGTGCTATTTTAGCACAATACTTGAATCATAATGTTATAGCTGTATTTACATTCATCAAATGAATTTCCTTAGTAATGAGATAATCACATCCAATAAACTGAGTCTGTTAAATAATTGCAGACGAAGCTGATGAGGAGCTGTGCTGGTTCGAAATGATGTATGTACCCTAGAAAAGCCATGTTTTAATCCTAATCCCATTTTGTAAAGGCAGCCATTTCTTCTTATTCTATTCAGTATTATATGTTTGAAACTAATTAGACATCTCCCTGGAGATGTGATTTAATCAAGAGTGGTTGTTAAACTGGATTAGGTGGAGGCATGTCTCCACCCATTTGGGTACGTCTTGATTAGTTTACTGGAATCCTACAAAAGAGGAAACATTTTGGAGAAAGTGGGAGATTCAAAGAGAGCAGAGAATGCTGCAGCACCACGAAGCAGAGAGTCCATCAGCCAGCACTTCGGAGATGAAGGAAAATGCCTCCCAGGGAGCTTCATGAAACAGGAAAACAGGAGAGAAAGCTAGCAGATGATACTGTGTTCACCATGTGACTTGCCAGATGAGAGAGAGACCCTGATTGTGTTCGCCATGTGCCCTTCCAGCTGAGAGAGAAACCCTGAACTTCATTGGCCTTCCAGAACTAAGATTTCTTTCCTTGGATGCCTTAGATTGGACATTTGTATAGACTCGTTTTAATTGGGACGTTTTCTCAGCCTCAGAACTACCAACTAGCAACTTACTCAATTCCCCTTTTTAAAAACCACTTTGTTTCTGATATTGCATTTTGGCAACTAGCAAACTAGAACAGGAGCCATCCTGGATTAAAACAGTTTCACCATTTGCCAGGGAGAAAATAAAACCATGGGATCAAATAAAAAACATTAAGCTAATTTTATGAAGAACAACAACAAAAAAACCTGTAAATCCAATTATTTCTTCATATATATTATGTCCTACATGACTCTTAGAAGTCAAGAATACATGGGAAACATATTTACATTTTTTCACCATCTACCCAAAAAGGGAAGAGACTCTCACGTATGTTAACTCATTAGAGTCTCAAACAACCCTATTTGATAGTTATCATTTTGCCCGTAGTTCACATCTTTCAACAAAGTTCATGGGGCAAATAAATAGCAGTGCTGGGTTAAAACCTACTGGATTTAAAACCAAAGCCTGTGTTCTTTCCATTCCACCATGCTATGCTAAGAAAATGAAATAATCATGGGAACAAACATACTAAGAAAGGTGCCTAGTTCCAGAGTAATGACCTTTAAAGTCCTAGGGCATTTTGGTTACAACTCTCTAATCCCTCTTTCCACATCTGGCTGTAATGTTTTAAATGTCTGACACATTTGTTTTACTAGATTGAAAACACTGAAACTGTTCCAGATATTTTTGAGCCTCTCTCCCTTACATACACATACCCACACAATATCTAGTAAATAATAGTAATGTTAATAATAATGGTGACATTTAATACTCATTGAGAATACACTATGTGCCTAGCACTGTTCTAATAATTTCATATCCCTAATGCATTTACTTCTCCCAACAATTCTGTGAGGAAGACACTATTATCACTACTTATAAAGAAACTGAAGCACAGAGATGTTAAACAACTTGTGCAAGAATACACAGCTAGCAAACGGTCAAACAAGGAAAGAAGCAGTATGTTTCCAGAGTTTGAGCTCACAACCACTGTTATATTACAAGTATCCTGCTTGCATTTTTAGAAGCTCAAAAATTCTAACATAAGTGAGGTGGCTTAAAAAAAGAACTGTGTGCCAGGTGGTATATTAAATGTTTATATCTGCTGTTTCATTTAAATCTCACAAAAACTCTTGTGGCATAAGGGATTACTAGTTCAATTATACTTTTGAGAAACTGAGGTTCAGCTGTTCAGAGAAGTTCAATAACTTCCCAAGGTCAAAGAATAAGTCTATTTTTCTTTCCAGTCTACAAACTGCCTCTGATAACAGTAAATTAAATAACACCGAAGATTATGATACCCCACAGTGAGTTCAACAGATACAAATTATCCTGCATCTCCAACAATGAGCACTGTTCAACCCGATTCTGAGCATAACCATTCAATTATGCATTCTGCAATTAATTACTTTAATAAGGGATCCTCCAGTGAAAACAAGGAAGAGGACATAAATCCTACTAATAATTTCTTCTCTTTGTCCTCCTATTTTTGATTGGTTGAAATGACAATGTGAGAAACACATTTTCACATCACCTGTTCTCTCCGGAGTGATGAGTCAGAGAAACTCAAGTCACATCACCTAGGTCCCAGGGCAGGTCAGGGGTAGCAGTAAGCTGTGGGCAATTTGTGCAGCAATATGTGGGACTCTACCTCCAGGAGCCTCCCTTCCCCCATACTTCCTACATGAGAATTCTAAGAGGGGCACCCCAAAGGCTAAGAACAGGAAAGTGACAGGATGGGTACAGAAGGGTAGGATTAGGGAGGATAGGATTAGTACTAGGAAATGGATGAAGACCATTTCAATAGCTCAGATTATGAGAGTTTATGACTGTTCTAGTTTGCTAGCTGCCAGAATGCAACACACCACAGATGGACTGGCTTTCAATAAAAGGGCATTTATTTCATTAGTTCTTCAGAGAAAAGGCAGCTAACTTTCAACTGAGGTTCTTTCTTACATGGGAAGGCACTGGATCATCTCTGCTGGCCTTGTCTCCAGGCCTCTGGGTTCCAACAACTTTCCCTGGGGTGACTTCATTCTGCAACTCCAAAGGCCTGGGCTGAGCTGCAAGTGCTGAGATGAGGTATGCTGAGCTGCCTGGGCTGTGCTATGTTGAACTCTCTCATTTAAGCACCAGCCAATTAAATCAAACATCGTTCGTTACAGTAAGAACACCTCTTAGCTGACTGCAGATGTAATGAGCAACAGATAAGGTTCACGTACCATTGGCTCATGTCCACAGCAGCAGAACTAGGTACCTTCACCTGGCCAAGTTGACAACTGAATCTAACTACCACAATGACCCTGACAGAGAAACACCCTCTCTTTACCCACTGCAGTCTGGCAGAGGTACTGAAGAGAATAGAATAACCTTGTTCTCAACAGGCAACCAAGAAGCCACATCCTACAAAATTTTTAAATTCCTAATACTACCTTCCTACTGATGCTGAATAGAAAGTTTTGAAGGGCTTATTCTTTTTCAACTATTGTAAAATCAAAATTAACTTCCTTGTGGATATGAAAGATTATCAAAGTAACAATACAGTTTTTAAAACTTTCTGGTGTTTTTTTTGTTGTTGGTCTGTGTAGTTTAAGCTGTAAAATGCAATCCTCAAATGAACATAATCAACTGGCCTGCAGTTAGAAGAGTGAAACCAAAAGTCAAATTGAAGCACAAATAGACATGGACAGAGAATTCTGGTATGGCTTGGGTTCTTGGCTCCAGCTGGTTCCTTATTTGGTTGTTTGTTTTGGGGAGGCAGTTGGTTAGTTTAACCTTCCTTGATTTTGTGAAGTAATAAATCTTCCTTTTCACCTATGCTGGTTTCTTCAGCTAACAACTAAACTAATGTACCCATCCAACACCAGGTACCTGAAGAAAACATGTGTCTAAACCTGATTCACAAAGTTCCTGGTAACCCTACCCAGTGAGGGAAACTTCAGGATGACTTCCTATGACTCCTGTCATCCTTTGCAGCCTTTCAATACCCCAAACCAGAAAAACTCAAAGGCATCTGTGTTAGTTAGATTCACTTGTCAACTTGGCCAGGTGAGCATACCTAGTCTTGTTGCTGCGGACATAAGCCAATGGTACATGAACCTCATCTGTTGCTAATTACATCTGCAGTCGGCTAGAAGGTGTGTCTGCTGCAATGAGTGACGTTTGACTTAATTGGCTGGTGCTTAAATGAGAGATCGCAATGTAGCACAGCTAAGCAGCTCGGCATTCCTCATCTCAGCACTCGCAGCTCAGCCCAGGCCTTTGGAGATGCAGAAAGAAGTCACCCTGGGGAAAGTTGTTGGAACCCAGGGGCCTGGAGAGAAGACCAGCAGAGACCATCCTGTGCCTTCCACGTAAGGAAGAACCTCAGTGGAAAGTAAGCTGCCTTTCCTCTGAAGAACCAACAAAATAAATCCCCTTTTATTAAAAGCCAATCCATCTCTGGTGTGCTGCATTCCAGCAGCTAGCAAACTAGAACAGCATCTGTCACAATCGCTTCCTTAAGCAGCTTCAACCGCTCCTACTCCCGATCCATCCAACTCTCAGTCACTCTCAAACTTTTCAAATGAACTTCCACCATCAGGCAAGGAGAAGTAAATGAACATTAATGGCAAACCTGATACAATCCCCAATTTTTTCAAATCCCAGGTGCTATCTTTAAAATCCATATAAATTATAATGTGAATAAAGCAATCTTTGTTTACTTTAATAAAAAATAAGTTGCAAAAGACCTGAACAGATATTTCACAGAAGAGAAAACACATACGGCCAATAAATATACAAAAAGATCCAATTTCATTAGTGACCAGGAATATGGAAATTAAGTCATTAGGGAGATACTATTTTACATTCATTAAATTGCCAAAAATTTAAAAGTGTTACAATAGTAAGTGTTAGAAGGATGTTGTTTCTCACACATGGCTGGTGGGAGTATAAACTGGTGCAACCACTTTGGAAAAACAGTGGTTATTACTCTATGAAGTTAAACTTCACAAACTTCATAATCTAGCAATTCCTGTCCTAGATGTATGTATATGTGCATGCGTGTTTATATAAAAGAAATTCTTACACATGATCAACAGGAGACATGGAGAAGAATGTTCAAAGACGTCCTGTTCACAGTAGCAAAAAATACTTGGGAAAAGTCCAAATGCCCATAAACAGAATGGATGAATAAAGTGTGATATATTCACAGGAAGGAGTATTATTTACAGTCAAAGTGAGAATTCTACAGCATCATGTGATATATGGATGAATCGGCAATCTGATCTTGTGAAAAAAGAATACACTTAATATAGCATGTTTTCCTTTCTATGAAGTAAAAAACTAAAGGAAAAAAAAACATTTTGATGAGGAACTAATACACTTTTCAACACATAGTGCTGGGACAACAGGATATTCATATAACAAAGGATGAAATTAGACCCCTACCTCACACCAGATACAAAAATTAACCAAAAGAAATCAAAGATCCAAGTGTAACAGCTAAAACTATAAAACTCATAGAAGAAATCATAGGCATAACTCTTCATGAGCCTGGACTAGATTTCTTAGCCATAACACCAAAAGCACAAGCAACAAAAGAAAACAAAAATTGGATATCAAAATTTTTATTTGCATTTCCCTGATGGCTAGGGATGTTAAGCATCTTTTCATACGCTTTTAGCCATTTGCATATCTTTTTTGGAGAAATGTCTATTTAGATCTTTTGCCCATTTTTAAATTTTGTTGTCTTTACTATTGAGTTGTAAGTGTTCTTTGTATGTTCTATTTCAAGTCCCTTATCAGATATATAATTTCTAAATATATTCTTCCATTTTGTGGTTTGTCTTTTTACTTTCTCAATGGTATCTTTTGAAGGATCCAAGTTTTTAACTTTTTTATGCAGTAAGTGGCCAATAGGAAGACATAAATTTTGTCATGATTCTAGTTTTAGAACTGCATAACAAAAATAAGTTGAAAAAAAATTTTTTTTAAAAAATTAGTTGAGCCATTCATGGGCCAATGATGAGTGTGAATGAATCAGGAATTATATTAATCCACATCCACAATTGGTATCTAAAAAATAAACGATGCTCCAGGTAAATGCATTGTATTTATCCTGTGATAGTCTATAATCTCTGGCATCCCTGGGGATACAAACAGTCCTGAGTGTAAATTTCCAAAGGCCTGTGTTTTCTATTTGTTGCACATTTAACAAGATACAGGCACACAGAGGTTAAGAATGCAGACCCTGGAGCCAGACTGCCTGGGAGGGAGACTGGCTGCATTTCTTACTACTGTGTGTCTAATCCTGTAAGGGGTCACTTAACCTCTCTGTTCCTATTTCAACATGTGTCAAAGGGGGCTGGTATGATATTATTATAATACCTACTACAAAACATTATTGTAAGCATTACATGACAATGCATTGAGGTTCTGGAATAGTGTGGTGGCTCTGGGCACACAAGCTAAGTATTCAATAGGGGTTAGCTTTTACATATTTTATATATATACATATTTTAAATTTTAAATTAATGTATGAATGCTTTTCTGCTCAAAAATTTCCTAAACTCTTTTGGGTGAGGAATGTTCCCCCCATTCTCTGGGGAGCTCCATTGTACCCAGCTCAAAATTAGCTTCAAGCACTGAAGAAACTGATCAATTTGTTCCTTAAATACTCTGGTTTTTAAAAGTGAAGAGAAAGAAGTTTTGGACATAACTGTGGTTCTTCATGGAATTTATCTCTACCTCACTAACATAAATAACCAAGATTTTGGTGACATGTCACTTGACGGATCACTTGAAAAAACCTAGACTTCTACAACCATCCAAAATAAATGTCCCAAAATTCATGGGCTAAAAGCTTTTATAATTTATTAAAAGAAAAACCATTCTAATCTGTATTCAGGACCTATTTATATTCTCATTGCAATCAATCCTAAGAAACTAGGTTGTCTTAGTTTGCAAGCTGCCGATGTCTGCTGGGCTCCAAGAATCTCCAAGCATCTCCAAGCATCCGTGTCTCTGTTCTCCAAGTGTTGGCATCTGTGTCAGCTCTGCTTTGAAGTTTCTGTTAGCTCTCTCAATTCTGACTCTCTCCAAAATGTTTCCTCTTTTAAAGGATTCCAGTAAACTCATCAAGACCCATGGATATGGGCAGAGCCACATCTCCATAGAGATAATAATCTAATCAAAGTTTCTGCCCTGCAGTATTGAATTAGGATTAAAAGAAGCAGCTGCCTCCACAAGATTGAATCAGGATTAAAACATGATTTTTCTGGGGTACATAATACTTTCAAACCAGCACAGAGGTCTATAGTATTATAAATTCCAATGCTTAATTTATAAAGAATGCAGGCTTCCAGAGATATACTCGGTAACAGAAAAAAAATCACATGAAACTTGTGAGACAAAAAGTCAGAAAAAATAAGACAATTTATTTCAATAGCCCCTGATCATAGCAGACATAGAGCAAAGTAAAGATCATAATGATGATCCTGAATCTTGAATAAAATATGACGTCCTATGCAATATACTTTATGTATTAAAAGATTAGTCTCATATAATTGTTTTAACTGTACTAGGAAGAATTGTAAATAACATTTTATTTTTTCACGGCAAAATCTCCAGGATTAGTTGCATTTGGTCTTACTAAGTATTTAAATGGGTCAACCTGCCCTAGAGAGTTGTTCAGTACAAACCAATTAAATGTTGAAGAACTGCTGACAAAATTTATGAATAAATAAATTAAGCAAAGTGAGTAACACATTACATAAATAGTTTCATTCAACTGGATTTACAGGTACATTTAAATGCTTAAAAGAGTGTGCTTTAAGTTATCTGGAAAATTCATCCACGTAAAACAATGCTCTTTAGCAAATAATAATTTAAGGAAGTCTATACAGCTTTTTCATAAACTTGCCAAAACTTATATACACAACCAGTAGTAACCTTGGAAGGAAAGTCAGACTTTCCACACTTGTGGCTACCTTCAAATCACCTCTGAAGGCCCCTCTTCAGGAAAAGCCCTCATTTCATTACTCTACAGTCCTAAATCTTATATCTCATTTATCAAACCGGGTAGCAAATAGGTTTTATTTTTTTATTCCTAGAAATCAAATCTACCCTCAAACTGGGAAGAAGTGCTATGATATCAGTTCTGTGCCAGGCATGATGGCACTGTTGGAACTTCAAGATGAATTACCCTTATCTGCCCTTACAGCTAGTGATAGCTATATTTTGTGTTACAATATGTTACGTGTAATGAGGAGTTAGGAACATGTACCTGTAAGATACAGAGAAGAGGTGCCCAATCCAAGGTGTGGATGAGGAGAGAAGGGAGTCAGGGAAGAAGACTTCCTGAGTTGGTACCATATACAAAGAGTCAAAGAAATATGCATGAGTGCATGGTAAGAAAAAGAGGGTCAGGAAAAGCATTCCAGGAGGGAACCACAGGCGTGTCAGTGTCACTAGAGCACCACGTGAGAGATGGACATTCTGGGAGATAAGCCTGGAAAGGGAAGTAGGCTCATGGCAGAAGGCCTTGTAGTTCATGTCAAGAAGCCTGAGCTCTGCCCAGCAGCCAATGGCTTTCAGACTTGTTTTGCCTACAACACCCTTCCCTCAAACACTTTATATAAAAGCCCAACGTTAAAACAGGCAAAAGCAACATACCCTGGTGGGGGCCAGCAGCCAGCCCAGAAGGCTACCAGATCCTATTCCCCACCTGTCCCCCATAGCAAACCCTGGGGAACCTCTTGGGATGGCTAAAGGTTTGCAAAACACTGGTGCAAGTGATGGGAGAAACCCCGCAAGATTATCAGCCTGAATTCCTGAAATACTAAAACAGGTCTGGGCTTTGGAATCAAATGAAAGTATCTCAGCTATGCCTCTCACCAGCTGTGTTTCCTTGGGCAAGTTACTTACCTGCTCTGTCAAAAGGGACTAAGGAAAATACTTTTATAGGATTATTTATAAGGATTGATGAAAATGTAAATAGGCTGTCGGATACGTGGTAAACGCTTCTGAAATAATTATTGAGATTCTTAAGTTTTATTTGGCATCACTCTGGTTCCTGTGTAGAAAGATGATTGGGGTAAGGTAAGAGGAGGGCCTGGAGGCTTATTACAAAAGTCCAAGTACACGATGACAAAGGCCTGAACTGAAGTAGTGACAGCAGTGATTGAAGGAGGAGTGATTGAAGGACATTACTGTCAAGATGGGAAATAAACACTAGTGGCCATCCTCTCTTTCTTCAAGACAGCCAGAAGAAGCAGAGATAAGAAAGAATAACACAAAAGTTGTCTAGAACTGGTCTGGGAGAGAGAGGATACTGTAGCCTTGGGCAATCAGAAGCCAAAGTTGAAGGTACGTTGTGTTTTAAATTCGCCCTTCCCCCACCTCTACATTGCAGTGGGACCTTACTGCCTGTCACTGTAACAGCTGCCTGCAGTGTAGAGAAGTTAATTAAAATGGTTCAGGCTGTTCGGATGGTTTATATGGTGTGTAAATATATCTCAATAAATTGCACTTAAAAAATAAAAAAAAATAAAAAAAAATAGGGCGGGCCGCGGTGGCTCAGCGGGCAAGAGTGCTTGCCTGCCGTGCCGGAGGACCCCGGTTCGATTCCCGGCCCCAGCCCATGTAAAAAAAAAACAAACAAACAAACAAAATATAATAAAACAAGAAAATGTTTGAAAATGTTTCCCTTTCTTCCATCCTTCCTTCCTTCTCTGTCTTTCCTTCCTTTCCTCCCTCTAAAAAAAAAAAAAATAAAAAAATAAAAAAATAAAAAGTAAGGCTCAGGCTGTCCATCTAGCAATCACTCGTCCACCAGCCCCCCTTCCAAGTCTTTAGGGCTAAAAGGCTAGAGACTTTTTACTGCTAGGCAGAGTATTTGATGATCACCAAACCCAGGTGATTCCTGACCTCCTAAGTTTAGTGGAAATCTAGAGAGACTGCCTCCTTCCAAAATTCTTTCTGACCCCAGGAATAGCCTAAAAAGGGGCACCAAAATGATAGCACTCCACATTTGTTCTGTGGGGCCCAAGGTATCTTCTAGCCTGATGTTCATCCTCTCCCATCTACTAAAGTTCACTTGGAAGGCCTCAGACTCTGGTCCTCAAAGCAGGGCCTGAACATTAATATGTATGACGAGAATGCTCTTCACAGGGTTATTTGTGGTGGCCAGGAGGTGGAAACAATCTGGGTACCCATGGGCAGATGACCATAGAGTCACATAAGTAGTTAGAAACAATAGATTAGACTAATGGTTCCCACCAGAACCACTTGGTAATGTCTAAAGATGCATTTGATTGTCACTACTTGGGGAGGAGGTGTTATTGACAACTAGCGTGTAGAGGCCAGGACACTGCTAAACATCCTACAATGCACAGGACAACCCCTACAACAAAGAATGAAAGAATTATTCAGCCCAAAATGTCAATAACGCTGAGGTTAAGAAACACTGGAGGAGATGAACAAAAAAACATGCCTGTTCATAAAAATATAGTGCTGAATGGAGAGGGGGAAGCGAGCCCTCTTTTAAACAGTATAATTTGGAATTAGGGTATTCATTCATTCACTCATCTAATATTTATTGTGTATATCCTGCTAGGCAGAGTATATGATGGTCACCAAACCCAGGCGATTTCTGACCTCCAAAGTCTAGTGAAAGGAGCAGATATGAATGAAATAATCTCACAAGTAAAGAGGGGAGGGACGAGAATTTAGAGATTGGTAAGATCTACAGTCCTTTGCAGAGGCCAATAAAGTCCCTCACGTTATATCTTTGTTTATATGCCTTTATAGAACAATATACCCTTTGGCAGGTACCTACCTGCACAGGACTTTTACTGTGCACAAAGTTAGCAAACAATAGATGCCTGTTGGATGAATAAGAAAGCTATGCAGTTCAGCACAGCTAAACGACCCCCAAGCCAGGACTGCTGCCTGGTCCACCTGGAAAACTCTTACTAATGCAACGAGAACCCTATCACCTTCTCTCTCAAGCTCTCCAACCCTATGTCATCCTGGTAGATTTGATTTCTGCCCTCCTTTTTGCCATCACTGAACTTTATACTCACCTCTAAAGCATTTATCATAACTTACTATAATTTGATTTTAAGCTTTCCGGAGCGGGGAAACCAAATCCTCTTCATCGTTATGGCCCAGAAACTAGTCTAGAGCCATTACACTACAGAGTCTTCCAGCTGAGAACTTGTGGTTGAATTTATCAGCACACACACATCCAGATGACACCAGATGATTTTTGACCAGCTTTCCTCTTTAAACACATACATCTACTTAAAACTATACCTATTTATCAGATAAAAATGCATATACCTTTGTGGATCTAGTTTTTAAATGGTATGGCTTTTCAGAACATAGCTTTCACAATCTTTAAAGGAGAATTCACTTTTTTAATCTGGAAAAAAAAAAATCAAATGCCTCTAGCTTGTTTCTGAGGTGACGGTAGACAGGAGTGGTTAAAATGTAGTGGGACCTAAGTGTTGCAGACTCTTTGGGCAAATTGCTAGCCTTGTTTCTCCATCTATGAAGTGGGTCTAAAAATATGCCCATCTCATAAAGTTGTGAGGATTAGATGAGATTGTCCATATAAATTGCTAGGTACAGCACGGGACAGGGTGAATGTTCATTAAACGTTGGTTTTCACTATTTTAGGTCCTATGTAATCTGTATTATTTTAGGTCTATGTAATCTGATGTCCCCCAGAAATCATGGAAATGCTTTCCCCGTCCCAGATTCGCTGCCAAGCTTTCTCCCTACATCCCACAGAGCACAGAGACACCAGAGACAGGAAGACTGGACCTCAGCCCTGGAGATGACCACGTCGCCTCGCGCCGCTGGATAAGGTTTAGAAAGGAGGCAGGCTCTGGATTCTCTCAGACGGCAGCATGGGGCTTAACCCAGATTTTCACTTGGATGAACTCACCTTTTAGGGAAGGATCACCCGGCCCTGTGTGACGGGCTCTGCTGCAGAAGGATCTCGAGGGCTGGCGCCAGGAAGTGAAGCTCACCTACCTGCCAAGCCCGAAAGCACGAACCCCTACTTCACAGCATCCCGAAGGATAATGCCCCTTCCCCAAAAGGAGGCCCCCCGAGACTGCCCTAGCAATGACAACAGAGTGAATTTCCCTCCAAAACCTGTGATATATATTCCCACGATTACTAAGGGAGGCCGCAGGAAGAGCATGAAGCACCTCAGGAACTTAGGTGACGCGTGACAACCCTGGTGACGCGTGTTCGGCCGGCGTGAAGCAGCTCCAAAGTCCCGGCCGCCGCCACGTTTTGCCTTCCTCTTCCCGCCGCCACGCGGCCGGGGCGATGTGCGCTCCGCAGCCACCTGAGAGCCGGGCTCCCCGGCGGGGCTCCCTCGTCCCGCCGCCCAAGCCCGCCACCGCACACTCGCTTTACTCACCAGGTGAAGATTTTGCCCTTTATCCTGTGCAGGAGGCTGGAGAACGCGCCAGCCGCTCCCGGAGCGCCGTCCTGCGGGGAGCCGGGTCCTGCAGGGTAGCCTGCCTCCATCGGGGCCCCTGGTGTCTCCGGCGCTGGGAATCCGCTGAAGTGCTGGTAAACGAGAGGCAGCGCCTGTGAGCTTGCTCCGGCCGCAGCACTAGCTCGCTCGCTCGCTGGCTGGCGTTTCTCTCTCTACTCTCCGAGCTCCTCGTGCCGCAAATCATTAACAGTCAAGCCCAAAGGGCCAGACAATACATTTGCAGATTACACCTCCGGGGCAGGGAGGGGGGAGGGGACGGGCGGGAGGGAGAGAGGGGAGAAAGGGCACTTTTTTTCTCCTTTAAGACCAAGCCTCAGGGTTGGGTGGCAATCAATATGCATTTCAGGTTTTTATGGTTCCTTATTTAAAATCAGCAAATGAGGTGATACGAAGTTATCATAACTGATTCCCAAGGGTCCTAACCCCAAGACTCAGCTTCCTGTACTTTGCCGACGGGAAAGACCCGCTGACGTACCCCTTTTCTCCCAGTCTTCCGCCCTCTGACTGATTTGGGTAAGCTTCCGTTTGAAAGAACTGAAAGCGCTTTAGTTCTGTTTTTGGTTGCTTTTTAGTTTTGTTGGTGTTTTGTTGTTGTTGTTTACTTTTTAGTTTTTTAGTTCAGTGTTGCTTTTTCTCGCAAAACGGGGTTAATATCTTAAAAGGATCCTCAAAACCTCTTTGTAGCCTGGAGTGGGCGGGTCTCCTTCCTCTAGAGTGTGTTTGGTTTGCTTTCAGTACTGAGTTGTCTCGGAGGTGTCAACCAGGCTCGTGTTTAGTCAGGATACCCCAGGCCTAGGCCACGCCTTTCCACGTTTCCGCGGATCAAGGAGGGACTAAAAACTGGGGTCGAAAAGTTCCTGACTCTTACTGACAGGAGGAAGTCGGCGGGTTTGGTTGACACCCTGCTTCCTGAAAGAAGGAGATCTGGAAGGTATTAGAAAAGATGTTGGGGCCTTTTATCCTCCCCTGGCCACCTCCTTCTCTGGGCGGGGCGTCGGGGTGGGGGAGAGGGGAGGCAGCAATTAAAAAAAAAAGTTTAAGTGAAATGGAGGAAAAAAATACTAAGAACTAATTGCCTGGTCGTCCATAGAGGGCTGACTGAAAAAAGTTAAGTTGCAGAGAAGTGCTTTTAATATGATCCCAATTTTATAAAGGAAATAGGCCATTCAGTGCATACTGAAAATGTGGAATTTTATCTGAGCCCTGTACAGAAAAACAAAGAAGGTTAAGAAATCGCTACCCTTCCTTTTGTGTTACAGAAATGACTTACTACGAAGAATCATCTTTTGACAAGGCTAGACACAGACCCCCTAAATGCCCATTAGCTGAACAGCTTGTCCTCACTGATCAATCAGAACTAAATCTTGCTAACCGAACTTTGGTTAAGTTTCTCTCCTTCCCAGGTTCCTGAACTTTTGATCCACCATCATTGTGAGCCAGAATACAGCCCTTCTTTAATAGCCCCTCCTGGAGTGTCCTGGCCTCAGGATAAAACATTCTCTGATTTACTACTATCTGACAAAGCCACCCTTTCATCCAACTTCACTACACCTAGTTCTTTCTAGCCTTGCTTACTCCACCCAATAAAAGAAAAACTCTTTTTGCTAACCTTTGAGATACTAACAGACCTTATGGTCAGAGTATTCTCCCTATTGCCAATAGACCTCACCCCAACTGCAAGAGTTGTTCCTCCCTTTGCAACAATCCTTTAAATAAATCCTTTAAACAATAACGTCTCATTTTACTGGATTTGTTTTTTGTTTGACAATATGTATATGGTTCCAACAGCATGGAGAAAAGTATAGGATACCTGTTAACACATGTAACCTTAAAAGAAGATGAGAGGATCGTGGGAAGATAGCGGAATAGAGAGCTCCAGGACACAGTCCTTCTACCAGAACAGTTATTAAACAGACAGGAAATGACTGAAACAACTATTTTGAAACGCTGGAGACCAGAACACTGCAGAGCATCCATGGAAGACTAGGAGGAAGAGGTAGATAAATTTTGGTAAAGTATATGTGCCAGTTTGAAACTGCTATGTACCCTAGAAAAGCCATGCTCTTTAATTTTCATTCAATATTGCTGGGTGGGATTTTTTTGGGGGGTGGGGTGGGATATTTTTATTGTTTCCATGAAGATGTAATCTACCCAATTGTGGGTAGTATCTCTTGATTAGATGGTTTCCATAGAGATGTGTCTCCACCCATTCAAGGTGGGTGTGGTGGTTAGGTTCTGGTGTCAACTTGACCGAGGATGATGCCCGATTTTCTGGTCAGGCAAGCACTGGCCTGACCATTGTTGAAAGGATATTTCATGGCTTGTTGATAAACCAGAAGGCTAGTGTATTAAACAGTTAATTGTATCTGTGGCTGATTAAAACTGTGATCAATAAGGTGTGTCTCCCAGCAACAAGATAATCCAATCAGTTGAAGACTTTCAATATTTCTTGAGCCAGCAAGCCTCTCCTGTGGAGTTTGTCCAGATCCTTTATCGGAGCTGCCAGTTTTATGCCTGCCCTACAGATTTTGAACTCTTCTATTCCGACAGTACTGTGAGACACTTTTATAAATTTCATATTTATAGATATCTCCTATTGGTTCTGTTTCTCTAAAGAACCCTGACTAATTCACTGGGATTGCTTACTGGAGCCCTTTAAGAGGGAACCATTTTAGAAAAAGCTCAGTGCTGACAGAGCCCACACACCCAGAGACTTTTGAACATTCAGAAGGAAAACACCTCTGGGGAAGCCTTATAAAATGAGGAGAAAAAGCTAGCAGATGTCATTATGTGCCTTCCCAGCTGAGAGAGAAACCCCAGACTTCAAATATCATTCTCTGGATGCCTTAATTTGGACATTTTCACTGCATTAGAACTGTAAACTTACAACTTAATAAATCCCCTTTTTAAAGGCCATTCCGTTTCTGGTATATTGCATTTTGGCAGCTTACAAACTAAAAC
The DNA here is from genome assembly GCF_023851605.1 of Tamandua tetradactyla. Taxonomy (NCBI): domain Eukaryota; kingdom Metazoa; phylum Chordata; class Mammalia; order Pilosa; family Myrmecophagidae; genus Tamandua; species Tamandua tetradactyla. Next base: position 34,048,553 of record NC_135334.1, on the reverse strand, counting down.
AGATTTTGGTACCAGAGAAGTGGGGTGCTGCTGCAGTGTGCAAATACCAAACTTGCTGGAATGGCTTTTTAAATAGATAAGGGGAAGATTCTCGGAAAGTTGTGAGGATCTTAATAGAGAAGGCCTAGAATGCTTTGAAAGAGACTGTTGGTAGAAATGTGGACTTTAATGATACCTCTGATAAGGCCTTAGACAGAAATGATGCATGTATTATTTCAAACTGGAAGGAAGGCAATCCTTGTTTTAAAGTGACAGAAAATTTAGCAAAACTGGCAATTGGTTTTGGATGAAAAGCAGATTTTAGAACTCATGAACTTCAATATTTAGCAGAAGAGATTTCCAAATTAAGTGTGGAAAGTGCTGCCTGGTTTCTTCTTGCAGCTTATAGTGAAATGTGACAAGAAAGACATTGGCGAAGAACTGAATTCTTAGGTATAAGAAACCAGAAATTGATGTTCTGGAAAATTCTAGGCTCCCAGAAAGGGAGACCCTATAGAATAGAGCCCCATGTGAGGATTTAACCAAGCATGGAAGCCAGTCAGCCATTTCAGGAGATGGAGTTATCCAGGAAGGATTTGTGAAAAGTCCTGTAGTCTGATGGTTATAATCCCAGTATACTGCATAGATAACCAACAAGAGTGCTGTGGGATCTGTATGAATCAAACTACTGCCAGTCTGGACTAAAGGGGACAGAAAATGGACAAATTGAAGGAAAAAAATAACCTCAAAGGCAGTACCATGGAAGCTAAGGTCTGAAGCCAAGAAAACTCGCACCAGGAGAGTGGACTTACCCACACATTTGGAAAAGGTGAGTTTGTCCCAAAGGCAGAGGGTGGGCCTTCTATCTCAATGTTCTAGAAGAGTTGTGCCCCAGGCCTTGGAGAGGGTGGAGCACATTCCTTAGGGATTGAGAAGAGCCTGACTGCCACCCCATTGTTCTGGAGGAGTTGAGTGTGTGCCCCAGAGATGGCAGAAAGCCTGTGTGCGGCCCTGATGCTTGAAGAGGGTGGAGCTGAGAAGAAGATGGTCTCCCAAATGACCTCCAAGGGTACAAACTCCATGCCAACCTTTGGAAAGAGCAGGGCCACTGCTTAGGCCCTTGGAAAGGGTGGGACTGCTGCTTTCTAAAGCCCCAAGGATAAGTCACTCTCAGGCTTTGAAATCCAGTAGAGTTTTCCCTACAGGTTTTTGGAACTATTTTGGTCCAGTGACCCTTGTGTTCCTTCCAATTTCTCCCTATGGAAATGGAAACATGTATTCTATGACTTTCCCTCTTTTGTATGAACAAAGATAACTTGTTCTGAGTTTTACAGGTCCAAAGTCAGAGGAAAGTTTTGCCTTAGGACAGAGCATGCCTGTAACTGACTTTGATGAGACTTTTTACTGTTTCTGACTTTGTATGTATTTGTATTTTTACAGAAATGGCTTAAGGCTTTGTGATATTGTAATGGAATGAATGTATTTTGCATTTGGAAAGAACATGTCTTTTGGGGGTCCAAAGGGTGGAATATGCTGATTTGAAACTCTTATGTACCCCAGAATATCTATGCTCTTTAATCCTCATTCAATATTGCTGGCTGGGAACATTTTTATTGTCTCCATAGAGATGTGACCCATCCAGTTGTGAGTGGTAACTTTTGACTAGATGATTTGCATGGAGATGTGTGTCCACTCATTCTAGGTGGGGTTGCTTACTGGAACCCTTTAAGAGGGAACCATTTTAGAAAAAGCTCAGTACTGACAGAGTCCACCCAGCCAGAGACCTTTGGAGATGCAGAATGAAAATGCCCCTGGGGGAGACTTAAGAAATGAGAAGGGAAAGCTAGCCAACATTGCCATGTGCCTTCCCAACTAACAGCCATTTCTTTGGGGTCAAGGTATCTGTCTCTGGATGCCTTAGTTTGGACATTTCTATGGCCTTAGAGCTGTAAACTTGCAACTTAATAAATTCCCTTTTTAGAAGCTATTCTGTTTCTGGTATATTGCATTCTGGCAACTTACAAACTAAAACAGAACAGAGAATTGCTCTCTCAGCATAGTGGTTACTGGCACCCATCCTCTACTCCCACAGCAGGCCACTACTTGGGGTCCAGCTCCTGACTAGCTTGCTGGTGACAGAAAGGGACATAAAAATCATCTCCCCCAAGATTGGATGGGCATGGATGATCACTGATCATGACTTTTGATTAGTGGATGTTAGATTCCTAGGGGCCCACTCTGAGGGCAGCCATTGTTTCAAATTCCCCCAGACAAAGGCTGTGGCAAAAGAGACTTAAAGGTACTATACTTCATCAGGGCTGTGGGGCACAGTTAGTCGAAGGGCTACATTTGCTGGGCAGGCCACAAAAGCTCAGCTTTGGGGAGCTGTGGAAGAAGCTCTCTGTGCCTTCCTGGTCCCCTACACAGGGCACTTTGGAGTGGGTCTGTGCCCCCTTCGTGGGTCCCTGACCCTGTTTTTGCTAGGAAAGAACTGGCTTGTGAAAGTACTCTCCCATGTGCCCCTCTTACCAGAATTTGCCCTCAGGCAGAAGCAGCTTGCGAGGAGAAAAGGAATGAAAGAAACTATGGAGACAAACAATCTGGAACAAAGTCTTGCAGTTTCCAACACATGGGAGAGGGAGATTTGTCTCTTCGGAAAAGGAAAGGACAACCAAACTCCTGTAAACAGTCGACCATCAAAACAACTAACAAGTAAACACCCAGGACAAGTTATAGGCCCAGAAAGACAGGAAAAACCTGCATATTGCTTTTGCCTTGGGCAGACCTTCCCGATAGGAGGGCTGAAGCACAAGAAAATATCTGACTGACCTATCACCAGCTAGTTACAAAATCAAGAAATGGGAATCTCAGAGAATAAGGCCCAAGGCCTAGGCCCCACTCCCTCTTCCATTTTGAGAGCAAGTCACTACAGACAACCACCTGTATGACCCAAACAGAAATTAAAGGTCGAAGAACATAAAACTCCCCTCCCCTAATCACTGTTGGTGACTAGCTCTTGCAAGACTCAGCTGAAACTCTGTTGTAACTAAGTCTCCTGGGACTCTGTTAAACTTTATAAACTGCCTCCCATATACACACACACACACACATTGGTACTTGCTGTCTTCCTTGGGTGCAGTGCTGATTTTCATTTCCCAGCCAACCACCATTTGGTAGAATTTCCTCCTGCTCATAAGTCCATAACTAAAACTCATGGCTGATTTTCTGCCTGGCATGTTCTATGGTGTCAGGATTGTGCTGGGATGGAACATTTGATGAGCTAGCTAGGAGACCAAGGAGCAGTCAGCCATAGAGAGCATGAGTCTAGGGAAAGGAGAATCTGTGGGGGTAATCCCAGGATGGCCTGCTTCCTGGTGTGGGGAGGGGTTGCCCACTTGCTTGACTGTGCTGCAGTTGGTTGGCCGTTGTTGTGTGCAGTATGGCCAGCTACAGCAGCCTATCTCAGAAAGATAGAGAAATCAGATTTGGAGGATGCACTGAATGAGAAGCTAAGCCATGTGGATAAGAGTTTAGAAATATTAGCATGCCACTATGCTAGAGAAAGAGGGTGCTGACTGCCCAAGAGCAAGTAAGGTCTGACTTCCCCTAAGTGGCACTCAAAGACTTGGATCCCATAGATTCTTCATCTGATGAAGAAAAGAAGAAAAAAGAAGAGGTTTGGGAAGCAGAAAATTAATGCCGTGTTTGTATGCAGCCGTTCTGAAGGTTATTTCTTTACTACAAGGAATTAGCATTCAATTATGTCATTATCACATTGTTTCATTTAATATTCTTTTATATAGGGCCAGTAAACCCGTTTTCTCCCTCACCTGGGCTGAAGCAGGTAAGCTTTCCATTTTGTTAATGTACTTTATTGTCCACTACAAGAGTGAGGCTTAGCGACAGTGTCCTGTATCCACCCCTGTATGGGGATGGCTGTTCTTAGTTTCACAGGGCATTTCTGAGTTAGTCCTTCAACTAACAATAAGGCAATTATAGGGAGCATGAGCAGATTCTGGTTACCGGGTGACAGATAGATTACCTGGGCCCCTTCCCTTATCTGGAGGTACAAAATATGCTTTTACAGCTGTAAATATGGCCCCTGGACTGTTGCTGGCCTTACAAGTAGGGAAAGCTAATCAAAGATCTATGATAGCAGCTTACAAAAGCTAGGTACATTTTAGAGGGGCCGCTTTTACTTGACAACTAATCCAAGTCTGGGCTACTGAATATGGCATCTTATGGGCATTTTATTTGTCTTACAAATGCACAGTAGCAGGGTTAATTAAAAGAATGAATGGGCTTTTAAAGTAGCAGCTAAAGATAACAAGCAATCTTTGCAGCAGCGGACACACTGGTTATATCTCACCTTGATCCATGGCCCTGAGCTGCTGCATCTGCTCCTCTTGAACTGGTAAAAGTAGGGCCCATGCAGTTGCTGCAAATTCAGATAAAAGGACCAGCAACACTGTAGCCGCAATGGGGTAATGAAAATAACCTGCTCTTGCCTTGAGCCACAAGCATTAGAAATTGGGGAAAATAGGGCCAATTGGCCATGATCCTGGCCAATGTAACTTTGCTGGTTGAAAATCCTAAGTCCATGGGGTATCAAGGTCATTCAAAATTTCAACCCAGCACCCCCTATACAAGGCACAGTATGTATGGCTTTGGATACTTATTATGCCCAAACTAACTGTGGATTTGACTCCAAAAAATTTCCTGCAGTTGCAGGGGTAAAAAGTGTGGTGTCTGTCTACTAATGGAAATTTAGCTTGCATTCCTTTTGCCCTTAGCATTGTAGCAAATACCTTTCTACAGTAGGCTTCAGTGGTGGCCTACATGCACAATAAATCTCAATCAGTGTGTACACTGAACTACCACTATCCAGTGCCACCAGCCTGTCTTGGACTGTGGCCCCTGTGAACTTGATTGCCTGGAATACCCTCCTGACCTGGCAGAATTCAGCACATAAGAAAATCTGGGAAAGAATCTTTTCAGATAGGACTGAAATCACAGGTTTTATTAATTTTCAATAGAATGGTTTCATTCCCTTTCTTGGACTGTTAATGAGTGCAATGTCTGTCATATGGTCAACATAGTCTACTGTGTGGGGACAGATTGTCAGCATCCAGGGCCCAAGCTCCAGCCCTTCCCCCATTTTGAGAGCAAGCCACTGCTTATAGCCCCCTATGTGACTGGGACTTTATAGGTCAAAGAATGTAAAACTTCCCTCCCCTAATCTCTGTTGATAACCAATTCTTACAAGACTCTGCTGAGTCACAAGAGTCTATTGAAACCCCACTGTAACTAAATTTCATGGGACTCTGTTAATCTTTATAAGCCCCTCCCCTTGGCACTTGCTGCCTTGCTTGGCGAGTGCTGATACTAATTTCCAGCCAGCCACCATTGGGTAGAATTTTTTCCTTTCTTAACTAAAACTCATGGCTAATTTCCTGCCTGGCATGTTCTTTGGTCTTGGGTGGTGTGCTGGACTGGAAAATCCCACAGTTAACATTTAAAATGTTTAAAATATACAGTGTCTGGGTGGTGCAACAGTGGCTCAGGGGCAGAACTCTCACCTGCCATATGGGTTTGATTCCCAATGCCTGCCCATGTTAAAAAAAAAATCATCTTGAAAATGCTCAAAGAAATGAAGGAAAATAGAGAGAAAGAACTAAATAATGTCAGGAAAATAGTGAATGAAGAATATGAGAATCTTAATAAAGAGAAATGTTAAAAAGGAACCACACAGAACTACTAGAGTTGAAGACCACAATAACCGAAATGCAAAATGCCCAGAAAGGATTCAAGAGCAGATTGAATCCTATTACTTTGTTATATATTCAAAGGAACTGAAGGCAAGAACACAAGCAGACATTTGCACACCGATGTTTATAGCAGCAGCATTCATGATTGCCAAGAGACAGAAACAGCCCAAATGTCCATCAATGGAGCAGTGGCTAAACAAGCTGTGGTATATATAAACAATGGAATATTATATAGTTATAAGACAGAATAAAGTCATGAAGCATGTAACAACATGGATAAACCTTGAGGACATCATGCTTAGTGAAATTAGCCAGAAACAAAAGGAGAAATACTGTATGGTCTCACTTATATGAACTAACATTCATGAGTGAACTCTGAGAGTTAAAGTTAAAGACACAGGTTATCAGGAGATAGAAAAAAGGTAGAGACTGGACATTTGGTGCTGAGGGAGTACAGAATGTGTAACAGGATTGATTGTAAAGATTCAGAAATGGATAGCACAATACTATCTGATGATAATAAAGTAAGTACAATAAATGAAGCTGAACGTGAGTATAGTTGAGGGAGAAGGGCTGGGGTCATTGTGACACCGGAAGGAAAGATAGATGATAAAGACTGAGATGGTATAACTTAGGAATGTCTAGAATGGACAATAATGGTGACTAAATGTACAAACATAAGAGTGTTTTTGCATGAGGGAGAACAAATGAATGTCAGCATTGCAAGATGTTGAAAATGGGATGGTGTATAAGAAAAAACACAATCAATGCAAGCTAAAATCTATAGCTAATCAGCAACATTGTAATATGCTTCCATTGAATGTGACAAAGGCAATATGCCAAAACTAAATGTCGATAAGTAGAGGATATGGGGGAGGGGTATGAGATTCTTTACAGAAGAAAAGGAAATGTCCTTATATAGATGGCAGTGGTGAAGGCATGGCTATGTGGTTATAATGGAAGCCATGATGCTTTACTTAGGTTGGATTGTATGTGTGAATAGTAAAAAAAGAGAGCAGATTGAACCTGCCAGAAGAAAAAATCAGTGAACCCGAATATAAGTCACTTGAAGCGAGTCATGTTGAAGAGCAGAAAGAAAAAAGAATTTTAGACAGTGAAAATAGCCTAAGACAACTCTGGGGCATAATCAAGCTAACCAATATACCCATTATGGGATTCCCAAAAGTAGAAGAAAGAGAGAAAGGGACAGAAGCAATAGTCAAAGAAATGAGAGAGAACTCCCCAAACTTAGCAAAAGATGTTAATATACACATCCAAGAAAGCTCAGAGAACACCAAACAGGATAAACATGAAGAAATATATACCCTGTCATATACTGATCACGTCATTTTGTGCTGGTTTGAATCTTATTTATCTCAGAAAAGCCGAGTTCTTCTGGTCCATTCTTGTGGGTGCAGATCTATTGTGGGCAGGACCATTTGAATAGGTTGTTTCCAAGGAGATGTGACTCCACCCATTCAAGGTACGTCTTAATTCACTTGCAGAAGTCCTTTAAAGGAGAAACATTTTGGAGAGAACTCAGAGCCCAGAGAAGCTAAGAGAAGAAAATGCTCACAGAGACATTTTGGAGAGAAGGACAAGCAGATGACACCATGTGCCTTTCCATGTGACAGTGGAACCCCAGATGCTAGCAGCCTTTCTTCCGAGAAGGTATCCTCTTGTTGGTGCCTTAATTTGGACATTGTCATGGCCTTAGAATTGTAACTTTTAACTTAACAAATCCCCTTTGTAAAAGCCAATCCATTTCTGATATATTGCATTCTAGCAGCCCTAGGAAACCCAAACACCATTGAATGCAAAGGACAAGGACAGACTTCTGAAAGCTGCAAGAAAAAAAAAGCAACTTGTTACATACAAGGGAGTCCAAATTGAGTGCCTATTTCTCATCAAAAACCAAGGAGACAAGAATGCAGTGGGTTGAAATATTTAAAATGCTGAAAGAAAACAACTACCAAACAAGAATTTTTATCTGGAGAGACTTTTTTTCAAAAATGAGGGAAACCTACATGGGACATGTCTTCCAGGGATATAAATCTCCCTGGCAATGTGGTATAGAACTCCTGGGATGAGCCAGGACTTGGCATCAAGGGACTGAGAAAGCCTTCTTTATGAAAAGGGGGAAGAGAGAAATGAGACAAAATTAAGTTTTAGTGGATGAGAGATTTCAAACCATGTAGAGAGGTTACCCTGGAGGTTATTCTCATGCATTATATAGATATCCCTTTTTAGTTTATAATATATTGGAGTAGCTGGAGGGAAGTACCTGATACTGTTGAGCTGTGTTCCAGTACCCTTGATTCTTGAAGATGGTTGTATAAAGATATAATTTTTAGAACATAACTATGTGATTGTGAAAACTTGTGTCTGATGCTCCTTTTATCCAGGGTATAGACAGATGAGTAAAAAATATATATATGGATAGTAAATAAATAAATAAATAGATTATAGGAGGGTTAAGTTGTAAAATATATTGGGTAGATGGAAATACTCGTGGTCAATGAGAGGGAGGGGTAAGGGGTTTGGGATGTATGAGTTTTTTCTTTTTTCTTTTTATTTCTTTTTCTGGAGTGATGCAAATGTTATTAAAAAAAAAAATGACCATGGTGGTGAATACATACCCTCAAAAATGAGGGAAAGTTTAAAACATTACCAGATGAAGAAAAGCTGGAGGAGTTCATCACTAGACATGCCTTACAAGCAATGCTAAAGGGAGTTCCTCAGAGTGAAAGGAAAGAACACTAGACAGTGGTTCAAAGTGGCATGAAGATATAAAGACCTGTAGTAAAGGTAACAATTTGGGTAATTGTAAATGCCAGTATTATTATAGTGTATTGTTTAGCATGTAACTCCACTTTTTACATTCTACAGATGCTAAAAGGCAAATAGAAAAGGTAATGATATATCTATGGTTTGGGACAATACACAAAGATATAAGTGGGAACAGGTACAAAAATAAAATAGGTGGGGGGTCAGTGGGGTATAGGCAAGGAATAGGTGTATACTATTGTGTCAAAACAAATGACTGTTACACATTTGGAATATTAAATTTTAAACCCATGGTGACCACAAGGAAAACAGATGAAAAATATATCCAGATATGATGATGGAAGCAGAGATTGGAGTGATGTGCTTTGAAGATGGAGGAATACAAAGGTCCACTAGAAACCAAGGACCACAGGCGGCCACTGGAAGCAAAGAAGCTTCAGGAGGAACCAACACTGCTAGCATCTCAACTTTGGCCTGGTGAAACTGATTTCAGACTTCTGGCTTCTAGAACTGTAAGAGAATAAATTTGTGTTGATTTAAGCCATTAAATTTGTGATAATTATTACCACAGCCACAGGAAACAAATGTGGGTATATGTATATACACTAACTTGTAGAAATCATGGTATACTGTTAAGTGAAAAAAAGCAAGTTGAGAGTAAATTGTATAATGTTATTCTAACTAAGTAACTAAACACCTTTATATATATAGATACATATATTTATTCTTGCTTGAGTTTATATGAGAAAAAAACAATGCAGAAGAATATATACCAAGCTGTTGACATTGGTTGAGTCATGGGAGTGGGGAAAGGGAGTTAGGGATGAAGAGGTTTTCTTATAAATCCTCATTTTGAGTTTTTTAATAGACACATATACTACTTTTGTAATTTGAAAAATAGTCAATTAAGACATTTTTCGATGTTACCTTAATCTTATTTAAAATAGGTTAGACTCAGTGAGGTCTATCACCAAAGTATAAAAGGGCCAGGAAATATATTCACCCACTGACATGGATTCTAAAATTACAGCAAAGTTGCATGTATTTTCTAAACACAAAATTCTTTTCAGAAAAGTAGCAGTAGTAGTACTGCTCTCACATTATATAAGGGAAAGTGAATTCATCCCCTTACTGAGAAGTATTGATTGGTCTATATTATTTTGGTATCAGGATTAAAATACATTAAATGGATCTGTGAGCACCAATCCACAAATTTTATCAAAGGAAAATATTTAGATATTGGGGATTTTTCACATAATAACCTTACTTCTTAGGAGTACCAAAAAACCCAAAAAACTAAAAACAGCAGTTATCATTTACTGAGCACTGCTATGTGCCAGATATTTTACATAATATTTTCCAGTCTTGTTCCACTTATCTATTAGTGGCTTAAAACAAAAACAATCATTTTATTGTCTTTCATGGTTTCTGTGGGTAAGGAATTTAGGAAGGTCTGGGCTGGGCAGTTCTGGATCACTATCTCCCATGCAGCTGTAGCTGGAAGAACTGGGATAGGGCTGGAGAATGTCGAGTTGACCAGCATCTCTCTCTTCACTTAGTTTCATGGGCTTTCTGTGTGTTCTCTCTTTATAAGCTAATTTGGGCTTCCTCACAGCCTGCTGACATCAGGGCATTCAAACTCCTTACATAGCAACTGTCTTCCCTCTCTAATTGGGCATGCCAAGAAAAAAGAAGCAGAAGAATATTGTCAATATCCTCTAGCCAAAGACTGAATATACCCACAGTTGATACATTGGATTTATTACTTGCAGCAAAGGAGAACACATACCATGGGGGAAATGTCAGATGTCTAAGTAAGAAGGGATTAGAAAGAACCTATTATAGGATTTGGGTTTTATTGAGTAATTTGAGGAAAGTTTTAAGGAGGTAGGGATTTGCTCTAGATTGGATGTTGTCAAACTGGATGCAATTCTATGATTGATTATCTCAATAAATCTCATTAGTACAGAGGGCAGACTGGGATGAGGATAACAGTATAATCGGTAACTTGGTAGCATTCACTCATTTTGGCCAAGAGAGGGAGATAGTTGATAATTATGTTCGTGGCACTGTATGCTTAGATAAAATGATAACTGGTCTTGTTTTGCCTCTTTTTGTCATGGTCTCAGGGTAATCTTTTCTGAGACTAGTATTCTGTGAGAATAAGAGAATAATATTCTCTTAATCTTAATCTTCTGAATGCCAAGGACTGGTTTCTTTTTCATTCTCAATATTTCCTTTTTTGTCCTAGCTTCAAATGTTGCTGAGCATCATTTCCACCATAGTCACAAGCCCAGCCAGACACACAGGAGAGAACACAGACCCCACCACTTGACTGGAGATATGTCAGTCACATAGAAGAGAGCAGTGGAATGGAAAAGATTGTTGCAGCCAATTTTGGAAAACACATTCTGCCACGAATGCTTTCCAGATGCTCTCAGGCATTACTAATGCTAATTTTCATATGAGTGAACTAAGGCTTAGAAAGGTTGTAACTTATCCTTGACCTTTAGACTAGTAAGTGACTGAGGCTGATATCAGGGCCGCCTGGCTGTCTTTCCAATTTTACTGATGAGGAGCTTGCATGAAGCTCTCTTCCAGTGTCCTTTTCTCAATGGTTGTTAAAAAAAAAGTAAATAAATACACATTTTTATTCTCACCAAACATACACATATTGAATAATAAAATCTATTGTAGTCAGCTTTATATTAAGATTGTTATCAATCAAATAATCTAAGATTATATAAATTTTCTACAATTTTATATTATGTTATTATGTGAGGCATATTTGAATACTGGAAATTATTAGTTATGAACTCTGAATTTTTTATTTACAGGGGTCAAAAGAAAAAATTTAGAGCAAGTTACAGACATCATTTGATTCTTTTCATCTACAACCAATGTTAAGGTACTTAAACCAAAGTCATTTATATAAACAGATAATGGAAACTTACCAGATATATTCTATATTTAAATCCATCTTAAAGCCCTTATATCAAAAGACTTACTTTAAAAAATCCTGTTTGTAACATCCTATTAAATACATCTATTGCCACTATACTTGAAGCCCTAAGAGATGCATAACTGACTTGTTCTAGCTATACCTCATTATTCCTTTCAGAGGTACTCTAAAAATCCTGGTCAATGTTAACCTGTTGTCAATTTTAATTACCAAAAGTACACAGGTAGGGGTGCACAGTGGTAGAATATTCACCTTCCAGATCATGCATCATCCACCCCCAAAAAAGTACACAGTTGCCTAACAAATGAAAATGTCACAATTATTTCAATCATTAAGCAGAGTGAATCAGTAATGCTATGTGCTTAGATGGCAACTGTGTTTGGAAGATTCATATTATTACCATTATTTTGTTATATGTTCCTATCAACTGACAAGTTATTTTAGAATGCAAATCGTGTATAGAACACATTTTTAGATATGAAATGATGTTCAAAATGTGAGACATACTTTAACCCTTCCTTTCATCTATCCTTCCTTCCTTCCTTCCTTCCTTCCTTCCTTCCCGTCACAAACATGGAACACCTACTATGGTGGTTTGGAGCTATGTACCCCAGAAAAACATATCCTTAAACTTAATCCATTCCTGTGGATGTGAACCCATTGTCAGTAGAACATTTTGATGAGTTACTAGAGTTAAGGTTTGGCCAACTCTATCGGGACAGACTTCATTTGCCTCTCCATCAGACAGATAGAGAGAAAGCCATAAAGGGAGTAGCCAGAAGCAAAAAGTTGAAGAAACCCAGAAGAGAAGAGAGAGGCCAGAAGAGGCTGTGATGTGCATTGCTCTGTGACAAAGGAATCCAGATCTAAGGATCACCAGCAGCCGACACCCAGAAAGCCGTTCTTTTGGGAAGAAAGAATTTTTGCCTTAACGAGCCATGATTTAGACTGTTTCTAACCTCAAAACCATGAGCTAATAAACTCCCGGTCTTTAAGCCAATCCATTTCATGGATTTGCTTTAGCAATGAGGAAACGAGAACACCTGCTATGTTCAGAGCACCTATGCTAGGTGGCAAGGAGAAAATAAAAATGAATTATAATTCTTGTCCTCAAGTGGTTTACGGTCTAATAGGGAAGAAAAGACAGTACATAACCCTAAAGGACCTCGTTATTTATTTGAGAAGATTCCCAGAAATGAGTTTTTCCAGGATTATTCCTTAGTCCAAGTCAGCTAACCCTTCAACCCCTTCTTTTCTTTTAAAATATTTTGATTGTAAACAACAAACAAACAAACATACAAATATTCTTGACATGGTTACAATCAGTGACTCTGCAATATTGTCACATAGTTGTATATTCATCACCTGCTCTTTTCTTGAACATTTGCATCTTTCCAGCGAAAGAAATAATAAACTCATACATGCCATATCCCTTACCCCTTCCACTCATTGACCACTAGTATATCAATCTACTCAATTTATTTTAACCTTTGTTCCCCCTATTATTTGTTTATCTTTTATCCATATTTTTTACTCATCTGGCCATGCCGTAGATAAAAGGAGCATCAGACACAAGTTTTTACAATCGCACAGTCACATTGCAAAAGCTATATCATTATACAATCATCTTCAAGAAACATGGCTACTGGAACACAGCTTTCCATTTTCAGGCAGTTCCCTCTAGCCACTCTAAACCACCGTAAACTAAAAAGGGGATATCTATGTAATGCATAAGAATAACCTCCAGGATAACCTCTAGGCTCTGAAATCTCTTACGCACTGACACTTTATTTTGTCTTATTTCTCTCTTCCCCCTTTTGGTTGAGGTTTCTCAATCCCTTAATGGTGAGTCCCAGCTCATCCCAGGATTTCTGACCCATGTTGCCAGGAAGGTTTACACCCTGGGAGTCATGTCCCACATAGAGGAGGGAAGGCAATGTGTTTGCTTGCCAGGTCAGCTTAGAGAGAGAGAGAGAGACCAAATCTGAAAAACAAAAGAGATTCCCTGGGGATGATCCTTAGGCCTAATTTTAAGTAGGCTTGCCTATCCTTTGCAGAAATAAGTTTCATAGGGGCAAACTCAAGATCGAGGGCTCAGTCTATTAATTTGATTGTCCCCGCTGCTTGTGAGAATATCAGGAATTCTCCAAATGGGGAAGTTGAATTTTCCCCCTTTCTCACCATTCCCCCAAGGGGACTTTGCAAATACTTCTTTATTCACTGTTCAAATCACTCTGGGATTTATTGGGGCATCAGACTAACCTGGACGAATCAACAAAATCTCATGCCTTATTCAAGGTTCCACGTACTTATGCCAACCCCTTCTTTTCTGCCCATGATTCCCAAATATTTATCTTTATGTCACCTCTTTTCCACATGCCATTCTAAATCCCTTTCCTGAGGTCATCCAACCTCTGAAATAAGTACTTAAAACATAGCAAATAGGAAGTAGACATGAGGTTGATCAAAAAACATTCAGAAAGGGATGAGAGGCACAAAAAAATCTGAAGATATCTTAAAGTTTATTAGCCATAGCTGTCCCTTATCATCTAGTTCCATGGTTTTATATATCATCTATTGGCTGATGACTCCAAAATTTTATTTCCAATATGGTTTCCCATAAGGCCCAGATTCATACATCTAACTACTTAACATTTCCACCAGGAATTTGTTTAAGTATCTCAAACTTAACATGATCCAAACAAAACTTTCTGTTTCCCCATTTCCTGTTTTTTTCTCCCATACACTCCTATCCCAATATATAGACCTTCCATCTATCAATTTTTCAAAAATTTTTCAACTAAGAATCTAGGGAGTCATACTTGATTCTTCCAGTTCCCTCAAGCAGTCTTGTATTTCCATATCCAAAATGTATCTTAAATCCACTTACTTTTATCTCTAACATCCTAGACCAAGCCACCATAAACCTCTAGCCAAGACTATGGCAGTAGACCCCTGTCTTTTCTTGCTGATTCCATTCTTGTCTCTCTACACTCCTTTATCCAAAATGCCTATGAAATAAGGCCACTTGCCTATTTATAAGCCTGTCATATTTATAATAAAATTTAGACACCTTACTTTGGCTTATAAAGCTCCTACCTATATCTCCAACTTCTATCCTATGCTCTTTTTCTCTACTCCTCAAACACCAAACTTATCTTATTTCCTCTGCCTGGAATAATCTGCCTTCAGATCTAACCATGGACTCAGATCTAATGTCATCTCCTCAGAGAAGCCTTCTCTGACCTAGGTTAACTCATTGTTTCTGTGCTTCTCTCTATCAAATTCATTGGTTATATTTTTATCATAAAAATTACCTGAAATTGTCTTGTTCATTCATTCAGTTACTAATTTAGTGTTTCTCCTGCCGCCAAAGAACTTGCTGCCCTTCTATTGAGAACCACCTGTAAGTACCTTGATAATCATATTGAGTTCAACAAAAGAGGCTAAACCATAAAGCATTCAAGTGATCCCCCACCCCTGACTCCCAAAAGATGTCTTTTTACCTCTTCATACTTATCTTCTACAAATTTTAATGTATTAATTTCAGTGCCCCTCTCACTGTCTTTTTCTTTCTTTACTCTCCTGCAGTTACATACAGCACTCATCCTTCCAGTAGTATCAAGTTACTTGTAGTTTATGAGATATATTTGCACCATTTTTATGAATTTGAAGATGTTCAATAAAGTAAAGCTAATCTACTTTTATAGAAGTCAGAATAGCGATTTCCAATGGGAAGGTATCTGCTGGGAGAGAACATGAAGGAGCCTTCTGAGATACTAAAAAAATGTTTTGTATCTTGATTTGGGTAGTGGTTACATGGCATGTATGTATGTAAAAATGCATCAACCTATATCTTTATGTGCACTTTATGTGTTATGCCCAATTTTTTGGGGGGGTGGTGGTGCATGGTCTGGGAATTGAACCCGGGTCTCCCACATGAAAGGCAAGCATTCTAACCACTGAACTACCCATGCACCCACGCCCAATTTTTTGAAAAGGAAATAAAAAAGGTCAAAAAGCCTATTATAAAAAATAAAATAAGGACTGGCCACCGTGGCTCAGCAGGCAGAGTTCTTGCCTGCCATGCCAGAGACCCGGATTTGATTCCCGGTGTCTGCCCATACAAAAAAATAAAAAAATAAAATAAAGTAAAAATGAAGGTGGTGAAAGAGATTATCTTTTATATCCCACTTTATCTTAACATTTTTGTTAAGAGCTTTTGCTTCAGTAGAGAATAAAAATTGTAAAGGGGACTAGCTGACTTCTTAGGCCAGAGCTCATAGAATAATGCCATCTGAGAAAAGAGTAGTTTGAGTTCAGATCCTCAGCTCTGGTCATCCAGGAGCTCAGGGTGGCAATCAACCCCAGCACAGAGACAGATCTCATTCTAATTTTATCAGTTAGGTCCAGTTGCACAAACAAGGAACTATTTTAAAGATAAAAGGGCAGTGCAATCGTTTGTAGCTGTTGTGTACCCCAGAAAGGCCATATTCTTCTAATCCGCCCCATCCCAGTGGGTATAGACCTATTGTAAGTAGAACCTTTTGATTAGGTTATTTCCATGGAGATGTGACCCAGCCTATTCGAAGTGGGTCTTAATCCCCTTGCTGGAGTCCTTTATGAGAGCATAAAAGAGGTGAAACTCAGAGAGTTCAGAGTAGCTAAGAGATGAAATCCAGAGTTTTCCCTAGAGAAGCTAAGAGAGGACCCACAGATCTTTACGTAGAAGCTCCCAGAGACATTTGGAGAGAGCCATTGAAACCTAACCCAGGAGAGAAGGATCAGTAGATATCACCATGCACCTTCCCATGTGACAGAGGAACCCTGGATGCCAGCAGCATTAAGGTATCTTCCTCTTAATGCCTTAATTTGGACATTTTCATGGACTTAGAATGTAAATTTGTAACCTAAAAAATCCCCATTGAAAAAGCCAGCACATTGCTGGTTCCTTGCATTCTGGCAGCTTTAGCAGACTGAAACAGTCAGGAAATTAAGTGCTTGTGAAAAACCTGTTCAGAATGCCTGTAAAGTGGACTCTTAGGACAGAATCACAGACCAGCCATCAGAATTGCTGCAGCCTCTGCCATAGTCAGGAAGATGGAGAATCAGGAGGCTGCCTCTAGAACACTCTACAATACAAGCATTAGAAAGTCTTTGCTCCACCAGTGGTGATTCTGGAGTCACTCCATGCCTGTTAGATGCCTTGTACCTTGACTCTTGCTACCAGCTACAAGTTCTACCTGTATTGAGTAATTTGGTCTTCTACCACATTTTTTTTTTTTTTTTACATGCTGTATGGCAGAGTCGCATTTCATTATTTTTCCATGTGAGTATCCCATTATTACAGCACCATTTGTTGAATTTTTGTTTGTTTCTCTTTGTTTTTTGTTTGTTTTGCTTGCTTAATAGGAGAAAATAGAAGTGACAGAATTCTGCCTCACTTCTAACTTTGAAATCTTGAGCATACACTCATGCAAGAACACTAGATATCGCCAATATTATTTAATGTACCTATCAGATGCTTCCTGAAATATTTATAGATACAGTGATGTGATTTCTTTTTAAAAGCTACAGTTCTCCCCCCCCCCCCACACACACACACAAAGTGGAGGGGATTATATAAAAAACGTTGGCAAAATGTTGGATAATTGTTAAATCTGGCTGATGGATATACACATGGAAGTCTATCATACTATTCTTTCTACTTTTATAAATGTTTGAAAATAGCCATACTGAAAATTCTCTTAAAAACTCTTAGCTGCAAAGGTGTCTAGGAAATCTATTTTTTTTTTTTTTTTTTTGGTTATCCAGACATTTCAAACCAGGAAGGCACACTGGAAGGAAATTGGATGGAGATCAAATACTAATGCATCATGTTCACTGCACAAAAGAAATACAAAAGAGATGATATATAAATTAGAAAGCCAAAGGAAGAAAGGTTTAGTTTGTCTGGAACCTAATTTCCTATAGCACATAATCTAACTCAACGTGTCTGGATAGCTCATTTAAACATTCGAAATACAGGGAGCCCAGAATAAGAATCAGGGCCTTTAATCCTGTATAGCTTGGTGTAATGCCTGGATACATCCTAGAATATATTAAGCAGATAATCAAAAAGTATTGGCAAAGTTTCTTGAGGGTTGGAAGCAAAAATATGGAACTTGAAACTTTACCACTGGGAAACCCCTGACATGTTGTCAAACATTAGGAACACTCGTATCAATAGGCCAAGCCCTTGATCTTGAGGCTTGCTCTTGTGACTTATGTATATAGCAGAGAAGTTTAGCCTACCTATAGGTATGCCTAAAAGTTACTTCTGGAGGACCTCTTCTGTTGCTCAGATTTGGCCTCACTCTCAGCCCAACTCTGCAAGTGAAATCATTGCCCTCCCCTCTACATGGGACATGATATTCAGGGATGAAAGTCTCCCTAGTGGCATGGGAAATGACTCCCAGGGACAAGTTTGGCCCTGGCACAATGGAATAAACAATGCCATCCTGACCACAAGGGGGGAAAATGTAGCAAATAAGGTATCAGTGACTGAGAGAGTGCAAATGAAGTCAGGCGGCAGCTCTGGAGGTCACTCTTATGCAAGCTTCAGTTAGACATTGCTACCTATCATACTTGCCAACCCCCAACCAAAGCCATTCCAGCCAATCCTAAAGAACACCTAGGGTAATATATAAGATTCTACAAAGGTTCCATGAACTAGGGTAACTTTTCAGAAATCTATAACCTCCAGATGGTCCCTCTACCAGATAATTCCTGAAACCTAGAGGTGCCAGCCTCTCCAGAACATCAGCTTGTTCCATCTCCCTAACCCCATGTTATCAACAGTACCTTCCAATGTGGAAAAAGTCAGAATGGGCATAGCGCAAATACCCCTAAAGATTGGGAAATAAAAATCAAAGGTGATGGTGGAGTTATATAGAGAAGGTCAGGTTAACAAATGAGAATGATTGCTGAATCATAGATATTTCTTTTCGTCTCCAGTATCTTAGAGCAGCTAGAAGTAAAAATTAAAATTGTGGAATTGTAACCCATACCAAACTCTGAAATCTGTTCTACAACTAATTGTTGTCCTGTGCTTTGAAATGTATTGCTTTTTTGTATATATGTTATTTTTCACAAAAAAGAAAGAAAACTCAATTGTGATGATATAAAAGTATTTATTCCTTCTAGCCTCCAATGTTCTGGAGCAGCTAGAATGAAAAATCTAAGTAGATGGTATGGTAGCCCATGACAAACTCTGGGATCTGTCCTATAACTATTTGTCGAAGAGTGCTTTAAAAACTATTGCTTTTTTCTTTCTTTGCTTTGTATATATATTATACAATAAAAAAGTTGAAAAAAAATTAGAAAGCCCTGTCCCATAATAAATTCTCTAGTAACTGCAGTCCTTATATCTGTGAAATAGAATGTCCCTCTCCCTTGGATTGTACTGAAGGTTGTAACTTTGCAGGTCATTTACCAGCTTTAGGATTAATTCAAAATTGCAAATGTTCATTAACAAGAAATCTTTTAAAGTAGAAACTGCTGCTGATGGTATCTACTGCAGGATTCAGTTAATTAACGCATTGATTCTTTTTGGTTTTGCTCTCAAAACCAATATACTTTAGGAATGCTTGACTGCAGCCCTCTTCATCCTAATCTCGTTCTCATTGAGGAATATAAGGAGCTTCTACTGAAAGTGTCAAAGGGAAAAAAATCTAGGGGAATAATGCAAGATGAATAGGGAATCCAGTCTCATTACCTAGAGTTGCTCCATGTAAATTCTACATTATAGATTAGTGCACTGTTTCAGATACTGAAGTGCTTTTGAAAATTTTCCAAGCAGAAATAAAAAGAAGTTTGGGCATTTAGGATATAATCGAGCATCACTTAAAAGTGCTGCCATTAAAAAGTAAGTAGTAAGCACTTGAGAAATTTGGGCATAAAGCATTGCAGGCATATAAGGAAGATATTTTAAGCTGAAGAATGAACTAAAAGTCTTATTGAACTGCTGACAGTTTTGAAAAGTATTGGAAAACCATACTAGAACAAAGAATTGAAAAAGCCATCCTGTATCAATTGCATAAGCAATAACTCCCGTAATGTTTCTTATAATTATCATTACAAGCTCAACCCACTTGTCAGCAAAAATTAAATGGCAGAGTTAAAGTGATATTATTACTGAGACACTGCCTACCTTTACAAAACACTCTTTAAGACATTTACTAATGGACTACAATGTTGTTATAAATAATTAAAATCAAATAAATTCAGAATAAATAATTTAAACACCTGTCAAAATAAATCAACAAAGAATGTTCTGAGGTTTAACATATTTGATTTTCAGGCTTTGATTTACTTTTCTCATTAAATCAGATAAAAACACCTAAACTTCTGTCAACTGAGAGATAAACTAAACTTCAACGGAACAAAGGCATTTATTTAGGGTCTTAGAATTGCAATTCAGAGAATACAGATTTCAGGTAGTAACCCAATCATTTCTCATTTTGGCAATTCCAGGCAAGCATTTTTAAAGAAAAAGAAGATTAGTTTCAATACCTTGTTTGTGGTTGGTAAATATTTGGGATACTCTAATTTTCCTTCTGGTTAGATAATTTATTGCATTCCTGTGGGTTGTTTATGGTGTCTGGATGTCCTTAGGGTTTTGAGAACATTGTTGCTTAAGGCTTTTCATGCGTTGGCAGTTTATGATATCTGGCTGAGACCTACGTAAGAGTAACTCCAGAAGGACTTCTCAATTCCATTTTAAATCTCTTAGCCATAGTAATTCTATTTTACTTTGTTTCTTTTTATACTTCCAAGCCATTTATATCAAATAATGTTACCTTACTGTTACCAAGAAGTTAGGATTTAAGGGGTGATTATGATTACTGAATTACTATATAGATATTCCTTTTTACTTTCTGATAAACAGAGGGAAATACCTAAAATCTTTGAACTATAATCCAGCTGCCTTGATCTCTGATAACGATTGTATAGCCTTTGTCTTATGCCCTTGTAATTGTAAAAACCTTGTGACTAACCTTCTCTTATATTCATTTTATCTGGTTTTTCAACTTTAGAGTCTTATAATGACTAAGTCAGCCCCTAACGTTTAATGAAGGGCCTTGGGTCAGCCCAGAACCAACTCACCCCAATTCCGAAGTTATCTTGATAAATGAATCTGCAGCTAACCAAAATGGGCCCACCTAACATGCGAAGTAGCTTAGACATTAACCTATAAGTGACCTGTACCTCATTATAATACTAAAAATCACTCTTGTCATCATAATAAGGCTGCCATTTTCTAACATACATCTGTGACTAAGCATGTAATCAATCTGCACATGCTAAATAATTAGATCACCTCTAATTAATAATCATCTGTGTTGTGCTCATTATCCTAAAATCTGCCCATTTTTTTATACTATAAAACTATCAGAATTACTACAGGTCAGGGAGAGGAATTTTAAACCCATAGGTCATCTGATCTCCTGCTTTGCATATAGCAATAAACTCTTTCTTTGAAACCCTAGTATCTCAAGAATTGTTCATTTGAGTGCACAGGGCAGAGAATCCACTGCCTTTGCCTGGTACCATTACTAACCTGCAAAACACATGTGTTTGTTCATACAACTCTACTCAATAAGTGGGATAGCAAATAACCTAAAGGAGATCAAGAAGACAGTAGAAGAGCACAAAAAGGAATTTGAAAGAATAAGTAGAAATAGTGGAAATCACAGAGATTAAAAACTCTGTTGACCAAATAAAAAACATACTAGAGTCACACAACACCAGATTTGAAGAGACAGAAGAAAGAATAAGTGACATAGAGGACAGGATATTTGACTTTGAAGTCTCAAAACAGAAAATGGCAAAAAAGATGGAAAAATTGAATGGGAACTCAGGGAAATGATGGACAAAACAAAGCACACAAAAATAAGAATCATTAGTGTCCCTGAAGGAGAAGAGAGGAGTAAAGGGCTAGGAAGAGTAGTTGAAGATACAATGGGGGAAACTTCCCAAGCCTCATAAAGGACATAAATATACAAGTCCAGGAAGCCCAAAGAACTCCAAACAGAATAAATTCAAATAAGCCTTCCCCAAGGCACATACTAATCAGTCCATCAAATGTTTCAGAAAATCCTGAAAGCAGCAAGGGGAAAACAATCTACTGCATACAAGGGAAATAAGAAAGAGAAAGATTTCCAGCCAAGAATTTTGTACCCAGCCAAACTGTCCTTCAAAACTAAGGGAGAGATTAAAATTTTCACGAAGAAGTTCTGAAAGAATTTGTCAACAGGAGACTGGCCCTACAAGAAATACTAAAAGGAGTTCTGACGGCAGAAAGAAAAAGACAGGAGAAGGAGGTCTGGAGGAGGGTGACAGAACTGAAGAATACCACTAAGGGTAATTTAAAGAATACAAAGAAAAAGAGGGAAAAGAATATATAGATCTGACAAATCAAATAAAAAAGATAAGATGGTGGAATCAAGAAACATCTTTTCGGTAATAACTTTGAATGTTAACAGACTAAATTTAACAATTAAAAAAATACAGATTGGCAGAATGGATTAAGAAACATAATCCAGCTAGATGCTGCTTATAAGAGACTCATTTTAGACACAAGGATACAAATGGATTGAAAGTAAAAGGATGGAAAAAGATTTTCCACACAAGTTGTAACCAAAAGAGAGCAGGAGTACTATACTAATATTGGACAAAATAGAATTTAAATGTAAAGACATCATAAGAGACAAAGAAGGACACTGTATATTAATTAAAGGGTCAATTTCACCAAGAAGATATAACAATCATAAATATTTATGCTCCCAATCAAGGAGCTCCAAAGAACATGAGACACATTGGCAAAACTGAAGGGAGTGATAGATGTCTCAACAATAATAGTAGGAGACTTCAAAACACCACTCGTGGGTGGGCCACGGTGGCTCAGCAGGCAGGAATGCTTGCCTGTGATGCCAGAGGACCCGGGTTCGATTCCTGGTGCCTGCCCATGTTAAAAAACAACAACAACAAAAAAACCCCACTCTTCTCTATAGATAGAGCAAGCAGACAGAAGATCAACAAGGAAATAGAGAAGTTAATTAACTTCATAAATGAATTAGACCTAACAGACACATATATGTCATTGCACCCCAAAGCACAAGGATATACATTCTTCTCTATTGCTCATGGAACATTCTCCAGGATAGATCATATGCTGGGGCACAAAACAGGTCTTTATAAATGTTTAAATATTGAAATTATTCAAAGCACTTTCTCTGATCACAATGGGATGAAGCTGGATCTCAATAACCACCAAAGAATGAGAACATTCACAAATAATATGGAGATTAAATAACACACTCTTAAACAACCAATGGGTCAAAGAAGAAATTGCTAGAGAAATCAGTAGCTATCTGGAGATCAATGAAAATGAGAATACAACTTATCAGAACTTATGAGATGTGCAAAGGCTGTGCTGAGAGGGAAATTTATTGCCTTAAATGCCTATATTGAAAAATAAGAAAGAGCAAAACTCAAGGACTTAACAGATCATCTCAACTGATGCTGAAAAAGTATTTGACAAAATTCAGCATCCTTTTCTGATAAAAACACTTCAAAAGATAGGAATCAAAGGTAACTTCCTCAATATGATAAAGGGAATATATGAAAAATGAATAGTGAGCATCATACTAAATGGAGAGAGACTGAAAGCCTTCCCCCTAAGATCAGACACAAGACTAGGATGCCCACTGTCACCACTATTATTCAACATTGTGCTAGAAGTTCTAGCTAGAGCAATCAGGCAGGACAAAGAAATAAAAGGCATCCAAATTGGAAAGGAAGAAGTAAAACTCTCATTATTTGTAGATGATATGATACTATATTGGAAGATCCTGAGAAATCTACAGCAAAGTTACTTGGGCTAATAAACAAATTCAGATAAACAAATTCAGCAAGGTGGTGGAATATAAAATTAATGTGCAAAAATCAGTAACATTTCTATACACAAGCAATGAGCTAGCTGAGGAGTCAGTTAAGGAAAAAATTCCATTCAAAGTACCAACTAAAAGAATCAAATACTTAGGAATGAACTTAACTAGGGACTTAAAGGACTTGTACACAGAAAACTACATAACATTGCTAAAATAAATCAAAGGAGATCTAAATAGGTGGAAAGACATTCTCTGCTCATGGGTAGGAAGGCTAAATAGAGTTAAGATGTCAGTTCTCCCCAAGCTGATCTACAGATTCAACACAGTACCAATCAAAATTCCAACAATCTACTTTGAAGATTTGGAAAAGCTAATTACCAAATTCATCTAGAAGGGAAAAAGACCCCGAACAGGTAAAAGCATCCTAAAAAAAACAAATGAAGTGGGAGGATTAACACTCTCTGACTTTAAAACTTATTTAAAACCACGGTGGTCAAAACAGCATGGTACTGGCACAAAGACAGAAGCATTGACCAATGGAATCAAATTGAGAGTGCAGAAATAGACTGCTAAATCTATGGTCAACTGATTTTTGACAAGGCCCCCAATCCTCTGAACTGGGACAAAATAGTCTTTCCAATAATTGGGCATAATAATTGGAAATAATCTTTTCAATAATTGGGAAGAAGTGGATATCAACAGCCAAGAGAATGAAAGAGGACCCCTAAATTACACCCTACACAAAAAATAAATGCAAAATTTCTAGAAGAATGACATAAAATCATCCATAATAATAGCTAGTATTTATATATGGGCAATAAATCACTTACTACCTACCCAAGTCAGTTACCTAATTGTTTTTTTTTCTTTCGATAAGTTGGCTAAGTTAATTGAATGAACTTATTTGATTGTTTTAGAATCATGTGGTCATATGGACAAAGCCCAAATATATAATCAAATCCTAATTATTCAGTAATACTATAGATAATCCTCAAACTGACTCAGCCATTGGGTCCCTGAATTGTAACTGTATTGATCCCCTGTCTACATTATGTCAAGCAATAAAATAATGTTTAGAAATAACTGCCTTAGAAAAGCATGAGGCTAGTGTTGATGAATTTTTGAGGCATCACTGAGTTATTGAAAGAATTTAAAGAGATTGATACTCTATCCAAGAGGCTGTTTAGTATAATAGTGTGTATTTGGGAGTCAGGGAAATGTAGACCCAGAACATTGGGAGAATTTCTTGAGTGGATATATGCACATAATAAATGCTTTGCTAATGTTGATGAATAATTACTTGAGGAATTAATGATCTTGGGTGCTCACAGGCTGGGGAGGAAGCCAAACATGTAAATCACCAGTAAAAAAAAAATAATAATACCATAATAATAATATGTATTGAGTGCCTACCATGTATCAAGCATTTTCTCCATTTTGTAGAACAAGAAACCTAGGCTTATGAAACCCCATTGCTTAGTATATACCTGGAGGAACTGAGTGTGGGGAAACAAATGGACATTGCATACTGGTGTTTCTGGCAGCAGTTTTTGTGATCCACAATGAGTGGAGGTGGCCTGAGGGTAGAACAACTGAGGAATGGAAGGTTGAACTGTGGTGTATACATACAAGGGACTACTGAGCAGCGCAAGAAGAAATGAAGTTGAGAAGCAGGCAAGTAGATGAATGAACCTTAAGAGCTGTATGTTGAATGAAGTGTCAGGAACAAAAAGACAAATATTATGCCTCAATTATAAGGACTAACTATAATATAAAAATTGAGTGAACTAAAGTTGAGAGCATGGGTTATCAGGTTTGGGACTTATTGTAAAGGGTCCTAGATTATAAACTCTTACAACAGTCACATATATTCAGGAAGTGTAACTGTTAATTATAAATTCTGAGATACTGAGCTGTTTGTGTATAACATGGTCTTTCCCAGAAACTTCAAGTATTTATGTGACACCTGAGACTCAGAGTTAGAGCTATGAAGCTATGAAAATCAGCAGTACCCCATACAGGACGTGTTTAAAAATGTGAAAAGTGATCACACATCAAGTAGAGATATGATTGAAACTGATCTGGATAGGACTAGTGTGTATCAGAAGACTGGATAAAGATGATATCATCCATATTTTAAAACTTCAACTTCTGTGTGAGACTAAAGGGAGAGATGCTTATTTGGTACAAAATTTATATTTTGGGTAGTGCATTTCCTAATTTAACTTGTACAGTCAGTTTAGTTAACACCATAAGTACATGGAATCTTGAATAGGGCATGAGATTTTGTTAGTTTGTCCAGGTTAGTGTGATGCCCCAATAAATCCCAGAGTGATTTGGACAGTGAATAAGGAAGTATTTGAAAAGTCTCCTTGGGGGAATGGGAAGAAAGGGGGAAATATTCAAGTTCTCCATTTGGAGAATTGCTGATATTCTCGCAAGCAGTGGGGACAACCAAATCAATAGGCCAAGCCCTCAATCTTGGCGTTTTCCCCTATGAAACTTATCCCTGCAAAGGATAAGCTAAGCCTACTTAAAATCAGGCCTAAGAGTCATCCGCAGAGAACATCTTTCGTTGCTCAGATGTGGCCTCTTTCTCTAAGCTGACACAGCAAGTGTACTCACTGCCCTTCCCTTCTACATGGACATGACTCCCAGGGGTGTAAACATCCCTGGCAATGTGGGTTGGGACTCCTGGGATAAGATCGGACCTAGCATCAAGGGATTGAGAAAATCTTCTTGACCAAGAGGAGGAAGAGAGAAATGAGGAAAAAGTGTCAGTGGCTGAGAGATTTCAGAGATGAGAGATTTCGCTGGAGGTTATTCTTATGCATTATATAGATATCCCCTTTTAAGTTTATGGTATATTGGAGTGGCTAGAGGGAAGTACCTGAAACTGTTGAGCCATGTTCCAGTAACCGTGTTTCTTGAAGATGATTATACAATGACATAGCTTTTGTAATGTGACTGTGTGATTGTGAAAACCTTGTGTCTGATACTCCTTTTGTCTAGGATATGGACAGATGAGTCAAAAATATGGATTAAAAATAAATAAATAATAGGGGGAACAAAGTTTAAAGTAAATTGGGTAGATGGAAATATTAGTGGTCAATAAGAGGGAGGGGCAAAGTGTATGGCATGTATGAGTTTTTTTCTTTTTTATTTCTTTTTCTGGAGTGATGCAAATGTTCAAAAAATGATCATGGTGATGAATACACAGCTATGTGATGATATTGTGAGCCATTAATTGTACACCATTTATGGAATATTTGTATGTTAAGAATGTTTGTATGTTTGTATATTGTTTTATCAATGAAAAATATTAAAAGAAAAAAAAAAGAAACCTTAAAGGCTTAGAGAGGTTATATAAATTGCCTCATGTTGAACAGTTAATAAATGACAGATTTTTAAACTTAAATTGCTGACACTAGAGTCTAGGCTCTTACTCACAGATGTATACAGTCTCTAGATAGAGTTCAATAGCAAGTGCTATGGAAATAGAAAGGAGGAAGCTCTTCATGCATGGGAGGCAAGAGGCAGCACAGAGAGGGTGATAAAGGACCGGAAGTTTACTGAAAAGGTGGTAAAGGGGCCCTTTTAAAAGATAAGAGTTTGGTAAACAGGTAAGGAGATGGGGGAAGGTTACAAAATCGAGGAGATGAGCCGCTAACACACAAGGTGAGGCTGGCAGGACAAGTGGTAAGAGAGAAAGTTGGAAAAGTCACCAAGGGACTTGTCATAAAGAGTTTTATGCCTCCTAAAGAACTGCAACACCAGGAAACAGAAATGTCATGATAATTCTGGTATTAATATGTGTGATGGATAGGGAGGAGCAGAAACACTAGTTAGGAGATAATTATAATAGACCAAATGATAATGAAGGCCTGAAGGATGGAGGAGGCAGGAGAGTTTTAAGGTATTTAAAAAGTAGAATCCAGGTTGAGTATTGATTAGATGTCATGGATAGATAGGCAGGGGGAGTCTAGGCTAAGTATTCTGCTTTTGTCTAAGGCAGCTAGATAAAGCTCTGACAGAATCTAGGAGGAGGAACAGGTATGAAGTGGAAAATAATGAATTTTACCTTGGGCTTTCTGTGTTTGGGGTGCTTCTAAGACACTCAGATGGAGGTGGAGGTGTAGCAAGGTAGAAAAAAAGTTTGCCCCTTAGAAGGGATTTCTTAATGTTTATTAATAGCAAATGTATTTAGCGCTTCAAAATATACAATATTCTTTTATTAATTCACAAAAAAGTACTTTTTATAGATGGAGAAACCAAATTGTAGATTTAATAACTTGCACCAATAATAATCCCTTAGTTATACAATTAGCCAACAACAGATTCTAGATGCCCAAACTTGCACTGCCTCCGTGTGTATCTAAGTTGCAATAGCAGAAGGAAATAAATGGCCTGCTTTCTTGTTTTAGGAACCAAGATACATATTTAAACATTGATGGCCAAAGTAATCCAGTGGGACAGACTCTTAGCCTCTGTAACCTTTTGGGAACTCTAGCATAATCTAATATTTCCCAGAATAAAATCTGAACTAACAATAATAATTTCTATATGACACAAAAGTAGTTTATTCAGTAATCCAAAGGGACTTTATGCATAGCTTTATTAAATTACCAAGAAGTAATGGACCAATTAGAAATAAAAGCTAGAAATAAAATGTAATTACTTGCTATTCGTCAGCATACTCTGAAGATATACGGAAAAATACAAAGAATGATTTTTCTAGCCTTTGAAGAGACGGCTTATAGAAGTTTTACTACAGCTTGAATCCATGCAGACAGATGAAGAAATGCCTCCTTTTTCTTCAAAAACAAACACCAGGGCATTCCAAAAAGCGAGAATGATTATGAGCGAGGCAAAGGGAGAAATGGAAACAATATACTGCCTGGTACTGTAAAGTCAGATTTTCTTACCTTTTGAGACTTTTGAAAGGAGGAAGAAATTGCACAGATTGTAAATGAGGTAACTGGGATTTGAACCCAAGTACCAAAATCTAGCTGTGTCTTCAATTTCATGCTGTTAATTCTGACCTTTAATGAAGAAGATTAGGCATTATTCTGGACAGTCCCAGATCAATATGTCTCAACCGCTTCCGTTGACCATCATCTGGAGGAGAGTTTGTCTCCTCAAAAACATAATCTGAAATGAGAGGAAATCTAAGGTAGAGGTCAACTACTTTTTCTTCATTTATGCAACAATTTTGAATCGAGTGCTTATGCTGTGCCAGGCACTGCTCTAGGCATGGCATATATATAGTATGGAAGATGGAGTGGGGGGGGGGGGAATACAAACATACATACATAAGAAAAATATCAGATAGTGGTAAGTGGCTAGTGGTAGGTATGAAGGAGTGGGAATGCAAATTGGTCATATGCCTGAACTTGAAGCAGAAAAGCTAAGTCCTAGGTTGGCTTTGCCACAAACTGGTTCTGGGCCCTTGAGAAAAGAACCTCACTCCCCTGAGTTTTAGTTCCTCACTCATCAAATCAAAATCATTTTAAAATGTAATTATTGGGTGGGGGTGGGGGACAAGCTATGTGGGTTAGAGCCATCAACCAGGGGTGGGGGTGGGGGACACTTTCCTCAAGTAGCATGCCAAGAAGAAATAACAAAGAGAGCATAGGAGTGCACCCAGCATATGGTTTCTGACCTGGGCCCCCTTTTCAGGGGATGGATTGGCCATAGTATGGCCAATGTCTGAGGAAAAATTATTTCCAACCACTGTGCTATATCCAGGTAAATTATTAAGGAAATATGAGGGTAAAATGAAGACATTTTTTACATATGCAAGCTTAAAAAAAATACCTGCTGCATATCCTTTTATGAAAAGCTGTTGTAGAATATGATCTACCAAATTGAAAAGTATATCGAGAGAGGAATATATGGGATGGCAGACGAAGTGGATTGACTCTCAAAGAACTATTCTAACCTCCTTCTCGTGTGCCTTCTTGCATGGCAGCCGGAAAGCTAAAAACTACATTTTTCCAGCTTTCTTGATAAGGTTACTTCAGTTAAGCTGTGGCCAAACTGAATCATTATTTGTCTTAATCTTATTACTAAGTACTTTATAAGCAGAATTAATTACAGACACATTTAATTTAGAGAGAAAGCCACAAGAAAAAGCCAGAAGTCAACAGAACCTAGAGAAGCCAGGAGAGGTCACAGTGTGAAGAAAAGCCAAGGAGCAAGGATTGCCAGTAACCAGCCCCAGAATGCCACAGTTTTCTGGGAGAAAGCATCAACTCGATACCTTCATTTTGGACTTCTAGCTTCAAAATCATAAGCCAATAAATTCCAGTTGTTTAAGGCAACCCTTTGCATGGTATTTACTTAACATCCAGGAAACCAAAATAGGAGGGAAGATGAAACTCAAAGAATATTACCAGCTCTCTCAAAAATCCTCTCCTCCTCACCAGCAAACCATGACTTTTTTTCATTTATTTTTTATTAGAGCAGTTGTAGGTGTACAGAAAAACTTACAGAGTACAGAGTTTCAATATATTCCCTCCCTCCATGGTTTTCCCTATTATTAACATTTTATATAGGATGGTAATTTTGTTACAGTTGAATGAACGATATCATAATTATATTATTCACTAGAGTCCATAGTTTACATTAGGGTTTACTCTTTGTGTTGTACAATCTATGACTTTTTATATTCTCAGTGTAGGTAGGGGTTTAAGAGTTGAATGACTGGCTTGGGGTGTCTCTTTTGAAATTTTTGCAAATTCTTTTGAAATCGTTGCCTGAAGACTTACTTTGGAATATGTTCTCTGTTGTCCAAGGGATTTGACTGAAACTTCCATTATATCTTGTAACACTTTGGCCAAAAAATACAAGTTGAAATGAGGGGTTTGTACAACACAAGATATTTAAAGTCTTTTCCAGCTCTAGAAGCTATTGCGTGGGGGACACTGAAAATAAGAGTGAAATGCTAAAGTGGTAGCACTGAAAAGAGGAGGAAAAGGTGTGTGCATGTGCATGGTGTCATATGGTTAGGGAAGGGTGTGACTACTGGCCACGCTGCATTCTTTGTTGACTATCCCTGAAAGCCTTGCTAGATGAAGAGATGGAGGGTCAGCAGTTGGCTCAAAGGATGATTATACAAGACTACAAAAAACTACTGGCCAGACACCATCATTTGAAGAGAACTGAAGATAGTTAGGAAAAACAAGGAAGCTGTTTTCTTCTCTATTTTGAGATCTTTAGGATATTAGGGAAATAGCAGCTCTAGGTATTTAACTCTAGGGAGGAATAGTGTCCTCCCTAGAATAGTGACTTGAATAATATACTGGTTCCTATGCTTTTAATAAAAATAAATGGGCACTCTTTTGCAGTAATTCCATGAATGTATTATTGAAGAATGCAGCCAATATTCAGGTTGTCTATTTCTAATGAAACATTGCTTATAGAAAATGTTGTAAAGGCTAAATCACTTCTTAAGGAATAATTAGATCCCAAGCATTTGGCTCTGATGAGGTGAATAGGTCCTGAACTCTCTTTGGTAGACTTCCAGTCAGAAATAGCTGGTGTCTGAGAAGGCTTGGAAATGGAAGAGAGCCAATCCTCTCTCTTTCCTCTTCTTTAATCATATCGATTTCTGGGCATCTTTGTAAAGCAAAATTTTCTAAATGTTTTATGTTTTGGACTAGAACAAAGTTTGCTTCTATTTTCACAGAAAATTCCTACAATTTTTTCTTTCTTTAATGAACTTAAAGTTCATTTTGATGATTTATTCTCTAACATTTAAGTCATTTAATTTCTAGTAGTGGAGAAAGTGAAGTAAGGAAAAATTAAAGTGATGGATCATCAAGTTGGTAACCATCAGCAAAATGTCAATTTGTTAGGTTAAAAAAATGCATGTCATTGATTTAATTTGCATTTCTTTGGTCACTAGTGAGGCTGGCCAATTTTTTTAGTACTTAATGGCCATTTATAATTCTTTATTTGTGAATAACCCATTCATAAATGTCATGATGCTACTCTTGGATGAGTAGGTGACAGGCCCCTAGCCATAATAAATAAATAAGGCCTTTATCTTAATGTGAATTACTTTTAGTTCTTCTGCCATTACTGATCTGTTCTCTATTTTGAGATGAGAAGTATACCTAAAAAATCAACTGTATTAAAAATAAATTTTCACCTTTGATAGCAGACCCCAATGTTTAGCTTGCTTATACTAGAAACCTATACAAGTTAACTCACTGAGTTACCTACATGTATTTTCACTTTGAATGATTGAGAATGGCATTTAATTTCACCTCATTTAAAACTTGTGGAGTTAAGTTACTGAAGTCATGCTCCATGACTCTGTAGAACTATGGGATCTTTATGACCTTTCCACCTTTGTGATGGAATAAATCACAAACTACTTCATGAGAAAATCTAGGCCTGTCCTACAATGCTCTCTTCGGTCTACCTCCATGCCCTTCAAAAATTTTTCAGCCTTCAAAAGAGGTTGTAATCCTATCTCCAGCCCAGATGACTATTAATATTTATGGCTTTACCTTTAAGTACCTTCCACATGCCTAGCCTTGAGAATAACATAGAGGTCATGATACTTGTTCAAAGAGAAAAATAACATTTATGGTAGATTGGCTGAGCTGTTCATTGCCCTAGCTTCAAATATGCTATGATCTATCCCTAGGATAGACCCAATCAGAAGAGAGCAGGACCTCAACCTCTTTTCAACTGCTCCTGTTGACTTACACTCAGGCATGATCCCATTGGCCTACATTGCCAGGTATTAATAAACACACTGGCCCCTAAGTTCCTTGACCTCTTCATCTCCATGGAGATTTTTCATCCACACCACACTTTCCAGAGTGACATCCTGCCATCGCCAGAAATTACCATATCCAAAAGCACGACTCCAAACATCTCAACTAAAACTTCTTTGGTATCCATCCAGTTCCCTCACTCAAGTAGCCCACTGCCAAAATTCTTCATCCTGATCAAAAGTACCTATCCATTTACCCCCATCCCCTCCCACTTTCAAGGCCTTTTCCTCACTTTGTTCTTTATCAACCTTAGGTACCATGACCTAGATTTATAATCATTCATGTAATTTAAACATCCAAGGGTTTCAAAGAATAGCTTGAAGCAAGGGATCAGTCAATATCACAATAACCTAGTTTCTCTTTCTGGGTTTAAAAGCTCAGCTTCCACCAAATTGGTTCCATATTAAAGCAGGTTTTCTCTTCATTAGAGAAATCCTCACATTTCATCATCCTCATCACCAATCCAGCTGAAGGAAAGACTATCTTTTTAAATAGGCCTTGCAAAAGTCTTGAGATTCACTAAGAACTTAGTTGTAAAAAAGTGAGTATGCACACTTCTTCAGCCTTTCCTCCTTCTGTAGCACTAGAATGTGGATAAGATGACTGGTACTCAAGCAGCCATTTGCAGTGGAAGCCATATGCAGAGAATGGCAGAGCAGCAGTTTAGAAGACAGAGCCTGGGTTTCTACCATTGTAAAGCTGTCCTATCAGTCCTGGAAAACCTAACTTGAGAGTTCTTTTATATGAAAGAAAAATAAATACCCATCTTTTTTCAGTCACTGTTATTTTATTTTTTCTGCCACCTACAACCTAATATAATATTAACTGATATTAAGTGTATAATGTTGAGATAGACATGGCATTTCAGGAACAACATATAGTATAATAAGTAAGTGCAAATATAAAAAAGTAGACAAAGTCAACCAGATTTAGTGATTGGCTGAATATGACCAAAGAGAGGGAGGAAACTGAGATGGATAGTTTTGGTTTTCTAAAGCTAGGAGTTCAATACACTAGAAATGGATTAACTTTTACAAAGGGGATTTATTAAGTTACAAATGTACAGCTAATAATAGGAGAAACTGGGGTGGGGGAGGATATACAAATGTACAATTCTAAGGCCATGAAAATGTCCAGATTAAGGCATCAAGAGGAAGATGCTTCCTCAGCGGAAAACCAACTGGCATTAGAAGGTACATGGCAAAGTTCACTTGATCATCTCTCTTAGCTTCTGGTTTCAAAATGACTCTCTCAGCTCCTGTGGGTCCTTCTGGCTTCTTCTGGGACATTTTCTTTCTCTCCTAGCTTCTCTTGACTCTCTGTCATAAAGGGCTCCAGGAAAGTATTAAGACCCCCTTGAATTGGGTGGGTGATATTTCCATAGAAACAACCTAATCAAAAGGTCCCACCCAGAATAGGACTGCACCCACAAGATTGGATTAAGAGAGTTATGGCTTTTCTGGGGTACATAACAGTTTCAAACCAGCATATAATGAAGCTTTTATTCCAGCTTAATCAAATTGAATAGCATCTAAACCAGTTTAGTGCCCTCTTCCCTGAGGCCCACAGACCTTATAAAAACTTCCCATGACTGTTTCCTTGGCTAGTTTTGCCCCCAACTTTCCATCCAAACTTTTCTTTGGGTTGAGGTCCCTAGTTTCCATTCTACTCTTTCCATCCAGTCTCTTTAGCTGACCCAGCTACCTATCTTTTCATCTTAGTTTTGTCCTGGATAATATCTATTAAATCATCCTTAGCTCCACATTCTGCAGCTTTTAGGCCAAATCCATCTCTCTGCTAAACAAAGTACAAGCTCCCAGCTTCCAGCTCAGCTCCAGCACTCCAGGCTCTCACTTAACTAGAGAGTTAGAACAGATACTAATTAAAGACATTAACCATAAAATATAGAAAAAAGAAAACATGGCAAGAAAGTCATTGAGTTCAGTTTTAGACGCTGTAGAGAATATATTTTGGACACAAATAGAAGCCATGAACTGACTCTTCTTCGAGAATTGTAAATACATGTACTATCCATCTAGAGAGATTGGTCTGCACATTCCCATGCCGTTGGCCATACTTCTTTGGTTCAGGAAGAACACTTATCCCAAACTGGGCAAACTAGATTTTTTTCTACAGAGAAATAGAAATCAGTTTTTGCATCTGAGTTTCTAATAGAAAAACACAGAAACAACAGCAGTTATAGTCTTCCATGTGGACAAAGCAAGCAGAAAAAACTGGCCTACAGGGAGAGAAGAATTAAACAGATTTAAGAAGTAGAGATGAAGGACACAGGGACAGGCGTCCCGTCTTTTTTTCCCCCATTTCCTTGTTCTAGTCCCTTACTAATACTTTTTTTTTAATTTTTAAAATTTTTTAAAAAATATAACAGCAAACACAAACATTCTTAACATATCATTCCGTTCTACATATACAATCAGTAATTCACAATATCATCACATAATTGTATATTCATCATCATGATCATTTCTTAGAACATTTGCATCAATTCAGAAAAAAAATAAAAAGACGACAGAAAAAAATTCATATATACCATACCCCTTACCCCTCCCTTTCACTGATCACTAGCATTTCGATCTAAATTTAACATATGTTCCCCCTATTATTTTTTATTCTGTATGTTTTACTCATCTGTTGATAAGGTAGATAAAAGGAGCATCAGACACAAGGTTTTTACAATCACACTGTCACATTGTGAAAGCTATATCATTACACAATCCTCTTCAAGAAACATGGCTGCTGGAACACAGCTCTACATTTTCAGGCAGTTCCCTCCAGCCTCTCCATTACATCTTGACTAACAAAGTGCTATCTATTTAATGCGTAAGAATAACCTCCAGGATAACCTCTTGACTCTGTTTGGAATCTCTCAACCATTGACACTTTATTTTGTCTCATTTCGCTTTTCCCCCTTTTGATCGAGAAGGTTTTCTCAATCCCTTGATGCTGAATCCCAGCTCATTCTAGGATTTCTGGACCATGTTGCCAGGAAGGTCCATACCCCTGGGAGTCGTGTCCCACATAGACAGGGAGAGGGCAGTGAGTTTGCTGGAAAGAGAGGCCACATCTGAGCAACAAAAGAGGTTCTCTTGGGGGTGACTCTTAGGCCTAATTTTAAGTAAGCTTGACCTATTCTTTGTGGGGTTAAGTTTCATATGAACAAACCCCAAGATTGGTGACTTAGCCTATTGCTTTGGTGGTCCCCACTGCTTGTGAGAATATCAAGAATTCTCCACTTGGGGAAGTTGAATTTTCCCCCTTTCTCACCATTCCCCCAACGGGACTTTGCAAATACTTTTTTACTCACTGTTCAAATCACTCTGGGATTTATTGGGGCATCACTCCAGACAAACCTACAAAATCTAATGCCCTACTCAAGGTTCCATGTACTTATGGTATTCAATTAAGCTGTCCATGTAAGTTATATTAGGAACTGCCCTAGTCAAAATATAAATTTTGTACCAAATAAACATTTTTTGCTTTAGTCTCACACATAAGTTAAAATTTTTAAATATTAATTACCATCTATTTTCAACAACCTGCAGAAATGACATTACTTTGTTCTTTCTCATGCAAAAAAATTTTAAAATTTGTACATTTAGTGACAAGCATTATATACTCTAGGCATTCCTAGATTATACCATCTGAGTCTTTATTGTCTATCTTTCTTTCTGATTTCATTTGTGCCCCCAGCCCTCCTCCCTCTATCATTCTCACATTCAGCTACATTCACTGTTCTAACATAATTGTATTACAGTTAGGTATTATTGTGCTATCCATTTCTGAGTTTTTACAATCAGTCCTGTTGCACAATATGTATCCCTTCAGCTCCAATTACCCAATATCTTACCCTATTTCTATCTCTTAATGGTCTCTGTTACCAATGAAATTCTCCAAGTTTATTCACTAATGTCAGTTTATATCAGTGAGACCATACAGTATTTGTCCTTTTGTTTCTGGCTAATCTCATTCAGCATAATGACCTTAAGGCCCATCCATGTTGTTACATACTTCATAACTTTATTCTGTTTTACAGCTGCATAATATTCCATCGTATGTATATACCACAATTTGTTTAGCCACTCGTCTGTTGATGGACATTTGAGCTATTTCCATTTCTTTGCAATTGTAAATAATGCTGCTATAAACATTGGTGTGCAAATGTCTGTTGGTGTCCTTGCCTTCATGTCCTCTGAGTAGATACCTAGCAATGGTATTGCTGGGTCATATGGCAATTCTATACTTAGCTTTCTGAAGACCTGTCGAACTGCCTTCCACAAAGGTTGTACCATTTGACATTCCCGCCAACAGTGGATAAGCATGCCTCTTTTTCCACATCCTCTCTAGCACTTGTCATTTTCTGTTTTATTGATAATGGCCATTCTGGTGGGTGTGAGATGATGTCTCATTGTGGTTTTGATTTGCATTTTCCTAACAGCAAGGGAAGTTGAGCATCTTTTCATGTGCCTTTTTGGCCATATGTATTTCCTCTTCTGAGAAGTTTCTGTTCAAGTCTCTTGCCCATTTTGTAATTGGTTTGTCTGTCTTTTTGTTGTTGAGTTGAACAATCTCTTTATATATTCTGGATACTAGACCTTTATCTGATATATCATTCCCAAATATTGTCTCCCATTGTGTAGGCTGTCTTTTTACTTTCTTGAAGTTCTTTGATGCACAAAAGTGTTTAATTTTGAGGAGTTCCCATTTATTTATTTATTTCCTCAATGCTTGTGCTTTGGATGTAAGGTCTAGGAAACCACCTCCTACAATAAGATTTATAAGGTATTTTCCTACATTTTCTTCTAACTGTTTTATGGTCTTAGATCTAATGTTTAGGTCTTTGATCCATTTTGAGTTAATTTTTGTATAGGGTATGAGATATGGGTCCTCTTTCATTCTTTGCATATGGATATCCAGTTCTCTGGTTTTATTGATGATACTGTTCTGTCCCAGGTGAGTTGGTTTGACTGCCTTATCAAAGATCAATTGTCCTTAGATGAGAGGGCCTATATCTGAACACTCCAATTCCATTGGTCAGTATATCTATCTTTATGCCAGTACCATGCTGTTTTGACCCTGTAGCTTCATAATATGCCTTAAAGTCAGGCAGCGTGACACCTCCAACTTCATTTTTCTTTCTCAGGATATTTTTAGCTATTCTGGGCACCCTGCCCTTCTAGATTAATTTGGTTATTGGTTTTTCTATTTCTGAAAAGTAAGTTGTTGGGATTTTAATTGGTAATGCATTGAATCTGTAAATCAATTTAGGTAGAATTGACATCTTAACTATATTTAGTCTTCCAATCCATGAACACAGTATGCCCTTCCATTTATTTAGGTCTTTTGTGATTTCTTTTAACAATTCTTGAAGTTTTCTTTGTATAGGTCTTTTGTCTCTTTGGTTAAATTTATTCCTAAATATTTTATTCTTTTGGTTGCAATTGTAAATGGAATTTTTTTTCTTGATTTCCCCCTCAGATTGTTCATTATTAGTGTACAGAACCACTACAGATTTTTGAGTGTTGATCTTGTAACCTGCCACTTTGCTGTACTCATTTATTAGCTCTAGTAATTTTGCTGTGGATTTTTTGGGGTTTTTAACATGTAGTATCATATCATCTGCAAACAGTGAGAGTTTACTTCTTCCTTTCCAATTTTGATGCCTTGTATTTCTGTTTCTTGTCTAATTGCTCTGGCTAGAACTTCCAACACAATGTTGAATAACAGTGGTGATAGTGGACATCCTTGTCTTGTTCCTGATCTTAGGGGGAAAGTTTTCAGTTATTCCCCATTGAAGATGATGTTAGCTGTGGGTTTTTCATATATTCCCTTTATCATGTTAAGGAAGTTCCCTTTTATTCCTATCCTCTGAAATGTTTTCAACAGGAAAGGATGTTGAATTTTGTCAAATGCCTTTTCTGCATCAGTGGATATGATCATGTAGTTTTTCTGCTTTGATTTGTTGATATGGTGTATTACAGTAATTGATTTTCTTATGTTGAACCATCCTTGCATACCTGGGATGAATCCTACTTGGTCATGGTGTATAATTCTTTTAATGTGCTGCTGGATTCGATTTACTAGAATTTTGTTGAGGTTTTTTACATCTATATTTATTAGAGAGATTGGTCTTTAGTTTTCTTTTTTGTAATATCTTTCTCTGGCTTTGGTATGAGGGTGATATTGGCTTCATAGAATGAGTTAGGTAACTTCCCCTCCTCTTCAATTTTTTTGGAAGAGTTTGAGCAGGATTTCTACTAATTCTTTCTGGAATGTTTGGTAGAATTCACATGTGGAGCCATCTGGTCCTGGACTTTTCTTTTTGGGGAGCTTCTTAATGACTGATTCAATTTCTTTACTTGTGATTGGTTTGTTGAGGTCATCTATTTTTTCTTGAGTCAGTGTTGGTTGTTCATGTCTTTCTAGAAAGCTGTCCATTTCATCTACTATGTTGAGTTTATTAGCATAAAGTTGTTCATAGTATCCTCTCGTTACTTCCTTTATTCCTGTGGGGTCAGTGGTTATGGCTCCTCTTCCATTTCTGATTTTATTTATTTGCATCCTCTCTCTTCTTCTTTTTGTCAACCTTGCTAAGAATCCATCAATCTTATTGATTTTCTCATGGAACCAACTTCTGGTTTTGTTGATTTTCTCAATTGTTCTCATGTTCTCAATTTCATTTATTTCTCCTCTAGTCTTTATTATTTCTTTCCTTTTACTTGCTTTGGGGTTAGTTTGCTGTTCTTTCTCTTGTTCTTTCAAGTGAACAGTTAATTCCTTGAGTTTTACCCTTTCTTCTCTTTTGATATATGCATATAGGGCAATAAATTTCCCTCTTAGCACTGCCTTTGCTGCATCCCATATTTTGATATGTTGTGTTTTCATATTCATTTGCTTCGACATATTTACTCATTTCTCTTATAACTTCTTCCTTGACCCATTAGTTGTTTGAGTGTGTTGTTAAGTATCCATATATTTGTGAATTTTCTGGCACTCTGCCTATCATTGATTTCCAACTTCATTCCTTTATGATCTGAGAGAGTGTTTTGTATGATTTCGATCTTTTTCAATTTATTGAGACTTGCTTTATGACCCAGCATATGTCTATCCTTGAGAATGATCCATGAACACTTGAGAAGAAGGTGTATCCTGCTGTTGTGGGGTCTAATGTTCTATAAATGTCTGTAAAATCTAGTTCATTTATTGTATTATTCAAATTCTCTGTTTCTTTATTGATCCTCTGTCTAGATGTTCTGTCCATTGATGAGAGTGGGGAATTGAAGTCTCCAACTATTATGGTAGATGGGTCTATTTCTCATTTCAGTGTTTGCCTCATGTATTTCAAAGCATTCTGGCTCAGTGCATACATATTTATAATTGTTATGACTTCTTGTTGAATTGTTCCTTTTATTAATACATAGTATCCTTCTTTGTCTCTTTTAACTCTTTTACATTTAAAGTCTAATTTGTTGGATATTAGTATAGCCCCTCCTGCTCTTTTCTGATTGTTATCTGCATGAAATATCTTTTATCAACCTTTCACTTTCAACTTATGTTTATCCTTGGGTCTAAGATGTGTTTCCTGTAGACAGCATATAGATGGGTCCTGTTTTTTAACCCATTCTGCCAGTCTGTGTCTTTTGATTGGGGAGTTTAATCCATTAACATTTAGTGTTATTACTGTATGAATACTACTTTCTTCTACCATTTTGCCTTTTGGATTTTATATGTCATATCTAATTTTTCTTCTTTTTACCTTTACTTATAGTCTTCATTTTTATACTCTTCTCCACACCTCTCTCTTCTGTCTTTTCCTCTCTGTCTCTATTGCTCCCTATAGTATTTCTTGCAGAGCTTGTCTCTTGTTCATAGTGATTTCTCTCAGTGATTTTTTGTCTGAAAATGTTTTAATTTCTCCCTCATTTTCAAAGGACAATTTTACTGGATATAGAATTCTTGGTTGGCAGTTTTTATCTTTTAGTAATTTAAATATATCATCCCATTGACTTCTCACCTCCTTGGTTTCTGCTGAGAAATGTATGCATAGTCTTATTGGGTTTCCCTTGTACGGGATGGATTGCTTTTCTCTTGCTGCTTTCAAGATTCTTTCTCTTTGACATCTGTCATTCTGATTAGTAAGTGTCTTGGAGTACGTCTATTTAGATCTATTCTGTTTGGGGTACACTGCACTTCTTGGATCTGTAATTTTAAGTCTTTCATAAGATTTGGGAAATTTTCAGTGATAATTTCCTCAATTAGTTTTTCTCCTCCTTTTTCCTTCTATTCTTCTTCTGGGACACCCACAGCACATATATTCATGCATTTCATGTTGTTATTCAGTTCCCTGAGTCCCTGCTCACATTTTTCCATTCTTTTCCCTATATTTTCTTTTGCTTGTCAGATTTCAGATGTTCCATCCTCCAGTTCACCAATTCTATCTTCTGCCTCTTGAAATCTGACATTGTAGGTTCCCATTGTTTTTTTTTTTTTTCATCTCTTCTAATGTTTCTTTCATTCCCATTAGTTCTGCAATTTGTTTTTTTCAGACTGTGGATTTCTTCTTTTTGTTCATTCTTTGCCTTCTTTATATCCTCCCTCAGTTCATTGATTTGATTTTTGATGACGTTTTTCCATGTCTGTTCGAACATTCTGCACTAATTGTTTCAACTCCTGTTTCTCATTTGAATTGTTGGTTTGTTTCTTTGACTGGGGCATATCTTCAATTTTCCTAGTATGATTCATTATTTTTTGCTGGCTTTATACATTTAATGACCTTGATTAGTTTATTCTGGAGATTGTTTTCACTTCTTTACCTAGAATTTTCTTGCTGGATGATTTTGTTGTCTATCCATTCTTTGACATTCAGTTCAGCTTATTCTGTACCACTGGCTTAGCTTTTGTTTAACAGAGCAGAATTTTTCAGTTCTTGTTTTCTTGTGTCTTGCCCTGCCTGTATGGTGTCTCTCCACCCCCCCCCCTCCCCCAGAAGGGTCTACTGAGGTATTACAGATCCCAGCCAGATTTTCCCAGACCAAACTGGCCTCCTGTCAGGAGGAAAAAGTCACCTGTGTCAGTTTTCCCTGAGGGTGAGACCCAGCGGGTTGAAAACTTTCCTATGAACTCTCTGGACTCTGTATTTTTCTTATCCTGCCCAGTATTTGGCACTTTTCTGCCTGCAGTTCCCACCAGCATAAGGTGATGTGGTACCTTTGACTTCAGCAGACTCTCCCTGCTGGGGGTGTGGTGGAGACAGATGAGAGATTGTAGGCTGGCTTTAATTGCTTCAATTTTCCAAACCCTGAGGTCTTTTAGGGAGGAAATCCACCTGAGCTGGGCCCCAACCCTCTCTTGGGCAAGGCACAGGCTCCAGACAAGGTCTCAAACAAGTTTGTTTCTGCCTATGCCTGGGGAAGTTGCAGCCTGAGAAGCCCTGCTGCTATATACAAAGGCAGCCAAGCCTTTGTAGAAACACAGCCACAAAAAAATAAAGAGAAAAATCCTTCTCAGAGCAGGACCCATTTCCTTGGGTTTGCCAATCAAGAGCATAAGTTGGTATGTTGCTTTGTGTATTTTTAGATCCTATGTGCTCCCACCTTTCCTTAAGGGCCAAGACTGTTTCAAGTATTATGTGCTATCCAATCCAAAAAACCTCTGTTTGTTTGTTTCTTTTTCTGTCAGCCTTGCCCCCTCGACACCAGGGCAAAAATCAGCAACCTCTGCTTTGATGAGGTTTAGCTGAGCTGGGGGCCTATTTTTAGTAGTTTGAATTTGTGAATTCATTCCACAATTGGAGTTTAGTTGAGCTTAGCCCCTGATGCTAGTTAAGTCCTTTTCCTTTCCCCTGTGGGACACAGCCTGTGGGGGGGTGGCACTGGCTGCCACCGCTTGGGGCACTGACGGATCTGGTGGGGCTCACAACCGGTCCAGGTGATCCAGACTGTGGTACGCTGTGTGTCCAGTCACTGATGTGACCCCAGCAGTTGTTCTGTATTGTTCCTGGCTATTTAGTAGCTGTTCTGGAGTATGAACTAAATCCCACACCTCGCTAAGCCACCATCTTGGCACTCTCCTCCCAATTGTATTTCTGCCTGTGGGTTCTCTAAAACACCTCTGCATCCTTATAATAAATGCACTCATCTTTTATATCACCCAAGTGGAATTTGTTTCAAAGTTTTGACCAAAGAATCCTATGTGACGCTGATATATTGAATCTAAAATGCATATCCAACTCCTAAGGGGAACTACAGTTGGATGTATATGTATCTCTTAGAAACTTCAATATTTAAGAAATGGATTAAAGAAGTTGTCAGTAAAGAAGGCTAAAGGGAAAAACAACAACAGCAACAACAACAACAAAACCAGCAGAATACTTTTGTGGAAGCCAAGAAAGAAGAGTGTGTATGCTGCACTTACAGAAAATCTGTCCACCATTGGCTTAAATGGGTGGGAATTTATTGGTCTCACACAAGATGCCCAGAGCTGGTAAAACAGATCAACAAGGTCTTCAAAGATCCAGGTTCTCTTTTTTCTACCACCCCACCATGCTTAGCATCTTGGCCTTCATCTTTATAGTCATGAGATAGGTGTTTCACCTCCAGGCCTCAAGTCTGAAATCCAGGTAGGAAGGAAAAGAAAGGGAGGGGGGGAAGGACAATAGGGGTACCAGTCTCTTTTTCTTTTCTTTCTTTTTTGGCTTTTAAAAAGGGGAGTTTATTAAGTT
This sequence comes from Tamandua tetradactyla, assembly GCF_023851605.1. Taxonomy (NCBI): domain Eukaryota; kingdom Metazoa; phylum Chordata; class Mammalia; order Pilosa; family Myrmecophagidae; genus Tamandua; species Tamandua tetradactyla. The sequence continues at coordinate 34,005,594 of NC_135334.1, read as the reverse complement.
GAAAGTTTACAGTTCTAAGCCTGTGAAAATGTCCAAATTAAGGCATCCGTGGAAAGATACCTTGGTTCAAGAAGGCCGATGAAGTTCAGGGTTTCTCTCTGAACTGCAAAGGTACATGGCAATGTCTGCTAGCTTTCTCTCCAGGCTTCTTCAATGGCTTATGTTTCAGTTTGCTACAGATGATGAAATGCAATATATAGCAGAAATGGGTTAGATTTTACAATAGGAATTTATTAACTTACAAGCTTACAGTTTTTAGGCCACGAAAATATCCAAATCAAGGCATGTATTAGTGAGGGTTCTCTAGAGAAAAAGAATCAATAGGAAATATTCATAAATACAAAATTATAAAAGTGTCTCAGGCAACCATGGAAACGCAGATTCCAAAATCTGTAGGGTAGGATGTGAAGCTGACGATTCTGATGGAGGGTCTGGAAAAATGCCACAGGAGAGGGTCACCAGCTGAAGCAGGAAGAGAGCCTGTCTCTTCTGAATCCTCCTTAAAGGCTTCCAGTGATTAGATTAAGCCTCACTTATTGCAGAAGACACTCTGCTTGGCTGATTACAAAAAGAATCAACTGTGGATTGTTGCTTTCTGTAGAAACAGAGCTTGAAGGATATTAAGGAATGATGAGAAAAAAAAGAAAGGAAGAAAGAAAGAAAGACACAGACGGGCTCAGGGGGTCTGAAGCTTGAGTTTACTTCAGACAGACTTCAGACAATTTTATTCTCAACCAGATCCTAGTTATATACCACAGGATGTCAATAGATATGCAGGCATTTCCTGAGGGAGCAAGATTCTTATCTCACAATGTTCTTCATACTTAACATAACTGTTTGGGGTAAACATTCTCTTCCTCCCAGACTGCTCTACATAACAATTGCCACAGTACCGCTGCCATCCCGAGGCCAGCAGCTTGCAACAAATTCTGTAGGTCTTGCTTTAAACTCTTGGCTACTACAGTGGATGATGCTGATGTGATCATGATTTAATTCTATGTAATGTCTTGATATTAGCAGACAGACCAGCACTTGCTCAACCAGACAAATAGGTACCACCACCTGGCCAAGTTGACATATGAACCTGACCATGACCATGACAGTCCACCCCTTGTCAGCTTGACAGCTATACACATCACCTTAAACCATACCTAATTTCTAAATAAAAAACAATAAAACACATTTTTTTCTTTCACCTAATAATACTCAACTGTCCTGCATATAACTAGAAACACATTAAATCTCTCCAGAACAAGGTGCAAGTCCTTGGGTAATATTCATTCTTAAACTTGATATCTTACAACTTAAATAGTATAACATGAATGAAACAGCATTACAATCCTCATTTCTGTAACTGATCACATGATCATAGTTCATATTTATCACTACCTTCTTCCACTAATCGTTCCATGTTCCTTTTACTCTCAGCAAGCACTTCAGCTGGCATGGTTCTTTGCCTGGTGGGGTGGCCCAAATCTTCATTCCTGAAGTTTCAGAGTCCTGCCTGGATTGGGTTGTTGCAGTTTTACATTGATTATAATTATAGGGCATAGTAGTACTAAAAGACACCCTAGGGGATCTCCTATACTCCAGGAAAACTCTTCCTAACCTCTATTGTGTAGTTGCAGCCCTATTTCCCCCTGATAGTCCAGATCAATCACCCCAGCCAATAATGTAATCTCCTTCTTGGTTTGTTGATCCAGTGGCATGGGTAGCCCAAAGTGACCAGGTGGCAGTCTTAGATTCCAATTCAATGGAATCATTGTTGTTTCTCCTGGCAGAAGCATTCCCCCTTTTGGAACTAAAACCTGTAGAGCAGCAGAGCTCAAGGTCACAGGGACAGGAGGCAAAAATTTTCCTAATTGATCACTAGAGGTAATAGTGAGTGGTGACACTACCATTTCCACCCCTTTGTTCCTGGACCTATGTATCCTGGATATGGGAGAAACAGCACCAAACAGTGGACGGTGATTTAGAGCATACACAGTTTCCTTGAGAACATTACCCCATCCCTTCAAGGTATTGCCACTTAGTTGGCATTGTAATTGAGTTTTCAAAAGGCCATTCCACTGTTTTATCAATCCAGCTGCTTCTGAATGATGGGGAACATGGTAAGACCAGAGAATTCCATGAGCATATGCTCATTCCAGCTCTTCATTTGCTGTGAAGTGTGTTCCTTGATCAGAAGCAATGCTATGTGGAATACCATGATGATGGATAAGGCATTCTATAAGCCCATGGATGGTAGTTTTGGCAGAAGCATTGCGTGCAGGGAAAGCAAACCCATATCCAGAGTAGGTGTCTATTTCAGTTAGAACAAATCACTGCCCCTTCCATTTAACATCAGTATTCAATTTTGCCAAATTCTCTGCCACTTTAAAATAAAGATCACCTGGGCAGGCCACTGTGGCTCTCCTGGAAGAGTTCTCTCCTGCCGTGCTGGAAACCCGGGTTCGATTTCCAGTGCCTGCCCATGCATAAATAAATAAATATATAAAAATAAAAAGTTAATGATCACCTGCCTTTCTTCCAGGTAGCAATGACATATACATCATTTCTCTCTTTAGCATCCATATTTCTACCAACAGTCTCTTCAGAGCAATCTAGGCCTTTTCTATCAAGCTCCTCACAATTCTTCCAGAATCTTCCCCTTATCTATTTATAAAGCTCTTCCAGCATTTTTGAAATTTTCAGTCACAGTGCCCCACTCTCAGTACCAAAATCCATTTCAGTTTGCAAGAGATGATGAATGCAATATATACTAGAAATGGGTTGGATTTTACAATAGGGATTCATTAACTTGCCAAGCTTATAGTTCTTAGGCCATGAAAATATCCAAATCAAAGCATGTATTAGGGTTCTCTAGAGAAACAGAATCAACAAGAAATATTCGTAAATATAAAATGTATAAAAGTGTTTCACATAACCATGGGAAAGAAGAATCCAAAATCTGTAGAGCAGGCTGTGAAGCTGATGATTCCAATGGAGGGTCTGAACGAACTCCACAGGAGAGACTTACTGGCTGAAGCAGGAAGAGAGCCTATTTCTTCTGAATCCTCCTTAAAAGGCTTCCAGTGATTAGATTAAGCCTCACTCATTGCAGAAGGCATTCTCCTTGGCTGATTACAAATGGAATCAGCTGTGGGTGCATCTGATGTGATCATGATTTAATTCTATGTAATGTCATAGCAACATACAGGCCAACACTTGCCCAACCACACAAACAGGTACCACCACTTGGCCAAGTTGATACGTGAACCTCACCATGCCAGCTTCCCCGGGGCTCTGTTCTGTTGGCTATGTCAATTCTGGTGGGTCTAAAGCTTTTTCCAAAATGATTCTCTCCTAAAGGGCTCCAGTAAGCAACTACACCTGAATGGGTGGAGACACATCTCCATGTAAACCATATAATCAAAAGTTGCCACCCCCAACTGAATGGGTCATATTTCCATGGAAATGATAAAAAGACTCCACCCAGGAGGTTCCGGAGAAGATGGCGGCTTAGTAAGACGCGCGGGTCTTAGTTCCTCCTCCAGAACAGCTACTAGGGAAGTAGAAATGGTACAGAAGAGCTCCCGGAGCCACGACAGAAACCAAGAAGACAGCGTACCCCATTCTGGAATGGCTGACTGGCTGGGAGAACCTGCTGCGGTGAGATCACCGAGGGGCGCGTGCTTCCCCGGGCCGGGGCGGCAGGCGGCCAGAGTCCCTCCCTCCCACCTTCCCGGGCCGGCTGGGAGAACTGGACAGGCGATCCCCTCCAGCCACGGCAGCTGGCGCCCACCCCCACGCGCGGTCCCCCGGACCAGCTGGGAGAATTGGATCGGAGATCCCCCAAGCCGCGGAGACCGGCGACTGGGGTCCTTTCCAAACACGTGGCTTCCCAGTCCGGCTGGGAACGGTGGATAGGCACCCCCCAAGCCACAGCGGCCGGCGCCCCCCGCCACGCTTGGTGCCCCGGGCCAGCTGGGAAATTTGGACAGGCGCTCCCCCAAGCCGTGGAGGCCGGCACCCCCCCAACACGCTTGGCGCCCCAGGCCAGCTGAGAAATTTGGACAAGGCGCTCCCCCAAGCTGTGGAGGCTGGAGACCCTCCCCACGCGCGGATTCCCAGGCGGCTGGGAGATTCGAATTGGCACTCCCCCAAGCTGCTTCAGCTGGCGACCCTCCCCTACAGCGAGAGTTTTCCAAAGTTAAAGGAGCCACAGCATCTTTTACTGGTGGGACCCGCAGACAGACGAGCGCCACCTACTGGGTAGGATAAGAAAAACAGAGCCCAGAGATTTCACAGAAAAATCTTTCAACCTGCTGGGTCCCACAACCAGGGAAATCTGATTAAATGCCCAGATGCCAGCAGAAGATAATGGATCACGCTCAGAAAATTGAAGATATGGCCCAGTCAAAGGAACAAACCAATAGTTCAAATGAGATACAGGAGCTGAGACAACTAATGCTGAATATACGAACAGAAATGGAAAACCTCTTCAAAAGCCAAATCAATAAATTGAGGGAGGACATGAAGAAGACATGGGCTGAACAAAAAGAAGAAACAGAAAAACTGAAAAAACAAATCACAGAACTCATGGGAGTGAAGGACAAAGTAGAAAAGATGGAAAAAACAATGGATACCTACAATGGTAGATTTAAAGAGACAGAAGCTAGAATTAGTGAATTGGAGGATGGAACATCTGAATTCCAAAAAGAAACAGAAACTATAGGGAAAAGAATGGAAAAATTTGAACAGGGGATCAGGGAACTGAATGACAACATGAAGTGCACAAATATACGTGTTGTGGGTGTCCCAGAAGAAGAGAAGGGAAAAGGAGGAGAAAAACTAATGGAAGAAATTATCACTGAAAATTTCCCAACTCTTATGAAAGACCTAAAATTACAGATCCAAGAAGTACAGTGCACCCCAAAGAGAATAGACCCAAATAGGCGTTCTCCAAGACACTTACTAGTTAGAATGTCAGAGGTCAAAGAGAAAGAGAGGATCTTGAAAGCAGCAAGAGAAAAACAATCCATCACATACAAGGGAAACCCAATAAGACTATGTGTAGATTTCTCAGCAGAAACCATGGAAGCTAGAAGACAGTGGGATGATATATTTAAATTACTAAAAGAGAAAAACTGCCAACCAAGACTTCTATATCCAGCAAAATTGTCCTTCAAAAATGAGGGAGAAATTAAAACATTTTCAGACAAAAAGTCACTGAGAGAATTTGTGACCAAGAGACCAGCTCTGCAAGAAATACTAAAGGGAGCACTAGAGTCACATATGAAAAGACAGAAGAGAGAGGTATGGAGAAGAGTGTAGAAAGAAGGAAAGTCAGATATGATATATATAATACAAAAGGCAAAATGTTAGAGGAAAATATTATCCAAACAGTAATAACACTAAATGTTAATGGACTGAATTCCCCAATGCAAATGACAATCAGAAAAGAGCAGGAGTAGCTATACTAATATCCAACAAATTAGACTTCAAATGTAAAACAGTTAAAAGAGACAAAGAAGGACACTATCTACTAATAAAAGGAACAATTAAACAAGAAGACATAACAATCATAAATATTTATGCACCGAACCAGAATGCCCCAAAATACGTGAGGAATACACTGCAATCACTGAAAAGGGAAATAGACACATCTACCACAATAGTTGGAGACTTCAATTCACCACTCTCATCAATGGACAGAACATCTAGACAGAGGATCAATAAAGAAATAGAGAATTTGAATATTACTATAAATGAGCTAGACTTAACAGACATTTATAGGACATTACATCCCACAACAGCAGGATACACCTTTTTCTCAAGTGCTCATGGATCATTCTCAAAGATACACCATATGCTGGGTCATAAAACAAGTCTTAGCAAATTTAAAAAGATTGAAATCATACACAACACTTTCTCGGATCATAAAGGAATGAAGTTGGAAGTCAATAATAGGCGGAGTGCCAGAAAATTCACAAATACGTGGAGGCTCAACAACACACTCTTAAACAACGAGTGGGTCAAGGAAGAAATTGCAAGAGAAATTAGTAAATATCTTGAGGCGAATGAAAACGAAAACACAACATATCAAAACCTATGGGACACAGCAAAAGCAGTGCTAAGAGGGAAATTTATTGCCCTAAATGCCTATATCAGGAAAGAAGAAAAGGCAAAAATGCAGGAATTAACTGTCCACTTGGAAGAACTGGAGAAAGAACAGCAAACTAACCCCAAAGCAAGCAAAAGGAAAGAAATAACAAAGATTAGAGCAGAAATAAATGAAATTGAAAACAATAGAGAAAATCAATAAGACCAGAAGTTGGTTCTATGAGAAAATCAATAAGATTGATGGGCCCTTAGCAAGATTGACAAAACAAGAAGAGAGAGGAAGCAAAGAAATAGGATCAGAAATGGAAGAGGAGACATAACCACTGACCTCACAGAAATAAAGGAGGTAATAACAGGATACTATGAACAACTTCATGCTAATAAATACAACAATTTAGATGAAATCAATGGGTTCCTGGAAAGGCATGAACAACCAACTTTGACTCAAGAAGAAATAGATGACCTCAACAAACCAATCACAAGTAAAGAAATTGAATCAGTCATTCAAAAGCTTCCTAAAAAGAAAAGTCCAGGACCAGACGGCTTCACATGTGAATTCTACCAAACATTCCAGAAAGAATTAGTACCAACTCTCCTCAAACTCTTCAAAAAAATCGAAGCGGAGGGAAAGCTACCTAATTCATTCTATGACGCCAACATCACCCTCATACCAAAACCAGGCAAAGATATTACAAAAAAAGAAAACTACAGACCAATCTCTCTAATGAATATAGATGCAAAAATCCTCAACAAAATTCTAACAAATCGAATCCAACAACACATTAAAAGAATTATACATCATGACCAAGTAGGATTCATCCCAGGTATGCAAGGATGGTTCAACATAAGAAAATCAATTAATGTAATACACCATATCAACAAATCAAAGCAGAAAAATCACATGATCATCTCAATTGATGCAGAGAAGGCATTTGACAAGATTCAACATCCTTTCCTGTTGAAAACACTTCAAAAGATAGGAATACGAGGGAACTTCCTTAAAATGATAGAGGGAATATATGAAAAACCCACAGCTAATATCATCCTCAATGGGGAAAAATTGAAAACTTTCCCCCTAAGATCAGGAACAAGACAAGGATGTCCATTATCACCACTATTATTCAACCTCGTGTAGGAGGTTCTAGCCAGAGCAATTAGACAAGAGAAAGAAATACAAGGCATCAAAATTGGAAAGGAAGAAGTAAAACTATCACTGTTTGCAGACGATACGATACTATACGTCGAAAACCCGGAAAAATCCACAACAAAACTACTAGAGCTAATAAATGAGTACAGCAAAGTAGCAGGTTACAAGATCAACATTCAAAAATCTGTAGCATTTCTATACACGAGCAATGAACAAGCTGAGGGGGAAATCAAGAAACGAATCCCATTTACAACTGCAACTAAAAGAATAAAATACCTAGGAATAAATTTAACTAAAGAGACAAAAAACCCATACAAAGAAAACTACAAAAAACTGTTAAAAGAAATCACAGAAGACCTAAATAGATGGAAGGGCATACCGTGTTCATGGATTGGAAGACTAAATATAGTTAAGATGTCAATTCTACCTAAATTGATTTACGGATTCAATGCAATACCAATCAAAATCCCAACAACTTATTTTCAGAAATAGAAAAACCAATAAGCAAATTTATCTGGAAGGGCAGGGTGCCCCGAATTGCTAAAAGTATCTTGAGGAAAAAAAACGAAGCTGGAGGTCTCATGCTGCTGGACTTTAAGGCATATTATGAAGCCACAGTGGTCAAAACAGCATGGTATTGGCATAAAGATAGATATATCGACCAATGGAATCGAATAGAGTGCTCAGATATAGACCCTCTCATCTATGGACATTTGATCTTTGATAAGGCAGTCAAGCCAACTCACCTGGGACAGAACAGTCTCTTCAATAAATGGTGCCTAGAGAACTGGATATCCATATGCAAAAGAATGAAAGAGGACCCGTATCTCACACCCTATACAAACGTTAACTCAAAATGGATCAAAGATCTAAACATTAGGTCTAAGACCATAAAACAGTTAGAGGAAAATGTAGGGAGATATCTTATGAAACTTACAATTGGAGGCGGTTTTATGGACCTTACACCTCAAGCAAGAGCACTGAAGAAAGAAAGAAAGAAATGGGAGCTCCTCAAAATTAAACACTTTTGTGCATCAAAGAACTTCATCAAGAAAGTAGAAAGACAGCCTACACAATGGGAGACAATATTTGGAAACGACATATCAGATAAAGGTCTAGTATCCAGAATTTATAAAGAGATTGTTCAACTCAACAACAAAAAGACAGCCAACCCAATTACAAAATGGGAAAAAGACTTGAACAGACACCTCTCAGAAGAGGAAATACAAATGGCCAAAAGGCACATGAAGAGATGCTCAATGTCCCTGGCCATTAGAGAAATGCAAATCGAAACCACAATGAGATATCATCTCACACCCACCAGAATGGCCATTATCAACAAAACAGAAAATGACAAGTGCTGGAGAGGATGCGGAGAAAGAGGCACACTTATCCACTGTTGGTGGGAATGTCAAATGGTGCCACCACTGTGGAAGGCAGTTTGGCGGTTCCTCAAAAAACTGAATATAGAATTGCCATACGACCCAGCAATACCATTGCTAGGTATCTACTCAAAGGACTTAAGGGCAGAGACACAAACGGACATTTGCACACCAATGTTCATAGCAGCATTATTTACAATTGCAAAGAGATGGAAACAGCCAAAATGTCCATCAACAGATGAGTGGCTAAACAAACTGTGGTATATACATACGATGGAATATTATGCAGCTTTAAGACAGGATAAACTTATGAAGCATGTAATAACATGGATGGACCTAGAGAACATTATGCTGAGTGAGTCTAGCCAAAAACTAAAGGACAAATACTGTATGGTCCCACTGATGTGAACCGACATTCGAGAATAAACTTGGAATATGTCATTGGTAACAGAGACCAGCAGGAGTTAGAAACAGAGTAAGATAATGGGTAATTGGAGCTGAAGGGATACACAATGTGCAACAGGACTAGATACAAAAACTCAAAAACGGACAGCACAATAATACCTAATTGTAATGTAATTATGTTAAAACACTGAATGAAGCTGCATCTGAGCTATAAAAAAAAAAAAAGACTCCACCCAGCAATATCAAATGAGGGTTAAAGCACTTGCTTTTCTGGGATACATAATATTCAAACTGACACATACAGCAATATATGGTGTGGTAGTTAGATCCAGGTGTCAACTTGGCCAGGTGAAGGTGCCTCGTTCTATTGCTGTCGGCATGAGCCAATGGCATGTGAACGTCATCTGTTGCTGATTACATCTGCAGTCAGCTAAGAGGCAAGGCTGCAGCAATGAATGATGTTTGATTTAATTGGCTGGTGCTTAAATGAGAGAGCTCAATGTAACACAGCCCAAGCAGCTCAGCATATCTCATCTCAGCACTCACAGCTGAGCCTAGGCCTCTGGAGATGCAGAAAGGAATCACCCCAGGGAAAGGTGTTGGAACCCAGAGGCCTGGAGAGAAGGCCAGCAGAGAGCACCCTGTGCCTTCCCACATAAAAAAGAACCTCAGTAGAAAGTTAGCTGCCTTTCTTCTGAGGAACTTTCATTAAATCAACAAATCCCCTTTTACCGAAAGCCAAACCATCTCTGGGGTGTTGCATTCTGGCAGCTAGGAAACTAGAACATATGGTATACATTTTTCTTGAAAAAATTTAGGATTTACTGATTTTTAAACTGTAAATAGTTGTTACGAAAGTTTTTTTTTCCTTTTAAATAAATACACACAAAGAAGAAAGAAATAGTGACAGCAGTGAACAGCAAGAGAATAATTTACACTCACCTTTGTGTGTGTGTGCCATTCCTATTTATACTAACATTGGAAAACCCCAAACTTGGAAGCAGAACCTCAAATCCGCAGTCTTAAGAATGGCACATAGACGTACACATTTCTTTAAACTTTCCTTCCTCTTTTAGAAGCTTTACAGAAATTAAGTTGTTCTCTCTGTACCCTCACAGAACTTTTAGATACATTCTCAGTCATAGCTCTGAAGAGCCTAGAAAGAAAGAAAGTCAGTTTGCAGGCCAGCACAATGAGGTGGATGTCTACAATAAATAGTCCAACAGTTTGTGCATTTTCAAAATTAATTTGTCACTTAAGAAAATAAAATAACCAGAAAAGTTCATTACCAACTGTTGTTGAACAATAGGTACCAGTCTCTTTTTATCCGAAAAGCAAAAGCTTTATGGGAAGCCCCAGTATATTTCGTTGGCCACTTGGACATCCATAAATGGAGGAGGGCTAGACAATAAAAAAAAAAAAAAAAAAATTATGGATGAAGTTTGGGTGAGTCGATCAGCTTTCTGCAACAGAGTATAACCTAAACAAATGCTACAGGGAGGTCAAGGACAATATCTAAAGTGGAGTGGTTCTAATTAGTTTCTAATTAGGAAGTTCCACATTTTCAAAAGCAATTTCAGAAGTGTATTTGGCATGGAATATACATTAAGCAGGGTTGTTGAAAACCAGTTGTTAGATGAGAAACAGGGGAAAAATCACTATCCTGTTGAGTGAAAGTGAGTGATGGAGGAATAAAAAATCAGAAGGAAGGTGAGTTAGTTTGAAAGGATGTATGTACCCTAGAAAAGCCATGTTTTAATCAAAATCCTATTTCATAAAGGTAGGATAATCCCTATTCAATACTGCATGTTTGAAACTGTAATCAGATCATGTCCCTGGAGATGTGATTTAATCAAGAGTGGTTGTTAAGCTGAATTAGATGACATGTCTCCACCCATTTGGGTGGGTCTTGATAAGTTTCTGGAGTCCTATAAAAGAGGAAACATTTTGGATAATGAAGGAGATTCACAGAGAGCAGAGAATGCTGCAGCACCACGAAGCAGAGAGTCCATCAGGCAGTGCTTTGGAGATGAAGAAGGAAAATGCCTCCTGGAGCGCCTCACGAAACATGAAGCCAGGAGAGAGAGCTAGCAGACAATGCTGTGCTCACCATGTGCCCTTTTAGCCCAGGGAGGAACCATGATTGTGTTCACCATGTGCCTTCTCCAATGAGAAAGAGACCCTGAACTTCATCGACCTTCTTAAATCAAGGTATCTTTCCCTGGATGCCTTTGATTGGACATTTCTATAGACTTGTTTTAATTAGGACATTTTCTCAGCCTTAGAACTGTAAACTAGCAACTCATTAAATTCCCCCTTTTAAAAGCCATTCCGTTTCTGGTATATTGCATTACGGCAGCTAGCAAACTGGAACAGAAGGACATACTTTCTTTTAATATGGGAAATACTTGAGCATGTTTATAGGCTGAGGAGTATAAACAATTGGAGGGGGGATCTTAATGTATAAATAGTGTGGAATGAGAGTTAACTGTTGGAGAGAAATCTTAAGAAAATGGGTGACAGTGTGGATTAAAAACAGGATTGAAAGCGACACCTCTTCCTCCAAAACAAGAAAAGAATCACGGATGAAAAAATTGAATTGTTGAAAATTGTATTTTGGTAAAAATATACCTTAAAACTGTTTAACTCCGATTTAACTTCTTAAAGATAAATCTTGAAATTGTATTATCCAATTTGAGGAAAGGCTTTAGAAAGTAGTAAAACCTCACCAGTATTCAGTTTTACTTTATTTATTTAGATTATTGACCAGATACAAGCTAAGTAGAGACCGCTTTTAGGTTTTCTCAGCTTTTTAGAATGGACTCCATACTAAAACGGGCGCTTTTATGAGCATGTCAGATATTCACTTCTCTTCCTCCCGGTGGAGGGCTCGAGAGAGTAAGGGGAGGAATCTCGTCTTTTTCTTCACTCTTCGGTGGCATTAGCAAAACCAGAGCCCTTGCTGGTGGCATCCAGGATTTGCTTCACCAATCTGTTGATCCCAGTGTCAACCGCTTCACCTTAGCACACCTGGGAGTGGAGATCAGCTAGGCTAAAGGGCGTAAAGCCGTCAACTGGAGTCTACAGAAAACTGTGAAGTGATGGTAACTACAGAACTGGTCAAACAGCTCAAAACAGAAGCGACAAGCACGCAGCCAGAAAAAGGCCTCCCAGCCTTCCAAGCGAGCCCCAATCTACCCGCTCCAACGCCAGTAGAAAAGCGATCCTCACTTTTCATTGGCTGACACTCCCTGAGTTGAGATCTTGAGACATGAAGTGCATTGGTTGTTGCTGCTGACACGTCGCTTCACCACACCCACTTCCCTGTTGGCAACCAATGAGCTTTAGGGGCGACTGATTTACAGCGGCCGGGGGGGCGGGAGTTCGCACACAGCTAGCCTCCCCTCTTTCCCGGCCGCGCCCCCGCCCCGCCCATCACCCCCGAGACCCCGCCCCCGGCCCGGCTGGGCCCCGCCTCCCCCTCCCTAGAGGGCGGGGACCAGGCGGCGGCCTCAGCCGCAGGAATATGCTGGAAGCCGGAGGGCGGGCGAACTGGCGGACCAGGAGGTGCTGAAGGGACAGTTCCCGCCGCCGAACTTGCCCTGCGGTGAGCTGGCGGGCGGCTGCGGCTGTCCCCGAATAGGCGGGGCACGTGAGCGATGGAGACCATCTGGATCTATCAGTTCCGCCTCATAGTGATCGGGGACTCCACCGTGGGCAAGTCGTGCCTCCTGCACCGCTTCACCCAGGGCCGTTTCCCGGGGCTGCGCTCCCCCGCCTGCGACCCCACTGTCGGCGTGGACTTCTTCTCCCGCCTGCTGGAGATCGAACCCGGCAAGCGAATCAAGCTGCAGCTGTGGGACACGGCGGGGCAGGAGCGGTTCAGGTAGGAACCCAGACCGCAAGACCCCAGGCACAGCACCGTCCCCTTCGGCCCGCCGGCCCTTTCCCGAGCACCCGCCCCTCGGGCCCTGGTGGGGAGAGGCCCCGGCCCTTTGGTCTCGAAAGTGCACGCTCTCTATTCTCGCTTCCCCTTTTGCCCCTCCTCTTCCAGGGACGACTTCCTCCTCCGCAATTTCTCACTTCTTTCTTTGGCGCCCATTTCCTGCTCCCTTTTTCCGTTTTTCCTTTCCCGCCTGAACCGAGGTCATTCTCGCTGCACCCCTCTTCCCCAACTCTTTCTGCCCTTGCCTGTATCTTGAGCCCTAACTCTTAGGCTCCCCTCTTGCCTTCTCCCCAAACTCGGCCTCTCTCGTTGCGCACACCCTGACCCGCTACCCTCCTCCAGGCGTCCCCTACCCTGCCCTAATCTAGCGTCTTTCCTTGTGTGCTGCGGGGAGAGCTGTGAAGTAAGGTTCCCGGATTCGTGATCGATCCTCTAGCCTCACAGTAAAGCAGCGCTCCCACCCAGGTTTCTGCATGAGCTCACTGGGCAGCGTTCGGGGGGAGGTGATGTGGTAATGGTTTGAACACCTCACAGTAGCGTATTTGGTCATTAGAACTACTGGGCTGTGGCCCTTGGGAATGTGTCTTGTACAGCAACAAGATGCAACGTCACAGGGACAGTGACACAGCTGAGTTTTGTTTTGTTTTGTTTGAAGTTGAGTTGTCTTTGGAAGTTTTTCATCATTGTTAGTTTGGTGGGCGGGGGGTGGGGGAAGCATATTACTGAAATTTGTCGGGAGCTTTCCCTCTGTTTACCTATGATTAGTACTGAACGTTTCAAGGTGGTAATAGAACAGAGAATTAATTTCTTAATAAAGAGGGATCCAAATGGGTAGTCTCATTCTAAATGTTCATCGGAAACATGAGGGAAGGATTTCACATAGTTCGCTGTGTTTTGTGAAGGAAAAGTAATCGGAATTGTACGCATTTCCTGGATATTTAAGTTTGAACCAGATTTAAAGCACTTTTTAAATTTCTGGGATTCAAGGGCACTTTTGGGGGGAGGAGGAAGGGGAAATCTGATACATTGTATGTTTTTAAAATTGCATTATTGTCAATTGGAACTCATGAAAGCAAGCATTTTGAGGTCTTCAGCGAGTACTCTGCTTGTGAGGTACTGTACTCCATGAGGGGACTTCCCAAACAAGGCTTTCCTCTCTCCCCAGCCATCATCATCCTTTGTGAATGAGATGAGCCTGAATCTGTAAGAATGGTCCAACATTCAGAGTTTTGGCTTCCATTCCCAGCTTTGACACTGATTCATAGAGATAAGTGTAGTGCTTAGCTTGTTTATACCTTAGTTTATAGCTTATACCTTAGTTTATAGCTTGTTTATACCTTCATACTTTCCTATGTATGAAATGGAAAGATTATTGGTTTGATTTGTAGAATATTTAGAATTATATGAGAACTGTTTTTTTTCTTTTCCAAGAAGCCTTTTTTAATTAAAATAAGTTTCTAAACTTCTGATTCCTGATCTGAAAATGAGGGCACGTTTAGGATTTTTAAGATCCCTTTGAGTTTTGCCATTGTAAGGTTGACTGCAAATTCCTTCCCTTGTGATCTCAGAGTTGAAATCTGAAATATTTCAGGGTAAGGAAAACATTTACCAATACTTGCTCTACCTTCTAAATGAATACAATAAAAACATGTTCTTTATCCGTTAACCTCCTACAACAATTACAAATTGCAACTACAATGAACATGGGTATAAAATCTTGTCTAATTCTTTCCTTAAAAGTAGCTTCTAAAATTCTTGACAAGAAAGTAAAAAAGATAATTAATTGGCTAGATTTTAAAGACTTTTCTGCTAAATAATTTTAATGCCTTTTAAAAGAATGTAAATGGTAATTTGTTTTATATTCATTATTAAAATCACCCAGTAACTCTCCCATAATAATGCAAGGGCATTGAGGGAATGTTTTTTGACAGTGAGTCGTACTTTTTTTTTTTTCAGGTCTCTTAGTTGTTTTTTTTAAATGCAATTTTATTGACATATATTCACATAGCATGGAAACCATCCGAAGTATACAATCACTGGTTCACAGTATCATCACATAGTTGTGCATACAGCCTTATGATCAAATTTACAATATTTTCATTACTCCAGAAAAGAAATAAAAAGAAGAAAGAAAACCCTAGTCCTCCCATACTCTTGCCCATTTTATTGACCCATAGTGTCGGTGTGGTATATTTATTACTGTTGATGAAATAGTAATAAAATATTACTGTTAACTGTAGCCCATAGTTTGCAATACGTACATTTTCCCCCATATACTCCTCTATTATTAACTCCTTATAATAGTGTCATACCTTTGGTCTAGTTCATGAAAGAACTAATTTGCATAGTTAATCACAGACATTGCATTGTCCATCATAAACTTCACTGTTATACATTCCTTTTTTTTTTTTTGCATGGACAGGCACTGGGAAACGAAACTGGGTCTCTGGCATAGCAGGAAAGAACTCTGCCTGATAATCTACTGTGGCCCACCCTACAATCCCATGTTTTATTCCAGCTTTCCTTCTGGTGACAGAGTCATACTGTATTTTGTTTGACTCTTTATCAAGTATATTCATAAATACACAATATATTCATAAATTTAGCCACTTCTAAATGCTTGCTTTTCTTTCATTGAAAGAAATATTTCCATAAAATCACATTTAAAACAATTACTTTTAAATCATTGTCTTTCCCAAAAAAAATACAGGTATTTGTTTTGAATAATATATATCATTGTACATTTTATTTCATGCAAAGGTGTTATGATTCACAAAAATATTTTCCTGCCATTAATCATAATCATACCATTAGAAATTTGTGGGAAATGTCATATTTAGAGGTTTATTGATGATTACAAATAAAGTAATAAAAAGGGACCTACTCTGAACAGCTCGTGATATAGTTTGAAAGCATAAATAAATAAAATATGTTACAAAACAACAAAATAGTGAGCTGATAATTCTGATTGTGATTAGCCTTAGTTTTCAATGTCAGATTAATATATGCTAATGGACAGTGACTAATTGCATAAAATAAAAAAGAACAAAATCAAAGTGAAAAACATTTAGATAAATAATATACATGTAATCATACTATAAGTTGTAATATAACATACAAGTGTTAGTTTTTCTTTCTGTGCTGTCCATTTTTGAGTTTTTGTATCTAGTCCTGTTGCACAGTCTGTATCCCTTCAGCTCCAATTACCCATTATCTTACCCTGTTTCTAACTCCTGCTGGTCTCTGTTACCAATGACATATTCCAAGTTTATTCTCGAATGTTGGTTCACATCAGTGGGACCACACAGTATTTGTCCTTTAGTTTTTGGCTAGACTCACTCAGCATAATGTTCTCTAGGTCCATCCATGTTATTACATGCTTCATAAGTTTATCCTGTCTTAAAGCTGCATAATATTCCATCGTATGTATATACCACAGTTTGTTTAGCCACTCTTCTGTTGATGGACATTTTGGCTGTTTCCATCTCTTTGCAATTGTAAATAATGCTGCTATGAACATTGGTGTGCAAATGTCCGTTTGTGTCTCTGCCCTTAAGTCCTTTGAGTAGATACCTAGCAATGATATTGCTGGGTCGTATGGCAATTCTATATTCAGTTTTTTGAGGAACCACCAAACTGCCTTCCACAGTGGTTGCACCATTTGACATTCCCACCAACAGTGGATAAGTGTGCCTCTTTCTCCACATCCTCTCCAGCACTTGTCATTTTCTGTTTTGTTGATAATGGCCATTCTGGTGGGTGTGAGATGATATCTCATTGTGGTTTTGATTTGCATTTCTCTAATGGCCAGGGACATTGAGCATCTCTTCATGTGCCTTTTGGCCATTTGTATTTCCTCTTCTGAGAGGTGTCTGTTCAAGTCTTTTTCCCATTTTGTAATTGGGTTGGCTGTCTTTTTGTTGTTGAGTTGAACAATCTCTTTATAAATTCTGGATACTAGACCTTTATCTGATATGTCGTTTCCAAATATTGTCTCCCATTGTGTAGGCTGTCTTTCTACTTTCTTGATGAAGTTCTTTGATGCACAAAAGTGTTTAATTTTGAGGAGCTCCCATTTCTTTCTTTCTTTCTTCAGTGCTCTTGCTTGAGGTGTAAGGTCCATAAAACCGCCTCCAATTGTAAGTTTCATAAGATATCTCCCTACATTTTCCTCTAACTGTTTTATGGTCTTAGACCTAATGTTTAGATCTTTGATCCATTTTGAGTTAACGTTTGTATAGGGTGTGAGATACGGGTCCTCTTTCATTCTTTTGCATATGGATATCCAGTTCTCTAGGCACCATTTATTGAAGAGACTGTTCTGTCCCAGGTGAGTTGGCTTGACTGCCTTATCAAAGATCAAATGTCCATAGATGAGAGGGTCTATATCTGAGCACTCTATTCGATTCCATTGGTCGATATATCTATCTTTATGCCAATACCATGCTGTTTTGACCACTGTGGCTTCATAATATGCCTTAAAGTCCAGCAGCATGAGACTTCCAGCTTCGTTTTTTTTCCTCAAGATACTTTTAGCAATTTGGGGCACCCTGCCCTTCCAGATAAATTTGCTTATTGGTTTTTCTATTTCTGAAAAATAAGTTGTTGGGATTTTGATTGGTATTACATTGAATCTGTAAATCAATTTAGGTAGAATTGACATCTTAACTATATTTAGTCTTCCAATCCATGAACACGGTATGCCCTTCCATCTATTTAGGTCTTCTGTGATTTCTTTTAACAGTTTTTTGTAGTTTTCTTTGTATGGGTTTTTTGTCTCTTTAGTTAAATTTATTCCTAGGTATTTTATTCTTTTAGTTGTAGTTGTAAATGGGATTCGTTTCTTGATTTCCCCCTCAGCTTGTTCATTGCTTGTGTATAGAAATGCTACAGATTTTTGAATGTTGATCTTGTAACCTGCTACTTTGCTGTACTCATTTATTAGCTCTAGTAGTTTTGTTGTGGATTTTTCCGGGTTTTCGACGTATAGTATCGTATCGTCTGCAAACAGTGATAGTTTTACTTCTTCCTTTCCAATTTTGATGCCTTGTATTTCTTTCTCTTGTCTAATTGCTCTGGCTAGAACCTCCTACACGATGTTGAATAATAGTGGTGATAGTGGACATCCTTGTCTTGTTCCTGATCTTAGGGGGAAAGTTTTCAATTTTTCCCCATTGAGGATGATATTAGCTGTGGGTTTTTCATATATTCCCTCTATCATTTTAAGGAAGTTCCCTTGTATTCCTATCTTTTGAAGTGTTTTAAACAGGAAAGGATGTTGAATCTTGTCAAATGCCTTCTCTGCATCAATTGAGATGATCATGTGATTTTTCTGCTTTGATTTGTTGATATGGTGTATTACATTAATTGATTTTCTTATGTTGAACCATCCTTGCATACCTGGGATGAATTCTACTTGGTCATGATGTATAATTCTTTTAATGTGTTGTTGGATTTGATTTGCTAGAATTTTGTTGAGGATTTTTGCATCTATATTCATTAGAGAGATTGGTCTGTAGTTTTCTTTTTTTGTAATATCTTTGCCTGGTTTTGGTGTGAGGGTGATGAAGCAAGGACTTTTGATGAAGGTTTTTGATGGATTCCCAGGGAGAAGCTCCTGGCTGAAGTAGAGGTGGAACTTCTCTCTTCTGACTGCTGAAATCATCACTTCTCCTTTTAAGGCCTTCAACCTTTGGATGAGACATCTCTCATAGTTAAAGGCAGTCTCCTCAGTTGAATGTAGATGTAATCAGCTATAGATTCCATCAACTTATTAATGATTTAAGTCCACCAAATGTCCTCATAGTAACAATCAGGCCAGTGCTTGCTTAACTGAACAACTGGATACCTGGCCAAGTTGACACATGAACCTAACAATCACAATAATGAAATCAGCCAGTGGTACACCCTATCCTGTGCTTTGTAGACTCAAAATGGTACTTGCGGTGTGTGTGTGTGTGTGTGTGTGTGTGTGTGTGTGTGTGCGTGCGTGCATGCCTTGTTCCTGGCCCCAATGAAATGAAGAAACTTTTACAAGGTTTTTGCCATGTTAAACAGTGAGAATGTTTCGGTAATGCTATAAGCATATACTAGAAATGGTGTCCTAAAGTTTTTTTGTGTTTGTTTGTTAGTTTGCACGGGTAGGCACCAGGTCTCCAGCATGGCAGGTGACAACTCTGCTTGCTGAGCCACTGTGGCCCGCCCTGTCCTAAAGTTTTATAAGTACCATTAAGTAGTTTTCCAATCCTTAAATGCTATCCCATCCCTTTCAGAGAAGTTGAAAACGACCAGGACAATGATTTACTCGCAGAAATCCATGCATTATTTAGATTTACTATATGTCATGCACTGTGATGTAGTAATAAGTAAGATATAATCTTACATTCAGGGTCCATGCAATCTCTGTACTGGATAGGGTACCGGCTATACTGCCATAATGAAGAGACCACCCAAATATGGACTTACTTAAATATAGAAGTTTCTTTTCTCCGTTGTAGCCCTCCATAGATAGTCTCTGGGCTAGCAGGGTGGTTTTGCCTCAACATTAGTTTCCAGGGTTGCTCCTGTCATTGCCATTTCCTAGCAGGCAAGAAGAGGAAGGAGGAAGCCTAGGACAGATGGCTTTTTCAAGTAGATGAACTTCAGTTTGCAAACATTACTTCTTCTCATATCCCACTCATTCAAACTTGGTCACAAGACTACAACTAACTACAAGGGAGACTGGGAAATACAGTCTTTGTATGGGTTGGTATGTGCCACCTAAAACTTATGTTACTAAAGTAGGGCAGGGAGAATAGATTCTGGGGGTCAATTAGAGGACTTTCTTGTGAACTCATAGCAAAGAAAAATAATCATATAATTGCAATAAAGGGTGGAAACTAGTAAAATAAGTTCCAGTGGAAGAACAAGAGAGAAGAATTGTCATCTGTTCCTAGGGTGAAGGCCAGTTTCAGAGAATGTATCCCAAAGAAGGTGGTGCTTGATGCTGGGATATGAAGAATATGTATATAGTAGATGAAATAGCAATAGAAAATATAACAATAGAAAAAGAAGTGGCTTTCAGTTGAACATCTGTATGTATTTCAACTTTTTTTCTTGGATGCTTACTCAAGTGACAAAAGAATATTTAAAAGCATAAACCCACAGGCAAATAAGTAGACAAGGTGTTCTAGTTTGCTAGCTGCCGGAATGCAACACACCAGAGACGGATTGGCTTTTAATAAAAGGGGATTTATTTTGTTGGTTCTTTAGAGGAAAGGCAGCTAACTTTCCACTGAGGTTCTTTCTTACGTGGAAGGCACAGGATGGTCTCTGCTGGTCTTCTCTCCAGGCCCCTGGGTTCCAACAACTTTCCCCGGGGTGATTTCTTTCTCCATCTCCAGGGGCCTGGGCTGAGCTGCAAGTGCTGAGATGAGGAATGCCAAGCTGCTAAGCTGTGCTACATTGTGATCTCTCATTTAAGCACCAGCCAATTAAGTCAAACATCACTCATTGCAGCAGACATGCCTCCTAGTTCACATACCGTTGGCTTATGTCCGCAGCAACAAGATTAGGTATGCTCACCTGGCCAAGTTGACAACTGAATCTAACTAACACACAAGGCAAGAAAATTTTGAAAGCAGGAAAACAGAAGAATGGTAAATGAATTAACAGATTGAAGAAAATCGATTTCAAAGATAATAGTGGAAAAAGCTGAAAACAAACACAGTATGTATTTCCAAAGATTTTCTTCTGAAAGAGAAAGTGTTAAAGTAAAATCACTGATTGTTAATCTGTTCAAGAAAAAATTGAATCCTCATGTTGGAATGGTTGTGAAGGATGGCAGTGGAGTTACTAGGGTTATAAAGAAACCATTACAGTTACCTAGAGGAAACTGGTATCCGGCAAGAACTATGGAAGAAAAAAAGGAACCATGAGCCCAGCATTCAAAACTAATGAGATGTACAAATATTATATAAATTTATATATACTCTGGCCAATATCCTGCACTTGCAGTTAACTGCATTCTGCTAGTCTGGTCAAGCCGAGAAGCTGGATTCTACAAGTTGCAAGCACAGGCACAGAAGCTTCTGTGCCTGCACTTGCAACTTCTTGAAAGTGACCCCTGCCTTACTAGCATAGTAAAAGACAAACCTGAAGTGGAAATTTTCTGCCATTTTTAAACATGCACAGTATGAAATAGTATGTAGTCAACATAAAATTATTTAACCATAGGAACACAGTCATTAATTAGTAGTCAACAGGTAATTATAGATGCAAATAGTGCTAGTTTTATGTAATGCACCTGGTGCCAAGTTACACAAAACTTTATAAGCGAATGAAGGAAAGCTCAGGGGTTCCAACTTTTGGTCAAGTGTTGCATTTTTGTCTCTGCAAAGGCAATTAAACTCTTTGAATCATTTATTTATGTTGCAGTTTTTCTAACTTCAAACAGTCGCCATTGGTTTTCCTAAGAGGTTAGTGGTTTCCCAACCAAACACTCATATCCCATCCACTACCTCACATACCAAGTTACTTCCCCTATCCCAGTTGGCAAAAAATAGAAATTTATTCTTTGAAAAGAATTAAACTGGGGGTCTCTGACAGAAAGCACCCAGGCATAATTGAATTTGGGGTCCCATATTGAAAGTAAGGGCCTTCCCCGACTAAGGGGGACATGACATAGGGGTGAAAGTCTCCCTAGCAATGTGGAACATGACTTACAGGAATGAGCCTTGACCTGGCACTGTAGGCTCAACAAAGGGGAATAGAAATGTAACAAAATAAGTTTTCAGTGGCTAAGAGAGTTCAGATGAGTCAGGAAGCTATTCTGAAGGTTACTCTTATGCAAGCTTCAGCTAAGATATTGCTAATAGCCATGGTTTGCCAACCAACACCATTCCTGTTAACCCTAAAGAATGCCTGGGGCTCTATTGGATTCTACAAAAGTTTCATTTCATTTCCAGAGTTTCAAACTCTGGAAAATTTACTTTCCAGAAACCTATAACCACTAGATGGTTTCTATGCTAGATAAGTCCTGAAACCCTGAGGGGCCAGCTTCTCTAAGAACATCAACTAGTTCCATCCTGCATATTGTCGACACCCCTTTCCAACATGAGAAAGTTAGAATGGGTATAGCCCAAATATTCCTAAAGATTGGGAGAGGGATCAAAGACTCCAAGGAGAATGAGGAGTTAAAACAGAGAAGATAGGATTTAACAAGTGAGTGTGAATGCTGAATCATTGTATTGATACTTCTTTTAGTTTCAAGTGTTTTAGAGCAGCTAGAAGGAAAAACTACAGTTGTGGAACTGTAACCCATACCAAGCTTTGAAATCTGTTCTATAACTACTTAATACAACATACTTTGAAATTTATTGCTTTTTTGTATATATGTTATGTTTCACAATAAGCAATGTTAATGCAAAAAAATTTTTTAAGTAAGGGCTTTAAGTAAATGCATGTATATAAGATGCTAAACTGTTGTGATGGTTGGGTTCAGGTTTCAACTTGGCCAGGTGATGGTGCCCAGTTGTCTGGTCAAGCAAACACTGGCCTAACCATTACTGTAAGCATATTTCATGGCTGGTTGATAAACCAGAAGTCTAGTTTATTAAATCACTGTCAGAAGATTGCATCTGTGACTGATTCTATCTATGAACAACTAAGGATGTATCTTCCACAAATGAGGGAGTCCATTCAATTGGATTTGATCCAATCAGTTGAAGACTTTTAAGGGAAAAGAGAGACTTCATTTTTTTTCTTCAGCCAGCCAGCCTCTCTGTGGAGTTTGTCGTGCCCCTTCGTTGGAGTTTCCAGCCTCACTACTTGCCCCACAAATTCTGGATTCTTGCATCCCCACAGTTGCATGAAACACTTTTGTAAATCTCATATTTATAAATATTGTTCTGCTGGTTCTGTTTCTCTAGAGAACGTGACTAATACAGCTGTCTAGCCCTCTTCCTCTACTCACCCCCTAGACTGCTGACAGCTAGGCCTTCTCTCTTCAAACAGGATATTGGTGGAATCATTTCTAAAAAATTCAATCAGCTCGAGTAAAGACCTAAAGATTCTAACATAGATTCCTTAAGTAAATGATCCAGCCTCGTAATCTTACCGTGGGGCCTATGGTCCTGTTGAGGGATTAAAAAGAATATTAAGAAATCTATAATATGAAACACAGATACCAAAACAAACAGGAAACAACTGGAGAAAAAAAACTAATAAGTGAGAAGGGAAGATTAAAACAAATAAAAATTCTGTCCTTAATTTCCTCAAAGAGGTAAGAGGAAGATATTACAACCATAAAAGAACAGGATACTGTTTTTAAAAAGAATATTTTAATAGCAAGAAGCTTTTGAAACATAATAGAAAAAAATGAAACAATTAAGATAAAGGAGAGAAAATCTCTCAAAACAAAGGTGAAAAAGCAAGGATTTAGAAAATAGGAAAAACTATTTAAAACATTACATGATCAGTCCAAAAGTTCCAATATATAAGTAGCAGGAATTTTAGAAAAATAGAACAGAAAAAACATAGGGAAGACATTGTCGGTGAAAGAATTAAATAAATTTTCCAAAATTGAAGGACCCATTTGCAGATTAGAAGGGTTCACATAGTGCTCAGCACAATGGATGAAAGTAGAAACATTCTAAGGCATATGACCATGAAACTGCAGAGCCCTGGGACCACAGCAAATTTCCTGCAAACTTCCAGAAAGAAAAGCAGGTCACATAAAAAAGATCAGGGGTCATATTGGCTTCAGACTTCCCAAGAACAGTAGTGGAAGGTAGAAGATAATGAAGAAATTACTTCAAAATCCTGAAAAAAATTCTATATCTAGCCAAATTATCATTCAACCATGAAAGCAGAATAAATCAAAACATTCAAGATTTCAAAATATAACCTCCTGTATATTTTTTATAGGAAGCTACCTGAAGATATGGCATGCACAAACACACAAGTATAAAGATATAAAACCAGTAATAAAGATACACAGAATACGAGAAACAGAAAATCTACATCCAAAGAATGTCAAAAGAAATGCCCAGATCCTGCAACCAGTAGTTAGATTTATACTTGGAAGAACTGAGAGTGGGGACACAAATGCACACTTGGATTCTGGTGTTTATGGTGGCAGTGTTCAAGAATTGCAATTAATGGATGTGACCTAAGGGTACATCAACTGAAATACATACCATGTATGAGTAGCTGCAAGAAGGAATGAAGTCATGAGGCATCCAACTAGGTGAGTGAAACTTGAGGACAGTAAGTTGAGTGAAATAAACCAGAAATGAAAAGACAAATATTATAATGCCTCACTAATATGACTAACTATAATGAGCAAACTCTGAGAATTGAACTGAAGAGCATAGGTTATCAGGTGAAGCCCTATTGTAAAGGTTTCTAGATTGTAAGCTCTTATAGCAGTCACATCTATTCGGGAGTTGTAACTGTTATTTCTAAATTCTGACATAATGAGCAATTTATGTAGGACCTGGTCACTCCATGGAACTTTGGGTATTTGTGTGACACTTGAGACACAGAGCTACACTTCTGTAGCTATGATAGTCAGCATTATCCCGTAGAGCAACTGTTAAAAACACTGAAAAACTAATCAGACTTCAATAAGGGATCTGAATGAAACTGATCTGGTAAGGACTAAGGTAAATGAAACTAAAGGGTAAAGGATGATATTGACTGTATTTTTTTTTAAACTTTTTTTATTTAAGAAAACAAACAATACACTTAGGACCACCAAAAATGGTTATCTTAGCTAGCTTAACCATAGACATATTTAAATAAAGTATCCATATAATCATTGTAAAACCTGTGTTTGCACAATAAGTTTCATAAACCAATACAAAATTAAGGCAACAAGGAAAAAATCTACAAATTCAGATAGCACCGTTCTTAAATTCTAAATATTAAACACTGACTTAGATACCATTTGATCAGCTGAATTGACTATATTTTATTTTTATTTTTATTTATTTATCTATACTTAGATACCATTTGATCAGCTGAATTGACTATATTTTATTTTTATTTTTATTTATTTATCTATTTTTGAATTGACTATATTTTAAAACTTCAACTCCTGGGTGGACCAAAAGTAGGGATGTTTATTTAGTGCAAATTTATATTTTCAGTAATACACTATATAATTTAGCTTGTATGGTAAGTTTTTTCAAACACCATAATTACATGGAATCATGAATAGGGAGTGAGATCTTATTGGCTTGTTCAGGTTGGTGTGATGCCTTGACGCATCCCAGAGTAAGCTGGGCAGAAGATTAAAAAGATTGGCAAAGTACCTGTGCTTGTTTGAAAGAATTATGTGCCTGAGAAAAGCCATGTTTTAATCCTATCCATTTTGTGGATCTTTTAATCCCTATTCGGCACTATGGGCTGGAACTTGATTAGATTATCTCCATAGAGATGTGACTCACCCAGTTGTGGGTATTAACCTGTGATTAGAGGCAGATGTGACTCCAGCCATTTCAGGTGGGGTTTGATTAGTTTAGTGGAATCCTTTCAAAGAGGAAACAGTTTAGAACTGCGTAGCCACAGGAACCATAAGAGCCCACGCAGCCAGAGACCTTGGGGATGAAGAAGGAATCAAAAATATTGATTCGAATATATTCCCTTTATCTTTACTCTCTTTAGTGAAAAAAAAAAAAAAAGCTTGGAGTGAAAGCTAGCAAACATCACCACGTTCATCATGTGCCTTTCCAGTTGAGAGAGGAAACCTGAACATTGTCAGCCTTCTTGAACCAAAGTATCTTTTCCTGGATGCCTTGGTTAGATTGGGCATTTCTGTAACCTTGCTTTACTTTGGAGATTTTCACAGCTTTAGAACTATAAACTTGTAAGTTAATAAATTCCCCTTTTTAAAAGTCATACTGTGTCTGGTATATTGCATTCTGGCAGCTAGCAAACTAAAACAGTATCCCTGAGGGACTGGAGGAAAATGTGAAAATATTAAACTTCCCCTACCTGGAGAAGACCTGATAGTCTTGCCAGCATTGGGGACTGCCAATTTCATGGGCCAGGCCCTAGATCTTGGGGCTTGCCTTCATGAAACTTATTCCTGCAAAGGAGAAGCTAAGCCTACTTATGGCTATGCCTAATAGTCACCCCCAGAGAACCTCTTTTGTTGCTCAGATATGACTTCTTTCTTTAAGCCAACTCCACAAGTGAACTAACTGCCCACCCCACCAAGTGAAACATGACTCCCAGGAGTGTAAATCTCCCTGGCAATGTGGGGCATAATTCTGCGAATAAGCCTGGCTCTGGCATCATGGGGATGAGAAAACCTTCTTGGCCAAATGGGGGAAGATAAATGAAACAAAATAAAGTTTCAGTGACTGAGAGATTTCAAATAGAGTCGAGGAAAGGTCTTTCTGAAGGTTATTCTTATGAAATATATAGATATTCTTTTTCAGTTTTGTGTGTATTGGAATAGCTAGAGGGAAATGCCTGAAACCACTGGACTGTATCCAATAGCCTTGATTCTTGAAGATGATTGAATAACTATAGAGGTTTTAAGGTGTGAACATGTGAGTGTGAAAACCTTGTGACTGACACTCCTTTTATCAGTGTATGGGCAGATGAGTAAGAAAAAAAAGACAAAAATAAACAATAAGGGTATGGGGATTGTGGAATGTTTTGGATGTTCTTTTTTACTTTTTATTTTTATTGTTTTTTTTGGAATAATGAAAATATTAAAAAATCTTTTGTAATGTTGAATGCACAGCTTTACGATGATACTGTGAGCCACTGAATGTACACTTTAGATTATTATATCCCAGTAGAAAATCACTGAAAAAAAATGGGCAAAGCACTGCACAAAACAGTGAGCCCTAAGTTAAAACATTGACTTTAATTAATAGTACAATTATAAAATGTGTTTCAGTTGTAACAAATGTTCCAACCAGTGTAAGGTGTTGGTGGTGGAGAGGTATATGGTAATCCAGTATTTATGTCTGTTTTGTAAACCCACAACTTCTCTAATAAATAAAAATAATGGACAAAAGTAAAAGAAACACCCAGGAAAATGGTCAAGGGAGATCCTAGGATGATATCTTTGCTGCCGGAACAGAGGACGGCCACACCATATTAGAGCAGAACTTTTCTGGAATGCCCAGGAAAATGAAATTGGCATAAAAGCTAATGTAAATGAGTATTTTGGTAATTGGCAGAGAGTCTGGGATTCAATTACTGCACACATGGAGGACTAAGCAAAAGGAGGAGGAGGAGGAAAAGAAGAAGAAAGATGTGGAGAGGTATTTTGTGCTCACTCACATCTGATGCTGCTTTTCCTCTGGACACATGGGACGGATATATTTCCTTTCTCTCTTACAGTTGAATAGAACCAGTAACTAGGTCTGGCCAGTAGGTTTGAGTAAAAGTTACTTTTGATGGTTTTATAACACAGCCCAGATTCTTTGATATTCTTCCTATCTTGAAGTGGGGTTGTTTATTACTGCAGAATAAACCAACCTTTCTTGATTAAAACACAAGGTAATTATTAACTCTAAGGGAAATAAAAACTATCACAGGAAAATAAGAGTTTTCTGTAGGGCTCAGAAATGAAAAGTATCTACATGGTCATAATAATGCAAACTCTATGAAATAACCTTACTAAAGGTATGATATAACAATATTAAGAAGTTGGGGGGATAGAGTGAGGACATGTGGTGAGTGTGTATATAATCTGATAAAAACAAAAACTTGAAAAAAAAGAAAGAAAAAATACAATCTATTCAGATGACCCAACTATGTGCTGTCTACAAATGATTCACCTTAAATTAAAGACATACATGGGTTGAAAATGAAAGGATGGGGAAAAATATAACATGCAAATAGTAAACAAATGAGAACTGGAATAACTATACTACTATTAGATGGAGTTCAAGTAAAAAAACATTACAAGGGACAAAGAAGGTCACTATATATTGATAAAGGAATTGATTAAAAAAATATATAGCATTTATAAATAAATAAATAGATACACACCTAATGGAGCACCCCAAAATATATGGAACAAATATTGACAGATTTGAATGGAGAAATAGATGGAGGAGATGATTAATAGGAGAAGAATTCAGTACCCAACTTTCTAGACAGAAGGAAATACAAGAATATTTAGACAGAAAGAAATAGAAGACTTGAACAATACTGTAAACAAATTAGACCTACTGCTTATAGTATACTTCACCCACCCAACAGCAGCAGAGTGCACATTCCTCTCTACTGCAGATATGTCATTCTCCAGAATAGATCATATGATAGGCCACAAAATAAGTCTCAATATATTCAAGAATACTGAAATCATACAGTGTATATTCTCTGACCACAGTGGCTGAAACTAGAAATCAGTAGCAAAAAATGAAATAAGTATGAAGGTAGACATTAATGGAACTGAGGGACAAAACAACTGAGGGACAAAAAAGGTATAAGACTTAAGAGAAAAAAATAGAAGAAAGTCCTACGTTATCATTACATGAATGATATTTATATATCATTATATTACATAAACGTAAATGGATTAAATTCTCCAGTCAAGTGGCAGATGTGGTCAGAATGGATTAAAAAATGAAGATATGCAAATGCAAAGAGCACATGTAACAATAGCCCAAGAAATTAGCTATTAGGGAAATGAAAATCAAAACCACAATGAGGCCTTACTCTAATTAGGATGGTGGAGTAGCGCTTCAGGGCTCCATTCCCTGATGAAAGCTTTGAAACAACAACCAATAAGTGGCAGAAACATTTCTCAAGGCTGCACAAAACAGTTAAAAGACCGTGGTAACAGGTCACATGCTGAATCAAGAAAAATACTTCTTAAAAGCCGTTAAGATACCCTAAAGAGTAGGAGAAAGATCAAAGGTGATGGTGGAGTTATACAGAGAAGGTCAGGTTTAACAAATGAGTATGATTGCTGAGTCATTATTCTGATATGTTTTTAGCCTCCAGTACCTTAGAGCTGCTGGAAATAAAAGCCTAACATTTTGGAATTGGAACCCTTGCCAAATTCTGAAATCTGTTCTACAACTAATTGTTGCAGTGTGCTTTGAAATTTATTGCTTTTATGTGTATATGTTATTTTAAAAGAAGGAGAAGTATAACAGAGAAGATAGGATTTAACAAATGAGTATGACTGCTGCATCATTATATGGACATTTCTGTTGGTCTCCAGTGTCTTGGAGCAGCTAGAAGAAACAAACAAAAAATCATGGAACTATAATCCATACTAAACTTTAAAATCTGTTCCATAGCTATGTGTTAAAATGTATTTGAAATTTATTGCTTTTTTTGAATATATGTTATATTTCACAATTAAAAAGTGTCATAATAAAAAGCCATAGGGGGCGGGCCACGGTGGCTCACCAGGTAAGAATGCTTGCCTGCCAAGCCCGAGGACCCGGGTTTGATTCCCGGTGCCTGCCCATGTAAAAAAAAAAAAAAAAAAAAAGCCATAGGATACTATGGCACCTTGGCTTGGCCCCTCTCCCACCCCTCACTGGCTCAGTGGGGAGCCACCCTGCTCTCACTGTCGATCTCTGGTCCCAGTTCCAGAGAGAACAGAGTAACCCTTATATTAGTAAACTAATATGCACACCCCTTATATACATATTAGAAGCAATGTGTCTAGCCCAGTCTGTCTGGTGGTGACCTGAGAGACTCGCTGTCCCAGAACTTGCTTTCATGTAGAAGATAGTTCAGAGTGCTCTCCTGCAGAATCCTGTGGAGAGCAGTCAAGTCATGCTACCTAAAGAAAGGATTGTTGGCTGTGGGATACATAGTGTAGTACCTGGGAGTATGAGAAAACTGTTTCCTAGGAAAGAGAGAACATTTTTAACCAGGTCAAATTGCAAAGACTGGGAAAGTTGTGTTTTCTTTTTTGTTTCCTCTGCCTCCTCCTACCCCCCCCCATCCTCCTCTTCCTCCTTCTTCATCTCCTGGCATCCAAGGAAAATTCAATTATGACACTAACTGGATACAAACTTCAGGAATAGACACCACTGAGCCTAGATTTCAGTGATAATGCATTAAAATATCAAAATGTCCAGGTTTTAGCAAACGGTTATAAAACATACAAAGAAATAGGAGTTGATAATCCAGGCAAAGAAGATTAAAATATTAGAAACCATCAACAAGGAGGATCAAACCTGGGACATGATATACAGAGACTTTTTTTTTTATGCAGAGACTTTTAAAAGCAAATAATCAAAAAGTATTGGCAAAATCCCTTGAGGGATGGGAGAAAGAATATGGAACTATTAAACCTTACTATCAGGGAATCCCCTAATACTGTGTCAAACTTTAGGGACACCCAAATCAATTGGCCATGGCCTCAATCATGAGGCTTACTTTGTGAAGCTTTTGTAGGTAGCAGAGACACTTAGACTACCTATAGGCATGCCTAAGAGTTACTTCTGGGGGACCTCTTTTGTTGTTCAGATGTGGCCTCATTCTCTCTAAGCCCAACTCTGCAAGTGAAATCATTGCCCTCCCCCCTATGTGGGATGTGACATCCAGGGGTGAAAGTCTCCCTGGTGATGTGGGAGATGACTCCCAGGGGTGAATCCAGACCTGGCAGCATGGAATCAACAATTCCATTCTGACTAAAAGACGGAAAAGAACTGTAACTAATAAAGTATCAGTGGCAGAAAGAGTTCAAATAGAGTCAAGAGACTACTTGGGAGCTTGCTCTTATGCAAGCTTCAGGTAGACCTTGCTACCTATCATAACCTGCCAACCTCCAATCAGGACCATTCCAGCCAATCCTAAAGAACACCTGGGGCAATATATAAGATTCCACAAAGGTTCCAAGCACTAGAGAAACATTCCAGAACCCTACAATCTCCAGTTGGGTCCCTGGTCCAGATAAGTCCTGAAACCTAGCCCAGCCTCTCCAGAACATCAGATAGTTTCATCTCCCTACCCCATATTGTGAGAGACCTTTCCAATATGAAAAATTTAGCACTGTCATAGCCCAAACACCATTAAAGAGAGAGATGAAAAGATCAAAGGTGTGGTGGAGTTATACAGAAAAGATAGAATTTAGCAAATGAATATGCATGTTGAATCATTAAATTGATCTGTTTTTAGTCTCCAGTATTTTACAACAGCTAGAAGTAAAAACTTAAAATTGTGAAACTGTAACCCATGTCAAACTCTAAAATATGTTCTACAACTAAATGTGGTGCTGTGCTTTGAAATTTATAGCTTTTTTGTATATATGTTATTTTTCTCAAAAAAAGAAGAAAAAAAATTGATTGTGATGATAAAAAAATATTTAAGCCCTCTAGCCTCCTATATTATGGAGCAACTAGAAGGAAAAATATGAGCAGATCATATGGTTGCCCATGACAAACTCTGGAATCTGTCCTGTAACTACTTGTTGAAGAGTGCATTGAAAACTATTGCTTTTTTATTTCTTTACTTTGTATATATGTTATACTATACAATAAAAAAAAGGTAAAAATTAAAAAAGGTCATAAATATGCTCAAAGAACTAAAAGGAGACATGGACAAAGAACTAAAGGAAATCAATAAAATTATAAATGAACACAAGAGAATATCAATGAAGAGATCGAAGTTATTAAAACGAACCAAACACAGCTGAAGACAACATAAATTTAAAATTCCCCAGAGAGTTTGAACAGCAGATTGGAAATGGCAGAAGAAAGAATTAGTGAACTTGAAGACAAAATCATTGAAATCATTCATACTGAGGAGCAGAAAAAAGAAACAGTGAAGAAAGTGAGTAGAGCCTGAGAAACCTGTGGGACACTGTGCTGGTTTGAAATTGTTGTATCCCCAGAAAGGCCATGTTCTTTAATCCTCATTCAATATTGTAGGGTGGAAACCCTTTTGATTAGATTATCTCCACAGAGATATGGAGCACCCAGATATAGATGTGACTTTTAGGTTAGATTATTTCCATGAGATGTGACACACCCAATCGTGGATGTGGCCTTTTGATTAGATGGAGATGTGATTTCACCCTTTCAAGATGGGTCTATTAAAAGGGGAAGTATTTTGGAGAAACCTCAGATGCAGACACTTCGTGAACAGTTGCTTCAGAGCTGACAGAGACATGGATGTTTGAAGATGCTTAGAGAGCTGACAAAGCTAATATGAGACTCAGAAGTTTGGAAATGCAGATCCTAGCAGACACTGCCATGTGCTTTCCTATGAGATGCTAAGCAGGCCAGAACTTGGAGAGAGCTAAGAGATGAAACCCAGCCCCAGAGAAGCCAAATGAGAAATTTCCACAGGACACAGAGGCTGAAAACAATGGAGCCCAGGAGCAAGGGACCAGCAGATGCCAGCCAGGTGCCTTCCCAGCTGACAGAGGTATTCCAAATGACATCAGCTTTTCTGGAATGAAGGTAACCTCTTATTTATATGTTAATTTGGACATTTTCATAGCCTTAGAATTGTGATCTTGTAACTTAATGAAGTCCCTCTATAAAAGCTGTTCCATTTCTGGTATATTGCATTCCAGCAGCTTTAGCAAACCAAAACAGACACTATATATGCACTGTGGAACTTCCAGAAGAAGAAAGAGAGAAAGGAGCAGAGAGAATACTTAAGGAAATAATTGCTGCAAACTTCCCCATTTTAATGAAAGACATGAATATGCACATCCAAGATGCTTGACGAACTCCAAACTGGCTAAACCCAAATAGACCTATGCTATGGCACATAATCAGACTGTCAAATGCCAAAGTTAAAGAGAAATTCTGAACGCTACAACTGAGAAGCAATGTGTCACATACAAGGGAACCTTAATAAGATTAAATACCAATTTCTCATCTGAAGCTATGAAAGCAAGAAGGCAGTGGAAAGATACACAGGCATACCTTATTTTATTGCACTTTAGTTTATTGTGCTTCACAGATACTGCTTTTTTTGCAAATTGAAGTTTTGTGGCAGCCCTACATTAATCAAGTCTGTTGGCACCATATTCCAACAGCATGTTCTCACTTCATATCTCTGTGCTGCACTTTGGGAATTCTTACAATATTTCAAGCTTCTTCATTATTATTATATCTGTTAGGGTGATCTTTGATCAGTGATCTTTGATACTGTTTTCTTTGTTTTGGGTAGCACGAGCAGCACCTATATAAGATGGTGAACTTAATAATTATTGTGTGTTTTCTGACTGCTTCACTATTGTGAGCATACAATGATGTGAATGAACTTGTGGAACATTTGGTGAGGCAAAATAAGCCAAAAATGAAAGAACAATTATTGTATGGTGTCCTTTAGAAAATGCTTATAAGAAAACTAGATTGTAAACTAGATACCTAGATTGTAAACTCTTACAGCAGACAAATTTAGTCCAGAGTGGTAATTATTATTTCTGGATTTTGAAAGGCCGTTGTATATTATCTATCTTCTGGTATTTAGAGATAAGAATGAAGCCGATCGGGTCCAGATTATGGTAATTCAGAACACAGGGGTAAGGAAGACATTGTCCACATTTTAGAAATGCACCTACTCTTTGAGACCAAAGGAAGAAAGGTTTATTTTGTCTAGAACCTAAATTTTCTGTAGCACATAATCTAACTCAACCTGTCTGGATAGCTCATTTGAACAATTGAAATGCAGGGAGCCCAGAATAAGAATGAGGGCTTTTAATCCTGTATAGCTTAATGTAATGCCTGGATACATCCTAGAATATATTAAGCAGCTAATCAAAAGTATTGGCAAAATCCCTTGAGGGATGGGAGAAAAATATAGAACTATTAGACTTTACCATCAGGGAATCCCCTGATACTGTGTCAAACATTAGAGACACCCAAATCAATAGGCCAAGCCCTTGATCTTGAGTTTTACTCTTGTGAAGCGTATATAAATAGTGGAGAGGTTTAGCTTGCCTATACCTATAGGTGAGCCTAAGAGTTACTTCTGGAGCACCTCTTTTGTTGCTCAGATGGGGGCTCGTTCTCTCTAAGCCCAACTCTGTAAGTGAAATCATTGTCCTCCCCACTACTATATTATGTGGGACATAGCATCCCAGGGTGAAAGTTTCCCTGGCAGTATGGGAAATGGCTCCTAGGGATGAATTCTGGCCCTGGCACCATGGGGCCAACAATTCCTTCCTGACCAAAAGGGGGAAAAGAAATGTAACATATAAAGTATCAGTGGCTACGAGAGTTCAAATAGAATTGAAAGGCTACTCTGGAGGCCACTCTTATGCAAGCTTCAGTTAGACATTGCTACCTATGATAACTTGTCCAACCCCAACCAAAACCATTACTGCCAATCCAAAAGAACACCTAGGGCAATATATAAGATTCTACAAAGGTTCCATGCAGTAGGGTAACATTCAAGTAACCTACAAACTCCAGATGGTTCCCTGGACCAGATAAGTCCTGAAACTGAGGGCCTAGCCTCTCCAGAACATCAGCTAGTTCCGTCTCCCTACCCTGTATTATTGACAGCCTCTTCCAACATGGAAAAGTTACTATGACCTTAAAATACTACTAAAGAGTGGGATAGACATGACAAACTCTGGGATCTGTTCTGTAACCGTTTGTTGAAGAGTGCTTTGAAAACTATTGCTTTCTTATTTCTTTGCTTTGTATATATATATATTATACAATAAAAAAGTTTAAAAAAAAGTATGATATGACAAATGTGGCAAAAAGTTAAAATTGGTGGATCTAACTATTGGGGGAGGGGGGTTAAGGGTATTTGGAGTTCTCTGTATAGGGTTTGCATCACTTTTATAACCATCCTGTAAGTTTAAACATATTACAAAATAAAAAGTTGTTTTTTTAAGCCGCAAGGAGATACTATTTCACAACCACCAGAATAGCTATTATTTAAAAATAGGAAATATAACAAGTGGTGGAGAGGGTGAGGAGAGATACAAACATCCTATTTCATTGTTAGTGGGAATATACAATGGCACAACCACTGTAGTAAACAGTTTTGTGGTTCCTCAAAAAGTTAAATATAGAATTACCGCATGACTCAACAATCTCACTTCTTAGTATATGCCCAAATTAATTGAAACCAGGGACTTGAACAGTTATTTGCACACTGATGTTCAAAGCAGCATTACTCACAATTGCAAAAGATAGAAGCAACCCAATGTCCATCAACAGATGAATCAAAAAATTAATGTGATATATACATACAGTGGAAAATTATTCAGCTGTAAAAAGAATAAAGTTCTGATACATACGACAAGGATGAACCTTGAAGATATTACGTTGAGTGAAATAAGCCAGACACAAAGAGACTAATATAAAATTATTAGAATAAGCAAATTAAAGGAATTAGAAACTAGAATACAGATTGCCAGGGGCCAGGGTGGGGGTAGGGAATGGGGAGGTAATGGTTAACTGGTATAGAGTTTCTGTTTGGAATAATGGAAAAGTTTTGGGAATTGTTGGTGGTGATGGTAGCAGAACATTGTGAATGTAATTAAACCACTGAAAATATATGTGAATGTGACTAAAAGGGGATATATATATATATATTTATGTTTAAACCATAGGACTGCATAATACAGTGAACCCTAATATAAACTATGGGCTATAGTTAATTGCATAAATATAATAATAATGTTGTTCAATCAATTGTAACAAAGGTACCACACTAATGCAAAGTCAAAGTTTTAATAATAAGGAATGCTAAGGGTGGGATAAGGGAAAAGTAGATGGGAACGCTACTTTTTAACATGGTTTTTCTGTATACTTACAGCTTCTCAAATACATAAATAAAATTTAAAAATAAACTGTATGAGGTGCCAGAAGATGTTAATTAATACAGAGAAAAAGAGAACATATAAAATGGACTTTGAAATTTATCACTTTTTATATATGTTATATTTTACAATAAAAAATGTTTAAAAAAAGAGAACATTAAAGGTGAATATAAATACTTCAGTGGTGAGAAACCTTCACTATTTTCAAATGATCTGTCATGAAAAGAAGACAAAAGATGGCCACAGGGGATTGATTCACATGTTCAAAAGGGAGAATATGGCATATTAGATGTTTTGTTTCATAAGTGGGTTCCACAACCACAGACTTGAATTTTGATGGAAAAGCCCTAGAAGTATACAAAGAAAACAATTTACATCTATTTATACATGTGAAGAAAGAATATCACAAGTTATAACTACCAAGCTTCAAAGTCTTAGGCAAGCAGGAAAAATAAAAGTCAGTTATAATGGAAGGGGTGGGGAGACTTGTGTCTTTATCTCTTGAAAGCAGTCCTAGGGGCCATACAAGACAAGGGAAGCAGGTAAATAAAGCATGAACATAATGACTAGTCCCAGAAAGGCAGTAGGAATGTACTATCAGGATGAAAAAAAAACCTCTCACAACGCTAATACATTCATAGGCTCCTGCTGCCAACAGCCTTTGGCAAGAAAGTACTTCCATCCACTAAATTCCTATTTACAATTGGCAAACCCATAAAAAGGGCATTTCCAAAATGAACCACCTGGTTCATTTTACCTATGTAAGTTAACAAGTGTTCTATCCTTGGTTGCTTTTTAAAAAGGCTGACACACACCCAACATAATAATAATAACATAACAGATCTATATAATTCTATTGCTTTCAGGTAACATTTTAAAATATTTATTTTAATTTTATTGATATATAGTATATATTCACATACCATGTGTGCTGGTTTGAAATGATGTATGTACCCTAGAAAAGCCATGTTTTAACCCTAATCTCATTTTGTGAAGGCAGCCGTTTCTTCTAATCCCTATTCAGTATTGTATGTTTGAAACTGTAATTAGATAATCTCCCTGGAGATGTGATTTAATCAAGTGTGGTTGTTAAACTGGATTAGGTGGAGATGTGTCTCCACCCATTTGGGTGGGTCTTGATTAGTTTCTGGAGTCCTATAAAAGAGAATACATTCTGGAGAAGAGGAGATTCAGAGAGAGCAGAGCAGAACAACATAGCCACAGGAAGCAATGTCCACCAGCCAGTGACCTTTGGAGATGAAGAAGGAACATGCCTCCCAGGGAGCTTCATGAAACAAGAAGCCAGGAGAAGAAGCTAGCAGATGACACAGTGTTCACCATGTGCCCTTCCAAATGAGAGAGGAACCCTGACAGTGTTTACCATGTGCCTTTCCAGATGAGAGAGAAACTCTGACTGTGTTCGCTATGTGCCCTTCCACTTGAGAGAGAAACCCTGAACTTCATCGGCCTTCTTGGACCTAGGTATTTTTCTCTGGATGCCTTTGATTGGACATTTCTATAGACTTCTATGGACATTTTCTCAGCCATAGAACTGTAAACTAGCAACTCATTAAATTCCCTTTTTTAAAAGCTATTCCGTTTCCTGTATATCGCATTCTGGCAACTAGCATACTAGAACACCATATAATCATGCAAAGTGTACAATCGATGATTCACAATATCATCATATAGTTGTGCATTTATCATCACAATCAACTTTTTCTTTTTTGTGAAAAATAACATATATACAAAAAAAGCAGTAAATTTCAAAGCACGTAGCAAGAACAAGTTGTAGAACAGATTTCAGAATTTGGTATGGGTTACAGTTCCACAATTTTAGGTTTTTACTTCTAGCTGCTCTAAGATACAGGAGACTAAAAGATATAGCAATATAATGATTCAGCAATCATACTTGTTTGTTAAATCCTACCTTCTTTGTACAATTCCACTATCACCTTTGATCTTTCTCCCATTCTTTAGGGGTATTTGGGCTATGCCCAATCTAACTTTTTCATATCAATAATATAGGATAGGGGAATGGAACTAGGTTATGTTCTGGAAAGGCTAACCCCTCTGCATTTCAGGACTTACCCATTCCAGGGACCCATCTGGAGGTTGTAGGTTTCTGGAAAGTTACCCCGGTGCTAGAACTTTTGTAGAATCTTATATTATGCCCTAGGTGTTCTTTACGATTTGCAGCAATGGTTTTGATCGGGGTTTGGCAAGCCCTGATAGGTAGCAATGTCTAACTGAAGCTTATGAAAGAGTGATCTCCAGAGTAGCCTCTCGACTCTATTTGAACTCTCTCAGTCACTGATACCTTATTTGTTACACTTCTTTCCCCTTTTTGCTCAGGATGGAATTGATCCCATGGTGCCAGGGCCAGATTCATCTCCGGGAGTCATCTCCCACACCTCCAGGGAGACTTTCATCCCTGGATGTCATATCCCACATAGCAGGGAAGGAAATGGTTTCACTTGTAGAGTTGGGCTTAGAGAGAGAGGCCAAATCTGAGCAACAAAAGAGGTCCTACAGAAGTAACTCTTAGGCATACCTATGAGTAGGCTAAGCCTCTCCACTACATACATAAACTTCATAAGTGCAAGCCTCAAGATCAAGGGCTTGGCTTATTGATTTGAGTGTCCCTAAAGTTTGACACTTTAAACTTTAGTATCAGGGATTTCCCTGGTGGTAAAGTTTAATAGTTCCGTATTTTTTCTCCCATCCCTCAAGGGACTTTGGCAATACTTTTTGATTATCTGCTTAATATACTCTGGGATTTTATCCAGGCATTACATTAAGCTACACAGAATTAAAGGCCCTTGTTCTTTTTCGGGGCTCCCTTGTTTGGATTGCTTAAATGGTCTATCCAGGCAGGTTGAGTTAGATTATGTGCTACAGAAAATTTAAATTCTAGACAAACAAACCTTTCTTCCTTTGCTCTCAGAGTAAGTGAAGCTCTAAAATATAGACAGTGTCTTCCTTAACTCCTGTTTTCCTGAGTTACCTTAATCCCAACCTGATCATCTTCATTCTTATCTCTAAATATCAGGTTATACATTACACACATAAAATAGCTTCTCAATATCCAGAAATAACAATTACTGCTTTGGACTAAATGTGACTGATATAACAGCAGTCACATTTACAGGACTGCCAGGGACTACTAGGCCCCTGTTTTCTTATAAATATTTTCTAAATGAGACCATACAATATGTGCTCTTTTGTTTCTGCCTTATTTTGTATCACCAAATGTCTCACAGATTCATTCACAATGGTGCACACCTCACAACTTCATTTTTTTTTTTTAGCAGCACAATATTTGATCCTATATACACACCATTGTTAGCCAATCTACTTCTCAGTCAGTGCATTCTTCAGCTACCTCCATTCATTGGACATCATAAATAATGTCCAAAGTCAACAGTCCATCAACAGTCTCAAGTTTAGATCATTTCATTGTTCCCAAGAGAAAGATAACCAATAAACACAACCTCACCAAACAGAAAATCCAAACCTCCCCTTAACTCTTGTCCCTCCCCCCGTTATTTATCCCAGGTATTGCTGTGGTACTGTTGATGTTTTCCTGTTAAACATACCATAGCATGCAATAGCAGTTTTCTCCTTATACCCTGAACTTATACAATCTGTACAAGATTCATACCTTTGCAGTAGTTCGTTCAAGAACTTATTTATATTTCTGATGTTAATCAGTGGGATAAATGACTCTATACAACCCCTTTCAATCATGTTCACCTTTAATATGGTAATATTACTTGTAGGCTCAGTAGAGAACCACCTGCACTTCTGTCTATTCCTTTACATTGGAGTTCAACCTCATTAACTATTTCACCCATTTCTAGCTTCCTTGTATCTCTAGGTCTTCTATATTTTGTATTATAAGGCTCTGATTTTTCTTTTACCACAGTCATAAAAGTGGGCTCAAACAGGATCTGCATTTTGTGTCTGACTTATTTCACTCAATATTATTTCCTTAAAGCTCATCCATATTGTCATGTGCTTCAGGACATCATTTCATCTTAACTACTGCATAATATTCCATTGTATGTATATGCTACATTTTGTTAATCCACTCATCTGTTAATGGGCACTTAGATTGTTTCCACTTTTTGGTGATTGTGAATAATTCAGTGTGCAAATATCTGTTTATGTCACTGCTTTCACCTCTTCTGGATATATACTGAGTAGTAGTATTGCCAGGTCATAGGGCAACTCAATATTTACTTTTCTGAGGAACTGCCAGACTGTCTTCCATAGCAGTTATACCATTATACATTCCCACCAGCAGTGAATAAGTGTCCCGATTTCTCCACATTCTCTCCAGCATTTGTAGTTTCCTGTTTGTTTAATAGCAGCCATTCTTATAGGTGCAAGGTGGTATCTCATTGTACTCTTGATCTGCATTTCCCTTCTAGCTAATGAAAATGAGCATCTCTTCATGTGCTTTTTAGCCATCTGTATTTGCTTTTCAGAAAAATGCCTACTCGTGTCTTTAGCCCATTTTATAATTGGGTTGTTTGTTCTTTTGTTGTTGAGTTGCACGATTTCTTTATGTATACAGGATATCAAACCTTTATCTGATCTGTGATTTCCAAATATTTTCTCCCACTGAGTTGGCTGCCTCTTCACCTTTTTAACAGAGTCTTTTGAGGCATGAAAGCATTTGATTTTGAGGAGTTCCCATTTATCTATTTTTTCTTTGTGCCTTGTACATTGGGTGTAAAGTTTAAGAAGCTACCTCCTATTACTAGGTCTTGAAGGTGTTTCCCTACATTTTCTTCTAGGAGCTTTATGGTACTGGTTCTTATATTTAGGTGTTTGATCCAATTTGAGTTGATTTTGTATAGGGTGTAAGGTAAGGGTCCTCTTTCATTCTTTTTTGGCTATTGATAATCCAGTTTTCCCATGCTCATTTATTAAAAAGACTATTTTGTCCCAGTTCAGTGGATTTGGGGGCCTTGTCTAAGATCAGTTGACCATAGATTTGGTAGTCTCTTTTTGTGCTCTCGATTCAATTTTGTGTGCCAGTAGTATGCTGTTTTGACCACCGTGGCTTTATAATAAATTTTAAAAT
Organism: Tamandua tetradactyla; assembly: GCF_023851605.1. NCBI lineage: Eukaryota > Metazoa > Chordata > Mammalia > Pilosa > Myrmecophagidae > Tamandua > Tamandua tetradactyla. The sequence goes on along the minus strand of NC_135334.1, from coordinate 33,964,794 downwards.
CAGGAAATGTTAATTTTACCACTTTGTGCTTTGTTTAGTGTTCTTTTAGCTATTTGGGGTCTCTTTCCCTTCCAGATAAATTTGGTAACTATCTTTTCCAAGTCTTCAAACTAGGTTATTGGAATTTTGATTGGTACTGTGTTGAATCTGTAGATCAATTTGGGTAGTATTGACATCTTAACTACATTTAACTTTCCTATCAATGAACAGGGAATGTCTTTCTACCTGTTTAGATCTTCTTTGATTTCTTTTAACAATGTTATATAGTTTTCCGTGTACAAGTCTCTTACGCCCCTAGTTAAGTTCATTCCTAAATACTTGATTCTTTTAGTTCCTATTTTGAATGGAATTTTTTCCTAAATTGTCTCCTCATTTAGGTCATTGCTTGTGTATAGAAACATTACTGATTTTTGCACATTAATTTTGTATCCTGCCACTTTGCTGAATATGGTTATTAGTTCAAGTAACTTTGTTATAGATTTCTCAGAATTTTCCAAGTATGGGATCATGTCATCCGCAAATAATGACAGTTTACTTCTTCCTTTCCTATTTGGATGTCTTTTGTTTTTCTTTTTCCTGCCTGATTGCTCTAGCTAGAACTTCTGGTATAATGATGAATAATAGTTGTGACAGTGGGCATCATTGTCTTGATCCTGATCTTAGGGAGAAAGCTTTCAGTCTCTTACCTTTGAGTGTGATGCTGACTCTGGGTTTTACATATATCCCCTTTATCATATTGAGGAAGTTATCTTTGATTCCTACCTTTTGAAGTGTTTCTTTGTCAGAAAAGGATGTTGAATTTTGTCTAATACTTTTTCTTCTTCAATCATGATGATCATGTGACTTTTTCCCTTTCAATTTGTTAATATGCAGTATTACATTAATTGATTTTCTTGTATTGAACCATCCTTGCATTCCTGGTATAAACCTCACTTGGTCGTGGTGTATAATTCTTTTAATGTGTGGTTGGATTAGATTCACTAGTATTTTGTTGAGAATATATTCATTAGGGAGATTGGCCTATATCTTCCTTTCTCATGGCATCTTCATCCGGTTTTGGTATTAAAGTGATGTTAGTTTCATAAAATGAGTTGGGTAATGTTCCTTTTTCCTTAATTTTTTGGAAAAGTTTGAGCCGGTTAGTGTTGGATTTTTTGGGGAAATGTTTGATAAAATTCCCCTGTGAAGCTGTCTGGCCCTGCACTTTTCTTTGTGGGAAGATTTTTGATGACAGATTGAATCTCTTTGTGATTGGTTTGTTGAGATTTTCTGTTTCTTCTTGAGTCAGTGTAGCTTGTTCAGGTGTTTTCAGGAATTTGTCCATTTCATTTAAGTTGTCTAATTTGTTGGTATATAGTTGTTCATAGTATCCTCTTATGATTTTTTTAAAGAATTTTTTCAGGGTCAGTGGTAACAACCCCCCTTCTCATTTCTAATTTTGTTTATTTGTATCTCTTTCTCTTTTCTTAGTCCCCCTTGCTAGTATCCATCAATTTTATTGATTTTCTCAAAGAACCAATTTTTGGCTTTAATGATCTTTCTCTTGTTCTTACATTCATTTAATTCTACTTTAATCTTTGTTATTTCTTTTCTTCCGTTTGCTTTGTGGTTAGTTTGCTGTTCTTTCTCAAGTTCCTTGAGGTGAGCATTTATGTTCTCAATTTTTATCTTTCTTCTTTTTAAATATAGGCATTTAGGGCAATAAATTTCCCTCTCAGCACAGCCTTTGTCATATCCTATAGTTCTGAAATGTTGTATTCTCATTTTCATTTGTCTCCAGATAGCTACCGATTTCTCTAGCATTTTCTTCTTTGACCCACTGGTTGTTTAAGAGTGTGTTATTTAATCTCCATATGTTTGTGAAAGTTCTCGTTCTTTAGTGGCTATTTATTTCCAGCTTCATTCCATTGTGATCAGAGAAAGTGTTTGGAATAATTTCAATTTTTTTTAATTTATAGAGACCTGTTTTGTGCCCCAGCATAGTATCTATCTGGAAGAATGTCCCATGAGCACTAGAGAAGAATGTATATCCTGGTGTTTTGGGTATGATGACCTATATATATGTGTTAGGTCTAACTCATTTACCAAATTGTTCTCTGTATTCTTGTTGATCTTCTGTCTGGTTGTTCTATCTATAGAGGAGGGTGGTATATTGAAGTCTCCTACTATTACTGTTGAAATGTCTTTCACTCCCTTCAGGTTTTGTGTGTGTCTGTGTGTGTGTGTCTATCAATAGTTCATTTTTTTGTTGAAGTAATATTCCACTGTAGGGTATACCACAAAATGTTTATCCAGTTACTTGGTGATGAATGTTGGTGGTATTTCCAGTTTTAGACTGTAGTCAATAAAGCTGCTATGAGCATTTGCGTACAAGTCTTTGAAAAGGGGCTATATATGTTATACACACACAATTTTTAAAATTATTACATTAGTTGATTTTCAATTTTTGAACCATTCTTGAATTTATAGAATAAACCCACCTTGACCCACTATATTATCTTTTTTTGCACGTTGTTGGATTTGATATTGTTTAGGATTTTGCATCTATTCAAGAAGGATATTTGTTTGTAGCTTTCGTTTTGTCAGGTTTGGGTATCATTTTTTATTTTTTAATTTTTTCGTTGTATAGTATAACATATATACAAAGCAAGGAAATAAAAAAGCAGTAGTTTTCAAAGCACTCTTCAACACGTGGTTATAGGACAGATCCCAGAGTTTGTCATGGGCTACCATTCAATCCTCTCATATTTTTCCTTCTAGTTGCTCCAGAATATAGGAGCCTAGAGGGCTTAAATACGCTTTTATCATCACAATCAACTTTTTTGTGTGAACAATAACACATTCAAAAAAAAGCAATAAATTTCGAAGTACATTGCAATATTTAGTTGTTGAACAGATTTCAGACTTTGCCATGGGTCACAATTTCACAATTTTAGGTTTTTACTTCTAGCTTGCTCCCTTCAGTTTTACCAATGTTTGTGGCATGTACTTAGGAGCTCCTTGATTGGGAATGTACACATTTATGATTGTTATTTCTTCTTGATGAATTGTCCCTTTAATTAATACATAGTATCCTTCTTTGTCTCTTACAATGTCTTTATATTTAAAGTCTATTTTGTCTGATATTAGTATAGCTACTCCTGGTTTCTTTTGGTTACAGCTCGCAAAGAAGATTTTTTTCTTCCTTTCACTTTCACTCCGTTTCCTTGAGTCTTAAGATGCATCTCTTGTAAACAGCATATAGGTGGATTATATTTTTTAATCCATTCTGCCAGTCTGTGTCTTTTCATTGGTGAGTTTAGTCCATTAATGTTCAAAGTAATTACTGTAAACCATTTCTTGAATCACCATCTTATCCTTTGAATTTTATTTGTCAGATTTCATATTCTTTTCCCTCTTTCTCTTTTTATCCTTCAAGTTACCATTACTGGTACTCTTCAATTCTGTGTCCTCTTCCAGACCTCCCTCTCCTGTCTTTTTTTTTTCACCTGGCTGAACTCCCTTTAGTATTTCTTGTAGGGCCAGTCTCTTGTTAACAAATTCTTTCAGCATTTGTAGGTCTGTGAAAATTTTAATCTTTCCCTCAATTTTGAGGGACAGTTAAGCTGGGTACAGAATTCTTAACTGGAAGTCTTTCTCTTTCAGGATCTTAAATATAGCATACCACTGTCTTCTCACCTCTATAGTGCCTGATGAGTAGTCCAAACTCAGTCTTATGTGATTTCCCTTGTATGTAGTAGATTGTTTTTCTCTCATCACTTTCAGGATTTTCTGCTTTTCTTCAACATTTGACAGATTGATTAGTATGTGTCTTGAAGTAGGGTCCTTGGATTTATTATATTTGGAATTAATTGGGCTTCTTTGATTTGCATATTTATGTCTTTTATAAGGATTGGGAAGTTTATTCACATTATATCCTCAACTAATCTTCCTAGTCCTTTACTCTTCTCTTCTCCTCTGGGTCACCAATGATTCTTTTGTTTGTGCATTTTGTTTTGTCCATCATTTCGCTGAGATCCAATTCAGATTTTTCCATCTTTTTTGCCATTTGCTCTTTCATATGTTTGAAATCAGTTGTTCTGTCCTCTAGTTTACTGATTCTTTCTTCTACCTCTTCAAATCTGCAGTTGTGTGTCTCTAGTATATTTTTGACTTGGCCTGCAGCATCTTTAATCTCTGTGATATCTGCTGTTTTTCTGTTTATTCTTTCAGATTCCTCTTTATGCTCTTCTGTTGTCTGCTTGATCTCCTTTATGACATTAGCCAACCCATTGACTAATCATTTTATTTTTTTTTAATTTTTTCATTGTATAGTATAACATATATACAAAGCAAATTTAGTAGAATTAAATGAGTGTCTTTGATTAGTTGTTCCAAAGTCTGTATGTCCTCTGGTGTTTAATTTGTTGTGTGGTGGGGACGGGGTGGTGCGCGAAGGTGTAGCACATTCAAGGAGTGCAGCTTTGCTTCCTTCCTAGTCCGGGTCTCCCGGTCTGTGCACTCCTGAGGGCTCTGGGCCTCCGTTTGGAACTGGGCACATTAGACTGTTTGCCCTAGCTGGATAGTCTCCGGTTCTCTGCATTCCAACACTTCAGCTTTTGCAACCAGGGCCTCCCCGTGTGGTGTAGAAAACCTCCCAGGTCATTTAAGCCCTGAATTTGCTGTCCCAGTCATTTTTCTGTCACTTCTCTAGCTGTTCCTTGGAGCAGAGGTGAACTTGACCTATCCAATTCTGCCATTTTCCCAGAACTCCTCCCACATAACATGTTTTATATAAGAAACTATCCACTATAAATAATCTTATTCCAGGGCCTATGGAACTTTGTCCTTCATGGGACTACAGCATCTTATTTTCAGTGCCTTCCAGGAAACTAGATAACTTTAATTTTTTTTAATTTTAAAATGTAACATATATACAAAACAAAGAAAGAAAAAAAGCAATAATTTCCAAAGCACACTTCCACAAGCAGCTACAGAACAGATACCAGAGTTTGTCATGGGCTACCATTCCATTATCTCAGATATTTCCTGCTAGCTGTTCCAAAATGCTGGAGGCTAGAAGGACTATTAATATAGTGATTCAGCAGCCATACTTACGTGTTAAATCCCATTTCTCTGTTATACCTCCTCCTTCTCCTTTAATCCCTCTCACACTCTATAGTGATCCTTGGGGAATGCCCATTCCAGCTCTTTCATGCTGAGAAGGGCTGTGCACACTGAAGGACAGACAGGGGGATGCAATCAATTGATAATCCTGGAGAGGCTGGTCCCTCTGTGTTTCAGGAGTTATCTGACCTATGAACCCTCTGGGAATTATATGCTCCAGGAAGGCATACCTAGTGTATGATATCTGTATGGAGTCTCACATTTCAAGTCCCAGGTTCTCTTAAGAGACAACAGGAGTGATGTTGATTGGAGGTTAGCAAACTATGACCATTAGTACTTTGTAACTGCCTGTTAACTATTGGCCTTAGCATGCATTTTTAGTTTCCCACCTATACCCTACCATTGACTCCTTGCCAACTACTGAACCATTGAAATAGTTCATGTGAGAACTTATTTATAATCATACATTTAATCATTGGGATACATGGCACTATACATCCCCTTTCAGTCATTTTCATCTTCAATATGACAGTATTACTTATAACTCAGTAATTAGTTATCACCACTTCTATCTGTTCCCTTGCATTTACACTCACCCTCTTTGGGTAGTCTTTCTCTAGTTTCTGTGTATCTCTAGGTCTGCTATATTCTACAGTGAAACCTCTGAGATTACCTTCATCAGAGTCATAATAATGAAATCATACAGTATCTGTCTGTCCTTTTGTGTCTGACTTATTTCACTCAGCATTATGTCCTCAAGGTTCATCCATGTGGCCATGTGTTTCAAGTCATCATTTCATCTTACTGCTGCATAATATTCCATTGTACATATATCCCACATTTTGTTTATCCACTTATCTGTTGATGGGTACTTGGATTGTTTCCATCTCTTGGCAGTTGTGAATACTGCTGCTATGAACATTAGTGTGCAAATGTCTGTTCGTGTCACTGCCCTCAACTCTTCTGGGTACATGCTTAGTATTGGTATTGCCAGATCATAGGGCGACTCATTATTTAGTTTTCTGAGGAATCGCCAAACTGTCTTCCACAGCAGCTGCACCATTATACATTCCACCAGTAGTGAATAAGTGTTCCAATTTCTCCACATTCTCTCCAGCATTTATAGTTTCCTGTTTAATAGCAGCCATTCTTATAGGTATGAAGTGATATCTCATTGTCACCTTAATTGCATCTCCCTTATAGCCAGTGAAGATGAGCAGCTCTTCATGTGCTTTTTAGCCATCTGTATTTGCTTTTCAGAAAAATGCCTACTCGTGTCTTTAGCCCATTTTATAATTGGGTTGTTTGTTCTTTTGTTGTTGAGTTGCACGATTTCTTTATGTATACAGGATATCAAACCTTTATCTGATCTGTGATTTCCAAATGTTTTCTCCCACTGAGTTGGCTGCCTCTTCACCTTTTTAACAAAGCCCTTTGAGGCACAGAAGCTCTTGATCTTACGGAGTTCCCATGTGTCTGTTTTTTCTTTTGCAGCTTGTGCTTTAGGTGTAAAGTTTAAGAAGCTATCTCCTATTACTTAGTCTTGAAGATGTTTCCCGGTATTTTCTCCTAGAAGTTTTACGGTACTGGCTCTTACTTTTAGGTCTGTAATCCATTTTGAATTAATTTTTGTATAAAGTGAAGGGTGTAGGGGTCCTCTTTCATACTTTTGACTATTGAAATCCAGTTCTTCCATGCTGATTTATTGAAAAGGCTATTCTGTTCCAGTTCAGTGGATTTGGGCGTTATCAAAGATCAAATGTGCATAAATTTGGTGCTGTCTCTGCACTCTTGATTCTGTTCCATTGATCCATCTTTTTGTCTTTGTGCAAGTACCGTGGTGTTTTGACCACTGTGGCTTTATAGTAAGCTTTAAAGTCAGGAAGTGATAGTTCACCCACTTTGCTCTTCTCTTTTATGATAACTTTAGCTCTTCAGGGTCTCCTTCCCTTCCATATAAATTTGTTAACCAACTTTTCCAAGTCTTAAAGGCAGGATGTTGGGATTTTTGTTGGTATTGCATTGAACTTGAAGATCAGTTTGGGTAGAATTGACATCTGGATGACATTCAACCATCCTATCCATGAGCACGGAATGTCTTCCCATCTAGCTAGGTCATTTTTATTTCTTTTAGCAATTTTTTTGTAATTTTCTGTGTGTAAGTCTTTTAACATCCCTGGTTAGGCTTATCCCTAGATATTTGATTCTTCTCCTCACTATTTTGAATGGAAGTTTTTTCCTTAATTGTCACCTCAGATAGGTCATTGCTTGTGAATAGAAACATTACTAATTTTTGTACATTAATCTTGTATCCCTCCACTTTGCTGAATTTGTTTATTAGCTCAAGTAGGCTTGCAGTAGATTTCTCAGGATTTTCTAACTGTAGGATCATGTCATCTGCAAATACTGAAGGTTTTACTTCTTCTTTTCCAATTTGGATGCCTTTTATTTCTTTCTCCTTTCTAATCACTCCAGCTAGAACTTCTAATACAGTGTTGAATAATGGTGGTGGGGATCCTTGTCTCATTCCCAATCTTAGGGGGAATGCTTTCAGTTTCTCACTGTTAAGTATGATGCTGGCTATGGGTTTTTCATGTATGCCCTTTTTTGATATTGTGAAAGTTTCCTTCGATGCCAAACTTTTAAGTGTTTTTTATCAGGAAAGGATGCTGGATTTTGTCGAATGCCTTTCCAGCATCTATCAATATCATGTGATTTTTGATTTGTTAATATTCTGTATTATGTTGATTGATTTTTTTTATGTTGAACCACCCTTGCATTTTTGGTATGAATCCCACTTGGTCAAGATGTATGATTCTTTTAATGTGGTGTTGGATTCTATTTGCCGGTATTTTATTGAAAATTTTTGTATCTGTGTTCATTAGGGAGATTGATCTTTAGTTTTCCTTTCTTGTAGTGTCGATTTTGGTATTAGAGTGATGTCAGCTACTTAAAATGAGTTAGGTGGCGTTCCTTTTTCCTCAATTTTTTGGAAGCGTTTGAGCAGAATTGGTGTTAGTTCTTTTTGGAATGTTTGTTAAAATTCTCCTGTAAAGCTGTCTCGTCCTGGGGTTTTCTTTGCAAAAAGATTTTTAATGATTGGATCTCTTTATTTGTAATTGGCTTGTTGAGATCTTCTGTTTCTTCTTGAGTCAGTATAGGTAATTTGTGTGTTTCTAGGAATTTGTCCATCTCATCTAAGTTGTCTAGATTGTTGGCATATAGTTATCCATAATCTTCTCTTATGATTTAAAAAAATTCTTCATGATCTATGGTAACGACCCCTTTCTCATTTCTGATTTTGTTTATTTGCATCCTCTCTCTTTTTTTCTTTGTTAGTCTAGCTAGGGGTCCATCAATTTTATTCATTTTTTCAACGTACCACCTTTTGGTTTTGTTAATTCTTTCTACCGTTTTATTGTTCTCCAGTTTGTTTATTTCTACTTTACTCTTTATTATTTCTCTTCTTTTGTTTTGGGGTTAGTTTGCTGGTTTTTCTCTAAATTCCCCAAGTGAGCAGTTAAATCCTCAAGTCTTGTTCATTCTTGTTTTTTATTGTAGGCATTTAGGGCAATAAATTTTCCTCTCAGCACTGCCTTTGTGGCATCCCATAAGTTCTGATATGTTGTGTTCTCATTATTCATCATCTCCCAATAGTTACCACTTTCTCTAGCAATTTCTTCCTTGACCCATTGATTATTTAAGAGTGTATTGTTTATTCTACATATATTTGTGAAGGCTCTGATTCTTTGGTGATTATTAATTTCCAGCTTATTCCACCTTTATTCTGTTGTGATCAGAGAAAATATTTTTGATAATTTCAATCTTATTAAATTCATGAAGTCTCAGTTTTATTCCAGCATATGCTCTATCCTGGCTAACCTTCCATGTGCTCTAGAGAAGAATGTAATATCCTGGTGTTTGGGCATGTAATGATCTATATATGTCTATTAGGTCTAATTCATTTTTTCGCTTGTTTAGGTATCTGTTTCCTTGTTGATCTTGTCTGGTTGTTCTATCCATTGTTGAGAGTGGTGTAATGAAGTCTTCCACTATTACTGTTTGATACATCTGTAGCTTCCTTCAGTTTTTCTAATGTTTACCTCATGTACTTTGGAGCTCCTTGATTGAGAATGTACATGTTTATGATTGTTATTTCTTCTCAGTGAATTGTCCCTTTATTAATATGTAGTGTCCTTCTTTGTCTCTTACAATGCCTTTACCACATGAAGCTAGTGTGGTCCCCGTGAGACTGTTGCCCCTTTTCTGCCTGTTCACTTAGTGCCATAAGAAGCCCCGGTTGGCCAATTGACAGCCTGAATTACTAATTCAGCTGAAGCGTCATAGAGTTTTCTGGTGAAAGCATTTCTCCCTTGAACACTAAAACCTTTAAATCTCAGAATTCTTCAGGGTCACAAGGATTAGAAGAAACAAAAAATTTACTTCCCATACCGCAGCGTCTCTTTGTGGGAAAAAATGCCATCTATTATGTTGTGCACTAGTTGAATGCATATACATCCTAAAGGATTGTGTTAAAAATCTAACAAGGTGTAATCTGGACAAGGGTATAACTGAACCTTAATAGGTCGTTCTCCCAAATACCTCTATGTGAAAATGACATAAGATCAGTGAATTCTACAACATCAGCCCATTGCCCTAACTTTTCCACTGTTAAGTGAATTCTTTGGTCAGTAGTAGTGTGTCATACTATGATTATGCAGAAGGCATTCCATAAGTTCATGGATGGTGGTATGAGCATGGCTTGAAACCAGATTAACTATCAATTATGGTGAGGGCATATCAGTGCCCCCTCCATAATGGTACCCCCTGACAGTAAAGTGCCACTTCCAGCATGTCAGTAGCTTCTGGAAAATTTGGGATTAAGCAATGACAGTCAGAGCCAACCCAGGTAAGAGAAAGTCTTAAGTCCAGGCTTAGCTTCCATTTCTCTATCATGGCCACTTTGTTTGAGTCCAAACTCAATGAAAAATACTGATAACTATAGGACAGTACATTTTGTTCCCCCAGTTACTATTCTTGTAGGATACAGGTGTTCACATATTGTAGACCCATCCATATAATGCTTCCCCAAAACTCCTTGTTACCAATTTTCTAATCTTGTTTTTTCCGACATACCAAACCCTTAGGCTCTGCTTGTGAATTAGTGTAGATCCTTACCTCTCTTTATCCCTTCCTTGGCAAAAGTAGACAATGAGATGTACTACTAAAAGTTCCACAATTGGGAGGATTTCCCTTTTCCACTGACCTTCAAGTCCACCATTGAGTGGGATTAACTGATGCCATTATGTTTTATAAAACCAACAGTAAGGCAGACTTGACTTTTTTTCTCTCTAATTTTTGGGAAATCCAGATAAGGCTATGGGTTGTGACAGTGCTGCAGGAGTAGGCATACTGGGTATGTGAGGCTTATTCACCTCAGGCCCCACCCCAAATTGCTGCCAATGCATACCACTTCTGCTTGGTGATAAAGTTCCAGTCTGGTGAATCAGAATACCCAGCTCATCATGGGTACACAGATTGCACTGTTACTTAGTGTTCCACAGCGAGGTATTTAGTCTCCATCAAAGATGGGTTATAAACCAAGAACTATTTTTCAAAAGTGTAATAGTTCTTGACAAAGATAGCATGTCTTTATTCCAAAATCCCACCCCTCTGATTGTCTAGTGGAGGCTTCCACGGGCTCGATAGAGCATCCCAGTCTCCTACAGGCACTACTAGATCTGATGGGTCATGGCCAAGTGGCAAAGCTGCTTGCTTTGTGCTCATACTAGCTGAAGGGACTCTTCTTACTCTCAGTCTTATTAAAACTTGCAGCCCTGTGATTCAGAAGCACATCCAAATATTATGGATGTGCTTTAAAGCCCAGGAAGGTCCGATATATATTTTTGTTTCATTCTCCTTGTTAGGGGGGCATAAGATGCCACAACTTAGTGACCTTGGTATGAGAATAAAGAGCACACTACTAATAGATGTAGCCTTGAGTACCTTTCTTTTTTCTCCCTGCTGGTACCCATTTCCCTCAAACATCCTCACTCTCTCTGCCATTTCAATTTCTCCAATATCATAGCTCTGACCAAAGCAGCCATTCATTGACTCTATAAGAGTACTTTGAGGACCCTCCCACTATGTGCCAGGTACTGGAAAAGACTGGGTACTCAATGTTGAGCAAATAGACATAGTACCTGCCCATTTCTTACACTTGGCAAACCACTAGCATGGATCCAGAAAGGGGAAAGGAATGTTACATAAGAATATTGACCTTGAACAACTAGTGATCCTGCCCACAAACCTAAGAAACAAACTAACCAAATGGAACAACCACTTCTTATTCTGTGGAGAAATCTGGTAGAGGGTAAAGTATTTCTCCAGTTGTCTTTTGTGGAGAGAGGAAGGTTGGGTGGAAATTCCATTTCTTCTTATGGTAGAAGCCTAAAATGTGAGGTAAAAGGGAGATGTGCTTCTCCTGATACTAGCAGTATTACTTGGTGGTGTTGAGTGCCCACTTGATTAGTTATAGTCAATTCATAGTGACACCAGTCTGCCTTGTTGAGTGAATTTCCCCCAGAAACTTTCAGCTTCATGTTGGATTGATCCAAAGATAGAGTTTTCCCTCTTGAGTATGACAGGGAGAGGGACTTGGAGATTGAAAGCACTTCCAAAACAGCAATTGTCTCATAATAATGTCTCATAGAATCTAAGGTAAAGGTAAAATATTGTTAATGGATAGAAATGATAAAGTTGGTCAGTGGGCTACAAATCTTGATGAAATCAAAGAATTAGCACAGTAAAATTATGCTAAAAGGAAGATTTTGATAAAAAATTGGAGTGTGTGAGTTTGCAGTTTTGGAGGTGGTGAAAGTTCCTGGTGATGAAAAGGAAGTGAATGAGAAAGGTAAAATGGAGGAAAACAGTTATTAGAAATGCATTAGTTTAGAAATGTGAAAGTGACATCAGATAACTTATCCAACTGAAGGTTGATATCACTGTCTACTTAGTGATAGTGATATCAGTATAGTACACTCTGCTGTGACAGGAATTAGGCTAGGAACAAAACTAAGCAAATTGCTACAGTCTTCACTACATGGATGATGACCAAGAAGTTAACAGATGACAGCAGATGATAGCGCTCTCAAAGGAGCAAGGGATTTTTTTTACAACGGGTTGGGGTCACGGCACTGAGGAAGCAGAAGCTACTTCCTACTAATCCTATAGAATGAACATCATGAGTGTGCTGCAGAATGTTCCCAGGGACCAGGAGGTTTCAGGTAAGTTCTCTGAGAGGAGAACTGTTCCTTTGGAAATGGGATGGAATGTACTGATACTATACCATCTAAGACATAAAAGAACCAACAGGGTTTTTCTCTGATCAAAACCAGATCTTCTACTCGAAAAAAACAAGAGCCATTAATGGCCTGTTACCCTGACTTCTGTCCTCCATAATTCATTTCCTTATCATGCCACCATTAGGCCAGATTTAGGGGGTGCTATATCTATCCCTTTTACTGTTCTTACCAGAGGGTAGTCTCACAACTCTTTAATTCTCCATAACACACCTAAGACCAGAT